>NC_142064.1:188617161-189217161 GCF_059756535.1 Pantherophis guttatus
GTGTTCTGAGCCAATAATGGCCAATTCAGCGAGGGAGAGGAGACCAGCGATGCTAATACCAGTAGTGGGTCTGGTGATGTGCTAGAGGCTGGCTGGGCTACTTTTGACACCTGGGGTATAATTTGACCATCCTGACTCTTCCCTGCATGATGTATGGGATTGCCCTGTTGGGCTTCCACCAGTCCTAGCAGTGATCAATAGGCCTAATGTCTGGAGAAAGAATTTTCCTGGATGAGCGCTTAAATTTAAAATAATTAATTAAAATCAAAAAGTGCTTAAAATTGAAATAATTGTCCTGCGAGCGCATGCACATGATTTCATCATTATTATACCAGCATGAAAGGAACTTCATACTGGGAGTCTGATGTGGACATATGCACAGCTTTAAATGAGGCCGCAAAGTTTAATTTCTCTTTCCTTCTTGACGGGGCCCTTTTCTTCCTCTCTCCCAGCACAGGATTTCAAACCGAGGCAGTTTGCCAGGAGGCTGCTAAGAAGTCAGTGTTTTCTCATGCATTGTGTACCAAAGAACTGTGAGGCTCTTGTGTGTGTAACCTAGAGACCGGAGCCACCCAAATGGCACAAGGTGGTCAGCTTTAATAAAAATAAAAACAGACGAAACATAGATCAAAACATAATCTAAAACAATGGGGGCCATTAAGAACACATCAAGAAGCAAAAAAACAAATCACCTCCGATCCACGGAAATTCAGCTCAGCAGATAAAGCAGCTTAAATGCCAAATGGCCAATGCCCACTTGAATAGGACTCTCTTGGACCGCTGACAGATGAATAACAAGGAACAAGTCAGCTGGAGGGCCTTAGCTGGGAAGCGGCCATTGAGAATGCCTGGATAATGTGCCTTTGATGATGGAAAAGCAGGAGAAAAGGCCTCTCCTCAAATGAGGAAATTTCACAGGAAACATGTGGCTTATTCAACTAAAAGTTTATATTGAGTCTGATTAACCAATGTATTAGATTAATGGGGTAGCAGAAGGGTAGGGGAAGAGAGCCCAACTTGACCTGTGAACAGCAAAGGAAGGTAAATATGAACCAAGGAGTCAGTTAAGGGCTATATGGTTATCCCCCAAAGATACCTACATTAAACAGGTTTTGGGTGGAGATACAGTTACCCAACATGAGGGGTTTGGTATGTGCTGGGGCGGGGGGAGGTTGGAATTGTGCTGCAGGGATAGGTTTAGGCACATAATGGGAAGCAGCCCGCTCCTATTCTAATCAGCACTTTGAAGCTTGTCAGGAGAAAAATCAGGAGCTGCTGGAGTTCCCTTAGAATGGCTCCTTATACAGTACACACATTTCTCAAGGTCAGATCTTGGAGCTCTGGTACCCAGACAATTGATTCCCAAATCCACTGGGAATGGTAGGCCTAGAATTGCTATTGTCAGAAGCAGTGGTGAAATCCAATTTTTTTTACTACCAGTTCTGTGGGCATGGCTTGGTGGGTGTGGTGTGGCTTGGTGGGCGTGGCTTGGTGGGTGTGACAGGGGAAGAATACTGCAAAATCTCCATTCCCTCCCCACTCCTGGGGGAAGGATATTGCAAAATCTCCATTCCCACCCCAGTATGGGGCCAACCAGAGGCGCCAGTTCTCCGAACTACTCAAAATTTCCACTACCGGTTCTCCGAATTGCTCAAAATTTCTGCTACCAGTTCTCCAGAACCTGTCAGAACCTGCTGGATTTCACCCCTGGTCTGAAGTAGGATTCTCTGGACAAAAAGATCAACAAGCTCCTTGCTTCTGGCAGATCTTGTGAGCGTAAAAACCTGGGTGGATGGTGATGCATTAGAAGCATTTAATTGGCAGTTTCCTCCCTTTTTTCTCCTATACTCTATGTCAGTGGTCGCCAAACTGGTGGTCCGCAAGAAAATTTTGGTGGTCCGTGGAGAAATTTTCATATTTTTGCATTTTTGCAGGTTGTGCAATGCGGAAAAAGGAGCGCAGCCCTCGCCGTCTGGAATGAATGGTGCTATTGTGGTGGTGGGGGAGGGGGCAGCACAAGTGGGAAGAAGAGGCGTTTGCGATGGCTGGAAGCTGGGGAGCGAAGCACTACTTTCATTTGCACAACAGCATTCCACCTTAGTATATTTGTGCCAGCCAGTGGCACAAGGCAGCCCTTATCTCCTGCTGCTTGGGACTCGGAGCGGTAAATGGCGTCTGGTCCAGGGAGCAGCCGGATGTTGCTCTCCATTGCAGATGCCAGATCGGCCCCCTGCAAGTTCTCATCTCTCGAGGAGCGCTCCCTGAAGTGGTGCGGGAAACTTTGGTTGGGCTCCTCAAGAGACGAGAGCTTGCAGGGGGCTGAGCTGGCATCCACAATGGAGAGCAAAATCCTGCTGTTCCCCGAACCAGACACTGTTTACCTCTCCGAGTCCCAAGCGGCAGGAAATGAGGGCTGCCTTGCACCGCAAATATACCAGGAATCCTGATGTCGCACTTACAGCAGAGAGAAGCTGGATTTTGCTCTCCATTGCAGACACCAGATCAGCCCCCTGCAAGCTCTCATCTCTCGAGGAGCCTGACCAAAGTTTCCAGCGCCACTTCAGGGAGCGCTCCTTGAGAGACAAGAGCTTGCAGGGGGCCGATCTGGCATTCGGAATGGAGAGCAAAATCTGGCTGCTCCCCGGACCAGTCACCATTTACCACTCTGAGTCCCACACTTCTTCCAGCCCTTGTTGGTGCTCCGCGCACCTTGGTCTCTCAGGGAGGTGCTTGACTTCCTCTCACCCCCAAGACACTGGCTGGCCCATGAGATGAGAGAGAGAGAGAATGAGAGAGAGAATGAGAGAATGAGAGAGAATCAGAATGAGACAGAGAGAGAAAGAGACAAAGAATGAAAGAGAGAATGAGAAAGAGAGAGAAAGAAAGAGAGAGAATCAGAATGAGACAGAGAGAGAAAGAGACAAAGAATGAAAGAGAGAGAAAGACAGAATGAAAGAGAGAATGAGAGGAAGAATGAGAGAGAGAGAAAGAGACAGAGAGAATCAGAGAGAGAGTGAGAGAGAGAATGAGAGACAGAGAAAGAGACAGAGAATGAAAGAGAATCAGACAGAGAGAATCAGAATGAAAGAATCAGAAAGAGAGAGAGAGAGAGTGGGAGAGAGAGAGAGAAAGAGAGAATGAGAAAGAGAGGGGGAAGAGAGAAAGAGAGAGGGGGGAGAGAGAAAGAGAGAATGAGAGAGAAAGAGTGGGGGAGAGAGAGAGAGAGAGAGGGAAAGGAGGGAGAGTGCCTGAGGACCCCATCCCATCACTGGGAGTCCAGGTGCTTCAGCAAGCGGCATGCTGGATTCGTATTAGTGGTCCACGAAATTTAAAATTATGAACTTGGTGGTCCCTGAGGTCCAAAAGTTTGGGGACCCCTGCTCTACGTGATCAGCTGACCTCTGAATTGAAAGGCTCCAAAGTAAGGGTAATAGATCATTTAACAATTGTGGCTTCAATCTGCTTGAAGAAAGTTGCCAGGGTTCGACGTACACTCCCCTTACCAAGGATTTCTGTTGCAGAGGAACCTTTTGGAGATGTTGAGTCTGCAAGATTACAACAACCACTCTTTCTACATCTTCTGTGGCATGATCTTCTGAGAAAGTCCTGTAGAAAGGGCCTAGAATGGAAAGTGCTAGATTGCTCTGCAGAGAGAGATTTATATTTCTTTGGTGAAAGAACTGTATTTTTGAGAAAAATGTCCTTGATTCTGTATGGAAACCTTCTTCTGACTCAGACTCCATTTTACTGTGTTCTATCAATTCAGTGCATTTTCTACATTTTAATTCAGAACTATTCGATGAATAGAAAGGTATTCTGCATTAAAATTTTCTATAAACTAAATAAATCACCGTTCACTCATGCAAGGTGATGCTAAACCTGCAAAGATTCAAAGAGGCATTTTAAAAAGACATTTTGCTACAGCTTACAGCAATTGGCCAATCTCTTTATTAGAATTAGCTAAAAAGTCTTTTTACCAACTCAAATGACTGAATCCAGAAGGTTGCAAATTGGTTCAGAACACTAGTACAGTTTAATCATAAGAAAGATAAAGCTCTTTCAAAGACTGCAAATGAAGCATGCCAACTGAGAAAGGAGAGCTGGGATGCTCAAAAGTCAATAGCATGTTTCACTATAAACAAATGTATACAGTACTGCGTAGTAATTTCCGTTCCTTCAAATCCAGGGAAATACTTGGTTTGTCTTTACCATAGGAATGGCCCTGAGGACAGTATCCCGATGGCATCAGGGCTTGGTGGGATCTTCTGGCTCCAGAACAGTCTATTTTCAGATAATTTACTCTTATCTGAATGAAGGTGGTAGCAGACAACATGAATGTCGTTTTAGTATGTGATCTTCTCTAATCTTTGTGTATTCCACAGGAAATGTGCTTTTCTACTCCATTCCAACATTACTCAAGCATTGACACATTACATTTTAAAATGCTTCTCCCTTCCTGAAGAATGTATCCACAGAATCTTCTTCTACTGAATGACTCACCAGCGGGAGCTCATTCAGTCATCTGACTGGTTTCTATTGGACTTCTGAGTTCTTTCTTTTTTTAAAAGTTTCTAATTCAAGTAAAACCACTAGAGATTTCACAATCACATCCATGTAATGGTTTTGGAAACCTGGAAGTCAACTTCTCACTCTAGGTTCTTAGCTACCAGTTTCCCGGAGCTCCAATCCTGCTTAGCTTTTAGAGACCAGCTAAGTTTGTTTATACAGAAGGCAATCAGATCATGGGGAAGGAAGGCAAGCAGGTTACTTTGTCTTTGGAGAACGTACAGAGCGTGTTTGTTTGTTTATGCATTCATGTAGCCATCCAACTAAAATTATATGGCTCTGTGTAGCATATAAAAAGCAAAGAAGGGGGGAGGGGGAAGCCTCCTATAATCAAGAAGTACAAAACAAAATATCCCATTAACACTGAAATAGTAATCAGAACTAAAATCTACAGCTTAAGATCAACTGAGAACTCTGTTCACCCAAAGCCCAAAGCTGCAGGAAATAGTCAAATCTTAACCCCCTTCCTAAAGTCTTGCAGGGTCATGGCCAACCATAAGACCAATTTGGTGCAGTGATTAAGATGCTGGAATAGAAACTAGGAGCCCATGAGTTCTAGTTCTCGTTTAGGCACGAAAGCTTCCTGTCCCAATGCAACACAATCCATCAATAGATGATTCCAGCCATTTCTTGCATCTTCTCAAATGATTGGTCAGTTTGACATTTCTTTCAGCTTAGAGATTTGGGAGATAACAGTATGAAATAAATTGAACAAAAAAAAGGGCAAGGCAAATGTTGGACTGGAGGTATATTTGGGTGAAAAATTCTATCGAGATGTTTCTGAGTTGCATAATAAGTAGCTCACATATATGTAATTTGATCTGCTAATAGTTTATGACTTGCTTAGGTAGCTGAAATAAGATCCAGCAGCTGTAATAAAATCAAGGCATTTGAAAAGCCTACAGCATGGAAAGGACGGCTGACAATTAAAAAAGAAATTCGACACCCGTGTTTTAAAACATAGAAGGCATGTATACAACATAGCAGGGTTGTATCAAAATTGTGTCAAAATTTGCTGGATGGTGGACAAAGTGTTACAATCAAATTCTTGCTATGTGCACCAAAGGGGAAGAGCTTGGATCATGACATCTCTACCCTCCAAATCTTACAGATTTGGAGATATACACAAACACACACACCCTGCAGACAAGCCTGAATTATACCATTAAGATACTAGAGTTTTATATAATACTTCTGAAAACATGAAAACATTTGGTCTGCCAATAAATCAAAATCAAAGCATTTGAATGCAACTCTTCTGACAGGGAAGGGACAATACAGCCCAAAGCCGATCTGAGAGAAGTATTTTCCTATCAGCAAAAGGGAAGAACAGAAAATCACCCTGGATTTATTCTGTTGAACTTTGCTCTTAGGAAAATTACATTTTATAAGAAGCAGTTGCCTAGGGAATAGAGAGCTTGCACAGGTTTTCTTCAAGAGCAACAGGCTCAGAACCAGCAATTTAATCTCAGTTTAAGTTCTGGAACACACTCCATTCCCATTGCCTTGTCCTAGCTAGACAGAGAAAAATAGCTTGCTGACAGCAGAGCCTGTCTGTCTGCCCGTGGCTACTAGCTTTGTGCGTCAGTGAGTTTTAGAGCGGAGTTGCTGCTGCCAAGCCTCTTCTCCATGAGGTTATAAACTAGACTAAACTTCATTACCTGAGGGAGGATTTGCAATAGGCAGTGACTAGGCCCTGCCTTATGGAGCCTTCAGAAAGGCAGGTTTAGGTTACAAGCTTTTTGCCAGCTTTTTTTTTTTTTGTCGCCCTTATTCAAATATTTGCCTCAGTAGCCAGGGAAAAGAAAGAAAAGTAGAAGTTTGAAACAGGCAACGAAACAAAACAAACCAGGAATTTGGTTGTTGTTGTTAATATTAAGGTCTATTAAAGTCTAATTAGCAGAAGCTTCTTAAGCTGCACTTGCTTAAAGCTTTCCAATTTCCCTAATTGAAGTCATTAAAATATAATGCACCTTCTAATCATAACATCAGCAAGGGAGTCAGACACCTCCTTGTCTCTGTCTTAAAGCTGTTGGTTTAAAATCAATATTGCACGGCCCACACAGGGGATTTTTTGCACAGCCGTCTTTCAAGGTCCAGTCAAGTCTTCCCACGGCCTTGCTGGGAAAAACTGAGAAAAGAAACTTGCAAATGTTTTCTGAAAAACCCACATGCATTTCTGATACCGCAGGCTTGCGTTATACATTACATAGCATATCCCATTAATATAAAAACGACAATCAGTGTTGAAATCTACAGTGTGCAATTGAGGACTTTGTTCACCCTGAATGAAACAGGAAACAGCCAAGTCTTAACCACCTTCCTAAAAGCGGGCAGAGTCAGGGCCAACTGTATGACCCAGAGTCAATTTGGTTTAGTGGTGAAGGTGCTGGCTTACAAACCAGGCAATGGTGAGTTCTAGTTCTACCTTAGGAATGAAAGCCGGCTGGGTGACTTTGGCTAGTCACTCTCCACTTCACAGGATTGTTGCTGTAGGGAAAATAGGAGAAGGAAGGAATACAGATAGTCCGCAGCGTACAACAGTTCATTTAGTGACCATTCAAGTTACAATAGCACTGAAAAATGTGACTTATGACAGTTTTTCACAGTTACAACCTTAGCAGAATCCCCACGATCATGTGATCAAAATTCAGATGCTTGGCAACTGGTTCAGATTTATGACGGCTGCAGTGTGCCTGGGTCATGTGATCACGATTTGTGACCTTCTGACAAGCTAAGTGAATGGGAAAACCAGATTCACTTAACAACCAGGTTACTAAATGATCCACTGCAATGATTCACTTAACAACTCTGGCAAGAAAGGTCCTAAAATGGGACAAAGCTCTCTTAACAAATGTCTTACTTAAATTTTGGGCTCAGTTATTGCTGTTAAGTCAAGGACTACCTCTATTAGATGTGTTCACTGCCTTGAATATAACAATAATAATAATCTTGGGATAATTTTTTTTTAAACATGAGGCACTTCTGAGTGTTTTTGGTAGCTAGAAATTCATGGAAAGTCTCTGCACTTAGCAGCAAGCAACAGAATGTCCTTAAACCTTGTGCCAAGGAATCTATCTGCCCTTATCTGACCTTGTAGGTGAGCCACAGCCAAAACCATTTGGGGCAAAGGGGCAGTGGGGTGCTCGGGGTACTGAAGGGTCATGAATACAGGCGATACAATTGCACACAGCTGCTACTGGCATGGCATCTGAAAGGCATTGGTGGGGTCCCATCTTGTCTGAATAAATCTGAAGGTATCAAGGCTTTCCAATAATTCCTTGTTTCCATAGTTGCTTTGTTTATGGAACAGAAGATCATTTCTCAGGTATATCTCTCCTCCAGCTAAGCAAAGAAATCCGTTCCTAATGTGAACCAAGAAGGGCAGTGTATACGTATGTGTGCATGCACATGTTTCAAAACATTCAAGATGGCCACCATAACCATGATATACTTAAAAAAAGGTCAGGCTATGATGACCTATTTGTTAGATTGAGCAATGGAAGAGACAGGACAGCAACAACAGTTCTTTATTAGTAGATCAGTACAACCCAGCTGCCAGCTCGTCTGACTGCTTGCCCTTTTAGAGGGAGCTGTCAGACAGGTCGGCCAATGGGGTTTGAGTATTTTCCCGCCAGATTGGCGGACCTGAGTGAAGCCTATGCTCACTCCTATTCAATATGTAACATTATTCATGGCTGCCATCTTGATTTTTACACACACACCCCTGAGCAAAAAAATATTAGCAAGCCTATCAATCCTATCGAAGCACTAAAAGGGGCTTCAGGGGCTTCAATAACAAAAAGGAACAAAGTCCTAAATGAGATGTGCAGGCAGCCTTTTAGCCATGGATAAAAAAAAATAAAAATCAATCCATTAAGTTTGGCTCACCCTGGCCCAAATTCTTGGAAGTGACGATCTAGACTCAGGGCATCCTGGAGAAGGGCAAGCCAAGCAAAATGTCCCAGCCATCTAAGTCAGAGTTCACCCCACCTATGTTACATCAGCTTCCATGGGTTTTGCTTTTTTCAAGAGAAACAGCAAGCCAAAGAACAGGGAGGGGCTGGCTAGACTACTGGACTTTGGCAGGGTTAATTTTAGCCCCGGCATTATCTCTGGAAGATCAACAAGGAGAACTCGTGCTCTGCTCTCTCCATTCCCAGAATCTCAATCTCGCTGCATTACCTACGGATGGACCTTGTGCACCGCATTTTTCTTGGCAAGGCTGCTCTGTGCTGAAAAACCTCTTTGCAAGCCACGTAATGGAGGCACAGCAAATTGAACGGGTGCCAGATATTATTCCCCCATGAATAGCATGCCACGCTTCTCCTCCGACTGCATGGATACATACCGCTCTCCTCCTGCCACAGCAGCACAGTCAAATAACAGTGCTTAACTTCCCAGAAAGCTAACTCTTCCCCCCCTATCACCCCACCCGTACTCCAATTCTCACTCAAGGAATAATGGATGATCTCAATCAGCAGAACCTGAGCCTATCGTGTTCGTCTGGGAATCACAAATGGCCCAGTATTTTGTTGCCCTTGGAGTTCAGCAACTCCTGATCGATGCAGTATTAAGAGAGGCTGCGCAGGCAGAGTCTGGAAAGGTCACCAGCTGAGTGACTTCTACTAAAGGCATAGCTCTGACACTGAGCCAGCTGCTTTTTCAGATGAGCAACTAATACAGCAGGATAAACCAAGATGGAACTTTGGCCAAGATTCAAGAAAAAAAAAATCATCCCTAGCTCTTTTAGGAAGCTCCTCAGAGGAATACCTAATATGCAGCCTAGAGGAGGTCTACGGATATGGCTAAAAGCAGGTGCAAAAGTCCCCCAGCAACTTAAAATCTCCCAGTCTTGCATGAAGGCAGATCTTGACGTTTTGGGATAATGTCCAATTTTTCGGTCCTTCCCAAAACAGTTCCATTACGGCTCTGCAAAGTGATTCTCTTGAATCCACATAATATGAAAGAATCAGTTATTTCCCCACCAAAGAACAGGAAAAAATAATAATAATAATGCAAGCCATAATTCTGTGTCTCTCTTTGTATATATAGTCGAAGTCCATGTACCTAAGCTTTTTTCAGAGATATTTCTGGAAGGAAAAATGTCATCAGGTTTATTTTCCTTTGTAATATTTCCTTAGCTGGATAAATAAACTATGTCAGAGACAGAAAAGCTGCCAGACATCGTCTCTTGTGAGGAGTGACCTGACAAAAGGGCTTCTCAGGAGCAATGAGGTAATTTCTAACATAAGATACATAGGTCCCATAAATCTTGTGCAGACAGTGTTACATGCCCATTTAGCCTCGGATTCTTTGGAGCAATTGAAATAATGGATGCAAGAAAAAGGCTCAGAGTAGTAATACTGCTAACATTAAGTATGCCCTTGGATAAGGCTGGCTCTCAGGTCACCACAGTTCATAGAAAATGCCAACTTTAGCTGCCAAAAAGACAGTCAAAACCCTCAACACTCATCGGCTTCTCAGGAGGCAATTGTGATACTATCAGTTAAAGTAGTGTTTCTCATGACTGGCTGGGGAATTCTGGGAATTGAAATCCACACATCTTAAAGTTGCCAAGGTTGAGAAACACTGAAAGCTTCCATAGCAATATGTTTCTCCAAAGATTTCCAAATTTCACAAGTTTCTATTCAGGTTCCCACCAGTCACCCCTCCCCCCCAAAAAAGCTGGCTTCTCTTGACA
This sequence comes from Pantherophis guttatus, assembly GCF_059756535.1. Lineage (NCBI taxonomy): Eukaryota > Metazoa > Chordata > Lepidosauria > Squamata > Colubridae > Pantherophis > Pantherophis guttatus. Next base: position 188,627,432 of record NC_142064.1, read on the forward strand.
GACCAAATTCTTATCATAACTTTAATGTGAAATAAGTATTTACTGCAGGAATGCCTGTAATACCCTAAATATTATTAGGACAATACTATTCCTCACCAAGGGATGTGGTGGCTCAGTGGCTAAGACACTGAGCTTGTTGATCAGAAGGTCGGTAGTTCAGTGGTTCGAATCCCTAGAGCCGCGTAACGGGGTGAGCTCCTGTTCCTTGTCCCAGCTTCTGCCAACCTAGCAGTTAGAAAGCAAGTAAAAAATGCAAGTAGAAAAATAGGGACCACTTTGGTGGGAAGGTAACAGTGCTCTATGAGCCTTCGACGTTTAGTCATGCTGGCCACATGACCACGAAGACATCTTCAGACAGCGCTGGATCTTCGACTTAGAAACAGACATGAGCACATCCCCTAGAGCCGGAAATGATTAGCACGCATGTGCTAATCATTTCCTTTACCTTATTCCTCACCATTTCTTTCTGACCACTTTCCCAATGCTGCCTTATGTGTGTATGTGTGTGCATATATCCTTTTTCAGAATTATATTCCATGCATTTAATGAAACACAAGTAGTCCTCAATTTATGACCACAATTGAGCCTAAAATTTCTGTTGTTAAACAAGACAGTTGTTAAGTAGGTTTTGCCCCATTTACCAACCTTTCTTGCCATAGAGTTAAGTGAATCACTGCAGTTGTTCAATTAGTAACATGGTTGTTAAGTGAATCTGGCTTCCCCGTTGACTTTGCTTGTCAGATCGCAAAAGGTTATCACATGACCCCAGGACCCTGCAACCATCATAAAAACATGCCAGTTGCCAAGCGTCCAAATCATGTGACCATGGGGATGATGCACTGGTCCTGAGGAAAAACCACAAGTCACTTTTTTCAATGCTGTTGTAACTTCAAATGTTCACTAAATGTCTGGTTGTATATTGAGGATTACCTGTAGACTTTAATTCACACAATCTTTTTTAAAGAAATCAGTCTTTAAGGTGCCAGAACACTAATCTTTATTGTATCTTTAAAAAAAATTATTATTGCCTGAATGAAGCCTAAGGAATCTTTACTCTTTTGTTTTTTGTCTTAGCCATAAGCCATCATGAATTTGTGCTGATTTCATAGCAGCTCTAGACTTCTCTGGATTCCAAATTTATTTTTAGTTCAACGGTATAATTAAAGGACACACCATAAAACAGTTTTCCTTTTGGCAGTGGTGAAGTTCTACAGACCTTCTAGATGGCGTGTTTTCCCATTGGAGAGAAGTTACTGAATCTCTCCTCTTGGTTCCTGTGGAAATAAATGCCAGCTTGGTTGGGGGGTTCAAATGGGTTCTATTTATTTATTTTTGAAATGGATAAGCAAAAATAGCTGCCCCAGTTTTTATTTTTAATAATCCTTTTATGTGGCATAGGGATTTTGGCTTTCCCAGTAGAATGGAAACCACGGAAGTGCAATGAATTCTAGATCCTGTGACATAGAAAGTATGCATTTCGTTTGAAATATATTGTCTCTTCCAGGGGCGGGTTTCAAAACCCATTGCTACTGGTTCGCTCGTGGGCGTGCATGACGCTTCTGCGCATGCGCAGAAGCGTCTGGGCGGGTGGGCAAAGCCTCCCACCACCGCTGCTACTGGTTCGCCCAATCTCGGGCAAACCGGTAGCAACCCACCACTGATCTCTTCTATATGAAGTCTGTTGTTAGGTGCAACCCCCAAGTATGACGATAGATGCTGCAGAAAGAACCCAGGCTGCAAAAATGATGATGTAATATTGTCATCTTCAAAAATCTCAGCGGCTTTTTTAGTACAGAAGGATTGACAACTTGGCAACTACCAATTTCATCTTATACACATTTAAGTTAGCTGAATTTGAGGAAGCTTGTTATAGAACAAAAATTATGCAGAATCTAGCCAGACCTAAAGGAGAAGGCAGCTTTTTCCTTGCCTGTACACCATTCCTCCTTGGTAAGATTTGCAAAAAATACCTCAGTTCTATTTTTCTCTTCACCATGAGCTGTGGTGGTGCAGTGGTTAGAATGTAGTATTGCAGGCTGACTCTGCCCACAGCCTGGAGTTCGATCCTAATCAGCTGAAGATTGACTCAGCCTTCCATGGTTGGTATAATGAGGACCCAGATTTGGGGAGGAAATATGCTGACTCTGTAAGCTGCTTACAAAGGCCTGTAAGGCACTTTGAAGCAGTATATAAGTCTAAGTGCTAGTGAGTCTACTTTGCTTCACAAAGATTTGTGGCCTGACAAGCTTTTTTCTTCCTTTTGCTTTAAATCATTCTGTTGGGAGAACCCTGTTCATTGTATCATTTTTTTTAAAAAAATGAAAAACTAAATGTTGCTTTTATAAACACAGAAACGTATCATAAATTAACGCAGTGATGCTGTTTACAAATGTGCCAAAAACTATCACCTCTGTATTAGAAACTGTATATTATCCTCACTAGGTATTATTATTTTTTAAATATTAACTGAAAATGAAGAAAAAGATTTGCAAAACAGCATCCATTACTTTAATTAACAATTATGAAACATGCTATTTAAGCTATCAAGTGTAATTGTGCACTGTAATTATTTGATATAAATATTGTATGCTTTAAATTACCAATTTGTTATTCAACCAGTTTAATTTTCTCTAGATCCCCCCTCCCTCATCTAAAGCTGCAAGTTAATGAAACGAAAGTAAAATTAGTCATACCGCTACAGATAAATATTTACTCCAGAAGAAACTGCCACAAAGAACCATAAAATTCCTACTCAATTTGCAAAACAAAACTAAACATCTCAGCAACTTATTTATCAAGCTGTGTTGATTTAGACATTATATGAGGATAAATCCAGGAATATATCTCCATCTAGAAAGGTGAACAGGCAATGCTGCCATGAAAACATCTGCTTGGGGAAAAAAAGATGTATGAACGTTTTATTGATTAGGCATTCATTTGTCCCAATTCAAATCTTTATTATGACTCAGATGGGCAGAGATGCTTTAGTTGAACTTTTTATTGGATCCAGATGTCCTGCTATTAAATAAACAACCCCCTCAATTGATTACTGATTATAATTACTTGACACAATTCCTTTTTTCCATAGTTTCAGAAGGACATTTCTTTGGAACAGGAAAAAGGACGAGGCTTATACAAGTCCTTTCCTGCTTTCACAGATCGGACTAGAAAGAGTGGAAGATCTTGAATCTGGTAACTAATTAAAAAAACCACAACCCCAAAGCTACATGAATTCTCATAATCTTGTATAATCTGCAGGATTGAAAACGGTGGATAGAAGAGACAGGAAGTCGTACAGTAATACCCCTGTGAATCCTTCTCTATCTCCTTTGCATGTGTTTACATATTTGAAACTGGGAGCAGGACTGGTCCAGTTGTCAAATCCATAGCGGTGGGGGAGATAATGCTCCTCAAAGGAGTTACATTCCTTTTCCTTACTAGTTCCTCAAGTTGGTCTAGCCCAGGGGTGAAATCCAGCAGGTTCTGACAGGTTCTGGAGAACCGGTAGTGGAAATTTTATTAGTTCAGAGAACTGGCAAATACCACTGCTGGCTGGCCCCAGAGTGGGATGGGAATGGAGATTTTGCAGTATCCTTCCCTCAGGAGTGGGGAGGGAATGGGGATTTTGCAGTATCCTTCCCCTGGAGTGGAATGGGAATGGAGATTTTGCTGTATCCTTCCCCTGCCACGCCCACCAAGCCACACCGTGTCCACCAAGCCACGCCCACAGAACTGGTAGTAGAAAAATTGGTCTAGCTTCCAAGATATACAAAAGAAGTGTTATAAATTCAGAGATTATTGGGGCCAATAACTGTGGAGGCATTCTCTTCCTGAGGATAGCAGTCTCTTAAAAAGAAAATCTGATAGTTGAACAATGTCTAAGTTAAAACTTTACACAGGTCCTTGAAAAAAGACTTAGCCTGAAAAATTGTAGAAGTATTTGTTTACTTAGCGGAACGAGCCTTAATCAACTTCGGTTACTAGGCTGTAGGTATCAAAATAATGCAACCTCTGAGCTATCTAGATGCCTTTGGGGGACTGTGTATCTTTTCAGTTAATTCTTTTCAACCTATGTGTTTACATAACAATTATAAAGCTCAGTACCAAAGTACTGTTACCAGAAACCATATTTCTTAGTATTAATTTACACCATCCGGGTACAAGCAGGATACCTTGCATTTATTCCAGTTCTTGTCATACAGTGAGCAAAGAGCATGTAAAGCTTCAAGGCAGCTTTGAATAGGAAACAGAAATAGAATTTATTTGGGCGTAGGCTAAAGGTTGATAGGAGGCAGGTTTTAAAAAGTTGCTAGTTTTGCTTTCAGAATGTTTCATCTCTTTCTGCTTCAGTGTAACATATCTTGCAGAGGGAAAAGAAGATAAACATTGCAGATCTCTAGTTTAGTAGTTTAGTTTGAGTAGATATGTAAAATTTCTGTGGTAGATAGTCTCAACTTTATGAACTAACACAGTTACAAGAAACAGGGGGTGAAGTTCAAAATATTGTAATGTATGTACATTAGGTGTGTTTGGAAGCCTTAATAATGGAAAAATATTCCCTTATTAAGAGTATAGGTATTATACTCGGCATCACCTAAAATTGCAAGATGGGCCATAAACAAATTTAATAATATATAAAACAAAAAGATCAATTACATTTGTCATTAAAAAAATGAATCCTAGAATAATAATGTGCAGTGGTAGTATATGATAGTGTCATATACATATCCTAGTGATAGGGTAGTATATAGATAGAAACATATACTTAGTTTATTAGATAATATTATTTAAGTTGAATACATACTGCAGCTTCTGAGGGAGAGAAACTTGTTTGCTCTGAAAAAAATTAACATTCTGTCGTTAAATTGCTTTTAGTCCCATTGGGCAGTACCTCAAGTGGGAGAAATAAGTATACGTGGTAGTTAGGTTACACTTAGCTATATATACATTTGAAAGTAAATGGCTTTGTTTGGAGACTAGGTTCTGGAAGAGAAATGAGAGGATGTCCATTCCACTAAGAGCTTTGTAATGGAATTTAAAATTATTTCTCCATTCTGTAAAAGTAAAAACCCATGAATTGGAAAGATTTGTGGAAAAAAAAATCAGAAATATTCTTATAACTACATTCCACAAAAATGCTTGAAACAAGCCAATTTCAAATAATGGATTATGAATCTTTTTAATATACTATAGTTAAGATTAGCTCTGGATTGTCAGAATATTACCCTGTTTCCCCCCAAATAAGACATCCCCTGATAATAAGTCCAATTGGGCTTTTGAGCACATGGCAATAAGGCCAAGCACTTATTTCAGGGTTCAAAAAAATATAAGACAGGGTCTTATTTTGGGGAAAACGTGGTAAATGAGGATGGAAACTACTAATCTGCTTGTGGATGGTGTCTAAGCCCTAGTCTAACTCTTAATTGTTCCCATCATGTGTGTAAGTGAATGTGCGTATTTTATAAAGAGACAGGCAACATCTCCAAAAAAGTGATATGTGGATGATGATGATGGCAATGATGTATGATTCTACCATTAGGAATCTGAAATGCCTATTAAATGCCTCCCCAAAAATGTAAAAATTCAAACGGCCATAAAAACTGCATACAATATGCATGTCAGTTGCTCAATAAATACAAGACCTTTGACATGAACTAAGCATCCGAGGAGGTGGTACCTGCTATTCTCTTTCAAAAACATTCACGAAATAATTCTTAAAACAGATTAAAGATGTGCAAAGCTTAACACCAGCTGCTGTGCAAAAAAGGTGTCAGATAAAATTGAGCAGAGAAGGCTACGTACTCAACCTTTGGCATACACATTGCGCATCTCCTGTTAAATACTTTTCAAATGTCCACACTTCCATTAAAAATCTGAATATATAAAAATCTTTTACTTCAACATATTTCAAATTGTCATATTTACACTTCAATTTTAAAACAAAGGTCAGTGAAAAATACAGCTATGTTACCACTGAACAATTTAGGATTAAATTAAAAAGCACATATTAAACCAGAAACTTGTCTATGGCCATGAATGTATGAAAACACAGCAGAGCAAGGCAGGGGGAAAAAAGCATAAAATTCCAAGTTAAACACTTCTATTTAAAAGAAAATACAAACACAGTATCAGAAATGTTTGGCTTTCAAATAACACGGTTTTCCTTAAGTGTAAAATCTACATACAGCTATGAAAAATAATGTACAATACATCTGGAGAACAACTTCAGATAAAGGTTAATGTGCCTTAAATAGATATTTCACCAAGATAGCCTTTACCGAAAGACATCAATTACGAAGAGTTGAAAATCTTAAAATTGTAAGAGTGAGTGAGTGTGTGTTTGTGCGCGCGCGCACACAAGTTTGAACATTGTTACTAGGCTACATAATAAATACAAGCTTTGAAGAGAATTGAGCGTACAGGGCAACTGCAGCCTGTACATGCCAGTCTATTAAATAAACAGGAGGCAACACTTCAGAAAACAGTAGTGAAGTAACAAAGATCCCCAAAACTGAGAAATACTCCAGAAAATGTGGGTACTTGTTTCTACAACTTGTGCTGGTGACAACAGAGAGAACACAGGTCACCTGCTTTTAAGTGCTAATATAAACAAGCTGCTATTTCACCTCTAGGAAGGGTAGGCCTGCCTGAAAAACATTGCAGGGATTTCAGCCAGACCTTTAAAAAAGTTTTTGATTAAAAGAGTGAGAAAGTTTTCATGTGCTTTGGTCCAAAATATGACTTGATTTATAATGCTGATGATTCTTTGGGGGGGGGGGAAGACAGGCTGTATGGAAGTTGAGTCATGGCAACTGGATTTCTTTTCTTGTTGGTTTGAAACATTTTGCTGCTTCCAGACAACTCCACCTGGATGACTAGAATCTTCATCGATGTATGCAAGCTGTGGAAAATATTCAAATCTGGTTCCATGTCTTGCTTTGATATTAACTAAGTAAAAGTATGTGTACTGCTGTGTGTTGTTTTTGGTCTACATGCAATGATGCATTTCTCGTTATAGGAATTATTTATATGCTGAGGATGGAGTGAACCCTATCAAGGACAGCCAGTCTCTGCAAAAGAAAGCTATTAGTGGCTTGATCAATATGAACATTATTTTTACTTGCTAAAGATAAAAGGGACAGGCATGCTTTCTTCCCAGGAAATTCAATGTTTGTTTTTGCCAGGCAGTGGAAAACTAAATCTTTGTCCTTCTGATCTTTCCTGGGCGCCAACATATATAGGACACCAAAAAGCTAATTCTGCAATTTCTGCCTGTTTTTCTTTTCTTCTCTTCTCTTTTTTCTTTCTTTTTTCTTTTTTGGTGGGGGGAAGATTGTATATCTGTGTATATGTAGAATTCCAGTTAAATTGTCTCCAGTAATCATGCTCAATTTAAGCTACTACATTTACACATATCCTATTAATATCTTGTCTAGGACAAAACATAATTTGAAATGTGGCATTAACACTTCTCCCAGCAGAACACTTTCCAGCTTTTGTCGGCTGCATTTTTGTGCAAACAACACATTATATAAAGAGAGACATACTTTTTTTTTTATTTACATGAACATTCTTCTGAACAGGTATCAGAGTCCTTCACCTTGCTTTTCACAGTCGTAAACAGCAAACGATCTACAATACTCTTAATCAGTTGTCATGGATACCATGTAAAGCTCAGCAGGGTTGTTTATGAACATGTCCAGTTATAAGAACTCCACATAGTTCTCAGGAATCAATCCTATTTTCCCATTCAAGGTTCCTTCCAACCAGCCAGGTTCTTGAGATGGATGAACTGGAAAGATATATGCAGGTTATTAAATGTGTAAATCTGAGAATTTAAAACAAAATTTGAATTTTTCCAATATATATTATATATATGTACGTTTCTCGTTCCGCGCTGCTGAGGAAAGAAGTAGGGATAGAGACGCAACACCATTTTGTCCTGATGGTGCCCCTTGGAGCTTTGTACATTGGGGTCTACAATCCAGTTCAGTCCTGTGTGGATGTGTTTTTTCTCAGCTCTCAAAAAGGCATTGGTATTCTGGTGTATTTGCATTTGCAAATCTGCATCCATCTGCACTTCTAATTCACACATGACACCTGACCTGCCTTTCAGAATGACCCCAGAGACCAAACATACCTAACAGGCAGGCGAGCTTACAGCAGTTTTCCAGATGTTGTGAAGTACTTTTTGTCCACCAGTGGAATGCTCCATCTACTGGCTGGTTTCAGAATCCTTAAAATCGGGCACATATCTAAGCTGATAGTGAAAAGCCACAGTTTCTCATTTCACATTCTCATTCGAAACCACCAATCTGGCTGTAACATGAACTCATCCGTGCTGTTATAGTCTAAGGAGCAGTTTGTTTTCCATAGGAGACATTTGTTTCTGCTCACCTCACCTCACCTCACCTCACTGCATGTGTGGTGTTTCAACATTACATTTTTACCTGAAACCAGGACAAAACAACATGTACAATTGATCTTCCTCCTCCAGTTCATAATACTTTTCCCTTAGCTTAACAGAATTATGTCCTAGAATTGGTGGATGCACAGCTTATACCCAATTTTCTTTCATTTCTCATCATTGCTACTCAGAAGGATTCCTCTTCAAGGTGAATGCCCTGTCAGCAAGCCAGCAGTCTAAAAGGGCAAGCAAGCCAAAGGCTTATAGATGCAGGTTTATTAATATATTGCCATATCCTGATGCTCCCAGGCGTTATCAGAGTTTTATTTATTTATTTTTTATAATCAATCTGCTTTCCCTAGGCAAATTAGTATTATAAAAATGTAGCACATATGAAGAGTGATAGGATGGGTGGGGAAGGAAAATATTAGCATTTTATTGATTTTCTGTAGAAAGGAAGATAACATAGTTATTGTTGTTAAGCCATAACCAGAAAAGGTTAGATGCTGTGGGAACAACTCCTGTGAGCGGGTGCAAAGGACACTTGACAATTGACTCACAAGCTCTCAGGGTCATCATACTGTGACAAAAATTTAGGTAGGCCTAAGAAAGAATGCTATTCTTTAAAAATGAGAATTTGATTTGAAAAAGGTTAAGGGAATACACATAGTCCTCGACCTATGACCGCAATTGAGCCCAAGATTTCTGTTGTTAAGTGAGACATTTGTCCAAGTGAGTTTTCTCCCATTTTATGACCTTTCTCGCCACAGTTGTTAAGAGAACCATTGCAGCTGTTAAGTTAGTAACCCGGTTGTTAAGTGAATCTGGCATCCCCGTTGACTTTGCTTGTCAGAAGGTCGCAAAAGGAGACCACAGGACCTGAGGACACAGCAACAGTCATAAATATGAACCAGTTGCCAAGCATCTGAATTTTCATCATGTGATCATGGGGATGCCGCAAAGGCCATAACTGTGAAAAACGGTCAGAAGTCACATTTTTCAGTGCTGTTGTAACTTTGAACGGTCCCTAAGTGAACTGTTGTAAGTCGAGGACTACCTGTACAAAAGGATTGGAATTTCATCTAAACTGATTTGTTAAGACGTGGGAAATGGACAGGCAGTGATCTGGAACAGCTCATGGATTCTCTTTGTTAATTGCCGCATGATTGTGGAACTTCCTCCCATTGAGTTGCTGTGCTTTCTCTTTCCATCTTTAGATGCCTGATGAAAATATTCAAACACATGTTTCACTCTGAACCAAATTTGTGGGTCTAGCTAGAGTAAGGCTAGATGGAGGAGGAGGTGGGACAAGGTCTTTTCTCTTTCTGTTACTCAGTGTTTTGTTGATTTATAGCCATATTTCTCAGGTGAGGAATGGAAGCAGAAGACATTGTACTCCTGATTTCTATTTATCACTCGAAATCAGGCATTAATATCCTTCTTTCGTTTTACAGCTGAAGCACAAATGTATTAAATATTAAAGACATGTTTCTTTTGTTCAGCATGGAGTGGAGTTTATATAATTTACAGCTGTGCTTTAAAAAAAAAAGGTTGTTCTCAACCACAGGAGGACACAGATTGAATGATAGATAGTCCTTGACTGATGACCGGTTGCTTTGTGATCACACAACAACAACAACAACAACAACAACAATAAAAGGGACCTGTGACCTGGATTCAAAGTTCTGACAACTGCTTCCCCCACCCAGGCACACAATCACATGCCTGCATTTTGGATGCTAGATACCAGGCCAATTTATGGCTGTTTGCAGTGTCCTGTGGTCACATGATCAACATTTATGAAGTTTTTAAATGGGAAAACAGCATTTACTACCAATTTCTTGCCCAAAATGCCCTATAGAGAACAATAGGTTTGCTTTCCGACTTCAGTGTTCACTTCCTCACTGCTGCAAAAATGACCATAAAATCATGTATGTCACACGGTGACACACTTAACAACCATCACAACTTACAACTGAAATTGTAACTTCAGTTGTGGTTGTAAATCAAGGAATGACAGCATCCCTCTTGAATACAGAGAGGGTCTGAATCATTCCTGGATATTCACCGTTACTACTTATCCTTTGAAGCTAGTCCAGGCTTCCTGATTCGGAAGAGGCAACCATTTTGGTTTCCATGCCTGGATTGCTTTTCATGTCAATTTAGGAAGTCCAAGCAGATGAAGGAATACCCTTCTTGTAGGACCCAATTGTTGTGACCTAGGCTTACTGAGTCATTACAAAACACAATTAGTCCCAAACAAACCTATTTTATTGTAACAGCTGAGAATTACGTTCATTTCCAGATGAGTCCCAATTAGTTGCAAAACAAGTCCTTCGGAAGAAGTCCTTTGGGAAAATCACCAACCTTTATCTTCTTTGACACCCTGCTAAAGGCCTTACTTGGCAGAGCCCCACAAAGTTCAGAAACAAACAAGAGACACCGACTGGAAACAGAGTCAGCAACGTTGCTTTCCTACAAAAAGGGCCAAATGCTTTTATTTCTCTTTTAAGCCTTATGGGAGGGGCCAATCATCTCCTGGCCTTACTCCTGAGTCGTCCCTTTTGCTTTAGCTGCTCTTGCCTTCTGGCAGCTTTGCATATGTGTGCACTAGGAACAGGCTCCTCCTGTTCCTCTGCCTCTCTGCTGTCCGATTCTGGGGGCTCCAGAGTCCGTGGATCACTCCCAGATGGCCCTGGCTCCATCTCTGCCTTGGACGCAGAGCCCTCGTCTGGGCCTTCCCCAGACTCCAGGACTGGCCCATGTTCCTCCCCAGCTCCTCACTGTCTGACTCCACTGCCAGCTCCGCAGGTTACTGGCGGACCACAACACCAATCTGAGTCACCGGGACCAAAGATTTACTTTTCCAAGCTTTTGGAGCCCATCCTCAGGGGACTTCTTTCTCTCCAGAATGTGTGACTAGAATGTGTTCCAGAATTTAAACTGAAACCCATTCTGGAGACAGAGAAGTTCCCGAAGACAGGCTCCAGCATAAATCTGTAAGCTTGGAAAAAGAAATCTCTGGTCCCAGTGATTGACTCAGATTAGATCTGCAACGTTATCCTGGGACACATATATATATCTGCCTTCACTTGCAATATCCTTCTTGTCTGCTGAAGGGAGAACAAGAAACTTAAGCAATTAAGGGCCCAGAACAGAGTAACAATCGTACAGAAATACTAGATTAGAATTCATCATTTCCCCACACTTTTCTACCCCAGAAGAGAAAAGCTTCCACCTAGCTCTATGTTCTGCAGTCAAGAGCCGTGGTGGCAAAGTGGTTAGAATGCAGTATTGCAGGCTAATTCTGCCAATTGCCAACTGCCAGCAGTTCAGAAGTTCGATTCTCACTGGCTCAGGGTTGATTAAGACTTCCATCCTTCTGAAATCGGTAAAATGAGGAGCCAGATTATTGGGGGCAATATGCTGACTCTGTAAACTGCTTAGAGAAGACTGTAAAACACTGTGAAGCAGTATATCAGTCTAAGTGCTATTGCTATTGCCATCTCTTCTGTTTAATTTCTTCAAGGATTAATTTGGTCACTCTACTATCAATGGCAAATAACCCACATCTCCTGTGTTAATAGAACTTCAAAGACTAACTCATGAACAAAGATATTTCCCTTCACCTAGTCCACACAGCTTACAACCCAAATTTTGAAGATGAAGAGCCCAGAGAAGAATAAAATTAAGAAGAATCCTTTAATCACACACAGCTTTATGACCCTCTGCGTTTTTTTCAGGAGGAAGTTCAAGCCGCAGGGAGAGTGCCTCCTCTTTATTCATAGTTCCTCTAAAATATCTCCTTTTCTGTAGCACTGAAGTTTAACTTCCCACTGTAGCCTATATCTTAAACTAAAATTCCACCCTGTGTTATATTTCTTCCTACAACCTCCGTTCTTTCCCATCCTCCTCCTAGTTTTTTTTTAGCTTTCTGTATTTATGTAGTTAACAAGCGTTAGGAAATTATATTCCTGTTTATGAAAAACACTAATGACAACATGGTTACATAAGCTTGGCCATTCATGTTACCCACAGGAGGAGGAAGGTAAAAAGGAAGGAAATATTGTCAAGAAGCCATTGCTGTTTCTATGCAGATAATGTAAAACCCACTCTTGGGAGCGAACAGGGCTTTATATACAAAAAAATCTTGCTGACCAGCTCATTAAAGAGACTTCCTATAAAGTCCTTCCTTTACTGATTTAAATTCTAAGAAGACATTAAACACAAGGACAGCTGGGAAACATGAATCAAGACATCAAGAGAAACACCCTTGGAAAGCTGTGGAAAGTAATGGAGCCGTCTTTGTAACCTTAGATTAAACTCTCTAAACCTAAGGCAAACAATATACATTAGCAAAAAAAAAAGTAATTACACTATGACACCTCAGTCTGAATAGTTATTAAGAAATAATAGGTTATGAGTCAGAAGTCAGTAAAAATAGAGATCAGGTGTTGATGAGTTAGCAACTATACCTGGCATTTTGTAAATTAAACACACTGTCTATTCTTGATAAATTAGCCTGGATTTCTCTTTCAAAAATCTTTTGAATACTCCCAACTTTCAAGAGTCAGATAGGTCAATAAAGTCAATAACAGGCTAATCCTTAACTTTCTGGAAGAATTGTTTCTTCTTTTTACAGATAATGTTTCCTACAACATCTACACTTAATTTTAAAATCATGCATATTTTACAACCTTGCTGTATAACAATCTACTAGCTTAGAACCAGAATAAGGCTGGTTCAGAATAGTTTGAGATTTATAAAACCAGAAAATATATGGGCTAGGAGAGCATTTTAAAAACCTTTGGTGCTTGCTTATCTTAAATAGCAATAGCACTTAGACTTATATACCGCTTCATAGTGCTTTACCGCCCTCTCTGAGCGGTTTACAGAATCAGCAATTACCCCCAACAATCTGGGTCCTCATGTTACCGACCTCGGAAGGATGGAAGATTGAACTGGTGAGAATCAAACTGCTGGCAATTGACAGAATTAGACTTCAATACTGCATTCTAACCATTGCACCCCCATGGTGCTTAAATACTTTGGTAAGGCTCATTGGAGGAGAAGTGGCTTCAATAATCAATACATTTGTCCTCAGATTCAAGTGATCCTGAGATCAGCATTTAGAAGAAGGTAGCAAGATTATGGGGACAAGAGTTTTCAGGCATTATTATGGTGTAAGCAAATGCAGAAATCAAAAGATTAATCAAAATAAAAGTCCTTGTGACAAGTCACACTGGAATTACATAAAAGGCTGTGATCTTTTCTTGAGAGATACTTGGACAGCTGTCATCAAAGGTGGTGGCCAAGAAATTTCAAGCTGGAGATTAGGGAGAGGAATGTAATTCCTCTGAACTTCTTTAATACGCTAGCCTATTACTACCTCTTTTTAGAGTGGGTTCTTTATGGTTATGTCATAATGTTTCTTGTAATCTTGGGCTCAAAAAAAAATCTGAACTATAGGCTAATCAGAAGGGAAGATACAAACAGACAATAATACAATTGTGCTATTGTCTCTTTATCTCCTTATAATTATTTATAGTTATACAATGTATAATTATATATAATAAATATACTCTGTAAATATACAATAAATATACATTGTAAATACACAATGTATAATTGTGGCAATAACAGAATGATTTGATTCCAATCGCTTTTAACAGTTGAATAATGGAGGCAAGATGAGGAGGGTTTTCTTGTAATGAAACAAAACAGAATGTGTCCAGTGAGGACAGAATTCTGTTTCTTGAATCACATTTTGGACCCAGGAGTGAATTAGGACCAATTACCCTAATGTGTTAACAGTATCTCACTTCCATCCAGTCCATGAAGCAAACATTCTCTTAACATTTATGATGATTCTAATGGTAATCCCACCCTCTCCCCAATGTATTTGTTAGACTTTTCTACACACACACACATATACACATACACAGATATATATTAATTTGCAGAAATGTCTAACAAAAACATTGGGGGGGAGGGTACACACACACACACACACACACACACACACACACACACACACACACAATATGAGACTAGCAAATGGAAATTATGATTTCATTTCAGTAAATCCTTGATTATGAGATAGATTCTGACAAGATTACTTCCAAACTGCATTCTTTTCTTATTTTCTATCCTAATCTGTACATTGTTTCTATTTCATTCTATCTGGCATACTGTACGTATATATAAAAGGAAAGAAATTGAGGAAAAATCACGCGCTCAAAAGAACCCTTTTCAGAATGAGAACTGAACTTAGTTGCGTAAATATTAAACATTTTGTTTCAATATTGAACCTAGGTTATTTTCCATTCTTTGTAAAGGTAGCCAAGTACTTCTTATAGCTAACCAAGCAAAACAAAGGAGCACTTCTTTCTGAGATTTAGACATTGAACTATGTAAGAGTGAAACAAAGAAACAGTATTTGTATCTTATAAAACCATTTTAAAGTATTAACAAGATGAAAATCATGTGACCACTTAAGAATATATATATATATATATATATATATATATGTATGTATGTATGTATGTATGTATGTATGTATGTATGTATGTTTTCTCAGGTTTTCGCGGGTGTTTGTATGTAGGTCTTTGGTTTGGGTGGGAGAAGACCCGAATAACCAAAGACCTACATATATATATATATATATATATGATATAGATATAGATAGATAGATAGATATAGATATATAACATATAATATATAATACATAATATATAACTTAAATCATTCTCTCCTCCTCTGTGTCTGTTTGTATGTGTGTTCTGTATGTGTATCTGTAACAAGTATATTTCATAAATGTGGATAGTCTTCCAAAAATCTATGAAGTTGGAGATGCCTGAGAACCATGTGCTCTCAAATCCATCTCCTTTTCCTTGGTTCTTAGTGTGTTCCTCTGGGAATTGTGCATTTATGGCTGATTAGGGAACTGAAGGAAGGGGGTCAGACCAAAGACAAAACCAGGAATCTTACATTACTGCAAATTCAGCTCTGTCTTCATGAATTGCTGGCTACAGCTCTGACCTCTACCAGCTGCTGCTTCTAACTTCTCACAGGGTTCATTTGACTTTCCTGACTAAAAATGTTTGCATTGCAAGCAAGAGATATACGTTTCATCCCATGCTTCCTCTGTGGCTCACGATATGAGCGGTGCAGCCCAGTGGTGAAATCTGAACCAATTTGCTACCTGTTTGCTGGCCACACATGCGCACTGCATGCCAAACATGTGCTGCATGCGCACCAAATGCACACTCTGAGCACATACATGCATGCACAGTATGTGCCAAAAGGAGGCTTGGGAAGATAAGTAGAACGGGGGGGGGGGGGAAGAATCAGCTGTGCAGTGCAATTTAGCTTTGCTAGAAAGCAGGAAATCCTAAAGCTAAACCCCGCTGCACAGCTGATCATCGGAAATACTGGTTCAAAGGAACCGGTAGCTTTTTTAAACTACTGATTCGCCCAAACTGGTAGTTTTTATCACTACCAGTTCGCCCAAACCGGTAGTTTTTATCACTACCGGTTTGCACGAACCTGAGCGAACCGGTAGCATTTCACCCCTGGTGCAGCCCCATGTATGCCTTCCTTCCACAAAAGTATATCTAGGATGGGAAATTGTGCAGAAAATCCCAACCGTATTATAACACTCGAGGCTACACTAAAAAAGCAGTTGTGAATTCGATAGGTTGTCCACCACTTCTTTTTAAGCATTCCCTCATGGCTGAGGCTGTTGATTGTGAGACCATTTGATTCAAGAGGTGGTGGGCTCTATTTCATTGGCAGGGTTTGAACTAAGGCTGGAAGGCTAATTGTTTTGGCTGCTGTCATTTTATCCTACGTTATGGATCCAGCATTCAATAGAGGATCGGATTTTATGGCCTTCACAAATCTATAATTCCATGAACATTACTAAATGTAACTTGCATTATGATCCATGGTGTTGGAAAAGCTCCTCTAAAAATATGCATTTGGCTGGAGTTTCCAAATGTTCAGAAATGAAATGCTGCATATTCTGGGTCTCCATCTCTCTATACTGAATGCCTCCCTTCATCCCCAGAAACTTTCTCTCTAGTGAGTTCAACTCAGCATTTATCCTTAAAAAAGAAACTAACTAGCTTTCAGTAACAAAAGTTCAGACTGAAAATAGCAGTGTCAGTGCTCGTGCAATTTCTCAGAAAGCAAGGAAGTTCAATTTTTTTTCTTTATCACCAGTTCTGATAGGATCAAATCTTGGGTTACATTGTGTGATGCGAAGCACAAGATTTTAGCATGTTGCACTTGTCTTCCATCCCTTAAAATCAAATGTCTATGGAGATTCTCAGTCATCTAGATCATGGTTGTCTCAAAGGTACTTTTTCAAGAGGCAACTGGACTTTCTGGTTTTTCTTTGAAGAGGTTTCGCTTCTCATCCAAGAAGCTTCTTCAGCTCTGACTGGATGTTGGGAATAGAAGAATTTATACTCCGTGCTGGTCATTTGCATTCTTTTTACAAGTTGTCTGCAAGGAATATAAATCCTTTCATTCCCCACCGCCCAGTCAAAGCTGAAGAAGCTTCTTGGATGAGAAGCGAAACATCTTCAAAGAAAAACCAGAAAGTCCAGTTGCCTCTTGAAAAAACACCTTTGGGATCACTTAAAATCACTTTTCCATGATTTTCATTCCACTGAAGGTAACAACTCTACTCTGATACTCACCATTATCAAATACGGTCCCTGCAGTGAAGGACAGCTCTGAGTGATGTTCTGCTTTACAAGCATACAAGGCTCTAGCTTTGCGGAATGGAGAACTGTGAAAACAGTAATAATTTTAAAAATTAGAATAAAGATAAACTGATACATGTTTACGTGTGCAGACACAAACGTTTCTCAATGTTTTTTTTTTGGCAAATATTTGATATGGATGTCAAACTTGCCAACTAGCAAAATGCAGACCTGAAGGGAAACACCAGTGAGAGGTGGGGAAAATGAAGAATATTTGAGATAACAAGCTAAAAGAGGCAAATTACTTCCTCTTCAAACCACATTTCACCATTTTGGAAATTCTGCTTAGACTTATCTGCGATGTTTGAGATTGAGGCACTCATACTGTTGCCCAACAGAATGAGCAATAGCACCTCAGAGAATGTTAGAAAAAATATGAAAGGCAAATCAGACACAGAATACCGGGAAAACCAATTATTCTTTGTTCTTTGGAGTAGAATTGCTGATTAAAAAAAAATATTAGTCAGTGGCTTGACTGAAACTAATGCAGCTAAATTCTGGTACAAACAGCTTCTCAATACTGCGAAGGCCTTGAATTGAAGATCTGATAAACACAGGTTTTTTGGTCATTTCTTGAATTATGTTATCTTAGTCTTTTAGATACCTTATTCATATTTGCTGTAGATTTTTAATTGCATCCTTTAACTGAAGCTGTTATGAAATAGAAGCCAGTAAGGCTGTCCAGAGAGCCATAGGTTGACTATTTATTTATTTAACAAAGTCCAATAACAGTTCTCAATACATCATCTAAAAATACAGAACTTATAAAAACAGCATAAAAACAACATACAACAGTCCCAGTAGAAAATAAAGCACATGTAGGATAAAAATCAGGAGTACCAATATTTATACTGTAGTGGTAGGTACCTTCTGTGTTTTAGGATCAGTAAAAAACAACAACAACCAGTTGAGAAATAGACTACAGACTAGTAGTACTTGGCAGAGTAACCATGATGGCCTTGGAAAAGATATTCATGGGCCTTGATGTGTCTTTACCTACAAAGACCAGAACAGCATAAGTAATGTAAACAATTTTTACCTGTACATTGTATGAAAACTATCATGAAAAAATCATGACTTTGATGAAACAGGATGGAAAGAGAATTGATGCTTTGGAAGTCAAGTATTAGAATAGAATCCTTTACTGGCCATCTGTGATTGGACATATAAGGAATTTGTCTCTGGTACATAAGCTCTCAGGGTACATACAAACAACAGGAGGAAATAGTAGGAAAGATGAGAAAAGATGAGAAGATGAGAAAGATGAGAAGGATAATAATAATAATCCAGCCTGTTGTGTGGATAAATATCTTTAGGCATAAGACAGTCCTGTGGGAATTAGGGTGTTTAGCAGAGTGATGGCATGAGGGGAAAAACCATCTTTCTGTCTAATTGTTTTGGCATGCAATGCCAGCAGCATCCTGAGGGGAGAAGTTGAAACAGTTTATGTCCAGGATGTGAGGGGTCTGTAGATATTTTTTCAGCTCTCCTTCTGGTTCATGAAGCATATAGATCTTCAGGCTGGCTGCAATTGGTAGTGGGTGGTGGGTTTTTTTGGAGAAAATTGTTAGAGAAGACTCTTGAGAACACCATGGATAGGCATGAGAACAAACAAAGGGATCATTTAAAAAACACACACCATGCAGTGTTCTTATTGAGGCACAAATAACCAGGCCCAAATTATCCTACTTTGGACATATTATGCAAAGACCCAAGTCTCTGGAGAAAGCTCTGGTACTGGGAAAACTGGAAGGAAAGAGAAGAAGGAGCCAGACAAGCAGCAAAGTAGAATGACCTAAGTTATAGTGGTGATGGGTGCATCAGTGGAAGACTTGAAGGACCAGGTTGTGGATAGGACAGAGGAACTCTATATACTGTTTACAGTTGCTAAAAATAACCACTGATCTGTTACCACATAGTCAAGCAATCACCAATAATAAGGTAATACATAAACCATAAAATCCCAAAATCACATTAAAGATGTAAAATGTTAAAGCAACTCTTAACAGGTCTGCATGGATAAAAAGCTCTTCATTGCATACATAAAAATACTACATGGTAGGCCTTAAGATAATATCTGGAAAGTATATTTCCAAGATGGAATGATACCCCCTAAAAAAATCTTTCCTTGGGAATGGCATAAATGTCCCCTGGATGAGGACAGCTGGGAAGGCCCTCAAGCAGGGGTGGGTTCTACTTACCTTTACTACTGATTCACAATGGGCTCGCGCGTGTGCGCTTGCTTCACACACACACGCGCCTTGCTTCTGATCGCTTCTCATAACGTCAGGGTCAGTGGGCGGAGCCTCCCGCCAGTTTTACTATGAGTTCTATAGAACCGGTCCAAACCGGGGGCAACCCACCACTGCCCTCAAGAGAAGATTTTAGAGTTTTTTGGGAGCCCAATATGAAAAGGAATGCTCCTTCATTTAGGTGGGTCCCAAACAATTTATTTCATTATAAGCTATTATCAGCATTAGGAATTGGGACTCCAATGCCATAGAATAATGCATCCATAAATCTAACTCTACAGCTAAGGTTTGGAACCGATAAATAAAAAAAGCATTGCTAGAAGGGAACACTTGACAAATCCATTATAAAAAATAGAACTCCCCCCCCCCCAAATTAGCGTGGTGAGCTCCTTATGTTAGAGGTATATAGACAAGGGAACATTCAGTATTTGTTTTGTTACATCTCCAACAACTGGAAACATCAGGTGCAAAACCTGATGTCTTTGCATTTTTTTCTTCAGACAGTGAAAATTCCAGCAGTCTTCTGCTCAAAGCTGAATGCCTAATCCATAAATCTGTTGATTAGTACCAATTTTGCCAATGGGAAAGTGGCATAAAGAGAAGTTTGGAAAAAACAAATTTTTCTCTGCTTTTTTCCTTAATGCATTATTCTTGGAGAATCAAAGGCCTATGAAAACTGGACTTTTCAGTTATGCCAAGGAAGACTAACTCAGTATTTAAGGCAGGAGACCACTATCAAAATATTTTAGTTTAGATTCTTGCAATGAATAGGATGCCAGACTGGACTCAGTAGCGTTATGACTCCTAATCATAGGATCGTAAATTGAAACATTTAGACTTGCCTTCCTGTTCCTTCGGGATGGACCCTAACCTTTATTGAAGACTATTTTTGTTAACTAAGAAAGGAGAGAAAAGATTGTTTTCTCTTTTCTAAAAAAAACTTGAACTGTAATATATGGATTTCAAAAGGAGATGAGTTGGCAGATCAGGCACAATTATTCTAATTGATCCCAGGGCATAGAGGCTAAAAGAAGAGAAAAAGAATGGGCTGTTACTCCTAGTTTCCATGGATTGGTGATACTCCATCCCTTTGTCTATTTTTCTCTAGGAATTTCTTTAATTAGTTTTAGTTCTTTGCTTACTTACTCCCCACCCCCCCTCTCATTGTAGAAAAGCCATATGCATTAGTGATTGTGGCATGGAGACGGTGTTTTTTTTTTGTTTTTTTTTTTTTGTTTTTTTGCTAATGGAAAATATGGTATTTAAATTTGAGCTCCTTTACAGTCTTTGAAAATCCCCTGCTGAGAAATGTGTAAAGACAAAACCAGATGACCTGGACAGCAGTATAATTAATATCAGAAAATACCAGGCCAGCTTTATCCTGAACCAAATGAGAAGATCTGCAACAGATGTTTGTTAAATCGTCCAACAATGCCGGCCTCTTAACTTTTAGTAAACTGAACCTCAATTGTTCTATCAAGAGCTTTAAATAAAGGAAGGCAAAGATGATAGCATGGTTAAATAAAAGGAAACATCTTCTGGAAAAATTATTCACATGCGCAGTACGCTATCTTCCCACTCACACAAAGGGACCTGAATAGCGTTGTGAGAGTGTCTTGTTTGAGACGATATTTAGCAGTGGTTTTTGGATACGCCCTCACAGTTTTGCTAGATATGGCCTGAAATGTTTATTTTCATATGAAATGCATTTGTGCCTGCAAGTAGCATCAGTGGAATAGGATGAATGTGTGGGGTTAATTCTTACTACTCTTAATGACAATACTATAAAGCTGGATTTTTTTCAGTGGCATGAAACTCCTATCTGAGGAGTTTCTAACTGGTGATTTTTTCCCCCCTTGCAAATAGTGGCTTCAGAGAAGAAACGTTCATCAAGCTTGGGGTAGTGAAAAAAAGGGTTTCACTTCCATTCTTTGTCTGCAAGAATCCTGATAATGATCGCTATCTTTGCCAGCAAATTTTATGTGCACTTTAAAGAACGTGCCAAAGTGCAAAAGCATGTTCAATGCAAGTCTATGTTGGCATTTTGAAGCAGATTATCAGGATTAGGATGAACCAAGCAATTCCTGCAATTAATTGTATTGCAAGTCAGGTGATTTTTTTTTAAAAAAAATGCATTAAGATGTAAACGATCTTACATTTAACTGATGTATTTTCCATTGATTTAACAGAAACCTGATGTCTTAAAGCACACAATCACTTGTGCACAGCCTGCCAACCGAGGGGAAAAATTTGTTTGACCGAATGCAGGAATGGAAAGCTGCAGCAAAATTATAGCAGGTGGGCACTCTGGGATTCCAAATCAAAGGAATGGCAGAAAAGAAACCTATTCAGAGTTGCTCAACAACTAGAACCAGACCATCCTCTTTCTGTCTTTCTGTCGTCTTCTTGCAGCATTTTTAGAGCGTCAAAGTCAGGGACAGAATTTCAAAAGGGACCATTTCTTCACTGTGGAAAGTTGCATTGGCAAGGAAAAACTCATTGTTCAGAATAAAATAAAATGTAACACCTGAGCTCAAAATGAAAAATGATGGACACAATCTACAAATATTTCCAAGCAATGCAAGTTACCTTCTTTTCAAACAAGGAAAAAGGTGATATAAAAATGAGACATATGAACCCTTCAAGCATCAAATGCCTTGCCATTTTCACTTGCCAGTTTTCCCTCTATCCCCACACTTGGATTTACAATTCTAAATGTTACCTGAGTCGCAACAGTAGATAGTTTGACTGTTTTGCTTAGCTTTGCAAAAGAAGAGAAAGCCGCAAAGACAGTCAGATCAATTTAATCAGGAAGCTTGTTCAACCCTCAACCGAGCAGGTCCAAAGACAAGAAAGCAGTGAGGGTGGACAGAAAACAGTCCAGGCCCCACTCCCTCCAGGAAAATGTGTAACTTTTTAGAAGATGGGAAGGAACCCAGGAAAACGCAGGCAAGCATAGAGCATTCTCCGATAATTAAAACAAGTTGAAATAGAGGCATTGCCAAAATAGCCTTCAATTCATGGTCCAATTTTGGACTTTTGCAGGATCTTAATGCTCTGCAACTTCAGTGCCCCCTTCTTTTATGCTGTGCTGCCCTTCAAAGCCCGGATTGGATGATCAAGGACGGGAAGGAGCCCCGGATCTTTCAAATGAGGCCTTTGTTTTAATTTTTGCCTTTAAGCATGGCATTTGGCCAAGAAAGCACTCAGTCGAGTTTCGGCCATGTGACCTTGTACAGTTTGGAGAAGAGCTGCAAATGTGCTTCTCCCCGCCTCCCCATTCCTACATCAGAATAAAAGCATAAGAGGCTTGATGTTGATAAATGGTTTATTTGTTTATAAACTGAGTCACTAGAATATGCATGCCCTCTCTGTGCAATTTTCATGAAGTAATCAATTTACCACCCCACCAGCCCACATAATCAATCAGCCTCCCAGAGAGATAGGATTTATAGTCAGATTGCAGAGAAATTCAGATTGGGATCCACAGATTATGTTAACCCTGATGCTTAATGCTCATCGTCTTCATCATACAATAATCCAAAGAAAAATCACATACGGAGCTTTTTTTTTTTTTTGAAAAAATCTTCCACTTTTTACAATCAGTGCCAAATCCTAGAGATTATATACTCAGCCTTCATCCAGAGCAAATTAAAATATCTTTAATTACACAGTTGCAAACTGCACTTCGCACAGGCTCAGAGAAAGTGGAATGATGGATGGAGAAGGTAAAGAAGTATTGCTCTGAGATGCTCTGTTCCCAAGATCGCTGTGAAGGGCTTTCTAAGTTCCTTGCAGCTCATGATGGCTAAACACACAGGAAGTCAACAGATGAAGGAATAATCAAATAGAATATAATGGCTTCTCTCCCCCCCCCATTTTTAACGGGGTACCATTTCATGTTAGCATTTTAACCATAGCTCTTTTTCAGTAGGAGGGATTTGCATTTTTAATTCAATACATTTAGCTGCCTGAACATATCTGCTTTTAAATTTAAAATGGAGTCAGGAATAAGTAATTCTGAATAACAATCTTACATCCAGGTACTTAAGGCTGCAATCTTAATCTTCAATTTAGTCTGAGTTTGTATTAGTGATGCTTTATGATGGAGTTTTAATCAGAAACAGACTCTCTTTCTTTCCCTCTCTTTTATTTTTGAGTAGAAGAATAAATGTGATTTCTTCTGGGACTTGCAATAGGCAATGCAAAATTCCACCAAATTGCATTATTATTTGAAGTTGAAGTTGTCGGTAATTAGGTAATTGGCCTGTACAAATAGTCCTTGACTTACAACATTTCATTTAGTAACCGTTTGAAGTTACAACAGCACTGAAAAAAGTGACTTATGACCGTTTTTCACACTTACGACCATTGACACATCCCCATAGTCATGTGATCAAAATTGAGATGCTTGGCAACTGATTCATATTTATCATGGCCTAGGGCCATGTGGTCATCTTTTGTAACCTTCTGACTAAGCAAAGTCAATGGAAATGCCAGATTCACTTAAGAACCGTGATACTAACTTAACATCTGCAGTGATTCACTTAACAACTATGGCAAGAAAGGTCATAAAATGGGCAAAATTCCCTTAACAACTGTCTCACTTAGAAATTTTGGGCTCAATTGTGGTTGTAAGTTGAGGACCAGCTATAGTTGCTGACCACTTCTGTTGGACCTTTCATTATCAGGTTGGTTTTGCCAGATGTTAACCGATCCTCAGTTTCACATCCTTGCAGTATGTTAAAGGATTTGGCAACAAGTTGGTGTAGACCAGTCGGCTATTTCATCTCCAAAACATGCAGTTCACCTTCATCTGTTGCTGACCAAATTTTGATCTTCCTTTCCTTTTCTCCACTATTTCTACTGTTATTACGAGTTCTTACATTTCGGCTTCTTTTTTTATTTGTATCCCTATCCTTTAATCAACCTGCATTCTTGTATTTTTGGAAGGTTATCTGCTAGTTGCGGACAGAACTGCACTGTTCTTTCTTTGTTAGGGGTTGACTGGTTCTTTGCAGTCTTTCTATTGAAGGATTAACAAAAAAATGTTTCTGATTCAACGGAAATTGGAGATTCTGCTTATAATGTGCAAGGCGAGCTTTGAATCTGCTGATCTCCTTGCCTACAGTTGTTATTTGCTGCTTTATTATTTCCAGTGCTTCCTTAAGCTTCCTTGTTTCTAGGTGATATTTCTTGATCAGAATTTTTCCCCCTTGTTCTTCAGATTCTTTTCTTTCATCTGTTCTAGCTTACTTGCATCTGACCTTAGCATGCCGAATCTTAATTTTCCAGTTTGATCTTCATTTTGGTGGTGCACTCTCTGGATTTTATTTTATTTTGTTTTATTTTCCTGTCTCTCTGCTTTTTTAATATAATTTTTAAAATAAGTTTCACAAAACATGAAAAACTAACACAAACTAATAAAAATGCAGAAACAGGAAAGAATAGAAAAAAGTGAAAGTGTAGAAAGAAAGAATCAAAAAGAATGAATACAAAGAAGTTTTCAATTTATTTTACAGAGATATTACAACAAAATATAGATTTTATTTTTCTTGTTTGTTGATTTTGCATTCCAGGTATTCAGTTATAATTGCAGCCGTGCTGTACATTAGTTGGTTTGTTTCTTGAAGTGTGATCAGGTGCTTATATTTGTTATTACGGTATTGGCATCTTTTAATACTTGTACTAGCTGTTTCTTTGGAACAAACTTCAATGCAGGCAATCATATTCTGTTGTTTTTGTGCCGATCTAGATGTCTGACAAAGTATGAGTGATTGTAAAAGCTGTGCAAAGATCCACCTCTGTGGTGCTGCTATCTGTTTTGGGACCAGCTGTGGGAAAAGAAGGAGAACCATCCCTCTCTTCTAGTCCCTATAGATAGTCCAGAAGGAATCATGAACAATGGTACCAAAAGTCTTCGAGAAGGGATGGAGGGTAAAAATAGTTGTACCATCCCTGCCCCGGCTCTGCCAGTAGTCATCAAGAAGATACTGGATTTGTCAGAATGAGTTGCCAAACTTCAAAATTATACCACAATACTGTGTGTTTCTATCACAAAAAAAAGGTGATTGCTTTGAAATTGATACAAATGTTTCCAACAGGATCAACATTTGTAGGGATGAATTAAAATGCACTGATTCAGACCTCTTAATTAAGCAAATACTTCATCATCACAGTACTGTATATATTAATTCATTTTGGTTTTGTCGTTATTGATGTATTTTTTGTTACTTTTTCTCAAACTTTCGCACATAGTCTTATGGTCCCAGTTAATTTTCCCTGAGCAGTTGACTGTGGGAAAGGAGTTGTGTATTTTTGTTTTTTGTTTTTTGTTTTTTGTTTTTATTTGATTTATATGCCGCCCTTCTCCGGAGACTCAGGGCGGCTTACAATGCGTTAAGCAATAGCCTTCATTCTTTTGTATATTTTATACAAAGTCAGCTTATTGCCCCCACAAACTGGGTCCTCATTTCACCTACCTTAGAAAGGATGGAAGGCTGAGTCAACCTTGAGCCTTGGAGAGATTCGAACCAGCAGAAATTGCAGGCAGCTATGTTAATGACAGGGTGCACTAAACCCCTGTACTATCAAGGCCCTTGATTTTGCATAAAATCATCCAGAACTATGATTATGAGGGTGCAAAACAGTGGTGGGTGGGTTCCTCCCGGTTTGGCCCAGTTCCACCGAGCCGGTAGCGGTGACAATATGATGTCACCGAACCGGTTCTGCCCCCCCACCCCCGCATTATTCTTACCTTTTATTTGGCCCCACCCCCAATCTATTGCTGCCAGCTGATGACTAGAGGGAAAAAACCTGTTTAAACTCTTGCTGCGGGGCTTCAAAGGGCCGCCCTACAGCTGATCAGTGTTAAAAGAAAACAAATGAGTAGACCGGTGCCTGCAAAAATACATGAGTAGATCAGTGTCTGCAAAAATAAATGGGTAGACTAGTGCCTGCAAAAATACATGAGTAGATCAGTGCCTGCAAAAATACATGAGTAGATCAGTGCCTGCAAAAATAAATGGGTAGATTGGTACAGCTCTGCAAGCAGTTAAAAGCCTGGTAGACCAGTACCTCTGCTAAATCCTAAATAATTGTCACATGACCATGAAGCCATGCCCACAAAATAAGCCACGCCCACAAAACCGGTAGTAAAAAATTTTAGAACCCACCCCTGGTGCAAAAGGGACAGCCGGTGGAATTTCGCAACAAAGGCAGTGGATGCTATTTCTGACATAAGTGAACCAATTCCTTTGGAAAGATAATTAAAATTCTCAACTGTGCAAATACGCAGAATGAAATAACAACTGAGAATACACAATGCCCCAAAACACAATGAACTTGCTTGGCTTTATCAAATAATTGTGTTCTATTTAACCAAACCTGATTAAATGTAAAAGGTTGACTTGCTTTTTTCCTATGAACAATGCATCATGTTATAATGCTCCATGTTATATGTGTGGGGGTATCAACATTTTCAAGTCTTGCATGGCACAAGTAGTTTCCACTGACAAATTCCTGAAGCTATTTTCATCCATGTACCAAAAGAGAAGAGAGGAAAACCAGATTGGCAGCCTAGGGCCGGATTTTTAAAAATGCCTTCACTTTTATCTATTATACTTCCTTTCCAGGGAGTGGTAATGAAAACTTACCTGTTGAAGAACAAGTATCAAAATTCAAAAAATTGACAAAA
Source organism: Pantherophis guttatus (assembly GCF_059756535.1). Lineage (NCBI taxonomy): Eukaryota > Metazoa > Chordata > Lepidosauria > Squamata > Colubridae > Pantherophis > Pantherophis guttatus. Next base: position 188,654,561 of record NC_142064.1, read on the forward strand.
GTAAAACAGAAACTCAGCTACCTTACTTCTCTTCCACAGCAATACTGCAGCTGGGATAACTGGAACATTTAAGGAGGCATAGCAACATTACTCAAGTCATTAAACCCCTGAAGAAGAAGGGGTGTCATGGAATATTAAAATTTCCCTCCTTTGAAGCTGTGAAAGATTGCAAACCAAAAAAAAAAAAAAAAAGGTTAGCCTAATGCAGAGTTTTGGGAAGGCAGTGGTAAAAAGCAGATCAACTTAAAATGTCAAAGCAGCAGCCCAGCAGTAGCAGCAGCAAAGGAATCAAACGAAGCAAAACCACAAATGTGCCACAGACCTGATGGGGGATGAATCGCTGGACGTGGAGGAGGTGGGCAAAGGGCTGGATGGTGCGGAGAACATGGGCCAGGACGGTGAAAGGGGTGACGTTGGACTTGGATTCTGAGGGCTGCAAGACAGAACCAAACAACTTATCAAGACACAGAAAAGCACAGCACCAACAAATACCCCTCTTTGAAGGCATGACCCAGCAATAATGAGGGCCCTGAAAAATCTGTGGAACTAGAGAAAATCCCCAAATGGAAAAATTGCGAGATTATTTAAAGGTTGGCATCTTGTTTCATTGGAGTCTCTCTGTCTCACCCTCAGACCTACTCCCAAACAAGCCTTCCTAGCATTCCATTCTCCTGTTATACGCAAAGACATGGATGGGCAACTATGGCCCCTTTATGACCCATGGACTTCAATTCCCAGAATTCCTGAGCCAGTATAACCGGCTCAGGAATTTTGGGAGTTGAAGTCCACAGGTCATAAAGGGGTCATAGCTACCCACCTATGTTCTAAGAAGATGCTTTCCTGCTGCCTTTGGCAAGTAGATCCCAAGGCCCATGGCCATCTCATTTTAGCCTGTAACTCATGCATTCTCCTCAGCTCCCCCTGCCCATCTCTTTTATTACAAGTATCCCTCACTGGTTACCAGAAAATATTGGTCCTGTTTTTCTACAATTAGCAATCTTTGCAACAACCTGCTGTGGTACTACGTTCAGGAAAAAAAGGGAGTATTGTCTGGGTCACAATTCATCGCATGTGAAAATGATTTCCTGTTTACATTTATGGGTAAATGAGCCTTGCATGCTGGAAACCCAGAGAGATTTGTTTTTGATAAACAAATAAGTTGGCAGGTGACTCTAAATGGAATAAAGCAACAACAGAAAGCTCACTCCCAATCAAATTCGACCACCACCAGAATACAAATTAAAGACATCCCCCCTCCCCTCCAAGTATACATTTGCTAGATTGAGAAATAACTGAGATGAAAAGCTAAAAACACCGCAGAGAATTTTTTTCCTATGCAGACAGATTCACAGATATAAGCTGTGGTACATATTCATAAACCACGTTGATTTAGCTAATGGAAAACATACTGGTCTTACTGTAATTTCTTTTTTTCAAGTCCTTAAAAATATCAGCTGAGAAATGCATACAGAGACAAGCTGTGCCAAGAGAAAACCAGAATTGTTTCATGTGCTCAGGACATAAATAAGATATTGTAGACATGAGCACTTAGAAGTTCAAGAAGTCTCCCCCTATTTAAACATAAGAAATAGTTTGAAAATGTGATCCTTCATGTGCAATAGGATCTTCAATCCTAGGATTTAGGTCTGTTTCTTTCAGTAATCTGCAGCCACAATGAGTCGTGGCTTAAATGAAATCCTAACAAGTTCCATGGCTTGTTTGGACTGGAGTGAATCTACAAAATTCCTTCAGCATTAATTACTCATGGGCATGTTTTACTGGAAGGGGAGGAGGCCGAAAACCTGGAAGGACTTGCACATGTCAAATTTCAAATTAATTAGAAAAGTTCCCAAAGAGAAACAGGACATGTGTGTTAAACACAGCCTTTCAGCTCCATATTATCTGCCCTAATGGGGATGATTATCCAAGCGTCCAGTCAATTTGCAGCCCTACGGAGAGATGGTAAAGAAAATTAACTCGGGGCTTTCTGCTTGTAAAATATGTACCCAAGCCTTCTCCCATCCAGAGGAGCACAATAACCTTGCCAAACCCAAAGCATTTTAACACCTGAGGCAGAAACGAAATGAAAAGAAAAGAAATCCTGCAAGCTGCTCTCCCTTGGGGTGGAGAAGAATACAGTAGTAAAAAATTAAACTAAGAATTGACTTGCTGCCTGAGGCTACCACATTGCTCTGTGCAACAGCTGAGCTATCCCCTGGCAGAATGCGGAGGATACAGGAATTTGAAACATGGAAAACCCATCCATTCCTGTCTTTGTGGTCTTTAATGGCGCACATTAAAATGTTCGCCATTACTTAAGGATGTACTTGCTTTACTGTCTGTTACCTCATCTAGAAGAAAAATGCCAGCATATCATTCTATTACTGTGGTTTTTGCACATAAGTTTTATTTAAGTCCTTGATTTTATCACACAAAGTAGAATCTGTTTATAGGAACTGCTGACAGACTGATTAAAATGTTGCAAGAGAAGGAACGCTTCACTTCCTTTGGTTATACCTACAGTCATTCATTCACTCACAGCTGCAACAAATACAGAATAGACAAACTGGACTGTATCTAGATAATTTTACAACATTCCTATATAAGTGGGTTTTAACAACAAAAAAACTATTAAGGAACCTGGGAACCTGGGAAGCATTAAGGAACCTGGGAAGCACGTTGAGACTATTGAAAATCAACCTGGACTTTCCATCTTTCGCCCAGGCTTAGATATCTTAGAAAGAGACTCATTGAATTTGAGAAATTAGAATGTCACTGACAGTTTCTCCGCAGAGTTTTGGGCTCCTTTTTCAAAATTCCTCTCACTTTAGCATATGCTGTGGCATATGCTAAAGTCAGAGGAATTTTCCTTTCCAAAGGGAGAACGCATTTTCGAAATACCAGAACGATCACCAAATCAGAGCTAACAATGTAATAGTTAATTCTACGTATGCTGAGTTAGCTATTGGAGAGCTCATGGGATGTCAGCTCAGCAAAAGATAATTCATTCAATGATTTAAGGTGCATATATATTGCTCCCTAGGAGTGTTTTGGCACAAGTTTATTTTAAAAAAAATAAAAATGACTCAAATAGAAATTTACAAATGTTGCACATTCCATGTTAACAGAGGCCAGAAACTGCAGTTGAGTTTCTTATCACTGTTCTTGGTTTGGCCTGCATTCAAACATTTCGCTATGAAAGCAATATGTAAATATGTGCCCAAAACTGAGCTATTCAGTTCTGAATAATATTTAACTCACTAAATTCTTATCTCAGGCAAATCAACTTACAGAAAAATACTCTTCATACCATCAAGCTCTTTGCTCTGTTTAGCACCTTGGATTTTGCACACCCTCATTATCACTGTACACATAATGCATATCTAGACACGCCCATGATTCTTTCTTGTAAACTCCACGGAAACATCTCAACAGACAATAATTATATAGTGCTTTCAAATTAGACACAGTATGGATTGCTTCTTACTATATGGTACCAATTGTCTCCATATCATGAGAAATAATTCACATGTACAAAGGAAATTAAGCCCTGTTCCAGTTATTTGTTCCTACATCACTATCACTCACTGCAACCTCAATTCTACAAAATGGTTTCTACACAAAGTTAGCAGTTGTATGGGAGCCATTTTAGATAGACCTGAGCTGAAAGCTGGATTATGTACCTGCATGGGTTTGATGCCATTTCTTTTGAAAACTTTCACGCCTCTTTACCCTCAACAGTCCTCTGCTTCATTTACTAATATCTTTTAAACTTAGTGGCTCTACTGATCCAGATAATTTTATTTCTGATGGAACAGCACTATTTCTGATCCAGTGTAACACAGTGTAGTGTAGTACAATCCAATCTAGTCTACTAGCACTGATGATGTTACCTAGTTTGGAAATGAAATGTCTGCAAGAAAATAACCAATAATCAAACTCAGAGACCACCAAGAATCCCCATTTCAACTCTGAGCTACAAATATTCTCCTTTATTAGTACCAGTCCAGTCTAGTCCAGTCCAATCAAGTTCAATCCAATACAATCCAACCCAAGGCCATTAAGTCAAGTAAATGAAAAGACTCCTTCCATAATAACTTCCATAATAACTGATACATTAGATTTGGTAATGATATCTTTCAATAAATTCATTACACATCCTACTTTTGAAGCAAATGCAAACTTTGGAGTGTGTTTGGCCAACTCATAGCTTCATGTTATCTGCTACTGATAGCTGTATTGGAACAAAAAAATTGAAAATGGTAACTGAACACTGGAAACTATTTCTATTAAAATATTATAACCATTGGAGTCAGATACCAAGCAATTTTAGGTGAAATAACTATAGTTTTCTGAGTAATAGAATTGCTTACAAGCAATAACTGCCTTCTTTTTACTAGATAAAAAAATATCACGGATATCTTTTAAAATACACTTTATAGGAACCAGAAGACAACATGATGCCTAAGTTTTATATGGATTTCTCTGTCTTCCTGTGGAATTCGAGGAAATGGACAGTGTGAAAGGAGCTGATGGCTTCTTTCCAGTTTTCTTGTGGGAAAGTATCCTCATCATAAAAAAAGTAGCTCATAATTTGGCACCAGAAGAGCATTCTTGACCAGATTAGAACAGTTTTTTAAAAAATAAGTTGTAGTTCATGGCCAAACTTGCTTTACGTAGGGGGTCTATTCAAGAAAGACCGTAACCTCTACCTCAGAGAAATATAGAATCAAAGAAAGCAATGGAATAAGTAGTACAGGGCAGATAAAAAATGAAAACTAGGACTGAGTGAATTTTGCAAGTCAATTTTTTAAAAAAATGAAAGAACGGTTTTAGCACAAAATCATTCTAACGAAAGCAACAATGTCCTGCCCATGTCTGTCTCTACATGCTTCATGAATGTGAAAATGAAAGCTACCCATTAGTCTCTTTTAGAGCAGTTTTGCAAAGCAACAATTGCTCAAAATAGAATCTCCCATTGCTGATCAATGGATGTCCAACAAATAATCCTTTGAAGCTTTCCCCATGTTCACCAGCCATTGTCTGTTCATTGCTTCAGCCCAATGGTCAGTTGCCCCCGGTTTGGACTGATTCTATAGAACCAATAGTAAAACTGGTGGGAGGCTCCGTCCTTTGACCCTGACATCATCAGAAGCGATCTGTGCATGCGCAGAAGCATCTGCACATGCACAGAAGCAAGGCGTGCACGCGAGCACGCGCGATTCCGTTGCGAACCGGTAGTAAAGGTAAGTAGAACCCAGCCCTGCCTCAGCCTCATTTTCTCACATTCCATAACCATAATCTCACCTGCTGATTGTCAATACACGTTGGAAGGCAGGGCCAATACACATGTGCAAGGCCTTCAAGAATAAACTAGTCAAAGCCTGCTTGCCACATTAGCCTCTGCATTCCCATCTTCATCAGAGTTTAGTTGTCACCTCAGCTTTGCCTCAAATTATAGATGACTCCATAATCTTGGCTTAAATTTGGGGCATAAGACATAAAGAAATGCGACTATCATTATCATTTAACAGTTTTAAAAAAACAAATTCCCAGGCTCTAAAAGATGAAAACACAAGAAGGGAGGTGTTTAATTGTACTTTCTGAATTTTTATGTAGTGGCTCATCGTTAACTTGAAGAATCACTGTGCTGAAGCAACGGTCAGCAAAATTCAGAGAATGAAACGTACTTGCAACTGCAGGGAAATGAACAGGATTGCCTCAGAACAGATGTATTTTCATTCACTGCCAAGGAACCAAATCAGAAAGCAAAAGGGATACCAAAGTCAATTAATTGCATTAAATAGAAGAATGCAAATATCGTAATTGTATATATAATTGTATACATACAAAAGATTATTTCCCCATTTAGTCATTAAAAGTTGACTTCTCAGATAATATAAGTACTAATATTAGATTTATTCCTTTCTCCTAAATATTAATTTCACCTAAATTTAATTAGTTTCATCTCAATCAATGCTCTCCCCTTTAAAACCAAATACATGGCTTTAAATTGCTTACATGCTTTACAATACATTGATTTTTTTCCCCCATCAGCCTTCAAGTAAGATAAAAAGAGCAATTTAATACGTTTGATAGATTTATTTTCCTCAACATCCAATGCAAAATATGCATATTGATCTTTATCCTCTTCCATTTGTCAATGAAAATACTTTCCTCATCTCTTAATTCTAGGCTAAGGTGGGAGGAGGTGGGCTAGCACTGTCACATTGCTTTGTGAGAATTGTGAATACAGAAATCAAATATGGAGATTCTCAGTCATCCAGGTCATGGCTGTCACAAACGTGGTTTTTTTTTTTTCCAAAAGATAACTGGACTCGCTTCTCTAGTTACTGTACCTTTCCTTGAGAATTGTTCTCAAGGAAAAACAAAGTCCAGTTGCCTTTTGAAAGAAAAAAAAAAACACTTTTGGGACAAATACATGATACCACAAATGAACACAAAGAAATAATTCAATATTTCTATTTCTATTTATTTATTTATTTATTTATTTATTGGTTCGATTTATCTTGAATCGAGTCTTGGTTCGAGTCTTCTCCGGAGACTCAGGGCGGCTTACAATGCGTTAAGCAATAGCCTTCATACTTCTGTATATACCTGCTTAGTAGGGCTTTCGCCCCCCCCCCCAAGTGGTGTTCTTTTTTATACAAAGTCAGCTTATTGCCCCCACAAACCGGGTCCTCATTTTACCTACAGTACCTCGAAAGGATGGAAAGCTGAGTCAACCTTGAGCCTGGTGAGATTTGAACTTGCAGTAACTGCAGGCAGTTGGTGCTATTTAACAGCACTTTAGTCTGCTGCGCCACCAAGGCTCTTTTATTGTATCGATCATGGATTGACTATATTGATTAATATCTGGAAAATCTCTTGTCATTAATAATAAATGATATCAATTATTTGGAAATATTAATGGGCAAGGAGGCAATCTCTTTACCTTGAAAAGTGTACCATTTGTTGTCCCTAGAAGAGTACGCAAATCCTTCAGAAATGCAGAGTGCACACATGCCTTTAGAATAGAATAGAATAGAATAGGAATGGGAATGGGAATGGGAATGGGAATGGGAATGGGAATGGAATGGAATGGAATGGAATGGAATGGAATAGAATAGAATAGAATAGAATAGAATAGAATAGAATAGAATAGAATAGAATAGAATAGAATAAGCTTCTTGGATGAGAAGTGAAACATTTTCAAAGAAAAAAAAACCAAGAATAGAATAACAGAGTTGGAAGGGACCTTGGAGGTCCTCTAGTCCAACCCCCTGCTTAGGCAGAAAACCCTACACCACTTCAGACAAATGGTTATCTAACATCTTCTTAAAAACTTCATGAAATTCATGGCCAGTGTATTAATTTGTTCATATGATGTGCTGCAATATCCTGGTGACAGTATTTGCAGTACAATAATCTTGTTTTCTGGTACTACTGGTGTCCCATTTCTCTAAGCCACTAAAAAAGTAAAAATGTCGCTTTGACCGGTCTGAATGTTCATGTCCCTCTTGCTTTAGCTTTTCTTTTGATGGTAATGAATTTATACCACTACCTCTGTAACCTCATTCACCTGAGTACTTTTTTAATTTCCTCTTCCAGAAGAAGGTACACTCAGCAGATTTAATGAGGTTGGCCAGGATACCCAGGTGCAGTTGTTGAAGTACAGCATTTTTTAAAAATGGAAAATTATCTGAACAGGCAAGCTTTGGAGAAAGCAGCAACTGTATACAAAATGGACAAAGATTTCTTCTGGGACGGTGACTGACAAAAGTAAGATTAGATTAATATGACAAGAGCGCTGAAGTGGAACAGCCTAAGCCTAGATTTACGTCAACTGAAATTACAAATACTAAATATGGAAAAAGGAAAGTGTGGGAAGGCTTTTTCTTTTTTTGAGTTCAGGGAAAATGTATTTATTGCCTTGAAGGATAAGAAGAACCCTGCTGGATTGGACAAAGGAAGGTTATCCTGAATTCAGCATTGTCAAGCTAAATATTCCCAGAAAGGGTACAAACAGAGCAGGCAGGAAGGCAATAGAGCTTGGCTACTGCCTTCCTAGACAAGTGCTGTGAAAAACTATGAAAGAAATGCGGATTCAAATGGAAATTATAATAATATCCAAACAGTCAACAAAATACATTTCAACATTTTAATGAAAGCCCTTCCACTTCTTCATAAGAGTCATTTCTGTCTTCTGTCATTCTGTTTTTAACTGTTTAATGGTTAAATTACAGACAGTCTTTGACTTATGACCACAACTGAGCTGAAAATTTAAGTTGCTAAGTGAGTTTTGCCCCATTTTACTTTCTTGCCACAGATGTTAAATGAATCATTGCAGTTGTTACATTAGTAACATTAAGTGAATCTGGCTTCCCCATTGACTTTACTTATCAGAAGGTCGCAAAAGCTGATCACATGACCCTGGGACGTTGCAACTGTCATAAATATGAACCAATTGCCAAGCACCAGAAATTTGATCATGTGACCATGGGGATGCTGCAAGGGTCATAAGTGTGAAAAGTAGTCATAAGTCTCTTTTTTCAGTGCCATTGTAACTTGGAACAGTTACTAAATGTTGTAGGTTGAGAACTGCCCCTGTATTGATAGACTAGACTAGACTAGACTAGACTAGACTAGACTAGACTAGACTAGACTAGACTAGACTAGACTAGACTAGACTAGACTAGACTAGACTAGAATAGAATTCTTTATTGGCCAAGTGTGATTGGACACACAAGGAATTTGTCTTGTGCATATGCTCTCAGTGTACATAAAAGAAAAGATACATTCGTCAAGAAACATAAGGTACAACACTTAACGATAGTCATAGGGAAAAATAAGCAATCAAATCATATTAGGAAAAAGTCAATATAAATCTTAAGGATACCAACAACAAGGTTACAGTCATACAGTCATAAGTGGGAGGAGATGGGTGATAGGAACAATGAGAAGATTAATAGTAATGCAGACTTAGTAACTAGTTTGACAGTGTTGAGGGAATTATTTGTTTAGCAGAGTGATGGCGTTTGGGAAAAAACTGTTGTGTCTAGTTGTTCTGGGGTGCAGTGCTCTATAGCGTCGTTTTGAGGGCAGAAGTTGAAACAGTTTACATCCAGGATGCGAGAGGTCTGTAAATATTTTCACAGCCCTCTTTTTGACTTGTGCAGTATACAGGTCCTCTATACTACACGGTTTTGTTTTAACTGTATACGCTGTCCAGAGTCACATGCAAGTGAGATGGGCAGCTGTATAAATCCAATAATTTCTTTAAAAATAAACAAGTCATTAGCTGAAGTAAAACGAGAAAATAATCAACATATCAAAAGCTGATGGCCAACCCTCCTTTCTCCATTATTTTAAAAGCAAAAATAAAAATAGCAACCACAGCAACAAAAAGCCTTTGGCTGTGTGAGCTGCACATATGGTGCTGTGCATATGTAAGAATGACTACATAATTGTGTTATGCTAGCACATCTAACAAGTCAGACCGTGTCCACTTAGGAGATACTACAGTTCAGAGTATGTAAATAATGTATATGCATACATTGTGTTTAGCATCTACGCAAGCCTATCTGTGCCCCCTAATGGAAAGAACGTGCCATGATCACTCAAACACAAGTTGCTCTGTGCTAAAGGAGAATGCAGAGGGCTTTCTAATTTTAGGTTATTAGCAAACAAACCAAAAAAGCATTCATCTGGAAACTGCTGCTATTGTCTTTTACTCTAGAAGCATGCATTTTCCTCCAAAGATGGTAGTATGTAGGTTTTTCTGTTCTCTTGACAAAAAGGCATTGTTGGAAAGGGAAATGAGTAATCTAACGTTGTTGAATCAAACACACCTCAAAGAAGAGGAAGAAGATTCCACACGTCCAAGATTGGGACACAAATCACAGGAAGATTGTATCAACACAAATTGGGGAGGACAACTGCAGATCCTATAATGACCGATACAGCTTAGAAATGTAATCTAAAAGAATTACCTATGGAATAAACCCAACATAATCTCCTGATTTAATCATGTTAACATTATGAAGAACGTGTTAGGCATTTAATATTTAAGTATTAAATATTACTCACCAAGGCCCAGATTCAAGAGAGAAAACTGTATCATAATGAGAGACCATGATAAAAGGCATTAGGAATGGCCAGGAGCCTAATTTTGATGATTTTTGAGGGAGTTGCTTGTTAAAAGTTCAGCGATCCTTATATCCTATGAAGTAGACATTGCTATTGTCTCTGCTTAGGATAAATTAAGGAAACTCTTTTTGTTATCCATGGAATCTTATTTAACTATTGTTTCCCATGCAGACATCCATCTTCTATGTAGGACTGGATTTCATCCTGCGTATTTAAAATTGGTTCCAAAACTGCAGAAAAACCAATGTTTCATGCTTGCAAGGAATATCCTTTGCCCACTTAGAATACAAAATTTTAGATTGGGGTCTTGTAAAGTTCTAAGATGATCAACATCATATTAAAGTAGTAATATACAGTATGTAGAATTACCTTACCTGGAGTCTCATTACACATAAACTTTTAGTAACTTTGCAAGGCACCATTGCAATACTTGACCAAAAATTTTAATAAAGTAGCTTTACTTTGCAGGTGATATGAAAGAGCCAAAAGTTGCAGAATTAATTCTGCTCAATACAAATACAGATAGTCCTCAAATGATGATAGCAATTGGGATGGGTATGGACATTAAACATGAGAAGACCTATCCACATTGCTTAGTGACAGCAATCCCAGGCAGTCCTAGATGCCATCATAACCCCAATACTTTGGCCAATACTTTGTTCATAAAATATGCAGCTGAATGTGTGTGTGTGTGTGGGGGGGGAAATCAATAAAATTTGATTTAAAAAAAAACATAATTCCATGATGTGCAACTTGTTAAACAGAAAGAGATGGGAGTCCCAGGTAAGGAACAGAAGGGTGCCATGCAGGAGTAGAGGGAAACCGTGGGGTGGGGTGGTGGGCAGGGCAGGGCGTGCATGAGTCACGCGAGCGACCACACAGGCTGAATAGAAGCACAGGGAGGGAATGTTGTATGTGACAGAAAAAGCAGAAGTGACTTACTGAAGCAACTTGTGACCTTTCTTGTCGGCTTCCCCATTATCTTTGCTTCTGGGGAGCCACCAGGAAAGGTTGCAAAAGGCAATCATATAACTGTGGCTCCCTGCAATGTCATAATTGTGAGCTGAGCACGAGAGTGCCCAGATTGTGATCACATACAAATCAAATCAAATAAACAAATCAAATAAACAAACATGAACGAGGGGGTATTGCAGTGAGTGACTGGAACTTTGAGGACTAGTTGTAAATAGATTAATGCTATATCTATGTATAATCTTGATTTCATCTTACTATATAGAGGGGAACCGACCACATCATGTACAATATTCTTGCTTTGTGTGAGAAAGTAATACTTGTATTAAATACAGGTAGTCCTTGGATGACGACCATTTGTTCAGTGAAATTGCAATGCTGAATGAATGGTAGTTATGACTGGTGCTTGAAGTTCTGGCCGTCTTAGTGCCCCACAGTCACATTTGGTAGATTGGTGACTGGCCTGTATTTATTCCAGCATCTCATGGTCATGTTCTTCTGCCCTGCTTTAACTTCCTCTGTTGTAACTCCCCCCCCTCCCAAATCTACTAATCTCCTCCCTGGGTCAGCCATTTTTAGCTGCTCAGCACTCCCGCCTACCCCTGCCACCCCCAGCAGACCTTAGCTGACCCCAGTTTTCTTCCTCCAGGAAACAAAGTAACCAAAATTATAATCATTAGTCTAGGATATAAATCTCTGCCATATGGCATGGACTGTGAACAAGGAATTTCATGACTCAGGATCCCCAAATATCGCTTACTTTAAGAAACTACTGATGCTGCAATTCAGAAATATGATGGCAAAACATGATAAACTGATCAAAATAAACACAAAATTGAACACAAAAGAGCACATCTATCCCCCTCTCCCCGCCACTTTGGTTTATGTGCCACAGGTCTTCTTATTTGATCTTTTGGTTTAAATATCGTCTTCAAACCCCTAACTTTCATGCAATTACTATAGCAATGCTATAAAATCTGATCTCAAATTTGTAAACATACATGACTAAATTATCCTAATTTTACCCAGTCATGAGTAAGAAACTGAACATTGTTGTATTTTTTTCTTTCTTTCTTTCCTAATTTTCCATTCAGAAATGAAACTGGGTGGGAAATATATATTCCTTTCATTAAGAACCATTTGGCTGCTAAATAATTATGCAAAGAACATTTTTCCTTTTATTTGACTTAGTTTCTTATCTGCTAACTAGAATACTTTTTTAAAATCATGTTCCTACTATGGTTAGGCTGTGGGTACTACATATCTACACAAGATTTCATCCTAAGTGGAGGAGGCGGAAAACCAAAATTGGGGAGCACTAATTCTTGAGGAATAAAAGATCCTAATGGGAATCACCCAAAACCTCCACAGGAAAAAAAATCCCAACTCTAAAATAATTTCATGAGATTGAAATTGTTCCTATAGCAAACCCATATTCCATACTGAGTAGTTAAAGGGACTTGGAGCTGATGTCAATCCAACACAATTCAGTACCTTAACTTGACCTTGACAGCAGCAGATCTACTGTAGGGTTGTAGAAATTTTCATTCTTCTGTTCGCACTGTCCCTGAAATCCATGTGTGCTATTTAACTAAAGACAGAATACGAACTTTGGATGCATTCATTTCCTCCGAAATCAAGGCCTCCATCCTGACTACAACTAGTAAATAAAAATATTATGTGCATTCACAGAACAGCCACAAAGCAATAAAGAAAAGTGGGTGTGCAAAAGGCATGTACTAATGCTAGTAACAATCATTATTAAAAATCACACAATTGTTTCTTTTGAAGAAATGCAGCCGTTGGTGATCAAGATTTCAAACATGTCATTTCTTAAATAGTTTCAGAGTTGGTAGTGATACCTTACAGGACAAGCATGGTATATATTTTTTAAAATATTTCCTGTCCCTGAATTGGACAACAAGTGATCCCTATTGAAAGAAAGAAAGGGGTTTCAAAGACTATTGTTCAGGTTTCTAAGCCTACCCTGTGCCTAGAGATAAGGGCTCATTATCCGTATCGCTCATAAACATACATTTACCTGGTTAAATAACTGAGTGCTTGAAAAAAAAAAGAAAGAAACCACAAAAAGAAAAGGGTATATTTATGTGTGCTTCCAAAAAGCAAATTGTGAAGGTAGATTACTTATTGGAATACTGTGGTACCCGCTCATTATGGTCAATGCCACAACAAAGGGAGAATGAGTAGTTACTGAAAAGGAGGACCTCTCATAATGCTTCCTGAAGACTTTTTTTTTTTTTTTTTGCTTACCAAGATGCTTCCTATTGCTTCCTGAAGTAAGCAGGGCATACAGCAGCAGCAGCAAACCTGCCTTTTTCTCTCCACATAAACCCAGCGACCGTATTTCAGACAGGTAGCTAGCAACCACAACTCCGTTTATCACAAGCAAAAAGGGAAATTATGGGAATGGTGCACCACTTTGGATGGAAAGGCAAAAAGGTACTTCAAGGTGCAGAAGGGTAGAATAGAATAGAATAGAATAGAATAGAATAGAATAGAATAGAATAGAATAGAATAGAATAGAATAGAATAGAAGAGTTGGAAGGGACCTTGGAGGTCTTCTAGTCCAACCCCCTGCTTAGGCAGGAAACCCTACACCACTTCAGACAAATGGTTATCCAACATCATCTTAAAAATTTCCACTGTTGGAAATGCTCTGTTGGAGCATTCACAACTTCTGGAGGCAAGTTGTTCCACTAATTAATTGTTCCAACTGTCAGGAAGTTTCTCCTTACTTCTAAGTTGCTTCTCTCCTTGATTAGTTTCCACCCATTGCTTCTTCTTCTGCCTTCAGGTACTTTGGAGAATAGCTTGACTCCCTCTTCTTTGTGGCAGCCCCTGGAACACTGCGATCATGTCACCCCTACTCTTTCTTTTTATCAGACTAGACATACCCGGTTCCTGCAACCGTTCTTCATATGTTTTAGCCTCCTGTCCCCTAATCATCTTTGTTGCTCTTCTCTGCACTCTTTCTAGAGTCTCAACATCTTTTTTACATTGTGGCAAAACTGGATGCAGTATTCCAAGTATTGCCTTACCAAGGCATTATAAAGTGGTACTAACACTTCACATGATCTTGATTCTATCCCTCTGTTTATGCAGCCTAGAACTAGTTTATGCAGCCTAGGTACCAAGTTGGGATCTTTCTGCCATTCCTTAAAGCAACTGGATCTTTTTCCAGGGGTCGCACAGAAGTACTTCATGCGTTGTTAATACATTATGAATTATATGTATTGAAATAGTTAAATAAACATAAGTGAAATTAAATCAAACATGGTGCTTGTCTTGGCTTTGACTAGTATGGAGTGTGGTTCCTAGTTAAGTCTCTCAAAAAGAAGATGCAACTTTTTCAGCACAGAAAAAGTTGAGCAATCCTGAAATATTCAGTCTGCTCCCTACTTGATTGATTGATTATATGACATCAATTGATTCGATTCTTAGCGACCAAATGAGGATATAGCCTGAACTTGGTCTATCATTGTTACAATCAAGTCCATTCACACTATTGCTGGTCATCTTCTTCTCTTTCCCTGCACCCTTCCAATCATTATAAACTTCTCCAAAGACTTTAATACAGGTAGTCCTCAACTTACAACAGCTCATTAAGTAACCATTCAAAGTTATAATGGCACTGAAAAAAGTGACTTATGACCATTTTCCACACTTATGACCATTGTAGTAGCCCCATAGTAACATAATCGAAATTCAGATGTTTGGCAACTGACTCATATTTACGACAGTTGCCCTATCCCGGGGTCATGTGATCACCTTTTGCGACCTTCTGACAAGCAAACAGGAAAGCCAGATTCACTTAAAAACTTAACTAAGTTAGTTAAGATGTTAACTAACTGCAGATACTAAGTTAGTGTCACTAACTTAACATCTGCAGTGATTCACTTAAAGACTGGGCCAAGAAAGGTCATAAAATGGAGCAAAATTCATTTAACAAATGTCTCACTTAAAACAATTGAAATTTTGGGCTCAATTGTAGTTGTAAATCAAGGACTCTCTGTAGTCACATTATGTGTCTGAACTATGATAATTTGAGCCTGGATATTTGTGTCTCAAGTGAGAGCCTCTGCCTTGGCAGTGGCCTAAACACTGAACTGACTTCAACTGCTAGTCTTAGAAGCTCTTGTAGTTAGGGATGACTATCAGTTCATTAGTATGCTTTAACATACCAATATAAGGTTCAGAGTTTTTTTTTGAAAGGCTTCCTTTTTCTTCTCTGTTTCCATTTCTGCTCACTTTACAGATATTGTTGTAATACTACTTCTTGTCTCTTCAAACAGCTCTCTGAAATTTTTAAAGTTCCTTTGTGAGTTTTTCTGTCTGTCTTGGCTTTCCCTCCCCATCCCCTCTTCTTAGTAGTTTCCATCATTTGTTCTAACATCCAGTTTGCTTTTTTCTGTTTCTGTGGTAGTTTCTTTTCACATTTATCCTTATAACAACTTCGTTCTATCATTCCGTTAGTTCCTAAACTATTATGTTCAGAGCAAATTGAAGCAATTCCTGATGTTCTTGAAAAAGGTAGGAACATTTGCAAAATCATATTGTGGAAATTGGTTTGAACTTCCTCTGCTTAATATGGAATTTTCACATTAACAATTCGTAAATTCTTCCACTGTCAGTCTGTGGCCAGACCTTCGCTGTTAAAACCTCTTGTATCAATAATATGGTCCACTTGATTTCTGTGTACTCCATCCAATGATATCTATATATGTAAGTATCATTTTGGTTCTTGAAAGACCAAGTCAGAAACAATTAAATAACATAATAAGATACCCCCGCTTCATTTATCTTTCCTAGGCCATACAGTCTAACTTAATATTTCCAATTCTGGCACTACAGTTTCCAACCAGAAGCAGCACATCTTGCTTGTATGTTCTGTAAATTTCAAACTGAATTTTGATCATCAAACTCATCAACCTCTTTTTCTGCTTCAGTGGTTGGAGCATAAACTTGGATAATTGTAATATTAAAAGATTTTCCACAAACCCTAATTAATATTATTCAGGTCATTGACTGCATTGTTGCCTAGGAATGTTCTTGTTATACCTATCCTAACTATGAAAACAACACTGTTCCTTCTTTGTTTTTCTTGTCATGAGTAATAAACAGTGCAATCTTCCCGCTAAAGTGACCAATTCCAGTCTACCTTAACTTGCTGGTGCATAAGATGTAAACATGTAGTAGTTGATCCATTTCATCTTTCAGTGGGCTGAAATTTTCCTTGTTTATGTTTCTTATGTTTTATGTTCCTGTTGTAATTCTTTCTTTGTAGTTTTGCCTACATGGCAACATCACCAACTAAATATACCAAAGATGTTGGCTATGTCATAAACACTATTAATACTCCAAAAGATCCTCAGCTCTTCTTCAGTAACATGTTGTGTGCCATATTACATGAGGGGGCCTATCATTTGGCTCAATATCATCAATTACATTTTCTATCTATATGGTTTTCTTGGTAAAAAATATACATTTATTATTGCCTTCTCCTACGTTGTTGTATGAATTGATGAGCAATTGTCACTAAAGCGATCTTCTGTCTTCAGCATCTTTCTGTATTGGAATTGCTCAATATATGTGCCTGCTTGTTTTAGGTGGCTTCATGTTCTGGGCAACTCTGCTGGGATTATATAATTTTGGCGTACACCCTCGGAGTTCTACCCTTATCCCCACGAAGAATACCCCCTCCCTGCCATAATAAAGCAGCACAGTTGGATTTGGGGGCTACTCCCTACTAGCATCCCACAGAATTCAAGACCCCTAGGTATATAAGTTATATATTAAAAGTAATGAAAAAATGAGCCACTACAGTGAAAAAACAATAACAGCAGCAGCAATATGCCTATCTTCTAACTAAGCTTTTAAAGACGGGCTATTTTTGATTGGCTTGTTGTAGTGGGCAGCCATAAGAAATTCAACAAAATAAAATAAAATAAATCCCATTGCTTTAATTCTTTTGATTCAAATGCATGTAAGAAATTTCTTTCTTTCTCTTTAAATCTTGGTTCATTTTTGGTTCATTCAATAACATTACAAGTTCACAGCATTTGGAATATTTCATTGTCACCACATTGTCATATATTATTGTAAGTCCTGTGTTGCTTTTCAAACACAACCTTAGGTCCTGACATTGGCATTAGTAAGAATTTAGCTCCTGGCAGATGACCACATATTGGACTAAATTGGTCTTTCTCCCAGCAGGTCTAACTCCTCAAGTCTTTTTCAGATGAATTTGTCTCCTCCTGATTCATGGCAATACATAAAAATATGTGTTTTTTTCCTTAACCCAAGTATGCATGTTAGAGAAAGAACATATAGTAGAGGCAACCAAGTAGCTTCTCAAAGACATGTATATTCAAACATATCAAAGATGTATTTCTAAGTAGCCTTTGCAGTACTGATAGAGCTAAATATTTAAAGCAAATCACTGTTTTTAAATTAAGGAGGGCCTTAATCTTATCATAGTTCAATGCAGCAGTCTTAGAAGAATTCCATGTAAATTGTGACTCTACTCATGCAGTGAAGGAGTTTTAAAAGCCACCAAACATGCCTTTCAGTATTGCCCATTTTATGCTGAAACTTACGGTGAGCCAATTCCACATCTAATGAAATATCCTGGTCACTCTGAACAGTTCTATTTAAAATCTTTACTCTCAGATTCAAATAACTCTATTTCCTTAAGTGTGGCTAAATCCTGACATGTAGTATGTAAAATGCCCAGCATTGACAAACCTGTTTATCTATCTAGCTAAGCAATATCAATTATGCATTCAACACACTGGATTTTATGCAATGGTCAGTGATCACAATAAAGATTCTATTCTAGCATCTGTATTTCAGTTTGTTTGTTTTTTTAAAAAATGTAATTTGGCTTTCTGTTGAATTTTCTGTGATTTTTTTTTTAGCCATAGCTTTAGATCATATTTTTCATGCCGATTTTCATTTACTGAATTGTGGAAAAGGTTTGATTGGTTTATTATAGACTTGACTGCTAAGGGTAAGAATATTATTAACTTCTTTATTAATCAGTTTACCATGCTCTCCCTCTAAAATATACAACAACACAATTCAGGGACACATTTTACTTTTTGCTTAATTATAGATATTACTTTTCTGAAATATTTCTGCCAGAATGATACAACTTTTTTCACAGGCCCACTAGATATGAAGAAATGTATCTTTTTATTTACATTCCTTCTAGAATTATTGCATTATTTGTATTGGGGCTAAAAGCTTTCTCTGTATTACCTTTTACTTACCATTCTTACATGAAATCCTCTAGGAATATATCTAAATCACTGATTTAGATATATTCTTTGGGCACCAGCTTCGATTTTTTAATGCAAATCTATACCCACACTTCCCATAATGTAAAACTCTATTGCATATATTCTTGAAATCATTCCTTTCAGTTATGAATGATAATTATTAATTTCTAAATCCCTGACCACTTTATCA
Organism: Pantherophis guttatus; assembly: GCF_059756535.1. NCBI lineage: Eukaryota > Metazoa > Chordata > Lepidosauria > Squamata > Colubridae > Pantherophis > Pantherophis guttatus. The sequence goes on from NC_142064.1 coordinate 188,673,173, forward strand.
GATTCATCTTGAAACCACCTTAATCAAGATACCTGATGGCCTACTTCAGATTCTCTTTCTTATTGCATAATAATTTGTTGTTATAAAAACCTCTTACTCTGTATAAACGACATTGTCTCCATAGCTTGAGTAGAATTGTCCTAAATCAGGATGCCAAACTCAGGATGCACCATCAAAAAAGTTACTGTAGTTCTGTCCTTTATCAATAGAAGTAATTTTTCATGACAGGAATATTGCTCTTGTTAGAATAGGAAGCAAGATTAACCAAGAGTAACTAGCAGACTGGCAATGTAGCTATAATGAGATTTCATCTTTTTTTTCTTTTCAAAAATAAAAACAGATCATAGGATTCAGCTACCTCTTGACAAGGTATTTCTCAACAAGGAGCATGCATTTTGGCTTTCGATGAGGAACTTTCCTAACTATACTTGACTGTAATATTTTTCTGCCTGATTGTGTTTTTATGCAAGTGATTTATGTGCTTTCAATCCTAGCCAACCTGACTGCCCTTTTTCTTTCTTTCTTCTCCTTCACATCTGTGAGACAGAACAAGGTCACTGGAAAAAACAACAACAACTTTATAGATCATTTTCCATCTGGCCATTTTCTTGTGGGAGATAGGCATTGCAAGTAGAATGTTGCAGTGCTGAACATTGTGATTGGATCTATTTATAAGTTCTGCATATGTATTATATTCCATGAATTGTTTTTAATCCCACATTAACAGTTTTCTTGATATTTATAGAACCACATACTGTGTAATACATCACAGAAATTATATAAATTGGGTACAAATTATACACAGGTAAAACAATTCAAGTTCTAAAAATGCAATGGAACAATTTTGTAATAATAATACAAGAAACCACCCTGCTTGCAATTGCCAATATGCTTAGGCTGTACCTCAATAATTCTTAAGTCCTTGGTTAGGACTTGAATTATTAAGTTTCCACCAGCCATAGACTGTGAATCTAACTGTACAGTAGATTACCCACACATAATTAATAGTAATAATGCTACATCCGGCTAACCCAGGTCCTTGGGGAGGACTCAGTAGGTGGACAAAAATGCCAAATCCAGTCTAAATGTCTGGCCAACTGTGCAACCAACGGTAACAACAATAGTTCCTCAATGAGATATAAAAGCAGAGTAACAGGTGGGCAAAAGGAACATGTGGGACAATCCTAAGTAAGAATCCTGATCACAAATCAGTGCAAATGCTAATATAGTCTGGCTACAGGGTTTTGATAAGAGCAGATATACGAATCATCCATTTTCAATCATAAAAGTCCCACAATGATCTTCTGTTAGGCTTGAGTTAAAATGCTGATTATTCTACCACCATGTTATCTACCCAAGTTGATGTCTCTAGATATGTTCTTACATATTAATTCTATATATATATATATAGAGAGAGAGAGAATTTTGTATATACATAAATATATAGGAGGAGCTGTGGTGGCACAGTAGTTAGAACGCAATATTACAGGCTAATTCACAGCCCACTGTATGGAGTTCGACCCTGACCAGCTCAAGGTTGACTCAGCCTTCCATCCTTCCGAGGTGGGTAAAATGAGGACCCAGACTGATGGGGGCAATATGCTGACTCTGTAAACCGCTTAGAGAGGGCTAAAAAGCACTGTGAAGTGGTATATAAGTCTAAGTGCTATTGCTATAAAAGCTTTTTAATGTGCAGATTAATCTCATCATTTGTAAGATTATTCTGATAGAGAGTCTTCCGTTTTAACTTGTCTTTTAGTCTGATAAAGCTTTGACTTTTGAATAGAATCTGTATACATGTATGAGAGTAGCTTCAGATAACAGTTATTTCTGAAAGCGGTTGATTTATCAAGGAAACTGCACACTTTATAAAATTAGATACTTTATTTTACCAGTTTGTTGTTTACATGCATTCCAAAATATTTTATAACCTTGATTTTTTTAAACAAAATAGTTTGCTTTTCATTCCTTTTTTTTAATACAGTGAAAGAACTTAGGTTTTATTTTCGCTCCAATTAAATGTTATTTTAATACTGTAGCATATAAAGGAATCTACTATATATTTAAATGAGAAATTCAGAAACATTGAGCTCTACAATTAACACATAATGATTTAAGAAGATGGACTTGATGATTGTATTATATCAACCTGAGATTTGTTTCATTAAAGTATATTTTATAAATAGCAATACTGTAACCACATTTACTTATTCATTTATGCAACATATACATAATATGTATCATAGTTTATTATATACATATCCAATTTTCACAGTCCCGAATATCATTTGTAAAGCATGCTGTGCATTTCACAGTAATGATTCCCCTCACCCCCAAATCCAGGGGTTAGCTTTTAAATTATCAGATCCAGGCTGCAAAAATCCCGATTGACCACTAGGTGTCAGCAAAGTGGTAGAATTATTCTTACTCTGTTACCTGGTGGACATTTGGATTTTTACAACCTGGATCTTTAGCCTATTGCAGTCACATAGGCATTCTCACAACCAGAAGGTTAGGGTTTCCTCAATGAAATAGGTGAGATTTAAGTTAATGTTATGACTAATATTAATATTATGACTGATTTAAATTGCATTGATTCAACTCTAAAAACTAAACATGAATTCCAACAGATTTTCCAGTATTAATTCTTCACTTTCTCATACACTAGGTCCATATTCAGCACCCTTCGGAATAAATTCACAGACAAATGCTTGATATATATCATCATAATGAAGAAAAGAACTTACAACGCAATATATTTAATTTGAGAATCTGAGAGATCATTTCTTAAGGATATGTATTTTCATTTTTATTATAATCAAACACTAAAAGCAACTATCTTCTGCCTGATTCATTAAAAACTAAATAGCAATAAAACTACAACACTTGTGTTATTAATACTGCATCAAAGAATCATAGAATATAAGAATTGGAAAGGATCTTGAAAATCATCCAATCCAGAATCAACTCCTTCAGCATCTTTGCCGGAAGGCAATTGTGTCTCTTTAAGGTTCTGAATTTTCCACTTAAAGAATCCAATACCCCCAAGGTAGCCTGTTGTCAAATAGATCCTATTAAGATTTTTTCTTCATGTCCCATAGGTGCTTTTTTCAAAAGGCAACTGGACTTCGTTTTTCCCTTGAAGACATTTCACTTCTCATCCAGGTTTTGAAGAAGTTTCTTGGATGAGAAGCAAAAAAAAAAAAAAAATTAAGCAGCTTTGGGATAACCATGACCTGGATGACTGAGATCTCCATAGAGATTTTTTCTGGTTATTTGGCACAAATCTACTTTCTTACAATTTAATTTTGTTGTTTCTTGTCCAATCTTCTGGAACGCCTCTAAACAATTCTGCCTATGACAGTCCTTCAGATAACTGAAGGCAGCTATCCTGTCTTCCCATAGTTTTCTCATCTTCAGGCTAAATATACTCAATACTGCCAATCATTTGTTATACTTTTTTCTTTCTGATCCCTCATAATCTTGGTTGCTCTCCTAGTTTGTCATTGTCCTTCTAGAAAGGAGCTGGATGCAATACTCCAAATGCAGTCTGACTAGCCTGAAATGGACAAGAATCATGATCATATATTTTTCATGGTTATGGTCGGTATTCTAGAAATGCCTGTTTTTCAAGAGTTTTCAGATGTATCTTCAACCAATAAGCCATAATCAAATTGTCACTCTTGCCATTTAAGCATCCTGGGTAGAATTCAACCTTGAGAGCTTTTTATCTAAGATTCATAGACATGAGCAGAACAAGATTTAGTACAATCCTCATCTTTGAGGATTGCTCCCTGCACACTAGCTGCTCCACCATTTTAACAATACCCGTAGTTATATTTTTATAAATGAAATCATGTTTCGAAGGGAGAATAAAACAAACCTACCCCGAAGCTATGTATTGGGGGGAGGGGTTTATTATATTATTCCAACCCTCCTCCATTTGTTTGGTTTAGTTTGGCTTTGGTGACATTCAGTGCATCAGTCCCAATTACAATTTTTGTCTGTTATTTTTACCAAAAACACATGTTCTTGAGTTCTTGTTGTATTGCTAATTCTTTTTATTATTATTATTTAAAAGATTAGAATGGACAATGTAAAATATAGAATAGCAGAGTTGGAAGGGACCTTGGAGGTCTTCTAGTCCAACCCCCTGCTCAAACAGGAGACCCTACACCATTCCAGACAAATGGCTGTTCAATCTCTTCTTAAAAACTTCCAGCAATGGATCTCAATTCCTTGACACAATCAAAAAGCTTGGGAACACACTCACATAAAAATCCCAGTCTTAGGTAAAAGCATATAATAAGCAAAGCTGGTAATTATATCCTTAAAAGGTATAGGTTTCTGTATTAAGAGCTTAGTCACAAAGCCTGTCAGGATTTACATCAAAGATGAGGGGATGTGGGAAGCAAACTAAGCTGGCATGGTGACATCTATTCAACTTTTTGTTTGCCTTTCATTCCCATCTTTCAGTAAGAATATATAGACCAGTGGTGAAATCCATTTTTTTTTTACTACCGGTTCTGTGGGCGTGGCTTGGTGGGCGTGGTGTGGCAGGAAAAGGATACTGCAAAATCCCCATTCCCTCCCCACTCCTGGGGGAAGGATACTGCAAAATCTCCATTCCCTCCCCACTCCAGGGGAAGGCCACTGCAAAATCTCCATTCCCACCCCACTCTAGGGCCAGCCAGAGGTGGTATTTGCTGGTTCTCCGAATTACTCAAAATTTCCGCTACCGGTTCTTCAGAACCTGTCAGAACCTGCTGGGTTTCACCCCTGATATAGGCTCAACTAATTTGATGCAAAGATCAGTTTTTAACTTTTCCCTCATTTATTTTTCAGGTGATAGTAGCTAGAATATATCTTTATTGGTGTAGCACCATTTTTGCTGGATGGGCTAGTAAAAATTTAGAGTTCTCTTCCAATATCTCAGGGGGTGTCACAAAGAAGAGGGAGTCAAACTATTCTCCAAAGCACCTTAAGGCAGGAAAAGAAGCAATGGGTGGAAACTAATCAAGGAGAGAAGCAGCTTAGAACTAAGAAGAAATTTCCTGACAGAACAATTAATCAGCGGAACAACTTGCCTCCAGAAGTTGTGAATGCTCCAACACTGGAAATTTTTAAGAAGATATTGGATAACGATTTGTCTGAAGTGGTGTAGGATTTCCTGCCTGAGCAGGGGGTTGGACTAGAAGACCTCTAAGGTCCCTTCCAACTCTGTTATTCTGCTTTCTGTTTTTCTTGACCATGTAAATGGGAAAGTGTACTGTTTTGCATGTTTTTACAGTTCCTCTGAATGTAATGCACTCAACATTTATGGACACAGTACAATTCCTAGGCAGTCCACTTCAAGGGTTGTTGAGCTCAGCATCACTTGTCAACGCTGCCATTTCCCCAGATGTTTGATGTGAAGTAGGTGTATCTCCAGAGGCCTCTGTTGGAGCAGGGGGGACTCTAAATATGAGAACATGGATGAAAAAAAATGGAGCATAACCAGAAAAAAAATAAAATAACCTGCTATAATTCTTAGGCTATTAATAATTTCACAGCTTAGCACTTTTATGTCAATTTTGTCTGCACATCAGCTTCTTCACGATCATAATGCTACCAAATGGAAAGGCTCAAGGGCATATTAATTGATAGTTGGGATCCATTACAACAGCAGAAAAGATTGGTGAGATTACATTACCTCCGTTTGGTGGCAAAGTAGGGCTGCTATAGCTACTGCTAATTTATGAACTTAATTAAGCAGAGGGATCTCCTTTCAGAATGAGACAGGATGTCTTTATGACTTAAGGTTTCTGGTTTTTCTTTTTTCTCTGAACCTTTAGAGAAAATCTACTGCTAATGCAGAAATTTGATCCAATTGTACTACTAGCCTATCTGACAAAGCCAACAGAAGGAAGTTTAGGATAGACACATTTCCTTGATTATGAAGACTGCTTCAAATACATCTATTTATAAATTAGGTTCCCCTGCATAAGAAATATAATAGAACAATCCTCTTGAAATTTAATTTTTGGTGTCAGAAATGAAGGCTCTCAATTTTGCTTTTTCCTTAATAGAAATTTGAAGAAATGTAGCAGTTCAGAAATACAAGAGAGAATCATAGTGAACCAAAAATACAAACTGCAGATTTGTTTGCTGCTATTTACACACACTTGCAAATTAAAAAGATGTGATAAAAGAAGGGGGGAAAAACAACAGTTAAGATGATACACATCTATTTCTAGAGGGAAATGCATTGAAAATGCAGTTCACCACTTTTTTATGCCATTCATTCATTATGCCATTCTTTGAACAAGGCATTATTATGCAGTCATCGCTAAGTAAATTATATGAAGAGAGGGGGAATGAGTCTATGCATTATATTCTCAGGGTTCAATGAAGCTGTATGCTAAAGTATGTATAAGAACATAAGTATGTACAAGTTCTCAGTTAGCTCTCCATAGATGTGAGGACTCTTGTTCATATAGAACAAGACCAGGCATCTGGGGCTAATGTTTTTTGTATTTTTGATGACTCAAAGTTACACTGGCTTGACAGCAATTTATATTTAGAAATTTAATAAAATAAATAAATATTACAATCGAAGATAAAGCAAAAATACTTAAATTCAGTACAAACCACTGAATTGCAATGGACAGAGGAGAAAGTTAGTAACGCCACAAGAATAAGTTGATATATACACAAAATGCATCTTTAAAAAAAAATTGGCTGTATTATGATTTTCTGCCAAAATTGATCTTTTTTATTTTGTTACCCATTGAAAACTATAGCTGTTGATCTGTGGGCTGCTATCAACTGGGCTATTAATAAAGGATGTGTTACTTTAGGCAACTCTATATGAAATATTTGAAATATAGCTTATCACATATTGTAAACTGGGATATATTAAGAAAATAGTTATTAACAATCCAGGGAGAAAATGCCAACTTTACTTTCTAAAGTATTTCTTCACCTATTTATTTATCACTTTTCCTTGGAGTAAATAAAACTCACTGAGACTATTAAGAAACAAGGAGAAGTAACAGTATGCTGATAGATTATGTATGGCTTGGAAAATGATTTTTTTTAAAATTGAAAGACCAAACCCCCCCCCCAAAAAATGTCCAAAAAAGCACTCAATGGGGACTTTGTATGCTCAATAGCTCCAAAATTTGTAATCCTCTTAAAAAGAGAGAAGTGTGGGGGAAGGAAGGAAATATTCTGATAGGCTTTTTGTCTCGACCCTTTTAGTACATATTAGTAGACAGCACTCTTTTTTCATTTCTAAAATTTCTGATTGGTCTTCAATTAACCTTTCCAAAAAAGCAAATAAAATCATCATGTCTGGCTTAAGGTTGACTTTGCAAGGGCTATGTTTACCCTCTTAGAGGTGGGCGGGGGGAGTGATGAAGACTTAACTCAAAGCTGAAACCAAAAGGACTAGAACACATTCTCTCCAGCAAGCAACAGCAAGATAAGCAGGGATTAGCATCAGACAAACAATAAAGCAGAAAACAATACCCTTACTAAGGGAACTATTGAAGAAACCTACAGCCCCATCAACAAAAGCAGGGCAAGCCACAGTACATAAACAGGGAGAAAACCCCACACTCATTAGCAATAATAATGTTACCCACTCAGGACTGAAATCTCTGCAAGCGAACAACAAAGCTCAGAGAGCACCAGGGTTTCCACAGACTCAACTTTCTCGGATCTGAACAAGCCATGGAATGAAATAGAAGGATTTAGCGTTTTTTCAAACTTGGACTGACAAAGACATGCTCATTTAGTATATACTGTAATGGAGATGCAAGGATATTGTTGTTGTTTAAGCTATAAACTTGCTAAAACAACTTTTTTACTGCTTGGTTCACATGAGGATGTGTAGAAAATGCATCATTTCAATAGATGAAGCTTTGTGCACTTTTTCTAGGGCCAAACTTTTTCCAAGAGTAGATATATTACTATTGCTATGCTATAAATTTGCTTGTTGAAGTAAATTAATTTTACAAAACTAATTCTCTATCACTGGTAATGAACGATAGAAGAGAATATTTGTAGCTCAGAGTTGAACTGTGGGGTCCTTAGTGTTCTCTGAGCTTGGTGGTTTTCACTGGTAAGTTGGGCATCATTTTGTGAGTTGACTTGTAAAACCAACATTGAAAGGCAAGCAGAAGCACAAACAAAACATTGAAAAGACAAAGAGTTTCCATAGTTTCCATGCCAAGTTAATAGAAGTAAGAAAAGCCAATGCAACAAGACAACAGTTACATATATTTTGTTCCTAAACCAGAAAATCTACATGAGAAATAATAGTCAAGATACTTTGTTACTGCATTCCTACAAAATACATTAGGATTTTCCCTTTGTCCAAATAGGCTACAAATATTCAGGATCTATTTTTTTAATGAAAACTCCCGCTATTTTTGGTTGATCATTAAGAAGCCTGTTGCACTGAACTCACATTTAGGAACAAAGATGAATTACGAATAGATGTATAACAATAAGGAAAATATTAAAAAGAAAAACTAGGACCAGATGGATTATCAGATTCTTTTTATAAATATTTTGAGGATAAACTTTTATAACCCTTAAAAAAACGATGAAGTCTGTACCACAGGGAGGAAAATTGCCAGAAAATTGCCAGAGGCCAATACTGCATTCATATCTAAAGATGGACAAGATTTGATTTTAACAAGAATCTTATATATTTTTTTTTTGAACCATGAAATAAGTGCTTGGCCTTATTTTCGGGGATGTCTTATTATTTTGGGGCGTGTGGAGCAAGAAGGGGCTCCCCTTGCCATCTTACCTGATTTCTAGCTCTGTCTCCCTAACCCTAACCAGAGGAAATGGCGGGAACCGACTTCGCATGCAATTAAATATTTTCGGGAAGGGGGGCTTATTTTAGCTCAAAAGCCTGATTAGGCTTATTATCAGGGGGTGTCTTATTTTAGGGGAAACAAGATATCATTATTTAATAATAACTATAAGTTCTTCACAATAATTCTAATTGATAGACTGAAAATAATTTTGCAAGATTTATGCATGACGATCAACGTGGATTTTTAAAAAAGTTAATTAAAGAACAATGTAAGAAGTGTCTTGGGCATTTTGGAATATCTGGAGCAACATAATGAAAAACAAGCCACATTGATTTTTCTTAGATGCAGAGAAAGCCTGTGATAATTTGAGCTGGGCTTTCTTGTTCAAGGTTTTGGGAAGTATGCCTTTTGGAACAAAATTGGAATGAATGGGGTTTTTTAAGCCATTCATGAAATGGCTTTACGCTTCATAGGAAGCAGAAATAATTATCAATTCAGATCTAACAAACCCCATGATATACAAAAAGGAATATCGTGTCCATCATCTCCTGTCTTGTTTATTTTGGTTCCAGATGGAAGACAAGATGAGAGGATTGTGAGATTAAAGGTTAAAAAAGGAGGTTAGAAGTAAGAGTTTTTGCAGATGGCTTGGTGTTGGGTCTGGAAGATACCTTGAATGGATATGAAATATTAATAGCCAGATTAGAAGAATATGATGCATTAGCAGGTTTCAAGACTAATAAATAGAAGACAAATATCTTAACAAAAATGTGAAAATAGTAGATTAAACAGAATTGATGAATAGGGATTTATGATTTGAGAAGAAAATAAATATCTGTGTATCACTGATAATTATGAATTGTATATTATTTAAAAATAGATGAGGTTTAAAAAAAATGTTAAGATGGAAGAAATTATAACCATAATCGCTGGAGAGAATTTCTGTTATAAAAATGATTGTCTTGCCTAGAATTACATTTTTGTTTCAGACAATACCTTGTTTCAGACAATACCTGTTTTGACAATTGATGTACCATTAAAACACTAGCAGATATATTTAGATATATCAAAATTTGTGTGATAGGAGAAAAAAAACACAAGTTAAATATAGGATGTTACAAGATGCAAAGGAAAGAAGAAGATCGAGTTACCTGATTTGATATAGTAATTTGCAGCTTGGTGTTCGATTTGGATGAATGAAGAAGAGATTTGTAGTTAGAAGGACATGGCATGAGATTTGGATGGCATGGGTGTTTATGGTACAATAAAGACAAGTTTCATGCAGATTCATTATGTTAAACATGCCATATTGAGAATATGGAATAGGTACAAACCAGTGGTGAAATCTAAAATTTGTTACTGCTGGTTCTGTGGGCGTGGCTTGGTGGTGGTGGGGTAATGTGACTGGGTGGGCATGGCCAATTTTTTTTTTGTACTTTTAAAACCATTTTTTACATGTAAAACCATGTAAAAAAATGCTTTCAAAAGGCTCTGACAATCCCAGCTGAGTTGCCTGATCGTCAGAGGGTTTTTAAAAAACCCTCTGCTGATCAGGCAACTCAGCTGGGATTGTCAGAGCTTGGATCGTCAGAGCCATTTAAAAGAAAAAAAGTTTTTTTCTTTTAAATGGCTCTGACAATCCAAGCTGAATTGCCTGATCGGCAGGCAACTCAGCTGGGATCGTCAGAGCTTGGCTCGTCAGAAAAAGCCTCTGATGATCATGCAGCTCAGCTGGGCATGGGGGGCGGGGGCAGAGATTTTTGCTACCGGTTCTCCGAACTGCCCGCCGCCATCACTACCTACTTGCCCGAGTCGGTCCGAACCGGGAGCATTTCACCCCTGGTACAAACCCAAGTTGTACTGGAAAACTCATTTGTGGATCTCAGCACAAGAAGCATTTTATATGTGAGAAATAATAGGCAAACACAAATGATCAACTTATCATGAAACACTAGAATTCTGTCAAGGGGAATGTAAAATGAAATCAAGAAAGAACTGATTGCAGAGGGATGTAGTTGTTAACCTTCTTTTATTATAAGACCTGGCTCTACCTGATGGCTTGGGGACCCAATGAGGGAGCTTCATACTGAAGGTGGTTGACTAATTAAAATCCACCCCACTTTGTCATGTACGCATGACAATCAGCTGGCCTTTTTGCATGCGGCAGTGCTGGAAACTGGAAGAGCTGGTCTTCCATGCGCATGCACGCCAAAAACCTGTACGCGTAGCTGGCCAGCATGCATGCACATGCCGGAAACCGGAAATTCATTTTTGGGCTCGTGCATGCGCCCTGGGCAGCTCCTCTTCTGGGTTGTGGCGCAGATGAGTGCACGCATGCGTGAAGCACACACACACTCCCTTTTCGGCACTTGGTGCTGAAAAGGTTCGCCATCACTGGTCTAGAATGTATATAGTCACTTCAAATTTATGTAGCAAATGTGAGGAACAGGAAGGGACATTTTATTTCCAACTCCACATGTTTGATGGAACTGTAAAAAAGCTAGAAAATTCTGGATTTAAACATATGCATAACCTGATTCAGAGGATTTTAAAGACTAATATCCAATTAGTCTTTGGCCAGACATTTTTCTTTTGAGATTGATGAATAAACAGTTGGAATGATGATGGAACTTGCTGACATGGCTAAATTGACGTCTTTGATCAGGGAAAAGGCAAATAATTACATTTATTACTGACTGGAAACCCCGTGTAGACTTTTTATGTAAAGAAGGAAAATATAAATTTGTGATTTATGGTTTAGACGATTAAATAGGATAGATTAAAGAAGGAAGGCACTTATGCTGTAACCATAGAGTAAGGGGCAAATTTATAACTGTACTTATAATTTATGTCAAGAAGATTAGAAACTACCCATGTGTAACATTTTTCTTTTTCCCCTCCCTTCCTGCACTTTTAGCTTTCTCTTTGATTTATTTATTTCTTTTTTATACAGTTTGAATTAGTTTTTAATATTCCCCTTTTTAAAAAAATATATTTAATAACAATTATATAATTTTTTTTTGACTTGGTACACAGATCTATGCTCCCTTGCTTCTAATTCCTACTTCAGCAAAATCACTTAATAGAATATATCTTTCAGGCCAAATTCTTTGATTCATCTATTTGACAGAAGAGAGCTGGAGAAAATTAGAAATGAAAACTAAAGCTTAGTGTCCCGCAGATTAATGTTGCATTTCAGTTTTATTCTTTGGTAAACAGGAAAAGATTTTAAAAAATGATGCTCTATTTTCTGTGGTTTGGCTAGCCAGAATGTCTTAAAATAAATAGCCAAGTGAAAGGAAAAAGAAGCACAAATACAGGCCTTAGTTAACCCTTCGAGAGTCTACCCTGAGCTTTAAGAAAGAATATGTCTACTCAAAGAGAATCGAAAGTTAACCATAACAATTAGATTTCATTTGCTATCTTACATTATTTCTCTAACTCCCTCCACAACTTATATTATGTTCTAAACAATAATGTTGCAGTCACAGTTGCATTTGAGATTTTGAATTAGAACATTTCTGCTTGTTTGGGTATTATTATTTATCAGTAATCTTCTGATTACCAACTATTGGATTACAAATACTACGTAGCAACTCTCTTGCTACTATTTGCCTTGCTTGCAATTACTATAGAGATAAAAAAACTCTGAACAGCTTGTAACAATTTAATCACTGGTGAAAAATAGCTTTACCACTGATGTCGCTGTACTCTATTTAGCATTCAATACTTCATTCAGATTTCCTGTGTGTTATATAAGCAACTAAATCATAAAGTAAATGCAATTTTGCCACTCAATTTGACTAGATATGTTTTCTAGATGCTAAGTATTCATACCCTTCTTGTAAATAAATGAAAGTGCAGTAAGTGTTCCGTTTGATATTTTGTATCATTATTTCTAACTGCCTAGAGTTCTTAAGGAGCTGAGCAGGCCTCAGAAATATAATAAATAAATAAAATACTGAAGTTGTAATTATTTTCAGGCAAAATGATGACTATGCTACAACTGCAAGGCAAGAAATGAAGTGGCTGGAAAGCAGGTCTGTGAAGAAGTCTGCCTTCAAACATCTCCCTGAAATATACCACATGGAAATACAAGGAGGCACTTGACTCCTCATAGCCATCTCTCTCAGTGAAACATTAATGAAGAGACTAAACAGGAGTAGAATGACAAGTCTGATGTTCTTCCATAGATATTTGGCCCAAGGAGCTAAAACAAAACAGAACCTTTTGTACTGCAGAGAGGAAATTAAGGCGAAAAAAACTATTTATTTTCCTTTTTGACTTCATGATAATGGGAGTGGTTAAAGAAAAACAAAGTCAAATATTAAGAACTTCCTGATTTATCCTTTACTTGCCTCGTTATCTCAGGAGTGAAATAAGGGCAAAGGCAAACCAACAGAAATGGTGGAAATTGCAGCCATCATAGTATTAGGAATAATTAATTAATCAATGGTTTTGTGTATATTTGCTACTACAAATTGGTCCCAAGATGAGTGAGGATTGTAAAACCCAGAATTCTCATCAGGCCTGGCTATCACTTTTGAAAATTTCCAAACTGGACAGAAGAATCGATTAATAATATACGATCACAGATTAATAGTCAAGGTAGCTAATTTAACCAAAATAATACTAAAATATTCATCATTGTTTTTGCTGCAAACTTATTAATCGTCAAAGCACATATTGTCAATGGTAAAGCAGATTAAGATTAAGTCACTCACTCACACACACACACACAATTCCAACTAATAAGCATTAAATTTATTAGTTTGCAGATGTCTTGAGAAATTAAAAGTCTTCATTTTCTGGAAGGCCAGAAATGGACTGAGGAAATGTCTACAGGAAAAGAATTTTCTAGTTTAGAAACACTTAGCATAGAAGAATAGCCACATTTAATCACTTAACTCAAGTTTACACTGCTCTGATGCACCTGAGTTCCATAAAATAATTAATAATACCAATAATTTGTTTTATAGCTTCCTCTGAAAATGTTGGGTTTTTCGTAAGGGCCTAGGTGGATTGTAACCTGAGCATGTGCAGACCTTTGTGCATGCTGTGTTCCTATACTAGTTGTCAAGGCAACTATTCTGATTTGCCCTGAGGTGAAAATGTCCAGCAATTTGAGAAGTTATTTACGTATTAAAACAATATTAAACAGATCTACAGGCAAATAAATTTACCTAGAGCATCAGCTAACCCTGCAATGTATCTTAAGATTTAAGATCATAGCAATTCATAAAATTTGCTTATTTATCTAACTGAAAAGTATAATAACCAAAATTATACTGATCAATCTCGTGCTCTCCTGGCTTAACAATTTTGTAACTATTTCCTAAAGAGAAACATGCAAAATTGCATCCAATGAAATGAAGTAGAAGTCTGCTATTATTTTATGTAAAAACATAAAAGAAAAAGTCATAATCCATAAGATAATCACATTTTAAAACTGTTATTCAAAAAACAGCTTCTGAAGATAAAAAGATATACAGTAGTGGCCAAAATTGTGGAAACCTTTTGGGAAAAGTGTATTTTCTAAAACTAGCTAATAACACCACTTTTCTTTGGAGTAGTACCATAAAATTATATATCAATGGAAAGATAATTTAATCAAGAATGTAATGCAATAACTTTTATGAAATATTTGCTGTTACAATAGCAGTTACAATATAAAGAAGAAAAGTGAAACACAGAAAAAATGAGATATATAAAAATTATTGCGTCAGTTAATACTTAGTTGGGTAACCTTTAGCATGAATTATGGCCTTAAAATTTCTTCCCATGGAGTGAACCAAGTCTTTTAGTTTTGCAGCTGTTATAATGTGAAACCAAGATTGAATGATTGCTTCTATTAACTGGGTTTTATTGCTGGGTCACTTCTGACTAACATGTTTCTGTAGTAGGCTCCATAGATTTTCAATTGGGTTAAGGTCTGGGCTATTCCCAGGCCATTCCAGCAGTGGAATATGATTATCTTGAAACTCCCCCCCCCCCAAAAAAAGTGGTGTTATTTGCCATCAAACCTTAAAAATACACTTTCCCCAAAAGGTTTCCACAATTTTGGCCACTACTGTATAATCAGGAGCAGAATGCTATAAATGAACTAGACTGGCAATAATATATCTGAACAAACTATGGTAGATTATATCTGAAGTGTATTGAGTTACCACAATGGTTCAATGAAAGTGTAGTTCAGAACATAATTCATGGCTCAGTACCTTTAAAATTATCCATCATTTCAGAAAGATTAAACTGACAAAGCACTTACAACTCAAGTTCTGTGTTTGCTATTACAGTATAAACCTAAAGAAAGTTCTATCTAGTATAATTTACGATGTTTAAAAAGGAAAGTTTCTTACTGTGAATAATTGTTATCTATGATTCCTGTAGGATGCTATAGAACAGTTGGTAAAGCTCTTAATTTATATATTCCATATTTACGCACCATTCAAAAGAGACAAAAAAAGAGAAAAAACTAAGAAGGAAGCAAAACAAGACTGGAACGCATTCTCTCCAGTAGCCACTACTCAGATAAGCAGGGATTAACACCAGACAAATAATCAATTCTCCAATCAAGGAGCTCCCAAGGAGAAAAGCATACCCTCATGTATATAAACAGGGAGCAAACCCCACACTCAGTAATGAGAGTAAGGAAACATCTGCAAGGAAACAGGAAACAGCCAAGCTACAGAGCACCAAGGACTTCACAAAGTTCTCAATATTTTGGACAACAGGTTGATATCCTGGTCATCTCCAGGAAACAACTCTGATCAGACTGATGAACAAAGGCAATCCTACTATCACAGATCTTCTAAAGACGAGGAATCTTTTTAAAATAAAGCAGTCAACTTTTTTGTAGGCTCAAATATCACTTACAATCTCAGGGTTTAATGTAGTGTTTATTTTTCAACTTTGAATATGCCATTAATGTCAGCAAACAGTTGATATCAAATGAACTATCAAAGCCTTTCGAAAAGGAAAAAATGGATATAAATATGGAATCAAAAAAACCAGTAGGGCTCTTCAAGACATGACCCATTCATGGTTGTATATATAAATCATCATCTCTCCGAACAAACACCTGATCAGAGCTATAGGAAACAAAGCATTTTGGAGAGTATCACAAGAGTCTTAATTGTTTATGCAAGTTGGGGATGCATTAACCTAGGAATTCTTGAATCACACGAAGAGACAAATAGTCCACTACAGAATAAATACTATCCAGAAATTACAAAGAAAAGGAATTCATTTTAAGGAATATATCTCTCATTTGTATATTTTTGAAGGGTATCTGAGACCTTTCAAAACATTAAAAAAAAGTATCACAATCAAAAGTTGGGTTTATCAACATTAGCAAACTTTCAGTACATAGAACATTTCTGTAGGAAAATCAATCTTACTGGACAATCATATTTCTTTCTTTCATGGCACATAATCTAAAAATACTGCTGTGGATGCTGATATCCTGAGATAATACAGAATTATTCTAGAGAGGAGATCACTTACAGGGTATGATAAATCAAAAAGATAATTTTACTTGAGCACTTGGAGATAAGAAAAAAGACTGTTAGCATTGCCCCTGACAAAAAAGAAAAAAACTGGATCTGAACTGATGCTGGGTAAACAGAATTAGACCTCTAAACATTCAGTTTATGACAGAATATCTCCTGACATTGCATAGATATTGGGGTAAAAAAGAAAAAGGCTGCTTCTTAGAAGAATGCTACTTCCTGGATCAATATTTAAGAGAACCTTATTGTCATAAAAAACTGAACAGCTAGAAATAACTCTGCTTTTTGTCTGGTTGGTTTTATGCTCATTAGAGCTTCACACTGACACATGTTAAGTGACCCAGATCTAACACTCAAAAAGAGAAACAGAGCTTTAAAAAAATCTGTTAAAGTATTAGATAGAAAAATGAAAATTTGGCAACACAGTCCCTCTTGCAAAGTTACCCATCTCAATAAGGATGGCTAGCAAGGGAACTTTTTTCCTTACATCCTAAATTGCGATCAAACTCTACTTTCAGGCTTCTTTAAAGCAATGTATCCTGAACAAAAGCCCAAATACCCTGCAAGTTACATGAACATTTATTATAGATTGCTGGTCGATTCAATTTGGGATGGGAGCAGAATAGTCAAGATCTTATCAGAATAACTGATTTGACACAGCCCCATGCTATCAACAGAAATAGCTCCAGTTAAATAAGTATGATGACTCTTGAGTAAGTGAATCTCTATGTGTTAGAGCTCTTATAGTAAAATAGATAGACTTGCAAGTCCACAAAACCAAGAATTACAGGGAGAGGACAGAAATGCCTCTACCATCAACCCCTTAAATTATATAAGAGAATGGGCCAAGATCCTTTTAGATGCCCCAAGCTTTGATTCCCTCCCCCCCCCCCACAATCACAATTAGGTGAGGCAGTTATATATCAGCCAAATATTTCTCAATCCTTTCTTCGCAATTAACAAGACTGTTATTATAAATATGGTTAGAAATGTTTCTCATTGTCAGGTGTTCTCTGAATTAAAATAAACTCACTTCATGGCAATATCAAGTCAAATTTTATGATTCTTTGAATACTATTGTATAGTAGAACCTTAGGGACATTCAATAGCTTATCTTTATTAATAGAGAGAAGTAAGACTCAAAGGGATCTGAAGTTTCAAAGACTAGTTCTTAATAACAGTCAAAATATTCAGGTCTGAAGTGCCTGAAGAACAAAGCACGCATTGTATTTGTGATTTCTTAATAGGTTGTTGAATATAAAATCCAATGCTTTTCTGGTTTGCCTGAAATGTTTTGTGCCAAAAAAAAAAGCAGAATAAGCAGAATAAGATTTTAGCATGTATTCCATGTAAACTTTTCACTTCCCCAAGTTTACCTTTGCTTCAGGTATTTGTTTTGTGGCCTTGGCAAAAGTATCAAGACTGCATTGCATGTAGAAGATATCCTGCATAGTATACCTATGCATTTTTCAGTCAACACATATACATATGAGCACAGAGTGAATCATTAAACCTTAAGATCTGGAACTACTAACTCTGTGACACTTTTACGCCTAAAATTTAATCACAATGGCCCTTGGAATTTCTTTTTCTGCCTCTGGGGTAAATTCAAAAGCCCGGATCGCAATTGTTTCTATTGCCACCAGATAAATGTTGATCAACATATGAAAGGGCCCTTTTCCTTTCACCAGGTAGATCATTCAACCTTCCTTACTGTGATAAAATCATTCAAAGGAACAGCATATACCTTAATCACCTCCTGGTTACCACTTCAGCACCTCTTACAGGGACAGAGCATTGGTGTACTTGTGACTAGCAAGGCTAAAAAATGAGAAGAATTACTGGCTGACAGGCTGCCTATAGAACCTTCTTAGATGACTCTGCATCTTTTCTCATATTTAATCTCAGTGAAGCAACACTGTGAGAAGACTGGCAGAGCTCTGTGCTTATCAAGAAGTCTGGATTGATTTTCAAAACACTTCAGAGATGCATCCCTGAATGTCCTACAGTGTAGAATGGAGGTGCTACTCAGCCTTTCCATTTTCCTCTTTAAATAAGTATTGGAGGAAACTTCCATTTATTTCTCATGTAGTTACAGTAGACCTGCTTTTTAAGTTAAAGTTAAAGTTGTCCTTCAAGTGAAAGTTAAAGTTGTCCTTTCTCCTTGCCATTGTGCACCCTGGGAATTTCAAATCTATGAGAGGTTTTTTCGTGTGTGTGTGTCTCAAAAATGGGATGGGTCAAATAGAAGAATTCAGAATAAACTGCATCCTGCTGAGCTTTTAAATCAAACTGAAAAGCCCTCTTCCTAAAAAGACTACTGAAAAGATTCAGTAGTCTTACACTTGTATAGCAGTTTGATATGCCTGTTATATCTGGCTCAGAGATTTGTTCTCCCAGTGACTATTCCTAACTCTTTCTCTACCACTCCAAACCGAGACCTTGTTAAGTTCAAAGGGACAGAAACCTATTGAATCAACACTAAGTGGAGGCAGCTCTGTCCCTTGGAGAGATTCAGTACAATTTGACCTTGCCTGTCATCCAGAGCAAGAGGCTAATTATGAAATACATAAGAGAAGAAAAAGGGTTATGACTCCTTAATGAATTTTGGTGGTTTATAAAAACTTTAGATTCTAGTGATACAGTAAATTCCAGCACCGCTTCAAAAGCTCTCTATTATTGTAGCTTCAAAAGCTGTCTATCATTGTAATGTTATGGTATCAACTCAGTGTCTCTTTCTCAGTAGTTTTATATAATATATTGGGCTTACATTTTTTTCAAAAATTAATCCTGATAGCAGAAAGACATTCTGCTTAAGTGTATGTGTGTGTGTGTGTATGTGTCCTTGTCCGCATGCGCTAAATATATAGACAGGTTTCAGCACGTCTTCTTGGAATACCATAGCATTTGTGGGTTGATTAAATAGAACTTCAGAAATACTTTGGAGTACAGAGGTTCCAGTCTCACTATCAGAACAAGATGTGTGTGTGTGTGTGTGTGTGTGTGTGTGTGTGTGTGTATACATACATACATACATACATACATACATACATACACATATATATATATATATATGATGACACTTCTAGGTTATCAAGTATTTGGAGACCTGCACTGAGGGAAACTCGAGTTTTAACATCAGAAGATAGGCAGAGATACCAACAGGCAACTAGTGGTGTTATAATGCCTGCAAGAATCCTTTCCTCTTTACAGATGATAGCTAGCAATAGGGAGAGAGAAAGAACCGAACGAGAAGATATGTTGAGATCTCAACAGGCAACCAGTGGTGCTGTGATACCTACTAGAATTCTTACCTCTTTGCAGTTGACAGTTAGTAATAGGGAAAGCTGGGCCGTTAACACGCAGTCAGGCTGCAGCTAGGATAATGAAGCAGGACCCACAACTTCTAAACTGATAGTAAAGGCCAGAAGATGACAAGGTAGAGAGCTTGTTGAAACGTTGCCAAACCTTTAAAGTGTTGGTTAGGATTTTAGCCAGAGTTTTAAAAGACCTTACAAAGTGTTTTGTTGGGATTTTGGAGGATTTTGAGCTGAGATCTTAGCCAGAATTTTAAGCATTTTAACTAACAGACTTTTAAATGACGTGGGAAAACACCCGAGATTTTAACTTTTTACATACACACATCCACGAAAACTTGAGAAGAGTTATATCTATCTATCTATCTATCTATCTATCTATCTATCTATCTATCTATCTATCTATATACATACATATACATATACATAAACATATACATATACATACACACACATACCCCGTGTTTCCTCGAAAGTAAGACCCTGTCTTATATTTTTTTGAACTCTGAAATAAGCGCTTCGCCTTATTGCCATGCGCTCAAAAGCCTGATTGGGCTTATTATCAGGGGATGTCTTATTTTGGGGGGAAAACAGGGTATATATATATATATATATATATATATATATATATATATATATATATATCAGTATAGATTTATGTAATTAAATTAACATAACAGGGAAGTTGTCTCCAAAAGGAAAACTTTTTTTTTAAAAAAAAATCAACTCTTCATTTACGATCTTAGAAAACAAAAACAAACAATCCGCCCCTCTATTGGCATGATTAATCCATAATGTGTCATTCAATTTTCCCATTCTCAAATTAGCAGTGCTTAAAAGGATGTTGAAACTGCAATCAACCTTTAAAATAGATTCATCTAATATTCTGCCACCATCAGAGCATTTTGACCTTCTGGGACACTTTATTACAGATTATTTTTAAATTCCATTTTTATTTAAACTTTCAAACACGGAGGTAAAGCTAACCCAAACTGATGGACAGTAAGAAAGAAAAGAAAGAAGTCCAAGAAAAGTAAAACAAAGTGAAAGAAAAATGGAAAAGAGAGGGAAGCAACACAAAGTGGCTTCTTCACAGCAGTTATAATTACATTTTGACCTCTCCCTCTAAAGTTATATCATATTATTATTCTTTCTATAATCTATCTTGTATAGTCATCAAAATAGTAAGTCACATTCCTTTTTCTCATTTGTATGCAAAAAGTTCATAAGAGACTTCCAATCAGTAATAAATGTAGATAATTTCTTTTCTGTAAACAAAAAGTGTTAAGTCCTCACTATTACGACGTCCGCCAAAACCTCCCTTGTTGCTGCCCTGCTCTGATTGGGTTAGACGCAAGCAGGCAGCCAGCGGGAAAATGCTACGCTCTTATTGGTTATCGCCGATCTGACAGTCTCTTAAGCAGCTGTCAGATGGCAACAAGTTGACATTCACCTGGCGCGCGTGTTGTTGTGGTTTTGCCTCAGTTACTGTTGTTTCAATAAAGTGTTGAGTTCATCAGCCGAGCCTCCTCGTTATTGCCGAGTTCTCCAAATAGAACATTGGCGACGAAGATGGGATCGCTCTGAGGCTACGGCTATTATTGTTAACATTGACTAGTGACGACCTCCCTGGGTCCCTCAGGCACGAGCGGCAAGGCTGCCCACACCGCGGCAAGTTCCGAAGATCAGTGACATGTCTACCTTCCTGCCGGCGTTTGCCCCGTTCATTCCGGCGTCGGAGACATGGGACGCTTACCTCGAGCGTTTTGAATGTTTCCTGCAGGCTAACGACCTGACTGACCTATCCAGCGCCCGGAAAAGGTGCTACTTCCTCAGTTCCTGTGGTAGTGAGATCTTTGGAACTGCCAGGGCTCTGGCAGCTCCTCAACAAGTGTTTGACGTGCCTTGGGACTGTTAGAAAGATTGAGGAACCACTATGCCCCAACTCCCTCACGTATTGCACGGCGGCACGCATTTTGGCAGCGATCTCAGAAAGAGGAGGAATCAATTAATGATTACATGGCTTCCTTACGTTCAGCCGCCCTCCATTGCGAATTCCGCAACATGGACGAGATGTTGCTAGACCAACTGGTCTGTGGCGTTAAGTACTTAACAAAAAGAATATATTTATCTATTTCAGCAAAATTGTCAACTTCACCAACTAATCATCCATAGTGGTAGTGTTGAATATTTCCATCTCTCTGCATATACTTCCTGATGTCAAGAAGTCATCCTGGAAAAAAGAAACTTTTCCAATATAACTGAGCTCATATTGAAACTTTTCCAATATGACTGAACTTATATAATTGAAAGGTTATTTTCCAAAACTCAGCAACATAAGGGATTTTTAACAAGTATAACTGATAGTTAATAGGGTACCTATAACCTATTTCACATGTAGCTTGCATTTACATATCCATCTTATCTTCCACTCTTTCTCCCTGCCTCACCTCAGTTTAATTTGCATTAATTTAGCCACTTCATCTCTGTGACAAAGTGTCAAAAATTTGCTTTTTAATAATAATAAAAAAAAAGGTAGCATGGTGGTATGGCTTCTATTAATTTTTGGCTGCCGCAGATTAATATGGCTGTCTCCCTACGTTATATTGTTTCTATGTTTCTCTGAGTTCAGTATGAGCTTAGAAATATTCCCTACATAATATAGGAAAAGTCAAATTATCTCTTTATTTTAAATAAGATAATAGAATCTATTAAAGAGATTTCCAATAGTTAAAATAAGCAAGGATAATGACAGGCATATTGGAGAATACAACTCCCACCTCAGAAATTTTTCTTCAGTATTTTAAAACTGAGCTAATAATAAAACGGATATAGATGAAAATTGGCTAATTTCATTGTTTTGGTAATATTCCTGATGCTTTCAAATAGAGTAGTTATTTCACTGATTTAGGATTTTTTTTTCAATTTTCCTCCTGAAAACAAAAATTCTTAGCACCACAACAAAAAGGACATAGTCTATAAGCAATCTTTTATCTCAGCATTTAGGGACTGAACCTGCCTCTCGAATAGCTAGATGCATTAAAACACTGCTTTATTACTAAATGAAATATAAAATTAGTCATCCCACTGTTTCCACAGGAAATGAAATTCTCCATTTAATAAGGATTTATTTTTGGCATATTTGAAAAATAATGTAATAGCTTTTTCAATAGCTAAGGACAAGAGATTCCTTTTTTGAGCCAACAGCATTTTTTTTTAGTTGTAAAACTTCTACTGGCAAATACAAGAGATAGGACCTACAATTAAGATGTCAAACCTTGCTGACTCCACTTTAAAACTGTTTCATTGCCAGAAACAAATCAGCCACTATTAGAAGAACTGAAAACGGAGAGGCTACTTTGCTAATTGGAATGTGTTAGAGTTGTGACTGAACAATGAGTAAACCTACAAAAATGCTTTTCTAGGATCTCAAGTTCTCAATAGACTAAACACTTATGTGAGTAAAGGCAACATCAGGGTAGCTTTATGCTTATGACAGTTCTAAAAGTAGCTGGTTACAGTGTAGACACTGGCATGTTTTCCCCAAAATAAGACATCCCCTGATAATAAGCCCAATTGGGCTTTTGAGCACATGACAATAAGGCCAAGCGCTTATTTCAGGGTTCAAAAAAAATATAAGACAGGGTCTTATTTTCGGGGAAACACGGTACTTCCTTTACTGGTAAGCACACTGAATTCCAATATTTCAACATTACGGAATATGCATGGCTGCTACCAAAAACATCAGCTGTTACCTTTCATATCTCCCTTTCTGGAGAATGTCAACCTACACAAAACATCTGTCATTCTCTCTTGAGTTTCCCTATTCCTAGCTTAACTAGCAGTCAGTGGCTGGGGGTGGGAAACTCACAGTGCAGTGATATTACACAAATATGTTCCGCAACACAGATCTTAGAACAGCAGTTTTTGATCTGGTTTTGTAACACTTAACCACTGTGATAATCTTGAATGGATTCTACTTGCCAAAGAGAAATAAAGGTGGAATAGATAAAATTCAAATGTTACCCAGACATAACAGAGCTTAGAAAAAGAAAATGTTTCGATTCAACAACAATTTGTAAGAACAGTTCCTAATACCCCAGACTGATCTGCTAAGCCTAAGATTTATGATTAAATCATTGCATTGCAGAATTATCAATTCACAAACAGCAGAAAGACTGGCAGACATTCAGTTGGTAAACAGCTATGCCAAAAGCACTTTCCTAAATAGAGACTTCCTCAACTTCTAAGAGCAAATGAAACTAAACAATGCCCCTACATAATTTGCATTAAGTACAAGACATAAGCACAAATCAGCAAGCAGCAGCATAAAAATGTTTTTGGGAAAGGACCCAAAGGTTAAACATTTGCCCAAATAGTAATTTTTTTATATCCCTCATTACATAGCCGGGAGTTAATTTTACATGATATTATTGAAACAAGAGCCTAGTGGGGAATAGCATCTGTTTTCAATCGTGAAATGTGAAAATCGGTGGATAAGAACTGCTGGTACGTTCATCAGGGGTATACTTACAGTGAATTTGGCCGGTTGGGTTTGATAACTTCTGCATTAGATTCAGTTGAGTTCTTGTTAGGCTGAACAGCATTACTGGACTGGAGCAAACTGTTGATGTTTGATGATGATATGACCGATTCTAGGCTGGAGTTAATTATACTGTTTCTGTTTTCCTCTGAAAAATAGACCAAATTGAACTGATGCTGTGACATGATTTTTATGAAGATTTTTTTTTTAAAGAGAGAACATTGGAATTTCTGAAAACACACACACACACACACACACACACACACACGTGTGTGTGTGTGTGTGTGTGTTTGTGTGTGTGTAGGTCTTTGGTTATTCGGGTTTTCTCCTGCGTAAAATTGGAGGTTTCTTGGCAACGTTTCGATGAAGTCTCATTCGTCATCTTCAGGCTGGTGTTTTCGGCTTTGTGCTTCTAGGAGCAATGTGTGATCGCAGCTGTTTCTTCCTTTTAACTGCCAGCGGGGGTGTGAACTGATTGGGTGGGAACTTGGCTGTGTTCTGATTGGGTGGAGGTGTGTTCTGATTGGATGGGGGTTGGCTGTGCTCTGATTGGATGGGTGTGTGTTCTGTTTAGGTGGGGGCTTGGTTGTGCTCGGGTTAGTCTGAGTAGCAGGGGGATTTGAGCTGGTGAGCTGCGTTGCTGTTGTTTGGCTTTGTGTTCGTGGCCGTGCTACCTCTTCATGGTGGGTGTCAGTCTGCTTCATGTATGGATTGGAGGGGTTTAAAGGGGCTAATGATGCAGCTGTGGTCTGGCTTCTGGTCCACGATCGTGCCTCATCCTCAGTGTGGGTTTGAGTCTGCTTTCTGCATGGATGTGTGGTGGTTACATCCTGTGTGGCTCTCGTGAGTGTGGGTCTGGTGTCATTCTTTGTGTTAGGGACTCGTTTGTCAATAAGGGCGGGTTTCCAAATGGCTGGTAGGCGGGAGGTATCATCTCATTTATTCATGCTGTGTGGACGTTTTTCTATCTCGATGGCTTCTCTGATTATTCTGTTGTTAAAGTGTTCGGTTTTGACGATAGTTCTGGTCTTTTTAAAGTCAATATCATATCCTGTGGCTTTGAGGTGTTGGACCAGGGAAGAAGTTGGTTCCTCTTTTTTGACTGAGTTCTTGTGTTCTTCAATGCGTGCATTTATTCTTCTGTTGGTCTTTCTGATGTATATGGTGGGGCAGGCAGTGCATGGGATTTCATATACTCCTTGATTTTCTAACTCAATTTTGTCTTTGGGGTTTCTTAGGATGGTGGATATTTTTCGGTTTGTGCAGAATGCTGTCTTGATGTTGTGTTTGTGGAGGATCTTGCTGATTCTGTCTGTGGTGCCTTTTATGTATGGGAGGAGGGCTTTGCCGTTTTCTTGTTCTCTGTCTTGGATTTTAGTGGGGGTTTCTTTTTGGATTAGGTTGGTAATCTTATTTCTTTGGAATCCATTGGATGTTAATACGTTAGTGAGAGTGTGTAGTTCGGTTTTTAGGTGTTGTTCGTCAGCTAAGCGTTTTGTTCTGGAGATGAGTGTCTTGGCTACGGAGTTGATCTGTGCTGGGTGGTGGTGTGAGAGTGCGTGCAGATAGCGGTTTGTGTGTGTTTTCTTCTGGTAGATGGTGTGTCCTAGGGAGCCATTGGATTTCCTGTAGACTAAGACATCCAGGAAGGGAAGTTGGTTGTTCGCTTCTGTTTCCATGGTAAACTGTATTTTGGGGTGTAGGCTGTTGAGATGTGTGAGGAAGTTGTCCAGTTTTTCTTTCCCATGTGGCCAGATTATGAAGGTGTCATCTACGTATCTGAGCCAGAGTTTGGGTTCGTAATCAGATTTTTCTAGAGCTTGGGTTTCAAGACTTCAGACTTCATCGAAACGTTGCCAAGAAACCTCCAATTTTACGTGGGAGAAAACCCGAATAACCAAAGACCTACATACAAACACCCGCGAAAACCTCAGAAAACACACACACACACACACACACACACACACACACACACACATATATATATATATATATATATATATTAGAATTCAAATTCAAATTTCAATGTATTTCAGTCATAGACCAGTACATATATTAGAATTTCTACACTAGGTTTAAAAATATTGTTATACTATTTAGGCTCTTATTTCTGCATTCAGGCTACTGAGTTTTTGGTCCTTCCTCTAAAGATATTTAGCTGAAAAATTTCATGCTTTAAGCATTTTCTTCTCTGTAGAAGGACTTTAAAAAATCCTACTCTCTTAATATTCCTGCCTCTTCCTTAAGAATAATCTGCTCCAAATTATTTAGGGTAATAGAGAGCTGACAATAATGGTAAGTTATGGTTCCTGCTATAGTTCTAGAACCCCAGAATACATTTTAAAACCAATGAGAATTTGTTGTGTATGTACAAAGAAGAGTAGACTTATACCTTCTATTCTTAATAGGATCTTCTGATTACATTCAGTCCTATAAACCTTTTCTAGCTTTATGAATCAATATATAGCCACAGGCCTCACAAGACCTTTGCTACCAGGTTCCATTGTCTTAAGACTAAGGAATCTATAGTTAAAAACGGAATCTATAGTTTACATTTCACAAAAGACAAGAATGCAGCATAATTACTTAGCACCAGAATGGGACAACTTGGTGCAACCAACTCGCCACAGCCAACTTGCCGTGGCCAACTCGCTGCAGGACAACTCACTGTGGGACAATCCAATTTCAGTATTTAAAATAATTAAAAAATATTTTAATTTTTGTCATTCACATTTCATTTTGTTTGGCTTTTGCATCCTTTCTTTAATAATTCTGTTCCACCATTTCTTTGATATTTACTGTAATTCTTGTCCCGTGGCGAGTTGTCCCTTAGGAAGTTATCCCATGGTGAGTTGGCCACGGCAAGCAAGTTGGCCATGACAAGTTAGCCGAGGCAAGTATTTTAGACCCACTCAGCACAGAGAATAAAGATACTTACGCTTTTCATTGTGTTGCAGTGTATGGAAAAGTGTTAAGGGCCTCTCACTGCAGGATGGTGGCTTTGAATCTGTACTTTTTTTCCGAGATAAGAGCAACTGAGAATTTGACTGTAGAGTATCAGGCACCGTGTTAAATATCTATGATTTTTTTAAACAAAGAAAAGAGAATTTGATATAGTTAGAAACTTGATGTAAAAGGGGGACAATTTGTATCAAAACCTAAAAAACTATGTGTGGAAGTAGTAACTCTCAAAAAATGGCTATAAAGTATAAACAAATGATTGTTGATAAAAGAAAAGAGAAAATATTTCTTAGATTAACCACTCAACAGTGTCATTACATTTTTGTAGTTTTGAGATAAATCTAATACTAAATTCTTTGAAGCAATATAGTTTTAGCAGATTGTATGCAGACAATACAATGACCTGCACACTAATTATTTTGGCAATCTCTATCAGACCACAATTCAGCTAATAATTTCTAAAGCCAAGAAGTTTCAAGCTGCTATTTCTTTGCTGACACAGCTGATTCAAATGCTGTGTGCTAATCTTCAAAGGAAAGTAAGCAAGTTTATGATGAGAGTATGCACTGATCCACTGAAAATGTACGAAACAATTAATAATCTCCCTGGATTGATAATATTTCCAAACCGCTCTTCTTTTTTTTTTCCAATTAGCTAGAATTAGCCTTAAAGATTAAATTGTCTCTTGGGAATAAACAAAATTGGGAATTAAGCAAAACTTCTTCCTGAGAGAGAAAAAAATATCTTCATGAATTGCACAGAGGATTTACTGTACGTATACATAATTTTAACATGATGAATTCCATATTTTTCTATGTTTTTTTTTTTCCTTTGAGCTGAAACTACTTCTGATGATTCCTAAAGCATCATTCATTTGGATCTACCCCCACACCACAAACTGTATTCTAAAGGGAACCATAACAGCTTAAATAAAGCAGCTCAAGCTGGTACAAGATTATTCATTCCAATTAAACTGGTGATTCATTCAATGTCACACCCACATTATTTTTTTCCCTTTCAACGAGAGGGAAACTCTTTTTTTCCACTATGAAATTTCTGTTATGAGTGTTCTGGGATTTCAGAATTTCCCCAGTGAAAGGGTGCAGAAATCCAAACATTTCATCTCCCAATCAATAAAAATGTTCAGGAAGACAAAATGAGCTGGCAGACGCTTGGAGACAAACCCTATTACTCGTCAAATTCCTGTCTCTTCCCAATGTTCTGTGCAGCTGACAGCCGCTAAAATATTCACTGAAATCAGTAAACATTGGTAAACAATCACTTTTTAAAAACATGGAACATGCACGACTCAAATATAAATTACCTTTTCGTGGTTTTCTATTAAAATCTCAACTACAATATTTTGAAACTTGATGTCCATAATTGCAGCAACGGTTTCTTCTTGTGGTCGCATTAACGTTGGTCCAAAAACAACTCCCAGATTGGCGACAGTCATAAGATTCTGTTTGTGGTTTTCAGCAACACTGCAAAGAAACAAGCACAATAGATTTTCAACAGGCCCGGCAAACTTAAGTGTTGGTCCATTTTTTTCCCCAAATAGTTTTGGAATACCTATCATCGTATCTTGAATTTCTGCAGAGAAGACTACAATTTTGGTTTTTAATAACAAAGCCAATGGAAAAATAAGTGTAGGTTAATTGATAATAACACTTCTATAAAGGTCTGTAAACCCACATATAATTCAGGGAATAAAAACCGCAAAGAAGATGACAATATGTTTTGATGTAGAGATCAAATTTAGAAAAACAAAGTGACCATTATTGGTTATAATATTTTACCTGAGATACGTTAAAGTAACACCCACTAACTTGAAAAAATAAGCAGGATTCTGAATACAGAAGATCTGAGTAGTTGATAAACTTGTTTTCAACTGACTTGTTGATACATCCATTTAACAATTAGACCAATCACAAGTATTTCATGACCTGGAGAAAGGATATGGGCTTGTATATATAATAATAATAACTTTATTGTCATTGTACATGTATACACAGTATACCCATACAACGAAATTCACTTAACACTTAACACCCAAAGACACCCATATTGAAGGAAATACACTGAATAATGTTCTGATCAATAGCCAGAACTGTGGGCTGTTAATATTATTATTTAATTGTATTATTTATCTTGCTCAGACTCAAACTTAATTTAATGCATGTCTCTGACTCACTGGGGTCAGTCATTAGACAGGTTTCCTTTGATTCACTCAAAATCTCCAACATACAAGCCCAGTGTTTCAGCAAGAAAGAAATCTCAAAATGAATATGGCTGAAAGATAAGAAAGAAAGACAGATAAGATTGTGTATACTTTCTGTATCCTGAAACATTTAATATATGAATTTGCAGTTGAAAATAATTTCTGATTTTCCTACATGGGTCCTATAACTGAGGTGCAGGTCACAAAAAGAAACACGGTTCACTGAAAAGAACAGAGGAGGCATAGGAAAATATCAGTGGGGAAATCCTCCCCCCCCCGGTTCTATCTGGCTTGCTGAACCGATAGCGCCAGGGGTGGGAGGCTCCGCCAATCTGCCGGGACGTCATTACCTCCCGGGCTTTTACCATTTGCGCATGCACAGAAGAGGCACGTATAGCGTGCGCGTGCTCCCATTCCCGAACCGGTAGCGAAGGTAACTGGATTTCACCACTGGAAAATATGTACCTACTACCAGTGGTGAAATCCACTTACCTTCGCTACTGGTTCGGGAGTAGGAGCGTGCATGCACTATGTGCGCCTCTTTTGCGCATGCGCAGATGGTTAAAACCTGGGACATAATGATGTCCCATCAGGTGGGCAAAGCCTCCCACCAGCAGTGCTACTGTTTCGGCAAGTCAGATAGAACCGGTGGGGATTCCACCGCTGCCTCCTACACTGTACTGACTTCCATTCTCAAGAAACTAGAGAAACAAAAGCTCAGCAATATTGTTCAAGTTAATATCATAATACAACTGTGAATTTTACATATGACAGGAATCTTTTACTAAAATAATGTAAGGCAAAAATATCAGTAATAGCTACTTCGTTTAAAAAAAGACATATTCTGAATTGACAGGCCAGGCTCAGCTCCCAGGAGGGCCTATTAAAATAGAAACACACACAGATACACACACACATATGCATTTAGAAAGAGAATATCTTCTGACGTGTGTGTGTGTGTGTGTGTGTGTGTGTGTGTGTATGTAAGTATGTATGCATTTAGAAAGTGAAGTGGTATATAAGTCTAAGTGCTATTGCTATTTAAAAAGTTCCTAAGAGTACTTGCAGAAATCACAGTATTAGCTCAGATACAAT
This sequence comes from Pantherophis guttatus, assembly GCF_059756535.1. NCBI lineage: Eukaryota > Metazoa > Chordata > Lepidosauria > Squamata > Colubridae > Pantherophis > Pantherophis guttatus. The sequence continues at coordinate 188,703,637 of NC_142064.1, forward strand.
GTGTAGAGTACAACCTTAAAAAAAAAAAGGAAAGGATAATTATGGTAAACATCCTGCCATCGTTATGAATTGCTACTATGAAAACATGGTATGAGAATCCATGTCATAATTAATAGTGCTGATATAATGGGAAAAAAAGCCCAAATATTTTCAACAATTCTTAACATTTTTATAGCATCTTAGGTCTTAGAAGTATAAAGCATACTAATAACCTATTTTAGAAAGGGTTTGTTTTTAAAAACAAATTCTTATATACTATGACACAGATTTCAGAAACATATATATACATTGTTTACAATTCTGTTACTTTAGCAGGAAAAAATCAGTATTCTTGAGGAAGTTTTTTTGAGGCCTCCATTTGAGGAAGTAGTTTCCTACTAATAATTTACAGACATACGTGTCTGTGTGTTTATACAAAAAAATAATATTAACAACATCAGACCAACAATCAAGCAGTAAACAATACTCCAATCAAGGAACTGTCAAGAAGTAAGTAGCCTAACCAAAGAATAACCAAGACCACTCCCACCAACAACAGGGCAAAATATAAATCATAAAATATAAAACAAGAGCAAACCCCACTCCCTACTTGTACTGATGATGTTACCTAGTTTGGGTAATGAAACGTTTGAGAAAAAACAACCAAGCTCAGAAAGCATCAAGGATCCTTCAAAATAAATAAATAAATAAATAAATAAATTACACACACACACACACCAATTCTATGGCTTAGGACCCGGGTACTTGCGGGACCGCCTACTACCACCAATAGCCTCCCACCGGCCGGTACGCTCCCATAGAGAGGGGCTCCTCCGGGTGCCGTCAGCCAAACAATGCCGACTGGCGGCCCCCAGGGGGAGAGCCTTCTCTGTGGGGGCACCTACTATCTGGAACGAGCTCCCCCCAGAGATACGGAGGATCCCGGATCTGCGCACCTTCCGCCGCGCCTTAAAGACCTTACTATTTCACCAGGCCGGCCTGGCCTAATTTTCCCCCTCTTTTATAAAAGATTTTTAAAATTCTAAATATCTTTTAGTATTTTATATATTCAATTTTAAATTGGTTTTAAAAGATTGGGGTTTTAAATTTGTCGGGGCCAAAATTATTTAATTTGATTTTATTCTATTTTTTTAAATTTTGTATTGTATGTGTTTTTATTGTTTGGCTGTGCACCGCCCTGAGTCCTTCGGGAGTAGGGCGGTATAGAAATCTAATAAAATAAATAAATAATAAATAAATAAATAATTCTCTAAATCATTATAGGCTGTTCTCTTCATATCACCATTAAAAAACAATGCCCGAATATAATTGCTTTGAATCACTATTAATATCCTCAGCCCAGGAAAAGGCCACTTGTATGAAAGAAGCAGATGTCTTTCAGTGTACACTTTTCTAGGAAAACAGATGAGAACATGATCTGTTCAGGTAACAGGAATAGCACAAAACAAATACTAGCATTTATTCTTGTCATTACAGCAGTAGAGAACAGCACAGTATTTAATGTAAGACGTACTAATATGTCACAGAAGAAAATGACATAGCAAAGAAAATATCTGAAAGCCAGAGGGGAAAATTAAGATTCATTGCTATAAATCCAGACTTTGTTCTGAAATCATTTTAGGGTATAAATGGCTATACATAAGAAATGTGCACATGAAAAAGGCTGAAATATAAAAATAAATTTACATTTCATGAAATGTATAAAACATGTTATGCATGCATTAATAAGGAATATCCTTTTTAAGTAACATTTAATTTAAATTAACCCAATGATTATTCAATTTATAATTTTTGTTTAGAATTTTCCGATAGGTAGGTATACACAAAATGAAATCTAGTATAACTATTGCCTTAGTACCAATACCATTTCATATTCAGAACTATTTTTACATACTTCTGCACTCTTCCTTGTCTGCCTTTCTCAAACAACCTGCAACTTTAAAACTTAACTTATAAAAAAGCTTACGTCTTAAGAGTATTGTTTTAAGAATGCAAGCTAAATATTTCTGCTTGCTTAGTCCAATTAACTTCTATGATGAGGTTAAGGCCCTTCTACACAATGACTCTGTTTCAGTTGTGTGATCCTGTAAAGTCAACTGCTTTTGTGTAGGACATAACTCTTTCTCATTATCAGTTCCAAGTCCTTACTTTAGCAAAACTCTCAAGGACAAAGATGGCTTGACAGCTTTGCAGCTCCCACCTCATAAGACCAATTATGTTTTTAGTTCATGTTTTGGCAAAAGAGTGAGAAAACACTATTTCTCTCTCCTTTATTTACTCAGTCTATATATATTAAATATAGATCAAGAGAAACTGGATGGAGAAGATCAGTGTGGTTTTAAAATGGATGAAGAAACGTCAGTAAAATAAAAACTATGCCAGTGATGGATAACCTTTTTGCCGTTGTGTGCCAAAAGCGGGAGGAGTTTGGGGGGGGTCATGTGTGCTTGTGTGCCCACACCCATAATTCAATGCGCCCCACCCCCGGTGCATGCACACATAATCCCCCACACACTCCCCCCACTTTTGGCATGCGATGGGACAGTGGGCCCGGTAGGCCCATTTTTCCCCCTCTCCAGGCTCCAGAGGCTTTCTTGGAGCCTGGGGAGGGCGAAAACGGCCTTTCCCAACCTCCGGAGGGCCTCCGGAGCTGGAAATGGCCCATTTCCTGACTTCCAGGGGGCCCAGAAGGCCCAAAAATCAGCTGGCCAGTGCACGCATGCATGCTAGAGCTGAGCTAGGGCAACACTCGTGTGCCCACAAATATGGCTCTGTGTGCCACCTGTGGCACGTGTGCCATAGGTTCGCCATCATGGAACTATGCTAATGACACCCACTCTGATAATTGAAAATGCAATAATCACCAAACTCTAGAATAATAGTCAAGTACACAGTGAAAAAATGAGACCAAATAGGGACTAAAATTAAACATTTTAATGGACCGAATTAATGAGAATAGGTACAACCAGCTTTAAAACTGGTACTGAAGATAGTGAAGCGGCGGATACCTTCTGTCTTTTAAAACCAACTGTCAACAGTAAAAGAAGAAGCAATCAAGAAATATGCTGCAGTCTAGTTGTTATGGCCCGCCAGCGGAGCTGGCAGCAGATTCAGACAGTGAAGAGGTTGGGGAGAAACATGGGCCAGTCCTGGAGTCTGGGGAAGGCTCTGCGTCAGAGGCAGAGAGGGGGCCAGGGCCATATGACAGTTATCAGCTGCCTTCTGAGTCAGATATCAATCAGGCAGACTAACAGCTAGGGCTTGTTCCCAGTGTGTGGATGCGCAGAGTTGCCAGACGAAGGGAACAGCTAAGGAACAAGGGTCGATTTGGGAGTAAGGCCACAGGTGCACAATGAATGGCCCCACCCATAGGGAATAAAAGAGGAGTGAAAGGGGAGTGGAGTTTGCAGGAGACAATTAGCTCGCTTAATTGGTTCGTGACACTCCGAGGCTCCTTACCAAGTTTTGAAGATATCGTCCTGGCAGCTCTCCAAGCCAGATAAGGTCTGTGACTGTAAATTCACCCTTCAAAGACTTTGCTGGATGTGAATGAGAAGAATTCACAGTAACTTAATGAAAAGGGTTTTTTGTCAGGACAAGGAGCCTGCTTCATGCTCTTGGGAAGCCTAGGTCAGAACACTAGTACTTGGTAGAGCAGCCACAAAGACTTGCAGAAAATATTCAGATGCCATGATATATCTATACCTCCAAAGATCAGTATAATACAAGAAATGGTATTCCCTCTAATACTCTATGGAAGTGAAAATTGGACTTTGAAAAAAACAGGCTAAGAAGACTATTGACTCTCGTGAACTTTGATATTGGAGAAGACTCCTGAGAATACCCTGAACATCCACAGAAACAATTAAGTAATCACTGAAAAAAAATCAATCCAGAGTTCTCCCTCGAGGTTCAAAGGCCTAAACTCAGATTATCCTGTTTCAGAACTATTATGTAAAAACACAGCTTTCTGGAGAACTACTCAAAATTTCTGCTACCGGTTCTCCAGAACTGGTCAGAACTGCTGACCTCTGCTCAGCGAGGGGATGGAAGCTACTTTTTCATTTACCATTTATGCGGAAAGGAAACATTTTGCTACTCCAGGATTTGTACCTGTTCAAGGCAAAATTATTAAATTAAGTTCGTTGCTCCCAAACCTCAATTTGCTGCATTTAAACAAGAGAAGGCAACTGTGGATCATCCTAAAACGACATTTGTCCTATTGGGGTGTGGAAGAGGAACTGGTATGATAAACCCCTACCTGGCTGGTAACTCATATGGCAAAAATGGAGAATGCTCATTTACATTGTGTTCTGAATAAATCTCAACAAAATGTCACTATTATTACAGTCATTTGGTAGCAACTCCATTTTCTACAAATATCCTGGAGGAACGTGAGGCAATTTCTCACTTTGCATTTGTTAAGAAGTCATGCGAGTACAAAAGACTGAACCCATTTCAGAACCGTGAAAGGTTTCCTGCGAGTATTTTGAAATTGTTTTCTTAAAGAAAAATGAAAGTGTTTGAGGTCCCAAATGTGATTGAAATAGAATTAATTACAGGCTTGTGAACAAAGTTGCTATGCATACTTCAGTATAATCGAGCAAAAGAAAAGCTCAAAGCAAGTGCTCAATTGTCAATAAAAAAGCCTTCCACCCCAAATTAAGGGAGAGGGCGGAGAGGATAATCAATGCTTTATTCCTAGCATACAGCATGCCCTAACCTTTTTTTTTGGGGCAAAGATAAAAATTTTTGCATCATACAGATAGTCCTTGACTTACGATCATAATTGGGACCAGGGGTTCTATTCCTAAGCAACGCGGTTGTTAAGTGAATCACACTCGATTCTACAATCTTTGTTGCCACGGTTATTAAGGGAATATCTGCAATTGTTAGTAAATGATGTGGTTCAGAGGTGGGTTTCAGCAGGTTCTGACCGGTTCTGGAGAACCAGTAGCAGAAATTTTGAGTAGTTTGGAGAACCGGTAGTAAAAATTCTGACTGGCCCTGCCCCCATCTATTCTCTGTCTCCCAAGTCCCAGCTGATTGGGAAGAAATGGGGATTTTGCAGTAACCTTCCCCTGGATTGGGGTGGAAATGGAGATAGTATCCTTCCCCTGCCATGCCCACCAAGCCATGCCCACAGACCGGTAGTAAATTTTTTTGAAATCCACCACTGATGTGGTTGTTGAGTAAATCTGGCTTTCCCCTATTGAATTTGCTTGTGGGAAACCATCTGGGAAGGTCACAAATGGCAGTCATGTGACTCTTGGACACTGCAACTGTTGTAAACACATGCCAGTTGCTAAGTGACTAACTTTTGATCACCTGACCATGGAGTGCTAGGATGGTCATAAGTGTGAGAACCAGATGTAAATCATTGCTTGCATCCCATTTTGATTGTCTGGTGTTTACCCTGTTTCCCCCAAAATAAGGCAAGACTCGGTGCCTTCCACCGTGCCCTTAAAACTTTCTTTTTTCAGCAATCCGGGCTGTCTTAACATATTTTTTAACATATTTTTAAATATTTTTAATTGGTTTGTTATCTTAAATTGGGGCCAAATTAATATATATACTTTTAATTGTTTTTAATGCTTGTATTGTATGTTTTTATCTGGCTGTACATCGCCCTGAGTCCCTCGGGAGAAGATGCGGTACATAAATTCAAAATAAAATAAAAATAAAAATAAATAAATAATAAGCCCAATCAGGCTTTTGAGTGCATGGCAATAAGGCCAAGCGCTTATTTCAGGGTTCAAAAAAATATAAAACAGGGTCTTATTTTCGGGGAAACACGGTAGTGAAACCAGGACTGTTAACTCAGATGGATTTTTATGATCCAACAACTTTCTTTATCATTGTCTCAAATAAACGAACGGAGCTGCTTTTGAAAAGCTATGTTTTTTTAACTTTATGGCTTATACCAGCACATAGACGGATGAACAATATTCATAGGATGAACTGATTATTAGATAAAGGTATTTCCTTTACGTTGCACAATGGCAACAGTCGGAATGAGGTGTTTGGCTGCAGCACATGCGTTTATCATTTCTCTCCCCACATATTTAAAAAGATATGCGCCAAATTTTAGTGATGCACAACTTTTCAAACACAAGTGGATGGCAAGCGTATTTTATGCAAATATCTACAATCCTCTTGTGTAACTTATGAAAACATTTCAGATTTGAGCATAAAGGTCATAGTGCAAGTCCAACCAACCAACCAATAAATACATGTTCTAATAGAGATTTTTGGATATATTTATTTTCCAGCAGAACATGTGTAGATAACCTTCCCAAAGTATGTAGAGCATTGAGAAAGTATTCAGACCCTCTTCGCTTTTGTTGATTTTGTTATGGTGCAGCCTGATTCTGCAGTTGTTAAAATTCATTTTTTTCCTCATTAATCTACATTCATTACCCCCTAATAACAAAGTGAAAACAGAATTTTTCACTGTAAATTTATTAAAAAGAAAAAAACTGAAATATCACATTGGCATAAGTATTCAGACCTTTTGCAACAACATGTGAAATTTAGCTCTGGTGCTTCCCATTTCTCTTGATCATTGCTGACATGTTTCTACACCTTGAATGAAGTCAGCCTGTGGTAAATTGTCAGCTGCGACACCTTCTATAGAAATCTGTGTGCCTTTCCAAATTATGTCCAATCAATTTAATTTAGGGTTTTTTTTCTTTTCAATAAATAAAAGTGAATCTCAACAACTGCAGAATCAGGCTGCAGCATAACAAAATTGACAAAAGTGAAGGAGGTCTGAATACTTTCTAAATGCATTGTACATAAAAGAACTCAAGAAAACAGAATTGTACAAGTTCTATATACCATTTAAATGAATGTATTCAATTCTAAAAATGCTGACGGCGACTGATGTAAAGCTTAATGTTGTAGACCGTTGTATTTTTGGAGGAAGGAAGAGGATGGAGAGAATTATTTATCCCAATTAAAGATTAATACATACCCTTCTGTTCACCTCAAATCAGACTGAATATTGCATGAAGGCTTTAACAATGGCTCATGTGAATGATCACAAACCATCCACTGCCCTCACCAGGGGTGAAAGAAATATACAGGGGAGATTTCAAAGGAAAGCATGTTTAACATTATACAAAGAGAGAGATCTAATTAGAAAGATGTACTACCCTGGAGCCAAGAAAAGCCTGAATCCATCTCTGCCTATCCCCCACCCACAACTAAATTCATATCTTAGGGGAAGAGAGCAGAAGCTATCATGATTTGTTTTTAGGGAGAAGCAAATTCATTGGGCTATACACATTGGAAGTAGGGAGGTAGGAACTGATCCAGAGTGTACCAGAGGCTACAGCCCATCAGAACTGAAATCCTTCCATGGGAAATATTCAGTCTGAGCTCTTACTATTTATCTTCTCAAAATCTACATGTTACTTTTTCATTTATCAAGTTTCTTTCCTTCTTTTTCCTCAGAAGCTTACCGGGGGATTTCCTTTTATTGTATTGCCCCCAAAACCATGTAGGTTAGGTTAAGAGAGATTAATATGCTGATGACACCCAGCTGAATGTCTCAGACCATGGTGAGTTAAGTGATGCTGTGACCTCCCTCTTGTAGTGCCTGGAGGCTGTTAGGGCCTGGATGAGGACCAATGGGCTGAAACTGAACCCTGGCAAAACAGAATGGCTCTGGGATTGGGGTTCTTCGATCCATGGAGAATTACAATCTCAGGTCTTGGATGGAATTCTCCTGGACTCATGACTCTTGCTAGAGGCGCAGGGACCTTTGAGCAACAGAGGACCTTTGAGCAACTGCATGTTGCTGTCGGCGGGCAGCGGAGCTGGACAGTGAGGAGGTTGGGGAGGAACTTGGGCCACTTCTGGGGGCTGGGGAAAATTCAGATGAGGGCTCTGCATTGGAGGCAGAGAGGGAATTAGACAGCAGCGAGGCAGAGGAACAGCTGGAACCCATTCCCAGTGTGCGCATGCACAGAGCTGCCAAAAGACAAGAACAATTAAGAAAGCAGGGTCAACTCGGGAGTAAGGTCACACCTTGGAGATGATTGGCCCCTCCCATACGACATAAAAGAGGAGCGAATGGGATGTGGGCTTTTGCAGGAAGCAATCTCGTTTCAAGATTGGAAAGTTCTGTTCGTGACTCAGTGCCAAGTTTGGCCTTGCTCTGCATTTGGAAATTGGTTCTCTGGCAGCATTCCAAGTGAGATAAGGTGGGGGTTGATAAACATTCCTCTGAAAGACTGTTTGCCAAAGCCTTGTTGACTGTGAATGAACGGAATTCACAGTTGTGTTAATAAAAGAGGTTTTACCGGGATTAAGACTTTGCTTCATGCTTTCTAAGGAAGTCTAGGTCAGAACACTGCGAGCTGTGAATCAGATACATCTATCCTGGGCCAGGAATCCCTACTCACGGTCACCCATGCCCTAGTCACCGCCATCTTGACTATCACAATGTGCTCTATATGGGACTACCCTTGAAAAGCACTGAGAAGCTTCAGTTACACAAAATCAAATCTAAATAGATTGTGGATTTTTCAGATATGCATCTGTTATTCATCAAAAGGTATTTTTCAGTTTGTGAAAACTCAAGCAGATTTTTAACATGACTCCCTATCCTCCTAACATATTATCTTCATTGGCTGGAAATCTGATGTACAAAACAGAAGCTTTGAATTTTAATTAGCATGTGGATTGGTTCGTACAATACTTCCTTTAGACCAGCATATATTTATTTATTCATGATTCATTTTATCAATAATGAGGACAATAATACAAAATTACTTAACAATAATATAACATCTAAACTAAGAGATTATAAAAAATGTTTTAAAATTTTTTGAAACCATATATAAAAATTCTAATAACACAACATATATTTTCTGCTGGGAGAACTAGAGAAAATTAGAAAAACTGAGAGATGTGTTAATTTGAACAAAACTAAAATCAGGAACTTTAGCTTTAAACTAATATCTTTTGCTTTACACTCTTTAATGGGATGGTACATTAAAAATACTATATCACATAATATTTAAGTACATAGAATGAGAACCTGTAAGTGAAATGAATTATTCTCTCAGAGCAATAGAAACATAAAATGAAAAGGGAGTATTCACTCCAGTGAACACTGATTACTTTGCAAGAGAGATGACAGGTATCAGGCCAATGAACAGCAATTAAAAGAAAATTAAATTGAGGCAGAATCTATCAAAATTTTCACAATGTTCCATATTGCTTTACAAGCTTATTAGATATAGTCTATTGCTGAAAATTCTCAAAAAGAGCTTAATTGCTTGGTGCGGAAAGATACAGTATATTGAAGTCAACCAGTCAACTTTTCTAGAAATACTTTGCAACTTTTAACTGAATTAGGAAATATGTTCCCTATATATTATTTCACGGACATAAATTGTAGAAGGAAATCAAAGGTGGCTGGGAGAGGAAGGTAGGTAATGCCAACATCAATCAAAATCAGCATTAGAGATATAATTAAGATACTGTGATATCCATCGAATAATCCAGAGTTATTTTTTTTCTTACAAAATAAAAATATATGAATATAAAAGTTAGCGCAATGGCAGAATTGGGGGAAAAAAATAAAATGTAGGCACTAAAAAAAGCTGCTATTAAAATTAGGCAGACATCTATAAACAAGAAAACAACAGGAAGAGAAAATTTAGAATGCTTTGGTTACTTTAGCAAAATTTAAGGATGTGACATCCTACTGAAGAAATTCTTAGGATTGTTGCATAAACAGTTTAGTTTTAATTTAGGACCCAAAAAAGAATCTCCTCCTCACTTTCTTTGGGCAAAAATAAAATGGCTTAAGAAAATCATGGCAGCTTGAATAGTTCACAAATGGAAGCCTGGCCACAGGATCTTGAGCCTTAAAATGCTTGGTCTTCAAATGGCAACCACAAAGGATTTCTGTTAAGCACAATCAACACTAGGCAAGCAGTTTGGTTACACAAACATTTCGGATCACTGACGCTATGCTGATTCAACCACTGCCTTAGTTTAGCTTTGCAATAAACCAAAACCCACAGAAACTAGGGCAACTGAGAAAAATATGCTATAAAAATTGTCATGCCTCATGTACCAAACCAGAAACAAAGGAATGATTACATTTGAGGGAAAATTCTAAACTACACAAGAATTATGACAAATTATATTTGGGGGTGAAAAAAACTTCCTTTTCTTCCCTACCTTTTTTTTTTACAAATCATTATAATGACTATGATAATATTCCTTCAAGTTAATTGAGCTACTAATTTAAATAATATATCTAAATACACAGGATAACAAAGTTATTCTGTATGTACTAAGGCTAAAGTAGATGCAACAAGCAGTCCTTGACATACCACCACAATTGGGATGGATTGTAGTCATTCATCAAAATGGTTGTTAAGTGATATGCCCATGTGACCACTTGCTCCATGACTGCAATGCTAGTATACCCAGTTGTGGTCATTAAGGGACCACATGGGTCATTAAGCAAAACACCAGGACAGGAGCCCTCATACCACTCCGCCATTCCCGGGTTCTCTTTCCTTTTTCTGCACACCTGGCCAATATGAACCATGGCCTTTCTACCTCACAACATGCTGCAAGCATCCATTTTTGCAATTTGTGGAAAGCTCCAAAGTGTGAAATTTGGAGAAAGGCCCTTCCAAATGATTATGAGAACGATGGTGTTTGCTAGCTTTCCAGCCTTCCTTGGGCTTGAAAACTAGCAAACGCCATCATTCTGAAGGCTAGAAAGTTTTTTTTTTTTTCATGTTCAGAAGGGAATAGCTAAGTCAGGCTGCAGAGACGGTATTTGAATCTTTGCTATGTGAGCCCCATTTCTGCAGCCCAGCTGAGGGACTGGCCAGGCAGATCTTTCATCTAGCCTTCTTGGCAGGCAGCAGCACCTTCCAATCTTCCCTGCCAGCTTCCCCATTGACTTTCTGAGGAAATCAGCAGAGTTGCAAATGGCAACCATATGATCGCAGGGTGCTTGGCAACTAGTCTAAGTGTAAAAGGTTGACAAGCAGCCAAAATATAGTCATGTGACTGTGAGGTAGGGTGGTGGTCCGACATTTTATAATGGGCAGAAGTGCTTTACAAGCCATAAAGCACACTTTCTGACATAATTTGGGTTGTTTGTTATACAACTGGTTGTAAAACCTGGACTACCTGTACAGAAGACAAGGTATATTTTGTAATTTTGTGCGTTTTTTATTTCACTTTATGTTCTGTCTATGAATTATACATATGTCTCGTAGGAAACAAAGGACAGACTATTTATACTCCTATGATCTGATCTGGTCCATTTTGCAACTTGATATTTCTTTTGCTAATTACTTTCCCTCACCAAATTTGATATACTTCTATTCTGCTTTCAGATAGATATCCCGCTGAAGGACAGATAGACATCTTCCTGAGCCTCTTTCCATAATTTCTTGCAAAATTTCTATTGGTTGAAAAGAGTAAAAATGAATATATTACTATACAATTTTGCTACTTATCCATTATTAATCTAAAAATGCTGCACTTAAAAATCATTAATTTCAAACCAAAATAATACATTTTGCCTTTGTGGAAGTATAAAAATGTTGTTCCCCAACTTGTTTATGCAATTTTAATATTTACACATTTCCATTTATATTTATATTAAAACACTGATTTTAATCAAGTGGCCCCAACATGTATATACACACACCAAAGCACAGTTAACTAGCATGAAATGTTAAAAGACTGAAGTGGATTTCAGCAAGTACCCTGGACCAGCAAATAACAACATAAATAGTCATCTTAATTGAGCAATAGAGCTATCTACTATAAATGGCAGGAATTGGTGGCAAACAGTCATACTGTAGCACAAAGCAGAGTTGGTTTATTAATGAATTGCTTGTAAAACTCATCAAGGATTGTATTCTTATTTCCAGTCTTGGTGATATACAGAAAGCCCATTTGTTTGCTTTACTTTCCAAAAAATAAACAAACAAATAGGTCTGTATCAGTGTCTGAATTTCAGACTGAATCTATCCAGTCCTAGTTCAAGATTTTAACCAGTAGATATAATGTGACTATATCTCTGACACTTTGTGGGGATAAGCAAAAACACCTGAGAGAGGCCAAATGACAAAACCAACCAAATGACAGTGCAGGATACTAGCTCTGCCCCTTTTGTACATGCACACAGGTCTGTATGGGGTGTCACAAGGTTGCATTCTTTCTTTCATCATTCTAAAAGAAAGATCAAATTCTGTGGAAGCCTCTGAGTGGAACAAATGTATTTGGGACCCTGTCGCAGAGGAAGTGGGGTTTAAAATCCTTCTCCCGCACAACCCTTCTATGAAGTTAAATCACCCAAAGCAGTTATTAATTAGGGAAGGAGGAATCCAAGAAGCACAATTTCCCATGGTGGATAAGAGCACCTTAAGAAAGCAAAATACATAGAATTCTCCATAGAAGAACAAAAGACAGGCATTTTTAATTTAAGGTCAGCATCCTTCATATCAAGTTTGGTTTTGCCTCAGAAAGCATGAGACGTTTCGTTTCGTTTCGTTTCGTTTCGTTTCGTTTCGTTTCGTTTCCTTTCCTTTCCTTTCCTTTCCTTTCCCTTCCCTTCCCTTCCCTTCCCTTCTCCTCCCTCCCTTCCCTTCCCTTCCCTTCCCTTCCCTTCCCTTCCCTTCCCTTCTCTCTTTACCCTACCTTGCAGGATTAGTATAACGGTAAGGATAAGTAAAGTCAAAACAAAACTTTTGGTTCCCACATGGATACATTTACAGTATGTAGTTATCCTGGCAGCAATATAAGAATATGGATTGCCACCACCTTCTGGATTTTTCCTCAAATTTGTAGTCTAAATTACTGATATTTTCCATAGGTCTCCCTTCCAAACATTAAACAGGTTCAGTATTGCTCAGATGCCAAGCAAACGAAGCGAAAACTACCCAAGTGCCATTCCATGAAAATCACACATATGTTTGTGTTTTACGGTGCTATTATAGAGAGACTCAGTTAAACTGATTTTTCATCTGACTCTCTATCAGCCATTCATCCTTCTTTCCATCTAATTTATATTATGCTTCCTTAGATTTTTTTCCTTAGATTCTTCTAGATCAGTATAGTATAAGTCACACTTTTTCTGCCTTTTACACCAGTCTGTGAAGTATAATTGCCCAATTTTGTGAAATCTCTGTAATTTATAGTGTCTTACAGAACGAAGGTTTTTCCAAAAATAAGGAAAGCAGTGACTTTTTTATCCTCACAAAATAAGTGTCTTATACCACAAATATATTTCATGTAGATTACGAAGAGCCTGAAGAGGAGTTGGGATTCCAACTTTGGTATTAAGAGAAGCTTACATTCTTCAGTATAAGCAGGTGTTCTAATAAAATCATTCCTAGCAAGAGTTTGTGTTGGTATGGATCATCAATACTAATCCGATTGAGTTACTTCTTTGTCATGCCAAGGAATGACTGGGAATCCTACCCCGTCTACCAAGACAACAGAGCTGGAGATTTGGGAACAGCATCTATACCAGTGTGCATGCATGCATGTGCCGGAGCACCAGAAACCCGAAGAGCACCTGGTCTTCGGGTTTCCAGCAAACGCATGCGTGCTGGTCTGCTGGTTTCTGCGCATGCTGGAGTGCCGGAAACCCAAAGACCAGGTGGCCGGTGTGCGCGTGTGCACCAGCCAGCTGATCTTTGGGTTTCCGGTGCTCCAGCGCATGCATGCACGTGCACGTATTCCAGTTTGGGCACTTGGTGCTGAAAAGGTTCGCTGTCACTGGTATATAGTCTCTGAGTGCACCGGAAATCAGAAGAGCAGCTGGCAACGGCGTGTGTGCCCACAGAGAGTGCTCTGCATGCCACCTCTGGTACGTGTGCCATAGCTTCGCCATCATGGATCTATACTCTTAAGTTACCTCTTTTCCATTTGAAACCATTAGCAAAACAAAAGGTTTATGAAAAACAGGATACTTACTTGGCCAAGTGATTCGTGAGTAAATGGAGCATCTGTCTGTTTTTCTCTGGAAGTCTGTGCACTAAGCTATGGATCTCTGAAATTCTGGATTCTTGATTCTCCAGTTCTGCAGCAAGACAAAATACTCTTTTAGTGGAGTTTGACTTTATGATTCAGCTACCAATGACAAAAATCAAGCTGAAATCTATGAGTGTGTTTAACCGTACTAATATAATATGCATACTTGCCCCCATCCACAAGAACTCCTTTACTCATATCAAAATTGTTAGATTCCACAACTCCTTTTAAAAATAACTTTAAAATTCTAAGAATCACAAATGTTATCTTAGGAAAACAGTACATTTTGAAGACAGAGACTGATGATATACAGAATACAGAATACCAGAGTTGGAAGGGACCTTGGAGGTCTTCTAGTCCAACCCACTGCTCAGGCAGGAAGCCTTATACCACTCCAGACAAATAAATGGTTGTCCAATCTCTTCCAGTGTTGGAGCATTCCAACTTCTGGAGGCAACTTGTTCCACTGATTAATTGTTCTAATTAATTAACTAAGGAAATTTCTCCTTAGTTCTAGGTTGTTTCTCCCGTTGATTAGTTTCGATTGCTTCTTGTCCTGCCTTCAGGTGCTTTTATATCATAAAAGTATCTGAACAATCAATCCCAAAGGACTGGACTTTTACAAATGCTATTACTCATAGGTTATAGAAAAATTGTCGATACTGACCACTTCCTTCCTCTATCTCATCATGAACTACTGGGACTAGTGGAAGATAGCAATAGCAATTAAAATCTTCAATAGGGAGTGGATTCTCTCAATAGAAATAATGGGATTTCTTATCCCCATTCCAGTTCCAGTGAAAAAAAAAGATGAGACAACTGTTGTGGCCAAAAGCTGTCTAACCTAAAGCAACCAAATCACTTGTAAGGTCTGTATAACGTGATTTTATTTGCATGCTTAGAAGCAAATGGAATTGCATTTGCAATTACACAAAGGAACATGTTTTTCTATAACAGTCATCAGTTTCATGGAATGCAACAACCCTCCCATGCTTTATCCATTGTTTCCCTATGTATTCCAATGGCAAAAAGGAAAAAGATAAAATCCCAGATCATACTTTTTCTCCCAAGTCCAAGTACAGCCCACTGGGACGTATACAATCTTAATTCCCTCACTTGCTTTTAGAAAATTGAAAAACCATTTAGAGATATTCAGAAAGAGGGAACTGGTCAATTGTCAATAGTAACAGTAGTTTCAAAGCAAAAGCCCTTTGCCTCTGAAAGGACCAGCTCCAGGGGAACAAAACTGATATAGGACAATTATATCCTGCTTATGAGTTGTCAAACTGTAGGACTGTTCATCTTGAGGTATGTAGTGCTGGCCTGATTTATAAGCAATCTTCCTATTGACTTATATTCATAACCCCTATGAAAACATTATTAAAATAAATACATTACTTCTATGATAAACCTGAAAAATTGGGGAGGGGTCATTGGAACTTTCTCATCTGTACATGTGTCTGTGTGCAATCTTTCTTTCCTTCTCTCTCTCTCTCTCTCTCTCTCTCTCTCTCTCTCTCTCCCCCTCCCTCCCTCCCTCCCTCCCTCTCTCTCTCTCTCTTTCTTTCCTCTTTCCTTTCTATACCTCTGCATAATCAACCCAGTGCTATTCTGTTCCCAAGCAGTAGCAACCAGGAGTCTGGAAAAGCATTAACTTATCTTTAATAATCCTTTTTATTGTTTGTACATAATGCCACCTCCATCAATCAAGCACTAGCTATTTTTTGCAGAATAAAGACATAACAGTTAAATGATGTTTGTGTGTTTCTGCCTTCCACTAAGCTAAGGCTGTAAAATGATAAAAAGGCTGAATATGAATTTCCAGTTCAAATCTTGTATCTACTATTAAATCCCTTAGATAAGCCACTCCCTCTCAGTCACTCATAAGGAATATGAAGATAATAGTACTGATACTATTATCTCTGATACTCTGATACTCCAGAGTATTTGAATGGATCAGAACAATATACTGGGAAGCACTTTGAATATTCACAAGTTTGTTATGGTGACTAACTGTTATTCTCATCATAAGATAGTTTGTTATAATCCAATCCGATAGAGCAATTTATTTTTAATTTCTATTGCCGTATTTGTGGCCTTTGCTTCAGAAGAGAATCACCATCTTCCAACAGGTAAGTTATTAAAAATGGAAGATTTTTGCAAAACAAAAGGCTGAGTTCACAGATATTTCTGAGGTTTTACCATATCTAGGTTTCTCATTCAGGAGTCTTCATGGGCTATTAAATATTGATGTCCCAATGGTTCGATGCTGCATAGCTTTTGTCACTAAGGACTAATTAATATTTCTTGCAAAGGTGAACCTTCACAATCTGTTCTAACTATGTGGAGCTTTGATGGAAGGAGGTTCCAGGAGTTTAGAAGGCACAGGTGCAACCTCCAGATATGCATACCGCAGAGGGCAGGATAACATGGCAGGAAGCTCATTATTTGAGCTCAGGAGATCTATTTCAAGTCCTGATTAACCCAGAGACTAGCCAAAAGTCAGTAACTATCTCATGGCTGAAAGAACAAAATAGGATAACTTCATACTACAGAGGCAGTAGCCATGGCAATAGGAGCAATTAATATATACATTGTGCTATGGATATATTAAGATACAACCTAATTTATACTGTGCCATACTCATGTCGATACATAGCTTCATTTGTGGATTTTTTTTTTAAAAAAAAGAAAATTGGATATGTGGCAGAAAACAGTTTCTTTTTTGAAAAGAAGGCAAAAGGGAAAGTCATTTTCTCAATGTCCTCAAAAGAATTAATACAGCCTGAAATTTTAATGTTCAATTTTAAATTTAGTATTAAACATAAGTGATAAAATGGCATCATTTGAATTATGCCTGAGTGATTTCTTGTCAGATTTCACATTACAATTAAGGAAGTCATTTTCCTCATGAATAACTGCAAATATAGAATACTATAAAATTTCAAGTTATTAAAAATAGTCCTTTCTATGTTTCTGATAAACAATGTTTCAATGCTATCTCATCACATTTAATGTAATCAAGCTCTAGTTGACACACTCTTATACAAGCTATCCAAAAAATTTCCCAATATCTCTTCTATTGCATTCAGTCATGTTTTTTTAAATAGCTTTGTCTTAGAGATTGTCACAAATTGCTTACTTGCTGCTTTGATGAAGCTTCTTTGAAATTGATACATCATGAGTGGCCCAGGGAGCATTCTGGAATACAGATTAAAGCATAGACAAATAAGAGCAATAAAATTGGCAAAAAATACAATTTGCAACTGTAAGCCTTCTATTGTAGCAATTGTAATTGCTACTATTACAGAGCCATGGTGGCACAGTGGTTAGAACGCAGTACTTCAGGCTAACTCAGTGCTCACTCCAGAAGTTCGATTCTGAGCAGCTCAAGGTTGACTCAGCCTTCCATCCTTCCCAGGTCGGTAAAATGAGGACCCAGCTTGTTGGGGAGAAATATACTGACTCTGTGAACCATTCAGAGAGGGTTGTAAAGCACTGTGAAGTGGTATATAAGTCCACCCATTGCTTCTTGTCCTGCCTCATGTGCTTTGGAGAATAGCTTGACTCCTTCTTCTTTATGGCAGCTCCTGAGGTATTGGAACACTGCTATTATGTCACTCCTAGTCCTTCTTTTCATTAAACTAGACATACCCAGTTCCTGCAACCATTCTTCACACGTTTTAGCCTCTAGTCCCCTAATCATCTTTGTTGCTCTTCTCTGCACTCTTTCTAGAGTCTCCACATCTATTTTACATCGTGGCGACCAAAACTGGATGCATAATTCCAAGTGTGGCCTTACCAAGGCATTATAAAGTGGTATTAACACTTCATGTGATCTTGATTCCATTCCTCTGTTTACGCAGCCTAGAACTGTGTCGACTTTTTTGGCAGCTGCTGCACACTGCTAGCTCATATTTAAATGGTTGTCCACTAGGACTCCAAGATCACTCTCACAGTTACTACTATCGAATGAGGTACCATATATACTGTACTCATGCATTTTGTTTTTCTTGCCTAAATGTAGAACCTTATTTTTTCATCATTGAATTTCATTTTGTTAGAAAGCGCCCAATGTTCAAGTCTGTCAAGATTCTTCTGTATCTTAAGCCCATCTTCCGGAGTGTTGGCTATTCCTGCTAGCTTGGTGTTGTCTGCAAATTTGATGAGTTCCCCATCTATCCCCTTGTCCAAATCATTAATGAAGATGTTGAAGAGTACTGGGCCTAAAACAGAGCCTTGGGGTACCCCATTGCATGCTTCCCTCCATGTAGATGCAGTTCCATTGAGGACTACATGTTGAGTGCGGTTGGTCAGCCAGTTACAAATCTATCTGGTGGTGATGCTGTCTAACCCACATTTTTCTATTTTATCTAGTAGTAGGTTATGGTCTACTTTATCAAATGCCTTACTGAAGTCCAAGTGAAAGTACATCGACAGCATTCCTCTGGTCCACTAATTTTGTCACTTTGTTAAAGAATGCAATAAGATTAGTCTGGCATGATCTGTTTTTGACAAACCCGTGTTGGCTTTTGATTATTACTTTGTTTGCTTCTAGGTGTTCACTGATTCATTGCTTGATTATCTTTTCCAGAATCTTCCCTGGTATTGATAGGTCTGTATTTTCCTGGATTTTTTCCCTTTTTTGAAGATGGGAACTGCATCAGCCCTTTTCCAGGCCTATGGCAGTTCCCGGTCCTCCAGGATCTTTGAGATATAGTTCAGAGGTTCTGAGATCTCATCTGCCAGTTCCTTCAGAACCTTGGGGTGTAATCCATCTGGTCCTGGTGATTTGAACTCGCCTAGGGTAGAAAGGTGCTCACTTACCATTTTCTTCCCTATTTTAACTTGTGTTCCTAGTCTGTTTTTGTGGGGTGTTGCTTTTGATACGTTGGACTGTTTCTTCCCTTTGTGTAAAGACAAAGGACAAAGGTCCTGTGAAATGTGATTTGTTTGAATGTTGTCGCCAAGATAGTAGGAGTATATTCGGTTATTCCTGTAAGCCACCCAGATTCTCCATAAATTGATTTGGAATAAGATGAGCTTTCCTCCACTCAATACACTGGGAAATTTACTTTGGAATTACAAGAGGTTCACTACACTCCTTTACTGGGAATATGATAAGGTTGAAAATCTTATCCTCTCACCAAAGATAAGTAATGCCTCTGGTTTGTTATTTGCTAACAACAAAAGGCTCTGTTAAGATTAGGATCTTCTCTTCACACCTCTAAATGATTTATTCCAGCTCTAAAAAAAAAAAAAGCCTGTCAAAATGTGGAGAGAGTAGAAAAGAAAGCTAGATAGGAGCTGAAGAGATTATTGGTTATTCTTTCTTACGCTTGAGGTTTATGACCAGCTGCCAAATAAATCTTCGTATTATCTTTATTGCAGCGTGATTAATAGTAATAAATTACATTGTTCTCAGAAAGTGTCAAAGGAAGTAGCATGCTTCTGGCATAATGTCCCTCTCACCCATAGTTTCCTGATTTTCCTAGATTAGTGCTTGTTAGACTCCTTCTTTGGACTTGGAAATTAAGAACAATCAGATTCGATTAGTACATGATGGAAAAACTCCAGAGAATGGGCAGAATTATAAACATTCTTGAGCTACTTCTATATTGCTGCTCAGAAATCTATTGAATCTACTGAAATCTACTGAAGCTACTAGGAACTGTGCTGGACTTCAGTGCTCCATAGAATGACACCATCTATCCCTACAAATAACAGATTTTTAGCAATATTCTTCACGTACTTTAAAATACAACCATAAATAAACTCTAACTTGAACTCAAATCAAGTCTCTATCTCTTGTAAAACTTCCTAAAGTAAGGCAGTTTCAGGAGATGGACAAAAGTTGCTTTCTAAACCTGAAACATCAAAGTACCTTACAGAAAGGCTGCTTGAATATCAAAATGCTGTTGGAGATAGTTAACACTGAAATCTTGATAATAATTGTGAGATGTACTGCAGTGAAGCTTGAGAAAATTATGCTTATAAATATTTGTTGATAGGAATGATTAGCTATTAGCTTTTACATTACAGCATACCAACATTGAGTAATCAATGAATTCTTTTAGATTCAAACAAGAAGATACAAACAAACAGCTAGGAAGTGAAAGTCTTAAGCAGATTCCAAGCATCCTTCATGAAGAACTAACTCTGAAAAGCAGATAGTTCTTGTAAACACATACAAGAACTTCCTCACTCACCTTAAATATGTTTTCAGTGCACTGGTGATGGTTTTAACTTCCCATTCTGCACAGATGTCATCTTCGGCCTCAGCAGTTTTGGGATCTAAGGAGAAAGGCATGAATGAGACCATAAAGGGGAAAATCTCATTCCAGAATATTCACTATATGTTTATTGTGGTCTATCATATTTGGGGTGCAAAAATCCAGATGATTTGGACAAGAGATTGATTGATTGAGTGAGTGAGTGAGTGAGTGAGTGAGTGAGTGAGTGAGTGATTATTTGTTTATTTATTTGTTTATTATGAAACAAACATTAAACTATAACTACCAGGTTAGTCTACAGTAATCTGGATACATACACATATAAAATTTTATTTTTGCTGTCATCAAATAGTCATCTAGATTTCAGAGGTCCAGATCTGGTAGCTATAGTTTAATATGATTTTCTTCACAGTACATTCTTTCTCTTGAACTTTACAAGAAGTTGGTGCTGCATGTATGGATGCAGCTATGTAGAAATAAAGAAGAACTTGACTTGAGGTGTGCTCCTTTGGTTGAGAGATGTATTTTGAAACTATGGTTCCTCATCTGACTGGACAAGTATAAAAGGTCAAGAAAGAAGGAAGGAATCTGCAGTTCCTTCCAAAACACCAGAATTGATCCCAATAAATAACTGAGGACCTTTATTTCTGTTTGGCATCAACAGTTTGGAGAAACTCAGCAAATAAACTGGAGGAAAAATGCAGGCAAAACATGATGATAAAAGCAATTCAATACTTTCAACCTGCACAAAGTCTCATAGTAGCCGGGCAAAACAAGCCCAGAATACCAAACACAAGAACAGCTAAACCACATCTGGAATCCATCAATCAAACCCCAAACTATAACCGGAGAAGGAGAAAGAGAGTCTTTAAACAAATCAAGATGAAATTAGTAATATTCTTCATTATAGTAATTCTGACCTAAAATAATCCCATATTTGCATGTCACAAATAATGCTATCCAATTTCCTGGTTGGTAGTTTTGGAAGGACATGATCATGGAATTGGGACCAGGAGGTATCAGGATGAATTACGTATCAAATCTTCATCCACTGCCAACAGGAATTTCTGAGATTCCCATAAAGGCCCTTATAAGAGGAACAAACTGACAGTTACTGAATGCAGTACCAGCCTCTTTCCCAGTGATCCCAGATGTAAACCAAAGGTGTGGGGGAGAAAGGGAAGGGGAAGGAGGAACAGAAAAACAAGTATAAGAAACAGCATTTAAAGCACCAGAGGAAAACATACAACTGTCTGCTCTTTTCTTATTCCTGCCAACCTTCTTGCCCATTCTCTGCCTCAACATAGGCTAGGGGTCCCCAACCCTCGATCTGTGGACTGGCACTAGTCTGTGGCATGCCAGAAACTAGGCTACGCAAAGAAGCGAAGCCCCATTCGCGGGATGCAAGCAGCATCCGAAACCACACACCCTCTGGTCCACGGAAAAACGTCTCTCCAGGGAACCATTCCCTGTTACACAAAAAGTTGGGGGGCGCTGACATAGACTGCCTGCCTGAGGGAGTGCTGAGAAGAGCACCTATCCCAATGCCCATGGCAATCCCCCAAACTGCCCATGAGAAAGAAAATATAGTACTCCTTGTTTAAGGACTGCCTTGTTTAGGGACCATTCATAGTTACAATAGTGACCTTACTTTGCATTAACAACTTTCACAAGTCTGTAAAGCAAAGCTGACGTAAGACCATAAGCACAATGGAGGTTTCACTTAGCAACCCCTTCACTTAACCAAGTTGCCAGTCCCAATCATTGTTGCTCAATGAGGACTGAAGTCTTTAATGAGAGAGATAAGAAATAGCAAATGAGTCAGAGAATCATTGCCAAACACAAATGCTATCATGCAACTGGACAGATGGACAAAGAGAATGAGAGGAACCCACACCAGTTATGCAGGACACGTCCTTAACATCTACCGCAATCACTTAAGAACTGGAAAACAGGGCATCCAACAGACACCATATGGGAGAGGCTTTTTTCCGAAATTTTCTGGAAAGCAAAAAAATGAATTCCAGCATGGGGTTAGCTCTGTAATTGTTTTAAGGTGCATTACTCTACCGCTGGAAAATTTAAATCTTCAAACTTCTGCAGAATTGCCTCCCTTCTTCATTCTTTCCCATGGTAAATTCATATTTGACGCAGATCATGGGTGAGGGATATTGTTGTATGATACAGTTATGTGAGATTTCAAGGGGCACTGGGTCAGCATCTCCTTGAAGCCAAGCTGTTGCTATTGATCTCTTGTATAATTTCTCAGGGTGGTGCATCTTGGAGCAACTAAGATGGGGAATACCTGGAGAGTTCTATGAGTCTCTGTGACGTAGCTCCTGGGTATGGTTAGTGCCCTTATGGTTGGTGATGGTGGGGACTGCTGGGATTTTTATACGCCATGCTTCAAGGGTTTGGCTGATGGTCATGGCATGTTTTCTCTTGGAATGCTATTGCCAATGCCTATATTAATTCCAGGCCTAGAGGATGTTAGCTAGCTAATTACAGTGGTATGTGGACCTTGGGCATGACCCAATCCTTTTGCTCTGTATGATGAACTCTTTGAACTGTGTGTCTCCATAGTTTTTACATTGGAATATCTGCCTGTTGTTTATGCAGTAGAAACCCCTTTTTGATCATTTTTTCCCTGTAATTCATATTATGATACTATCTTTTATCCTGAACTTTTGGTGGGTCTCACATACCTCTGGGTAAATTTTTTGACACCGATAGACTTTTTTTGCTCTGTTATTTTTGGGTCATGGATAGGAACAAATCCTATATGGATATGGATTGGGCAATTTGGACCCCAATCTATGATAACTGAAGGGGGAGGGGGGAGAGATTCCTGCTCTATACTCTGAAACATCTGATAATTGAAGAAGTTTCAAAACGCCCAGAGGGTTGCATGATTTGTCCAATGTGGGATTTCTTTTGTATCATGCAACTGGTGGCTCTAGTGCAACTGGTGGCTTTACTCTGCAGTGCTGTGCTTAGTGATTCTCTGATCATTTGAAACTAGGGGTAGTTTGGTTCTGCTCTGTGAAAACAGAGAAATACCTTCTCCTTTTTGTCCAGATGAAACCTTAAGAACTTCAGGAAGGAAGTGACTATAGTAAGGCAAGTTTTCTCATGCGATTCTAGCATACACTGGCATATTCCCAAGGAGATCCTGAGCTATTTTGGTTCTTGAAGCTATGGTTGTGTGTCTTTATTAGCATGTTCATTCACACTTTAGGAGCACGTGGGATTCTCTTTGATGGATTTTGAAGCTGAAGTGCAAAGGAACTCTACTGAAGGGCTTTTCCATTTTGCTGGCTGTAAATACTTGTTGCTGCCAGCAGCTTAATAGGAGTGTAGGATTCAGCTGCCAGGAACAGTATAACATTATCTATGGAGGTACAAAGATTTTGTAGGGTGAAGGCATCCTTTCAGAAGTGAAATAAGAATTTACATTGTTTAGACCGTCTTGGGGGGAGTTAAGAAGCGATGTGGTTTAATGGAAACATTGCTCAATCAAATGAGCATATCTAATATAATATCAGAATAGCTAGATATGGATGCACATTTTTATGGAACTTCCTCACAGCTTTCTTTTCAGGGCTAATTTTAAAGTTTGTTTGCTTATTTATTCATTCTTCCCATTTCTATAGCCATCCATCTAATGTAATAATATTTCATTCTAATCAAAAAATACTAAAAACTTTTTAAAACAATAGAAATATCCAAAGTAAATATACCAAGCACTGAGATATTTGGCCAGTTAGCAATACAGCTAGGAAATGGGGCATTTAACACATTCAGCACCCCAGGCTCAGGAACATAGCCAGGTTTTTAGGGCCTGATGAAAGATCATTCTTATCTCTGAAAGTTCTATAGAATAGAAGCCATTGCAGGAAAAGTTTGTCTTCTGATCCCCATCAGCCGACATTCTTTGGCTGACAGGATTTGTGGCATGCCCGTTCTGCTAGATCTGGTTGAAAGGTAGAAAGACTCTTGGAAAAAGATTATTCTTCAGGTATCCTGGTCCCAAGCCATGTAGTTTATAAGTATGTTACCTTTAAAGGTAACCACCAGCACTTTGAATTCCACCCAGAAACACACTGGTCACCAGTGCAGCTCATGCAGAAGTAGTGTTATGTGTGCCATGTATAAGGCACAGTTTACTATGCACGCAGCCACATTCTGCACAGTTGGAAGTTTCCAAATGATCTTCAGGGGCAGCCCAATGTAGAGTGGGTTACAATAGTCTAAATGAGAAGTCACAAGGACATGGGTGACTGTGAGCAGGGTCTCCCAGTCCAGGTATAGGCAGAACTGGTGCACTATCCATGGCTGCCACCTGCTCTTTGAGTAGGAGCCACGAGTCCAGGAGGCCCCCCAGATTGCACAGTCTGTCTGGGGTAGTGCAACCCCATTCAGAACCAGAGATGGAAGAACCTAATTTCCAGAGGGTTCAAATACCCACAGCCATTCCATCTTTCTCAGGATGAGTCAGTTTCGCTCCATTCAGTTCCCAACAACCTCCACATACTGGAAAAAGGAGCTGCTCCAAGGAGCTGCTGATACAGTTCTATAGAGGAACTATTGAGCCTGTCATCTGCATCTCTATAACTGTCTGGTTTGGTTCTGCAACCCAACAAGACAGACACAGACTTCAGAGGATAATTAGAACTGCAGAAAAAACAATTGCTACCAACCTGCCTTCCATTGAGGACCTGTATATCGCACGAGTCAAAAAGAGGGCTGTGAAAATATTTACAGACTCCTCACACATTGGACATAAACTGTTTCAACTCCTACCCTCAAAACGATGCTATAGAGCACTGCACACCAAGACAACTAGATACAAGAACAGTTTTTTCCTGAACGCCATCACTCTGCTAAACAAATAATTCCCACAACACTGTCAAACTATTCACATTAGTCTGCATTACTATTGCTATCGGTCTTCTCATTGTTCCTGTCACCCATCTCCTCCCACTTATGACTGCATGACTGTAACTTTGTTGCTTGTATCCTTGCGATTTATATTTATATTGATTGTTTCCTAGTATGATTTGATTGCTTATTGTACCGTATGACTGTCACTGGGTGTTGTGCCCTGTGATTCTTGATGAGCGTATCTTGTCTTTTTATGTACACTGAGAGCATATGCATTAAAGATAAAACTCCTTCTGTGTCCAATCACACTTGGCCAATAAAGAATTCTATTCTATTCTATTCTATTCTATTCTATTCTATTCTATTCTATTCTATTCTATTCTATTCTATTCTATTCTATTCTATTCTATTCTATTCTATTCTATTCTATTCTATTCTATTCTATTCTGTCCAAACTTGATCAGTAAGTTCAGAGAGAGGTCAGAATAGAGCTGGAAGAGACCTTGGAGGTCTTCTAGTCCAACCCCCTGCTCAAGCAGGAGATCCTATACCATTTCAGACAAGTGACTGTTCAGTCTCTTCCTAAAAATCTCCAGTGATGAAGCAACCAGAATGTCTGAAAGCAAGCTGTTCCACTGGTTAATTGTCCTTGCTGTTGGTAAGTTTCTCCTTAATTCCAGGATGCTTCTCTCCTTGATTAGTTTCCATCCATTGTTTCTTGTCATGCGCTCTGGTGCTTTGGTGAATAAATTGACCCCCTCCTCTTTGTGGCAGCCTCTCAAATACCGGAATACTGCTATCATGTCCCCCCTAGTCCTTCTTTGCTCTAGCCTAGCCATACAAAGATTACCATACTAACACACATAGATGCATTCGTACATAGATGCATGTCACAGATACTATGCAAACATACACAGATGCAAAGAAAACCACACAGAATCAGTTTCTGTCATCCTCTGGCTAGATGAAGAAGGGAGGAAGAAAGAAAATGCAGAGTAGAGCTCTGAGGTGAAGACAGGAGCTGGATGCCTGGAAGTCCCACAGCTACTGAAATCTGATGGTCATGATAAACAGGTGGCCCTTAGCAGTTAATTTGAGAAGAAGTAAAACCTGCCACTCAGTTCAAGCACTCATATCAGCAGGGGCAGTTCAGTTCCTGACCTTTATCTCTTCCTCCATTTGGTCATGTCTGGCAGTCACTCTTAAGAGGGAAATGTGCCACCCTGCACCCGAGAACTACACTGTGGAAGGAGCAAAGCTTGCTCCACCATGTTTCACATTTGGTAGCTCAGCTTCCACTGGCAGGGAATCCCTGGGAGTGTGAAATACAAGCCATCCCTCCCCCGGCACCCTTGCCTGTCAGAGTGAGAGACATTCTGCTAATAATAAGTAGCATATCTGCACTGTGTCAAAACTATGTGAAACAGTTTGCAGATGAATCATTTCTGGCAGAGCGGCATGTACACTTGTATGCTTGCCCAGGGTTGCACCATGCTAGACACAGCCCCGTTAACAGAATAAAATTTTTTAAAAAATTAAAATCTGTCTCAACATACAGGCAACACACAGAAAGTTCAGCCGCTCGTACACTGGCTGCATTTTGTTTGGATTGTGGGAGAGAAAATGAAGTTTACACCCTGCTGTATAATGGGCCTTTTGCTCAACAAATTATCCACTGAGCTGTTTTACCCAGTAGACCTTAAGCTCACAACTCCACAAACCTTTTGCCAGATGAGGGTTCAGGCCAGACTGACATTTGTTGCTGGAAGGCAAGGAAATTCTGCTCATGAGGTTCCCATTGGCTTGCAAAATAGAAACATCTGCAAAGAGCCTCAGGAGGCCTGCTAAGTAAAGTTCAGGATTAAGGGAGATTACAGCCAAATGACTTTATCTTTGCTAGTCATTACTAGGTATGTCTGGGGGTGGGGGGTGGGAGGGGAGTTTTTAATGCTGAATGAGCTTTATGGGTAAGAGGTTGTGGTAAGTAAAGGTAAATATATAAGTTCAGCAACTACTTTTCAGGTATTGAATGATGTTCATCCAAAGGTTAGGATGAACTGGGCAGCTAATGGCTTATCTATGTCTAATTTCTCTTTTCTTTTCTCTTTGTCTTTTCATGCCCTTGCACTCTATGGTCTTTTGGTTTTCTCCATTTATCCCTAGAGTTTTTCTTTTAAATATAAACCATTATTTCGTACTGCACTCCAAAATCACATTCGTTCTTCCAACCATTCATGTGAACAAATTCGGCTGAAATGTTAGCTTTCCCTGAACAATCCAAATTTCAGCATAACTTCAGTTCATAAACCCCAAACAATTTGAAACAGTGGTATGCAGCAGAGGAGCCAAGAGGAAAAAGCTGTAAAATCTGTTCTCTGTTCCCTATTCCCTGAACCACATCTTTCAGGCTGGCCATTTGGACTTTGCTTGTGTCAGCTTTTCATACATACAATGCAGTCATATCAAATTATAGACAAATTGCTTAAAAAACAGCTGGGCAGCAGAGCTATTTATGGCACTGCTATGTGAACCCAACCTTTTTAATAGGCTCAGTTCTATATCCTTGCCTTATTCAGAAGGTCTTCTAAACCATCTGCTTTCAGAAAAACTTCGCAGTCACTACAGTATCTCTTGGAATGGATCTTCCCAATGGCCCAAGCACTGGGCTATTCTGCTAGCCTCTTGGAAAACAAATTAATCCTCTCTTATCCATGCTCCCTTATACTGCCAACATACACACTCATTCACAAACAGTACAGGCATAAAACATATTGACTTACCAGATCACATGATTCACTCATCTAGTGTTTACGAGAGCCTGCATTTCCAAGTTAAACAAATTAAAAAAAAAACAAGGGCCACTAGCCTTAAAGAAAACACATGCAAAGTACCGATAAATCTACTGTAAAACGATCTAATCTGCCTGGCAATAGTTCTGCAGGTTTTCAAGCAGAAATCTTTCCTTTCCATCCCTTTAATTGGACATACTACACACTGAGCCCTAGACTTCCTTGCACAGGTTCTGCTTCTAAGCACCTATCTTCTCCCCTCCACGAAACCCCACATTCTTCTCTTTAAATATGCCCTTGTTTCCTGGTGTTTTTTTTTTTAAGGAAAAGAAGATAAAATGTGTCTACCACTGTAAACTTTCACATGTTTGAGTTCTGAGTTATTTTTATTCATATCTATAAATACATGTATAGCATCTTCAAGGCCTGACCAGATTACTGGCTTTAATAGGAGAAATGCCCTATAAATTTCAGTGTTATAAAACTGCAAAAGGATGCACTGCTTTTTCATCTTTTAAAAAAACTGCCAAAAACACGTTTTTCTCTCTCATCCCAGTTGCTGGTCTTTCTGCTTCAACTCTGTATTCTTCTTCTTTGGAAAAAAAAAATCCTCCATGTTACTACAAGATTAAATGTTAAGCTTGAAAGCAAGAATAGTATTTAATATTAGAGGCTGCTAAACAATTCAACCACAGAGAAGAAGAAGTGTGGGAACAGACTTTTCTACCCAGATGCTATTATTCCCTTCTGCCTCCTTAACAACCTGTTAAGATTACCTTTATTCCAGTGGAGCATTTTGGCCGTGCCATATATGGAGATAATTTCAACATAAGGAGAAAATGTGTGCTTTTGTTTCTCAAGCATGGCACAGCTATCCTGCTGCAAGTTCATGGGACAGGAAGCCAATGAGTTCAATTGGCTGAAAGCCATAATATTGTTCATGTGATGCTCTACATTTTTACCAGATGTTAGAGTCAATCAACAGGATGACTTATTATGTGCCTTGCTTAGCTTCTGAGATGCGTCAGGCCACTCACTGTTAGAAACAGTGTTGGCATAGAAAAATGATGGCTTCCTAGAAAACCTAGAATACATTTTTTTTTTAATTTGATTTATATGCCGCCCTTCTCCGGAGACTCAGGGCGGCTTACAATGCGCTAAGCAATAGCCTTCATTCTTTTGTATATTTATACAAAGTCAGCTTATTGCCCCCACAACTGGGTCCTCAATTTACCTACCTTAGAAAGGATGGAAGGCTGAGTCAACCTTGAGCCTTGGCGAGATTCGAACCTGCAGTAATTGCAGGCAGCTGGTCTTAATAACCAGCTTAATAACAGGGTGCCTTAGACTACTGTACTACCAAGGCTCTTAGTAGTATTGGGAGAGAGTTTCCGTTTTTCGATTAAAGTCCAACTTTCATGTTTAATGAATTTTACCTATGTTCTCACAGAAATATCTTAGTCAACAGAATAAGCAAATCTTTGTTCCTTTAGAGGAGAATATTTGTAGGTTCAGGCTGAAATGAGCTTGGCGCTCTCTGAGCTTGGTTGTTTTGTTGCAGACGTTTCATTACCCAAACTAGGTAACATCATCAGTGCTAGTAAGAAATGGGTTTTGCTCAGTGGTGAAATCTAAAATTTGTTACTACCGGTTCTGTGGGCGTTTCTTGGGGCGGGGGGTAATGTGACTGGGTGGGTGTGGCCATTTTTTTTCTTTTAAAACCATTTTTTCTACAACCTCTTCAGCGAAGAGGTTGTAAAAAAATGCTTTCAAAAGGCTCTGACGATCCCAGCTGAGTTGCCTGATCGGCAGAGGCTTTTTTTCTTTTAAAAGCCTCTGCTGATCAGGCAACTCAGCTTGGATCGTCAGAGGCTTTTAAAAGAAAAAAAAGCCTCTGCTGATCAGGCAACTCAGCTGGGATCATCAGCTGACGATCCCTTTTCATCATGTCTAGGTGCTTTAGATATAAAACATTGTATCAAATAATCTCTCTTTTCCTCATTCATCATCTTCACAATCATCATTCCCTACCTGGATTCAGTTTTGCAACACACCCAGTCTTGGTTTAATGTTTAACATACGCATATTGCTCACATGATACTGTTTCAGGTCCTTTCAGGCCTCAGAATCTTGAATTGACATCTAAATCTAAACACAACACACAAGATTCGAATCACAGACAAAAGTGATGTATTTCCTCTTTTCCTACAAAAGCCAAATTATTTAGTTCTCTGCCTTCCAGGTTATCATCACTTTTCAGGTTCAGAGGCTTCACTACAATAAATATGATGTAAGATGTGGAGATTGTAGCTATCATTATCAGGACAAATGCTACCTAATGTTTTTTCCTGAAACATGTTTTGAATAGAACTTAAATTAAGCTGGATAATATATTTTTTTCTTGGCTTGAAAGGTTAGATCTCTGAAAACTATGACTGGAACATAACAATCTGTGGCAAGGGCCTTAAAGAGGTCATTTTTCAGGATACATATTCAGAAAACAAAATGATATTCTGTAAAAGATCTCTATTTCATTTTAAAAGCCCCAAATTTAGTTTGGAAAGTGACCTGAGACAGATTGACAAGAATTCATAAATTCATCACAAAAAGGCCAAAACTGAAAAGCATGTCTCCTGTGTGGTTCTGCCAAAAGAATGTCAACAGTCCAATTTGCCTACTCTCAAATTTATTTTTAAATTTTGATGGGAACCAAGTATAAACATGCCACCATGAAGGAATGGGAATAAGAAACTCCATGAAGCCAGTTATGATGGGACAGAAAAAATACCACAAAACCAATCCCTTAACCAAATCAGGGATACAGGCAATCACCTTTCAAATGAACATATTTTCCCTGATGTTCCCCTCCTCACTGTACTGTGGTAACTGACTGCTTTCCAGCACTTTCCTTTGGGCAAAAGAGAAACAGAAATGTCACTTCATTTAACCAAAGTGAATGCATAATTTGTAGAATTCCAGAAGCTACAGCACAGTAAAACTGGCTTTCCTTTTAAGTTGATGAAAGAGACAGAAGACTGATTAGAAAAAATGGGGAAAAAAACTATGATGGGCAGAGGGAAAGGTCTTGAAGGACAGGAGGAAGACAGGACAAGACAACGGTCAAACATAAGAGGACCAATCAGACAAAAGAAACCAAGTCCTGGATAGTAATGTATTGTAAATAAACATCTCTAATTTGAAAAAAGGAGAAAGGGAGGCGGGGGATGGAAGCATCTTCAGACTTGCAAGTTTCTACTACTACAGCTTTACAACACAAGGATAGTGACCTTCATGACATTGGATTCCTAGTCTGGTCTTCTTCCCTCAAAGCATCATATTAAAAGCCTTTCTTCTTAGGCTCTCTAGTATAGGAGTAAAAGTTTAAAACTACTCTACCAACCAGACATAGACTGCTAAACATTTATGTTCTTATGGTAATCCAATCATGGAAAATGATTTTTCTAAGGTAAGAGAAGAACCATTGTCCACAGTATGCCTGAGTTTCCTTCTAAAACAGAATCTAACAAATAAATAAATATTAGATTACTAACAGCATTCTAGGTTCAGAAGGAAACTGACACATAAGTAACGTTATTAGAAGTTAATGGAAATCTTTCATATATCTGAATTACCATGGAAATGTGTTCCTTCAAGCCAGTTTTAACTCCTAATACCTGCCAGGACAAGTGTCCTGCAGTTTTCTTGGCAATATTTTTTTGGAAGTAGCTTGCTAATACCATTTTTCTAGGACAGAAAGAGAGAGACTAGACCAAAATGACCCAGCTGGCTTTGATCTTAAAACAGGAACTTGGCTTCTAATCTAATATCTTAATTGCAACAGCAAACCAACTCTCCCAATTGAATAGCCTACATTAGAATTTTTCATGAAAACATAAACAGGAGTAAAAAGGAATGATGTATTTTTTTCAGAACTTTTAATTTGGTGCAACAGTGCAACCCAAAGTTAAAATTTGGGAGATATATAGATCACATCAAAAGAATTATTCTCAAGATTCAAATGACTACTTTGAGAAGCGTAATTGTGAGAAGTCTCAAAACCAGGTTATTTAGAACGCCAGAAGTTTTGTGAGAGATTACATTCACAAATTAAGCAATACCATCCTCTTTACTATATATACCAGTGATGGTTAACCTTTTTGGCACCGAGTGCCCAAAATGGAACATGTGTGTGTGTGTGCGCACCGGAAACCCAAAGATCAGCTGGCTAGTGCACATGTGCGGGCCGGCCAGCTGGTCTCTGTGTGAGCCAGAGCGCCGGAAACCCGAAGACCAGCGACTGGCTGGTCTTTTGGTTTCTGGCACTCCGGTACGCGCGAAGGCCAACTGGCCAGCATGCATGTGTGCACTGGAAATCAGAAGAGCAGCTGGCCAGCAGGAGCATACCCACCAGCCAGCTGGTGTTTGGGTTTCTGATGCTCCGGCGAGCACAAAGACCAACTGGCTGGCCCGCTTGCGCACACTGGAATCCACAAGAACAGCTGGTGGATGGCGCACATGCCCACAGAGAGGGCTCTGCATGCCACCTCTGGCATGCCTGCCATAGGTTCACTATCACGGATATATACTGTATATATAGAGAACATTTTCTTCCATGTATATATAACATAGTTTGAAATCCAATTAACTGAATTTGGAATTTTTAATAAACTATGCTAAACCAAAGTGTTTTGCCAAGATTAGAATCCCTCCTTTCTTTGTCCTTAATTATAGCCAGAATGAGATTTCCACTAAACTTTATGTACTATCTTTGGATTAACTATAGTTTGCCTTGCCATATAAATCAAGAACTGGGATTAATTTTAATCATAGCTTCAAACAAGCCACATAATGTTTACAACCACAATTGGGCTTGGAACACTGATGTAAATTATTGCAAGTCATTAAGTAGGCTGGGAACAGGACTCCAGTGCTGGGCTGGAGAAAAGAGGCTTGCATCCCGAGGACCTTTATTTCTCTAATCCCCCCTCCCCAGGAATTTCCCCACCACTCCACACCATGCAGAGGTGAGGGGAAATCTTTCTGCAGGCAGCAATACCTTGTAACCTTCCCTTTTGGCTCTCCCATTGATTTTCTTCCCTCTCTGACTTCATTCAATTGGCAAAGAAAATTGCAAATAGTGATCACATGATCGTAGGAAACTAGACAACCATAGCATAGTTGTTTAGCATAGTTCAACCAGTTGTAAGTGCAAACTTGCCAAGCTCCCCAAACATGATCATGTGACCGTGGGGGTGGTGCAGCAATTGTAACTTTAAGAATGAGTTACAAGTAATCTTTCCTGAGCCTCTTGTAGCTTTGAAAAGTCATTAAGCGACCAATCATAAGATGAGAACTACACACAGTAAATAAATAAATACATAAAATAAACTATTCAGCTTGTATATATTTGTTACTTTTTCCTAATGTTGGCAGCCTATTCCATCATTTGACCAATGTCCTATTTGTTTCATTAAACTTATCTTTAGGCAGTCCTGCATATACCAAACCGATGTGAACTGACTTTGCTCAAGAAAACATAATGCATATGTCATAATCAACCTTGCAAAACCTAATAAATAATCCAACTAAATAATCAGGCTGGTTTCCTTTATTTACTTGTTTTTAATAATATGGATGGCACAACAAACCTCCATTTCATCACAAAAACTCATGTTTGAGAATCTGTTATTTGCTACCAGATCCAATCATGTATGTCCTGCTTCATGTATGGGCACCTTTGCGGTTCAGTGGGCACACCTGGCATACTTTCACTTGATAACATATCATAGAGCAACAATTCTATCTAGATGTATGCATACACCTTCCATCTGTATCCATTCAGCAGAAGGTAAAGTCTTTACCTTGTCCTCCAGCTCTCCCTGATATTTCTGTGTATTGGTGGTACATTTCTAAAGAAAGAATTGCCTGAAATTCATTCATAATTTTTATTTTCTAAAAAAGATTATAGGAATTATGTACTTCCCAGAAGCATTCTTATAAAATGATTCAAGAACTTTGCATTTTTCATGTTTTTAAATGAATTAATGTCTGTATACCATCTATCTATCCATCCATCCATCCATCCATCCATCCATCCATCCATCCATCCGTTCCTAGAGTCATCAGTATTGTTGGAGGCCTTTGACCTCTATGGCCAGGACTTCTCTGGAACATATAACAGTAATAAATAAAACATTAATACCCTTTCCTTGAAAGAAACAGCCTAGCTACTACTATTCATGCACTGGCAGCCTCAGGTTTCTATTATTGCAATTGTCCCTATGTCCCTCTCTGGCTGTCCCTCTATTCCAGGGGTGTCAAACCTGCATTGTCACAGCATTGTCACGTGATGTATCGCAACTTTTTTCCCCTTTGCTAAACTGGTCGTGGGCAGCGCATGACACATCCAGCACGCGGGCTGCGAGTTTGACACCCCTGCTCTATTCCAATCTTCTATTCCTCAGTTTTAAAACTTCTCGGTTGCTTTCCTTTGATTTGTTTAAAAGCTGTAAGCTGCATAGCAGAAAGTTGCTATGTGACCACATTACTGAAGGGAAGTCTGGTTGCTAAATATGGCACTTGACCATTCACAACTGCTCTGTTATTATATCTTTAATTATCCTGTAAATGACAGTTCTAAATAGCAGATTTTGTAATTTTTGCTGCTTCTGATGAACCCTAAACTAATTTTGGAGAAGACTTTTAGCTCTATAGATTTTTTTCCCCTTATTCGGAAAATAGTCTGTTAAAGTTCCTTCCGGGTAGCAGACCAATATGGCGATTCTTTATTGAATGCCAAGGACGAAGGGGCGATGTCCGGCATTTTCGAGGGTGTTGGGGGGGCAGCTGACCATCTTATAACCCCCACCCAGCAAGCTGAAGCATAGCCGGCTCGATTGAGCCGTAGATGGAGCCGGAAGAACACCCGGCCGCCGTGGAAATAGTTAGGGATGGCGCGGCGGGCGGTAAACGGCAGCGAACGTTGAAACCGAGGCCCAGCTGACTGTCATTATTCAAACGGCTGCGGGGCTGGAGCGGTTGAAGCAACGGTCAGCGATGTTGCTGTGGCGGTGGCTGCGGTCCCTGGGCTGCTGTAAACTTGATTTGCAGCGTACTGGGCGCTGCGGGCGGCAACGCGGGGCGGCAGCCATGGATACGGAGGCGGAGCCGACTAAAATGACACTTGCAACTACGATGTTGACAGCAACAGCAGCAGCAACATCGGGAGGCTAGGCTATGAGGATGCCCTCTCTAGACAATGGAGAGGGCTTTGCTGCAAGCAATTACCCCCCCTCGATGTAATGGGGAGGGGGCCTGGACATTCACTTAATCACCTGAATTCAACTTAATCACCTGAATGGCCCTATCTGAAAGAGCATGGTAGTGGTGGGGGCTGAGAACTGAAGACATTTTTTGATCTTCCCCTGTCTGCTTCTCCCCCCCCTTACTAGACCTAGGCCTAGTTTGGCCATTCAGCAAAAACAAACAAACAAACAAACAAACAAACTTGCAGCTGTTTCGATCAATTTATAGCCTTTTTAAAATATCTTTTCCTCCTTGACTATCCTAATTATCCTGATTATTTGATTTCATCTCTTCCACCTGGATGCTCCACTTTTGCTTTTTTCGACCTTATCTTCGGATTTTTGCTGGTATCAGAAAGGGAGGAAGCATAGACATCGAGAGTCTTGAACAATTTATTTGTAATATTTATACAAGTGGATGGGACGGACCATCTTCTCCTTTGTTTCTGTAACTCTGGACTGGTCGCCGTGAGAGGGCGGTCATTGTAACTCTCATCCCCTTTTTATGACTAACTTATTTTAATCACAAGACTTTCCCATCATTGTAAGAGGGAGATGGTATTCCGATGTTCTATTATATTAGCTTCCTTTTACAATTATCTACTTTACCCTTTTTGTCTTAACCATCTGTTTTAAACCATCTTTAACACCTTAAGAAGAAAATGGCCTTTCATCGCCTCCAATTCTATCTCACCTCCGATGTATTCAATAACAGAACTCCTAGCACTGCGAGATTCCCCCCTCTCGCAAGTTTGGCCCTCCCAGTTATCTAGGGCCGCCCTCAAGGACGGGTTTTGGAACCCCGAGAGGTGGTATGCTAAGAACCGGAAGCTTTGGGGTTTTTTAGATAGTTTTTCAAATTCTATTTTAAGGGGATCTGGGAGGAAAGTGGTTTCCAATGTAAATAATGAGGCTGGGGAGCCTCCCGGGAGGGGGGTGGGTTGTATGGGTTCAGGGATTAACCCGCGAGGGATGGGGTCTAGTCCATCTGAAGAGCACGGCGGAGGAGATGCAGAATCTGGGGCCAAGGAGAGGGTTAGAACTTGTGCTGTTGATAGACATTACATCAGTACTGTAGGTGGGAGGGGCAGATATGGTGGGAGTAGGGGGCCACATCAAGTTACGGGAGTGCGCGCTCGCTGTCTTCAAGCGGTGGCACGCTCCGGCCCCCAATGCTCTTCTCGTTCCCCAGGTGGCACAGACCCTCAGGCCCTGGGCCTTCGGCTGATGCTATGCAATGCCAGGTCTGTGGTAAATAAAGCCCCCCTCATTTGTGATCTTGTTCAGGAGGGGGGAGCGGACCTGGTGGGTATTACGGAGACCTGGTTGGGCCAGGAGGGGGGAGTCCCTCTCATAGAGATGTGCCCACCCGGTTTCCGGGCATTTCATCAGCCAAGGTCACAGGGAAGGGGCGGGGGGGTGGCAGTTATCATTAAAGAGGGTCTTAGTCCGAGGGAGGCCACTGTTCCTCAGACGGCCGGATGTGAATCCCTCCTTGTGAAGTGGGGTCATGGGGTGCAGATGGGCCTGCTGGTTACGTACCTGGCTCCCTGCCACGTGGCAGCGGCCTTGCCTGAACTACTCAACGTTATAGCCGCGGTGGCGATTGATACCCCTAGACTTATGGTCATGGGGGACTTCAACCTGCCATCCGTCGGTGAGGCGTCTGAGGTGGCTCAGGAGTTCATGGCTTCCATGACGGCCATGGACCTGACCCAGTTAGTTCATGGCCCTACTCACACGGGGGGAAACACGCTGGACCTGGTTTTTGTCTCTGGTCAGTGGCTGAGTGGTCTCGAGATAGGGGATATAGCGATCGAGCCCTTGTCATGGTCAGATCACTCCCTCCTTCGCTTTGACCTTCGAACTGCCACACCCCGCTGCAGGGAGGCGGAACCGATGAGGTGGTTCCGCCCCAGGCGCCTGATGGACCCGGATAGGTTCCAGACGGAGCTTGGGCCATTTCCTGAGGCTCTGGCACACGGCTCGACTGAAGACCTAGTGGCTATCTGGGATAGGGTGGCCGCTGGAGCTTTGGACCGGGTCGTGCCTTTGCGGCCTCTGACCCGGCGTCGATCTCACCTGGCTCCCTGGTTCACCGAGGAGCTGAGGGAGATGAAACGCCGGAAAAGACGCCTGGAGAGCAGTTGGAGGGCCAGCCGTTCTGAATCTGACCGAACACTGGTAAGGTCTCATATTAAGACCTACCTGGTGGCAATAAAAGCGGCAAAATGTAACTATTTTTCCGCTCTTATTGCGTCATCAGATAATCGCCCGGCCACCCTGTTTAGGGTGACCCGCTCCCTGCTCCACCAGGAAGCGCGGAAGGACCCCTTGGAGGGTAGAGCCGAGGACTTTGTACAATATTTGTATGACAAAATCGCTCAGATTCGGGAAAATTTGGACTCTGACTGGGTAGATTCGGGAGGGAGGATGGAGGCAAGTCTTGAGAATATTATCTGGGAAGAGTTTGATTCTGTGACTCTGGAAAACGTGGACAAGATACTGGGCAGACTAAGCGCGGCCACATGTTTATTGGACCCGTGTCCCTCCTGGCTGGTGCTGGCCTCTCGGGAGGTTACACGAGGCTGGCTCCAGGGGATTATAAATGCTTCCTTGAGAGAGGGTGTCTTCCCTGCTGCCTTGAAGGAGGCGGTGGTGAGGCCTCTCCTCAAGAAGCCTTCTCTGGACCCAGCAGTGTTGGCTAATTACCGTCCAGTCTCCAACCTTCGCTTCATTGCGAAGGTTGTTGAGAGTGTGGTAGCGCGACAGCTTCCTCAGTACTTGGATGAATCGGCTTATCTAGATCCGTTCCAGTCGGGCTTCAGGCCTGGATACAGCACGGAAACGGCATTGGTCGCATTGGTAGATGATCTCTGGAGGGCCCGGGACAGGGGTTGCTCCTCTATCCTGGTCCTATTAGACCTCTCAGCAGCTTTTGATACCATCGACCATGGTATCATGCTGCACCGGTTGGAGGAGTTAGGGGTGGGAGGCACCGTGTTGCGGTGGTTCTCCTCCTTTCTATCTGATCGGTCGCAGTCTGTGTTGACAGGGGGGCAGAGGTCGACCCCGAGGCCCCTTATATGTGGGGTGCCACAGGGGTCGGTTCTCTCACCCCTTCTGTTCAACATTTATGTGAAGCCGCTGGGTGAGATCATCCGTGGTTTTGGGGTGAAGTATCATCAGTATGCTGATGATACTCAGCTATACATCTCCACCCCGGACCACCCCAATGATGCCCTTAAAGTGATGTCCCAGTGCCTGGAGGCTGTACGGATCTGGATGGGGAGGAACAGACTCAGGCTCAACCCATCCAAGACCGAGTGGCTGTGGTTTCCGACGTCCCGATATAGTCAATTGGTGCCATCACTGACTATTGGGGATGAGTCATTGCCCCCCACGGAGAGGGTTCGCAACTTAGGCGTCCTCTTGGACTCACGGCTGTCTTTAGAAGAACACTTGACAGCTGTGGCCGGGAGGTCTTTTTATCAGGTTCGCCTGATTCGCCAGTTGCGTCCCTTTCTGGATCGGGACTCGTTAAAAACGGTCACTCATGCCCTCGTCACTTCACGCCTGGACTACTGTAATGCTCTCTACATGGGGCTCCCCTTGAAGAGCACCCGGAGGCTCCAGCTGGTCCAGAATGCGGCCGCGCGGGTAGTTATGGGAGCAGCATGGCGCTCCCATGTGGCTCCCCTCCTGCGCGAGCTGCACTGGCTCCCTGTGGTCTTCCGGGTGCGCTTCAAGGTCTTAGTTACCACCTTTAGAGCGCTCCATGGCTTAGGACCGGGGTACTTACGAGACCGCCTTCTGCCACCAATAGCCTCTCACCGCCCAGTACGCTCCCATAGAGAGGGGTTTCTCAGGGTGCCGTCAGCCAAACAATGTCGACTGGCGGCCCCCAGGGGGAGAGCCTTTTCTGTGGGGGCACCCACCATCTGGAACGAACTCCCCCCAGAGATACAGAAGATTCCGGATCTGCGCACTTTCCGCCGTGCCCTCAAAACATTCCTGTTTCAGCAGGCCGGCCTGGGCTAACTTTCCCTTTATATTGCTTTTTGATTTTATTTTAAACTGGGATGTCTTGAATTATCTAGGACCAGAATGTTTAGTATATTTTAATTGGTTTTTTATTATTAACGTTTGTATTACATGTATTTTTATCGTTCGCTGTTCACCGCCCTGAGTCCCTTAGGAATAGGGCGGTATATAAATTTAATAAATAAATAAATAAATAAATAAATAAAAGTCAAGAAGACATTTGTTAATAAGCAATACTACTATTTATCACTCAGAGGTGAGAGAGAAAAATGTATCGTCAAACAATTTAACTGGTAATTATTGTGCCTTTTTCAGTGGGAGGCATCAGGAACTTCAAGACTCAACCTCATCAAATCAAACAGGACTTCTGCAATTGGCTTTCCGGCAGCTGTTGCACATCTAACAATTGGTTTACCAGAGGCTCCAAGTCCAAGCCACATCAAGCACCTGGTGTTTCCAATTAAGTATAGAAGTGTAGCCACATTCCCTTGTCATTTACGAACCAGTAATATTTCCCTGAAACCAGATCCTGTTACCATTTAAACCAAATGTTAACCAGTAATACTAACCACACTTGTTTCTATGTATAGATGGGAAAATGCAAGGGGGAAAAAAGCCCATTCTAGTGATCGTTATCAGAACAAGACTAAACATTTGAAAAGGGGAACATTCTAAGAAAAAGTCAGGAAGTAAAAGGTTTCCGTTCTGATGTTTTATGCAAATCAATTCCTTAGTTGTCCTATGCAAGCTTAATGTTTAATCATTAGGGAGTAAATAGAAAAGCAAGTATTCACTTTTCAGACTAGTTAATAATTATAGCACAGGTGGCTGCACTTAGAACTGCCTTAGAGAAAGATGTTTTTCCCATTTAGTCAGTTCATTATTCATTCTTAGTCACAGGGATTCTTAGGGTCCTTTCCATCCCCAAGACCAGAAAATCCTTTATGTCCATGGAGATTTATTACTGCAGCCTCCTTCTCTTCAATGTCTTCAGGGTCTCTTCATTCTCTTTGTACTGACGGATCACAATCTTTGCCTCTACCCCAGGGGTATCAAACTCGCGATGACACGTCATCATGTGACGTATTGCAACTTTTCCCCCTTTCGCTAAAACCAGGGTGGGCGTGGCCAGTGTGTGATGCATCCGGCCCGCAAGTTTGACACCGCTGCTCTACCCTCAATACATGCCCAAACCACTGCAACTATTTTCTCAAGCCTTATTTTTTATTCTTTAAAATAGTCTTAATGCTTCCACTAAATTTCTATCTTTTCTCTCCATAAATAACTACACTATATATTGATATTTTGTCCATCAACTCCAATCTTCTACTCTTCAGTTTTATTCTTCAGTGCAAAAATACCACTAGTTTCTGCCCTCCAACTTTCAATTGAAAAGAAAAGAGGAAGGTAGGGAGAGAGGGTAGAGTTCTTAAAGTCACATGACCAACTGAGAAAAATAGTTTAAATAAATAATAGTTTACATAACTTGATGGAATGCCTCCATTAAATGACAATTGAAGATAGCCAAAAATTTATCAGCACTGATAATGTGTTGTAAAATTCTTTTTTACTTATTTTATATAGATTGTAGAGCTGCTGCTAAAATAACATATACCCGTTAAATATTTGCTACTTTTATTTCATATAGAAGGAAGGAGGGGGAAGGAAGGCCTCACTGACGCTCAGCAGGTCTTTTCTTCCACTTGTCTTATGATAAGGATCCTAGAAATATCTTTCTTTGTCTTTTTCATATGCATGGTATTTTTAATTACAAATGTTTATTTTGATTGTAAAGCCCTTTAGAAAAATCGTACCCTCTGAAAGGTAGCTATAAATTATTACAATATATTAATAAATATCTGCAATGTATCTAGGGTCTAATTATCTAGGAAAAACTAATAGGAACCTATTATTTGCACTTAAACTTGCACTTAGTCAGAATATTGACTTTGGAAGTAGCATAGGTTCAAAGCTAAAAAGCACTGGAAATTCCCATCTGTCAATTTAAAAAAAAAATCTGTTCTTGAGAAGCTAAGAAAAAACTCACAGTAGAGTAATTAAAAACAAACAATAAAAACAACATTTGCACATTATGGCAAGTAAATAGAGAGAAAGAGAAATTAATGCATAAATACACAAACCACAGTTAAGCAGGAATTTGGGATGGGAAAGCTCAGGAAAAAATCATGATGACTTTGGCACAGCTACATCTTACGCATCAGTTATGATCATCCTTGGAGCAAGAGACTGTACACATATTACATGGCGC
This sequence comes from Pantherophis guttatus, assembly GCF_059756535.1. Taxonomy (NCBI): domain Eukaryota; kingdom Metazoa; phylum Chordata; class Lepidosauria; order Squamata; family Colubridae; genus Pantherophis; species Pantherophis guttatus. The sequence continues at coordinate 188,745,194 of NC_142064.1, forward strand.
CGCTCTTGAAGAGCAGTTGGAAAGCTGGTACAAAATCTGACAGCCTGGGCAGTGATGTGATATCTTAATATACGGTGACACCTATAGCTTTGAAAGTTAAGTAGTTTACCTCCAGTACAATTCTAGATGCTGACTGTCACCTTCCCTGCCCTAGATAGCACCAGAATGCTATCTTCTATTACATCAGGTTGAACAGAGTTGATCCCCTCCAGATCCCATTGCTACAAAGATGCTACCTGATGTGATCTCAGAATTGGGCACTTTCAATTTCTACTCTGATGTGGCAGCATTCCTACCTATGTAGATCCAGTCTGTTTTTTCCCCTGGTGGGTTTTTTTTGGGCTGGAGGGTGGGGTGGGGTGGGGGAAGCTATTCAATCAAATGCAGGAGGTACCTAGTGATTTCAGATTTCAACTTTAGGATGTGTGTTTTCTTACTTATTTCTCTTCTTTATATAATTTTGAAATAGTATTTAGTTTGTTGTATGGGTAGATTGTTTTTCTTTTCTGCAGATGTCATTTTAATTATTAGCCACCTGCATATAAATATTAATACAAAACAGAAAGTGATTTTTTTCTAAAAAGCAGGTTAATTTGTAAAGTAGAAAAAATACTAGAAAAATGTGATAGGCATTCCTTTCACTAGGTATTTCAGTGTAGTGCAATGAAGATCTTGCATGATAATCTTCCATTACAAGCTGGTTTTTTTTAAAAAATAATTAAATTCACAGTGGTAAGTCTCTTTTCATTGGGTTACATTCACATCACCATTGGCACAGGAAAAAAACCCAGCATGTTATTTTTTTTTCAGCTCTACTTACCCATTAAGATACTCAATAGTTTTTGAACTCTGGAGTTGACCCCAACTATTCTGTAGAGTCCTTGTTCGTTGATCCCTATGGAGTGAAATTATTTAATTTAGATAAATGGTTGAAAAGTAACTTAATGCTTCTTCTTTTTTTTTTCTTTTACAAAAAAAGCAGTTTCTCACAGAGCTACACTAATTAAAAGTCTCTCACAGCGTTCTACACACTTTTCAAGTTTCTTATTAAAGTGGATAGCATTTCTTTCTGTTTCAGATTAAAGACCCAGATGTGATTATTAGTAAAAGTTACTCCCCCACTATAATGAGATATTTTTTAAAAAACGAGGGAATATAAGAATCTGTTGTTAGGTGTGGGGTTGGGGCTGAGAGGTCATATACACAAACAGCAGTACAGAATGTCTCTAAGAATTAGACATAGAGGTTAAATGACCTTAACTTTAATTATTTGAAAGGGGTTTTTTTTCAAAACAATCACCAGTTTGGTTATACAGTTGAATAATAATATTTAACCTATAATTTCAATCGACCCCAATATTCTTAAACTATGTTTTTTATTTAACATCGAATCAATGTTACATCGAATACAGACTTGTAGTCGTGGGGTACAAAAGCTAAAGCTCAACAACTCTTTTTATAAGCCACGGTTTGTGTTCATAAAGGTCTAAAATATCTACAATCAGAAAAAGATAATCAGAAAACTAACACAGCTTTGAGTTGGAGTCTAAAAAGAAACAATACATTTGGAAAGTATAATTCTCAAAAGTTCTTTCATTCGATATTTTAAAGATGAACTCCCATCAACAACATAAGATGATTTAAAACCAGGTCATGAAAACCAAGATTGTATCTATGACAATCGAGGGAAGAAAGAATGCTGAGGAAGTTTACATCTGCTATATAGATAGAATATAGTTCTGTTATTTGGCAAAATCACCTCTCGATTCAACGGCATGGATACATTTCTTGACGATGCTGAAACCCATATTATCCAACTGGGCCACTGCAAGGGAAAAAAAGGATTTACCAAGGAAAAGAGTCATAAGGTAATAGAAATGCGACATCGCTATTTTGCTTTGCTTCCCTTTTTAAAAATATATCAAAGCATCCTAAAACAGAGTACATTTCTGAAGATATTTTTTACTCCCTTCCAACTCTGATATTCTAAATTCTAAATACTGTCCAGGGTAGAACTATAAGTATCAAAACACAGGCATCTGAATAATTATTCTGAAAGTCTTCTATTAATAATCCCATAGGAGTGGAAGAGGAATCTGAAATTTGAAGCAAATTAAATTGCCCATGACTAACTAAGGATATGTGGCGAATGGACAGGTTGATGAGTATGTGTGATGGAACACAAGCAAGGAAACCAATGATAAAGGTTTGAGTAAAGCAGTTGTGGTCCTGAACCACAAGGGTGCAAGAGAAACAAATGACAAGTGCATTGAGATGGCCCAACACAAAGTCTATCTATTTTGCATTCACTTCTTAATGTTGTATGCAACTGGCACAAGGGGCAGAGCATGTTTCCATCATTTTGACAAAGTCTTGACTTACTGTGATTGACGCTGTTCTCATGTAATAGTTTAAGGATCAGGAAAATAAATAATCCCACATTACTTATTATCAATATAATTCTGTTTATGACCTACATTTTTCTTTCTCTTATGTGATGTCAATATGTCCATATTGAAAACAAAAATGCCTGTCTTGGTTTACTGGCAGACTTTGTCACAATGTAAAGTCAAAACACTGAGAGTTGTGCAGCACCTCCTACCATCACCTCTCTGGATTCCAGCTGTATACAATTCCAAAAATGGCATTGTACCCTACCACTCTCTGGAGAATGAATGACTAAACACCCACCAAGTAAATATATCTTCAAAACCCTGCCATTATCATTCCAAGTTGCTGAATTGGGGCTTATAGGTCCTATGTGGGTGAGATCAGTTGCTATTTCCTGGCACTCTATGCTACCTAATGGTCTCACGCAGTCTTTAAAAAGAGAGCTTATTAAACATTCCAACTGACTGCTAGCACATGGTTAGAATTACAAAAATAAATAACCATCACTAAAATACAAAAGTTACAATAAAGCTCAGTTATACGGTACAGTCTTGAAGCTGTACCGTATCCTATTTTGCCACGGTATAATTCTCCTGGAACTGAGTTTTTAGATGCAGTTGTTCTGTGATATCTCTGCTGGCTTAGAAGTGACGAATCCATGCTGTCCTCATTCTTTTTAGTATTGTGGCTATAACTCCCACAGAGGGATTTGCTTAACAAACAATACATTACAGTTCCTTTTATTCATTTCATTTTGCAGACTTCTAAAAGGTGTTGTCATCATCATTATCATTGTGCTATATGAAATATTTATTCTATGCTAATGAAGATGTCTTAGAATCATACAAACAAATTACAGAATAAATATCCAAGCATTGTCACTAGGGCTATAAAAAATTCAATTACGTCCCTCTAGTATACTTAAAATAATTTGAAATAGTCATATGTACAGTATCTGTTGTGGCCTGTCAGCAGCTTGTGTAGCTAGTAGCTGATTCCAACAGTGAGGAGGCTGGTGTGGTGCTACTCTAGCAGCCTGTGCAGCTGGCACTCAAGTCGGACAATGAGGAGGCTGGAGAAGATGTGGTGCCAGAGGCGGGAAATCAGCCAGGGCCTTCAGAACCTCCAGAAGCTTCCATGGGTGAAGAGGAAGAAGAGGAGGAGCCTCTTCTCAATGCATGGGCGCGCAGAGCTGCCAAAAGGCAGGAGTGGCTCCTCAGGAGGAGGTCTCCTCAAGAGTAAGGCTTGGGGCTAATTGGCCACTCCCTTAGCCTATTTAAGGACGGATGACAACTGAGGCAATTTGCAGGGAACAACTTCGTTCACTCTCCTTCGTGTCTGGATCTTAGTTCTTTTATCAGTGTCCTGCAAATTGCTTCTGGGCTTTCTGCCAATCCTAGTAAGATTACGATTATTTATTCTTTGGATTCTTGTAAGCTGTTAAGAAAGTTAATTAACAGCCTTTGTTTGAAAAAGACTTATTTAATTTAGTAAACTAAGGTTTATACAGAATTTGTGTGTGCTGCGTTCTTTGGGTCCGTGATTAGGGCAGAACAGTATCATCATCATTTTCTTTTAACGACCCCATAATTCCTTGCAGGGTGGAGTCGGGGCAACTGAATGGAACTAGCAGAGTGTTTACTAGTTGGATGCCCTTCCTGTCACCAATGCAGAGTTTTGTTCAGCAGATAAATTCTCATTGTGACCAGAGAGAGAAATATCTGCCTCTACTTAGGATCAAACTCATAGCCTCCTGATTGTGAGGCGAGAGCTCCACCTCTAGGCCACTGCACAATTCCCATCATAGAGAGAGAGAGAGAGATAGTATACATATACATACGATAAATACATGCATATATACATCATTACTAAATCCATTAGGGTTTCATACATGTTTTGATCAACTTCAAATTAGAATGATATCGCTTCCCAATGGGGAAAAAATATCTCACTGATAAGTATTTTAGTTAAAGACAGATAGTTTTGCAGTTTAAAGCGGAGATCCCCAACCTTTGCGGTTCTGTGGACCAGCAGCGGCGGCGGTGGGGCAGAGGAAACGGTTCTGTGCAAGTGGCAGACACATGTGTGAAGCTCCATCTGTGCAAGCAGCAGGTGTTTACACCGTTTACACAAATGGCGTCTTACACGCTCACACACAGCTTGTGCAATCCAGTTCCCAACGGTCTGTAGCCCAGTACTAGGCTACAGCCTAGGAGTCATGGACCCCTGCATTAAAGGATCTCATTAATGGTCAACCGAGTACAAACCAAGAAGAGGAACAGAGTTTATTATAAAGAAGCAACTTCCCTGATGCTTCTCATGCTTTTATTCAGAAGACATCTACTGTGTCTGCATAAGGCATCTAAATAACCCAAGTGTCATTCTCAATGGGGAGTTGTGAATTTATATGTAATAACACCTAAAATAAATGTGGCAAATGTGTCCATTTGTGCATGAATTTTAAGAAGGAATTCTAAAATATGATTCGAGATTCGAGTACACTTATTAGAGAAGGAGTCTATTTTTGCTGTAGCTGCAGCTGCTATTTGCCATTGTCTATTTTTGTGTTTTACAGTGATTTTTTTTTTATCAGTCTGGTTGTGTGTTATTCAGATCCCTGTTGGAGTTTAGAGAGAATTTAAATGTTTTAAATAAAGAAATAACAGAGGGCTGTGATGAAATACCAAAACAGGAATTCCCAGCTTCAGAGATCTGATTTTGGGAGACTGATTCTTAAAGGCTCAGTGTTAACTTTTTAAAAAATATACAGTAGCTACACACCCAAAATCGATTTTGAAATGAAAAATCTGAAACTTCTCTTATAAAGTTTATTACCTACATGTTTTAATAGGCAAAACATCAGTGCAGATATAAACACAAGTTGCTGTTGATTATGGAGGGTTCCACAAAATAGAGTGATTCTTGTAAGAAATGTTCATATAATTTTTATCACATAAGCCTACCGGAGCCATAAACTATATACATACCAGATGTATAGATGGAGGTCTATCTATCATTTCACAGCTGGAACTGCTGCAGCTGGAAACAAACAAGTGTGTTTTCTTGAACGCTACATGAATGGATTCCTGTGTCTGAATGGTTAATATGCAACTTGGCTTGCAGATGAAATCTAAATTGTTGTGCAAGTGTATTAATTTATGGCTGGCATCCTGAACTAATAACCTCTCTTCAGTTTCAAAAGGAACTTTTCAAGAGTTGTTTCACTCAGAGCAAGGAGCAGGGAAATGAGATTCAGTCTATCTACTAGTTTAAAAACTGAGGAAAACTGTGAAAAGGTTCAGACACTGGAATTAGTGGATAAGCCTTAAATGCACAAGCGTGGGATTATTAAAAGAAACCAATTAAATATATTAAGTAGTTCGAGCAATCCATCAACCTACCCAAAAATGAAGCAAGATATGCTACAGTCTCAAAACGTTGAAGGAAAAAAAAGCAGGGGGAATCCTACATTAATAGCTAGCAACCAGTAAAAGGCTCAAAACGGCACACTTTTTAGAAGAGCAATACATCTTAATATTCTTAGCTAAATTATCAATAAACAGAGCTCATAATTCTTTGCAAAATATATTTCTTGAATTTTTTTTTTCAAAGGGAACACTTGCACATAGCTTCAAGAAATCCCTAAGGGTTTCTTTGCCCACATGGTAACTTGAGAAAGAAAAATGTACATTTAAAAAAACAACAGCTCTTAAACATATCTCATATTTAGGAATCATAAAGGGATTCATTTACCACTGCCTTATAGGACATTATTCTTTCTGTCACTGGGCAGAGGGTTTATTATGTACTGTATTTTCTTAATTCTAAAGAAATAAAGGGCACCAAGGGGATTTGTGCAAAGTGCACAAAGAAGTGCAAAAAAGAGCAGCAAAGATTATTACGGGCCTGGAGACAAACACATATGAAGAACAGTTGCTGGAATTGGCTACAGCCAGTCTAGAGAAACAAAAAACTAGGGGTAACATGACAGCAGTATCCCAGTATTTGAGGAGCTGCCACAAAGAAGAGGGGATCAACTTATTTTCCAAAGTACCAGAAGGCAAGACAAGAAACAATGGGTGGAAACTAATTAAGGAGAGAGGCAATCTGGAATTAAGGGGAAACTTACTAACAGTGAGAACAATTAACCAGAGAAACAGCTTGTCTTCAGAAGTTGTGGGTGGTTCACCACTGAAGGTTTTTTAAAAAAGACTGGACAGACACCTATCTGAAATGGTATAGGGCAGGGGTGTCAAACTCACGCCGTCACGGCAGCATCATGTGATGTATCGAGACGTTTTCCCCCTTTGCTAAATCGGGTGTGGGTGTGGTCAAGCATGACGCAGGTGCCCTTTTTTCTTTTATAATGTAAATTTTAATCTGTTTTAAATTACTGGGGTGTGTTAAATCTGTCTTGGGCCAAATTGTTTAATTTGGTTTTATTCTGCTTTTAAATTTTTATATTTATGTGTTTTATTTTGTGGCTGTTCACCGCCCTGAGTCCTTCGGGAGTAGGGCGGTATATAAATCCAATAAACAAACAAACAAACAAACAAACAATATCCGCAATCTATAGAACATGGAGCTAGCTTCAGCTTTGAAACAGGGCTGGTTACCGCTTTATCTTTAAGGCAAACATAGGCCTGCTTAAAGTTGATAATGCCACAAATATCTTTATGCTCAAAATACTACAAAGATAAACTTGAATGTCCACTAATATAAGATCCAGCATTAAATCTGAAAGGACACCTCAAAAAAAACTGTGAATAAAGATTCAGAATTCACACTGAGAGCCACAGCAGTCTTCAATAATGCTACTGAATGTTACAGAGAATCCTTTGTTTCACCTTTTTATACAAAACAAACTCACTAAAACGTATTGAGTTGGTTTTTAACCAAAGAGAAAAGATGATGTAGACATGGAGAAGAGCTCATTGAAAATGCTGACAGTGCTTCAGCAATGAAACAGCAAAATCAATATTGAAGTTTACAGATACTCTTGGTTCTGGTCATAAGGCTCCAGTAGCAACTCATTATTTCCTTCCATGATATTTATGCTCTACTTTCACTTGTGATTTTCTAGGAAAAGGAGATTTTCACTGAAAAATGTTTTAGGGAGATTTCTCAGCCGTGGTTTTCAACAAATGTATGGCTCTCATAACTGTATTTTGATGGAGGAGAGATCCATGCAGATCCCTACAGAACACGGGTGTCAAACTCAAGGCATCACGTTGTCGTCATGTGATGTATCGTGATATTTTTTTTCCCTTGGGGTGGGCGTGGCCTGCAAGTGACGCATCCGGTCACCAGGCCACCAGTTTGACACCCCTGCTAGAGAACATAGGTTTTGTACCTAGGATAATGGAAAAAGAGAAATATCAATTCCCAATAACCCCAATCTATGCTAGTTAAGGGTAATCTCCTTATTTAAAGGCTAGTAAGAAATATCTCAAATTTGCCATGACTTTCATACTCAATTACTCACAATTCTTTTGAGAGATCTGGGTTGCTGCTAGAGAAGAGTTCTACACTGAATTATAATCCCAGCAAAAACAAAAGAAATTGCTTCCACCACTATAATTGAAAAAAAAATATGAAAGCATTCAGTTAATCGACTCCTGGGATTAGAACAGAGAACATAAAATGCTTTTATTTCCCTATCAGCACTATAACTGGAATGAGGCAAGTGACAGGCAAAGTTTTAGCGGCTGTGAAGGGACTTTGGGATATGATAGGAAGGTGATGATGCCATCTAGCATATTTTAGCAAAGATAGGCATGTCCTATCTTTCCCAACTGCTTTCAGTCTCAAAATGGAAGAATACCAATGTTCAATAATATAGGTGGAAAGGACCTGAGATGTGCAAAAATGGCATTGGAGAGGTTGCTGGTTGCTAAAATAAATGTATTTGCACATTTTACATAACTGTACACAGAAGCACACAATTCTGAATTTACCGCAGCAGTTAATACTAATCCCATCCAATGTAGGATTTGAGAAGAAAGGAGGTTTGTGTGTACAGAAAAATAGTTGAGTTTTCCTTTTTTCCTCGCCATTCTGGTGGCCCAGATTTTATTGCTTCTCCCACTAGTGACTATAAAAGAGAAATGCCTGTTCTTATTAGCAGAGGAATGTCCTGGGCAAGGAAACAAGGGAAGAGGATTGGAGAAAGGTGTCCCAGTTAAAATAATTACAGAGATCAGCAAATAAATTCAACTATTCTTTCAGTGTTAATTTTGCCAATTGCTGGTCCACGGATAATAGAAAACTGTCATATAGTGGTAAACTGATGATAATGTTCCTCCTACTGAAACCACAGAAATGCGGGACCAATTTATGGCATACTACAAAGATAAGTCATTGGCCATCATTTTCTTTGATTAATGAGCTTTGCCTGGACTTCCACGGCAATTTCAGGTCATATACAAGAAACCACTAAAATCAAAACAAAAGAGCAGACCTATAGCAATAGGAATAAGTGCAACCCTCCCCCATTCAAATATTTGAAATTAAACATCCCCCCAAAAGAGGATGAATCCAAAAAGAAAAGAAAAAATTGCTAAAACCATTATCTGCCCCTTTTACCACATTTTCAGCAGATTTAATATGCCTTCCTAATTTAAAGTTAAATTACTTGGGGGAAACCCCTCTTCTTCCTTTCGCCTAAATAGAGTTCTGCATTTAAAAATCTAGCAATAGGAAGTAGCCGTGTCACAAAAAAATAAAATCATGGTTTTCCTCTTTATAAGTAGTCCTTGACTTATGACCACAATTGAGCCCAAAATTTATGTTGCTAAGTGAGACAGTTGTTAAGTGAATTTTGACCCATTTGACATCCTTCCTTGTCACAGTTGTTAAGTGAATCACTGCAGTTGTCAAGTTAGTAACCCGGGGATTAAGTGAATTTGGCTTCCCCATTCACTTTGCTTGTCAGAAGCTCGCAAAAGGTGATCACATGACCCCGGGACAATGCAACCGTCATAAATATGAGTCAGTTACCAAGTGTCTAAATTTTGATCATGTGACCACAGGGATGTGAAAAACGATCTTAAGTCACTTTTTTCAGTGCCTTTGTAACTTTGAACGGTCACTAAACAAACTGTTGTAAATCGAGGACTACTTTGTAGAATTCTAAATTTAAAAAGTCAGCGACAGGAAGTCTCCGTGTCACAGAAAAATAAAACCATGGTTTTGCTTCGTATATATTAGTCAAAATCACCAGCGGCTAACTTGTCTCACTGCAAGCTTCTCTACTGCTTTTTTCTTTACATTTCTTAACACAGGAACATACGACTGGTAGGAAGAGAGATTCCTAGAAACACTAGGCTGACATACTCTCACAATCTGCTGAGGTGCAATTATCTCTAATTGTGCCGTCTTGTTTAACACACTAGTGCTATTAAAGAGATGATAGGTATGTAAATCTTGCACTGTTGGGAAGGGAAGAAAGGAAAGTGCGGGTTTAAAATTATATGGCATTTATCAACTGAAAGCAGCAAGAGAAACTGGACCACTACTGTATATAGTCTCTGTCAGCCGGAGTGACCCAACAGCTGGAGAAGCTGCTTCTCAAATTTACTAGGAACAACATTCTATTTATAAAGAAACACAACCAGCAGGGATCCCTTAGGATGAAAAGGGACGATGAGCTCATGACGGTTTCAACTGAATGCTGCTTGCTCTTAGAAAAAAAAAAGGGAAGGGAGCAATAGGAGGAGTTTCTTTTACTGTGTTCCAAGTATTTCTGAGCTTGCAGGGTTAAAAAGAATGCCTTTCATCCGTATTCCCAAACTCAATAACCAACATGAAAACCCACACTAACTTTATAAGCCACACCCAAGATAAATAAGAGATTTGTTGCTATGTCACTGTAGGGCAGCAGCTGTAAAGAGAAGAAAGAAAGAACACCCCCCCCCCCACAGTTGCAGCGATATTTGCAAGCTGGCTCCCTGCTTAGAAACAGAGAACACATTTTAAATAGCAATAGAAGTTCAAGTTGCTCGGCAAAACACATATCAAGCCATTTGCTGTGTCCAATATTTGGGGTAAAGAGAGGAAAATATTTAAAGAGTGCTATTTCATATGTACAAAGAGCCTTTCATTCCAAAAATACATCTGCTCAACAACAGTCTTGGGGGCAGACTCAGGTTTTGGATAAACTCCTTTTAACACAAGATATTTTATTTCTATTCATTCAATTTTAAGGAAAGTAAAACAAGGAACTAAGATTCAGAAGAAGAAAAATCTTAGTTCTCCTTCTCACTTCCCTTCTGTAAACCTCTGTGCCTGGGTTGTGTAAACTGAGACAAAAGGTTGTTAAATAATTCGCCAAAGGAAACACACAATTTGCAACAAAGCCAGTTACAGAACTCCACAGTTCTTGGGTTGCATCCAGATGTTTACTTGCTGGAACTCCAGCAGCTATAAAGCTCTTTTGTTTAATGCAGTGATTGTCAGCCTTTACTGTTACTGTGAAACCACTTGACCCCCAAAACTATACCTGAAAGTTTAAAGCAACAACATACAGAAGGTTAGAGTAGATTATGGAGCACCATCTGCTGGCTTATTCAAGCATTCAAGTCTAAAAAAATCATTTGCTCGATATTAGCTTTTTTTTTTTTTTTTTTTTTTACTAAATAATAAATTACTTACTGCCTTCATTTTGGTTGTCCTTATTTGAGTTGTACACCTGCAAATGAAAAAAGAAAGAGAGAGAATAATCACAGGAGTGCCATTACATCTTCATAGTACTATATGCTAACACAGCCTCTGCAACCAGGGACAGAAAAGATATCCCATCTTCAATAATAATCTTTCTTTCTTTTTTAAATCAACTTTCCTACAAACAAAAATATGTATAGATACAAGCAGAGGAAAGGATGTTTAAAATAGTTTTACAACATCCAAGGATGAGAATCAAATCTCTGTTGGCTTTATATAGTACCTTTCCTCCAGGAACTTAGTCAATACTATAATACAGAGTTTGCTCTTCCAATTTTCCCTACAATAAATTGAGGTCAATTGGGATGAGAGAAAGTGAGCTTCTATGCTTAAGAGTAGACACTGGTTTTCCAATCGTAGTCCAGCATTTTATTAATTAAACAACATTGGTTTTAATATGAGTATCAAACACATTGAAAGCTCATTAGAAAATTACTGAAAAGGTGGATATTATATAAGGATATTGCTCTAGTGACACAGTACAACATATTTTATATTTTTTTAAAAAAAAAAACTTTCCTAATGAATGTGGAACTGGCCTTAACTCTGCATCAATACACTAAGTCAATGGCTGTAAGGGAAAATATATGAAACAGGGCATCTCTATTGCTTTAATGGAAAGATTATTTCCTCAGAACGCCAGTGGTCATCTCCAAAGGTCTGAAACTAGCAATCTAGTACATACATTTTATGTTCTCAGTGAATACTTCAGTCAATTTTGAATAGGGCTGCAGGAGACAAAGATAGGCCCAGAGAAGACATAAATCCAGAGGAGACAAAATCTCAAAGAAGACATATACATAGAGAAGATATATGCCCAGGAAAAACAGCTATGGGAATTAAGATTTAGCAAAAGCTATATGACAGGGTTGTACTTTGATTTCTATTTTATTATTTGATTGTAGCATGAAATGACAAAGGGCTTATATTTGCTTCCCCCAAATAAACTGGTATCCTTCTCCACCCTGTTGCCTGCATTATTATAGCTTTGTTTTCTTTATTCAATTTAGGCACTGCCCAATACCGTTTTTTTTTAATCTGGGCATTATACAATAAAATAGGAAAATAAAGTAAAATATTAAAAACAAAGGAACAAGAAAGGGAAGATAGAACAAGATGAGATGGCAAATCTGATCAACAACACTGAGTGTATTCCCCTGGGGCTCCAATCAGCCTAACCCAAGGCCTGAGGGAACATCCAGATCTTCAAGTCTTTCTGGAATGCTATCAGAGTGGGAGCCACATGGATATCATTTGGAACCTCATTCCAGAGGACAAGCACAGCAACAGAGATTTGGGATCACAATAGATGAAACTGATTGATTGAAAGAACACAGAGCATGGCAGTCCTGTTGGCCTGAACCAGCTGGGCTGAAATGATGAGAGATAGGCAGACAGTCAAGAAATGGCAAATAACATCCACAGTGGTTTCATATAGATGTTGAACAAAAGGAGAGAGGGGGTTGACCCTGTGGCACTTAACAAAGGAAGAACTAGGAAATGACCTTTCTTCCATAGCCAAGATCAGTACCTTTCTCAAAGGAAGAAGAAAAACCACTATAAAACAATATTACAAGTCATGGAGAGATCAATGAGAACAAGAATGGATACACTGCTCCAACCATACAGATCATCTACAAGTCCATCCAAGGATGCCTCCATATTGAATTCTAGCCTGAGATTCTGAATAAAATGGGTCTAGATAACACACTTCCTCCAGCTTCCTCTGCAATTTTGCCATCTTTTCAACAACTTCCTTTTAGGAGGGGGAAAGGATAACACTTGTCTTATATTGTTAAGTCTTGAAGATGGGGTGCACCTTCACCTCCTTCAAGGCCGAAGGACAACCTCTTCCCTCAAAGATGTTGCCACCATAGCATGAATCCAACCACAATTCATCTCCCAGGCTGCCTTAACTAATCAGAAGGGTCCAACAAACAAGTGGCTCAACTAAAAGTGCTGAGATCCTTGTTCACTTCCTCAAGAGTTACTGGTTCAAATTTATCCCAGACTACACCACTAGAACAAGTCCTAGACACTTTAGCTAGACCTACCAGAGTCCAGGACCCCTGAGGATTTAATTTCCAGCAGGAAATTGATTTTTTAAAAAATCAGATTTTTTTGATTTAAATCAGATTTTTTTTATTTAAATCAGATTTTTGTGATTTTTATTGAATTTATTTTAATAAAAAACTTTGGGGGTAAAAATCTATTGTAAGATAGTTTTCTATTTAAGATACATAAATAATTTAGTTTATTCAGCATGAAATGGAGCTTAGTTATGTAGCACAAGGCTGTATATCCTGCAACACTGGGACTATCGGTGAGTCAACAGCGGGTCAAAGGAGTAGCAGAGATGACAGTTGCTCTTTAAAAATTATGATTTAAATCAAGTTGATTTAAATCAAGTCTTTTTACTAGTGATTTAAATCATGATTTAAATCATGATTTAAATCGACTCGATTTAAATCAAATCCACCCTGATTTCCAGCCAATGATAATAAAAGCCAAAGACCAAACAGTGGGACTGCTTTTCAAAGGGCAGAACCATTGTTTCTGAATGCATCCCACCTTCAGAGTCCCTTGATGTCTTCTGCTGCCTCTATTTTCCTGTACTAGAAAATCTTTATATGTTAACCATCTGTCTTCCTTTCTTCATTGTTGGAATTGCGTTTGGGCATGGAGAAGAGCTACCTTCCCTCCTTTGGTAGGCAGATCTTTTGGTCCACCTTAATGACCACAACTGGGAGAACCACGATTGTGGTTGTTGAGTGAAGTGGTCATGTGGTCATCTCTCTTAACAACCACACTGACTTACAACCAACTATGGGACATCCAGATCTCTATACCAGCCCTCATGTGCAGTCAGAAACACACCATTCCATCATAAGCTTTCATCTATGCATAAACACATCAACTCAGAAATACTTCTTTTCATGTTTTCTTCTCATGAAAACTAAATCTGCAAGGAGAACTTTCTGCAGCCCCTCCCTTTTCACATAACAAAATCGTTTTTCTTCTTCCTATTCATTGGTTTTCCTCAACAGTTTTCCCCAATTTAAAGCCTCAAAAGAAAAACAAACACGAATCATTCTCCCATTGGACTCAGATAATATAAAAAACAAGTCAATGCTAAACAAAGACTGCAGTAAGAGGCCAATATGAAAGAAGGGTGTTGATCTAATTTGGTCATATGTAGTTTGGTCATTTAGAGTGTATGGTACCCCAAAACAAATATATGAGGAGTAAAAATAGGTGAGAGAAAGAGCAAGATAGAACAAATGTAAATAGGTTTCACTGTTGTATTCATAGCCCAGAGAAATAAAGCACATGTTTTCTCATGTTTTGGGTGGTACACTATGAGGACTAGGCTCAATCAGGTATAGAGATGCAACTTGAATGTTGAGCATGTTCATTCTCATTATTTAACTCACATTAAAATAACAGATAAAATTCTTTATGTTATACTTTTTGAATTGGTAAAATGCTGCATTTCAAAGTAGTTCACTTATTCCAAATTAGGAATTTCCATAGGAGATTTCTAGTTATTTCTGGTGGAAAGAGTATTAGTTTTTTGGGGGGAGGGGGCAATCCATGTCTCAAACTTCTTCAACTTTCATTTTCTAAGTCTTTACTTATATATTCAGGATAAATTCCTGCTAAGCATTGTTTATTTGTAAATAAAGTAAATATTACATACTAAGTCCCCTTTGTGTTCTAATCCAAAGAAAATTGAATTCTGTTGTGCTATTTTTGGACTTCTCACTAGCCCGGGGTGGTGGGGAATTCTTAAACAATCAGTATTATGGCTTGGAAGAAAATATTTTTGCTGACTGCAAGCTTTTTCTGCTTCCTACGGAGACATTCCACCAAGCATTTTTTATAAATGAGCAAGTAATTTCTTTTTATTGTTGCAAAGAAATGTATAAAACTTTCAATTGTATTGTAGGAATTTAAAGCTAAATATTTTTGTAACAGACATTCTGAGACATTTGCATTTTATCAATCCTTGATGAAAATAAATAAGCAGATCTTAACTGTCAGTAAAATACTAGTCATCAGCCACTTTAAATGAAGAGATTCTTTCAGATAGGTACTTCAAGAAAAGGGTCCCAGAAATATATAAAGACACTGTGCTGGTTTTTGCATTAAATCCTCACTTTACAGATTAGATTAACAGAGTTGGAAGGGATCTTGTAGGTCATCTAGTCCAAACCCCCCACCCACCCAAACACGAGACCTTACACCATTTCTGACAAATGGCGGTCCAATCTCTTCTTGAAAGCTTCCAGTGATGAAGCTCCCACAACTTTGGAAGGCAAGCTGTTCCATTGGTTGATTGTTCTCACTGTCAGAAAGTTCCTCCTCATTTCTAGGTTGAATCTCTCCTTGTTCAGTTTCCATCCATTATTCCTTGTCTAGCCTTCGGGTCAACTCCCCTCCTCTCTGTGGCAGACCCTCAAATATTGGAAGACGGCTATCATGTCTCCCCTGGTCCTTCTCTTCACTAGACTAGCCATGCTCAGTTCCTGCAACTGTTCATCGTATGTTTTAGCCTCCAGTCCCCTAATCATTTATTTATTTATTTATTTATTTATTTATTTATTTATTTATTTATTTATTTATTTAGATTTCTATATCGCCCTACTCCCGAAGGACTCAGGGCGGTGCACAGCCAAACAATAAAAACACATACAATACAAAATTTAAAAATAGAATAAAATCAAATTAAATAATTTTGGCCCTGACAAATTTAAAACCCCAAACTTTTAAAACCAATTTAAAATTGAATATATAAAATACTAAAAGATATTTAAAATTTTAAAAATCTTTTATAAAAGAGGGGGAAAATTAGGCCAGGCCGGCCTGGTGAAATAGTAAGGTCTTTAAGGCGCGGCGGAAGGTGCGCAGATCCGGGATCCTCCGTATCTCTGGGGGGAGCTCGTTCCAGATAGTAGGTGCCCCCACAGAGAAGGCTCTCAATCATCCTGGTTGCTCTCCTCTGCACTTTTTCTAGAGTCTATGATATTTACTGAATAATTCCATTTTTAAAAGTGTGGCCTGGAAGAACCAGAATTTTTCTTCAAAAACTTGATACTGTTCCTGATTTAGTTTGGCCCCTAAATGAGCAGAATGGGATGGCAAAATGACTGATAACAAGACTTCAGCAAAGTTTCCTTTCTCCCATATCTAGAGGGCAATGTTAATCTTTTAGGAAATAAACCATTAATAATTCCTCCAATGTCTTTTATTGTTCCAAACAAATGTTAAAACGATCAGAAATAAGAAAGGCATTTCAATGTTAACCTTTCCAACTTGTTTCTATATCAACTTGTGATTTTTTTAAAGATACATTTCTAACACATTTTTCAGTATACTTTTTAATAACATACACTGCAGTACAATTGTTTCTTAAATATGAATTTTTGTAAGCAATTGCCCCAATGTAATGAGTTTTTTTTTCTAAGTGATTTAACCAATACAGTAAAATCTTATTTAAATGAACTACTAGCTAAGGATCTGAATTTGCATCATTTTGTTAATTATATAACGGACATAAATAGCATCATTTGCAATAAAGCCTTGATGTGATAGGCAGATTCTAAAAGCCATGTATCAAATTTGTCCGTTGCATCTAAAGTCTGTTAAATTGAAATTTTACTATAGGTACCTATTTTTTGTTTATTTATTGTCCACTATACCACTGAAATCAACTGACTCTCAGTCGTCAATGATCATAACGAAGCAAAACAACAATTAAGCTGCAAAAACGGCATAACTTAATTCAGTACCAAAACCACAGCATTGCACAAAAAAAGCAATATAGGCTCCAAATATACTTCTAAAGAAATAAAAATGGATTTAAAAAATATTTTAAAAAAAAAATACTCCATGTGAGAGCTCTCTTTTCCAAAGCCTTTCTGAAAGATGCCAGAGTTATTCTTTTCCTGGCAAGCAGCACTACGTCATTCAGAAATCCAGATATATATGGATTTATAAGGGCTTTTGGTTTCTACAGCGGCTTGGGAAGTACAAACTGGGTAAGATCCACATTAATATGCATACCACATGACACTGTTAGTCTAACACAATCTGTAGTATGAAAGCTGCACATATTTAACACCCAGGCTGATTTGGCGCTCTTGCATAGTCAAGACAGCCAGTCCTTGGATAACAGCCCAGGAAGAAGATACCAGCTTAACCCTGAGCAACGTAGGTGCCAGTCAAAAATGGCAAGCCTCCTTGTCCGAATCGAACCGCCCAGGCAACCTCCTCCCTTTAGCGGCTGACTCCATCTTATCAGCTCTTTTCTCATTTTGTCTGAGGGCCAACTGTGTAAATTCCAGACAGGTTTTTTTTTTCCCTTGACTTTTGGGGGCTAGAGTTTGTTCTTCATTGTGGCTATAAAAAAGAAGCCAAAAGCTTATTTACAGAAACACATTTTAATATTCCTTTCCAAAAAGCATCAGGTCCCAGCATCCATCTTAACAACAACAAAAACAAATAAAAACTAGGGCAGTAATTTGGCATGGGGAATATGGCAGCTTTTACTTTCAAATTTCTCCTGACTAAATAATTCAAGGCTGAAAACGATATATGTTGGATCTAGCAAGTTGGAAAGAAACAAAATGCATAATGGTGTAAGATTATGTCTAAATCTAGCTATTCTGCTTAAGCTCAGAGACAAAAGCCATGCTAATCAGAGATACTTACTGTATTTTTTGGAATATAAGACGCACTTTCTTCCCCCCCCCCCAATAAAAGAGGCTGAAAATTTGGGTGAGTCTTATACTCCGAATGTAGCTTTTTCCAAGCTTTTTTTCAGCCCTAATGAGGCACTAGCAAGTGAAGCAATCTTCCACACTACACCTGCTTTTCTCATTGCTTCTCTCTCCGATGATCAGCTGTGCTTTAGAAACTGTTTTTTATCCCCAATCCGGCTCGTGCGAGCGTAGCGAGAGAGAAAGAGTGTGCTCAAAACCAGCAAACTAATGTGTGGAAGCTGACCAGACTAAGGACACTAGCCAGATGAATACCTAGTAGGCAGAATTTCTTTTTTTTCCTCTTTTCCTCCCCAAAAACTAAGGTACGTCTTATATTCCGGTGTATCTTATACTCTGAAAAATATGGTATACACTTGTCTGGAAAGAGTTTCTGATCACATAAGCAAGACCTTACATGCATAGATATGAAGAAAAGCAAACTGCAGGAACACATACTAGATGACAGGATTCATCACTTCTAATTCACATGTTTACCATACCTATTAATTACTTTGTAGATGTCGAAACTTTTAACATTAAAACTTCACAGCCATTTGGGGGATGCTAAAGAAAAGGCAATATTTTTATGGCAGATTGCTATAGATATAGTATATAAAATTCATTCCTAGTTCAAATGTATGGGAGGAATGAAAAACACAAAAGAAAGTAATTCTCTTTTAATCCTATTTACCCATCTCCTTAATAGCTGAATTTTGCACAGGACAGAATTCTGTCCTGTCTTTTCCAGCACCTCTTCTCCACCTCTTTCTTGCAGCAAAGAAGTTTGTGTGCCTGTGTGTCTGTGTGTGTATCTTCTGATCCTTCCTAAAATTCTGGTGTTGATTTCTTTTCAGTGAAAGGCTTTCAGATCATCCGTTTTGATCCAAAGCGATTGTCTCATATTGTTAAAAGGAAGGGTAGAGTCTGCCTTGGATATACATCATAGAGCTAATAGCAATAGCATTAGCACTTAGACTTATATACTGCTTCATAGTGCTTTTACAGCCCTCTCTAAGCAGTTTACAGAGTCAGCATATTGCCCTCAACAATCTGGGTCCTCATTTTACCCACCTTGGACAGGATGGAAGGCTGAGTCAACCTTGAACCGATGAGATTTGAACTGCCAAACTACAGCTAGCAGTCAGCTGAAGTAGCCCGCAGTACTGTACTCTAATCACCGCGCCACCTCGGCTCTTAAGTTTTTCTGAAATAATGAATAAGCCCCACCCTTCCCTTTAAGAATATGAGGCAATCGCTTTGGACCAAAACTGATGATTTGAAACCTTTCATTCCAAAGAAACCAACACCCGAATTTCAAGAAAGCAACTGAAGATACACACAGACACACAATATACTCACGCTTTTGCTGCAAGGAGGAGCAGGAGAGGTGTTGGAAAGAACAGGACAACAATGTAGGGGCAGAAATTATGGAGATTTCACCTTGTTATCAGCTCACAAATTCCTAATCATAAAAATTGTTCACTTATAGGACTGTTTTTGCAAACTATTCCAGGGCAATTCTACTCTCATTACAGATCTTCTCCCACAAGCAAGCCAGAATTATTTTAACTTTATATTATAAAGTTCTCCACTGCCTGGAGAAAAGTGAAACTGTTTCGCTAAAGATTTAGAATTCTGTTCATACTGATGTTATATTTTATTGCATAGCTGATATTATGTTGTAAACTACACTGATGGATGAAGCATCAAGATAGCTTTGATATTTCAAAGGTTGCAGCTAAAAAATGAGCCTGGTTTGCCGGAATGTATTGTAGATTTCTCCCTAGCTGTTACCTGAAATTTTACAAAACTAAATCAGGAGAGGAAATATACTGTTGAGTTTTAATAATCAAATACATTAATTGGAAGTATTTTTTTCCTAGGTTCACTGCAACAAGTTCACACGTCAAACATTAAACTGTATAAAGCTTAAAATCCAATGGGGGAAAAAATCTAATCTCTGTAGTTTTCTACTGTACGACTTTAATTCAGCCCAAATTATGAAAGGCAATGAATGTAATCAAAAATGCAGACAACGGAAGCAGATGTTGTTTACTAATTTACCAGGCACAGAATGAGGTACCAACCACTCTGACCTCTTTTTAAAGCAGAACTGTCAAAATGTAAACTCCGCACACAATGCTGTTACATTTGCACTGCCAGCAATAGGCGTTCCAGATCTAATCAGCCGGTAAGCAAACTGAATCCAAGGTTCAAACAAGGTTCAATGGGTTGCTTTCACCAGACAAGCTAAATTAAGCAAATACAAAGAAAAGAAAAACCACAACAACCAACATAAGCTAAACAGTGATTTGGGGCATCAAATTCATTTATAGGAAGGAAGGAGTATAAACCCTGGTAAATGAGAACATGCATTCCAGTTGGGAGGAAAGGAATAGCAACAAATTTAAAAGCAGGCAACTTAGTTCCAAAACGGGGAAAAAAAAAAAAACTCCACACATATATCCTCAAATATGATTGTACTACTTTCCCCTTTTCACAAGTCACCTAAAGCCAAAGAATTTGGTAGACTGGAAATTCAGACTATTGTAAATAAATAACACAAAAAACCAACCATAATAAATGAAGGCCATGAAGGACTTCCAGGGAAGATATGGTAAAAACAGAACTGCAATGAACTGAAGAGCTAGCGAGTAGACCAACTCGAAGTAATTCCTCAAGGAGAGGACTTGAGATTGTTCACAAATGCTCCATACAATTGTTCCTCATGAGTAGATCACAAGACAGTGGTCTTTAGCAGATTTGTAGCTTATTTGTACCCTATGACTATCATTAAGTGTTGTACTTTATGATTCTTGATGAACGTATCTTTTCTTTTATGTACATTGAGAGCATATGCACCAAGAAAAATTCCTTGTGTGTCCAATCACACTTGGCCAATAAAGAATTCTATTCTATTCTATTCTATTCTATTCTATTCTATTCTATTCTATTCTATTCTATTCTATTCTATTCTATTCTGAGTTTTAGGAGATAAAGGGATATCCATCTTTTTTGGTGAAATCATGGTCAGGGCCTTCGAAAGGACACTGGGTTTGCAAACTGTACTTCCTTTTCTAATCACTTTCATAAGATCCTTATTAACTGCTTTTCAGCTGTTAGGAACCTCTGGATTGAGAGGTTTGACAGCATTGTCAAAGCAAAAGAAGTTTTAAACACAAGTGTAAGCAGGTTTTTTTTTTTTAAATCACAGCGATTTGATTTTGGAATGTTACAGACTAAGGGTCTAGATGGATTTGAACTAAGAATTGGGAATTCATTATAATTTCCTGGGGGAAAATGTTTTTGTTTTGAATTCTTTTTTTCAAAAAACATGATAGGGTAAGACTTTAAAGTTCAGACACCAGAAGAGAACCAGAAGGAACTAAAGATTACAATTAAAGAAGTACACTTAAATTTGACTTATTAATACAGGACAAAGGACAATATTTTAACACTGGGCATATTGAAAGATATTTTGGAACAATGGACCCAGAAATTAATTTTGTCATGACTCAGGCTCAGGCCTCCAATTCTGAATCTGACCCTGAAAAAGGTGCTTGGTCTGAGCCTTGAAATGTCAATCTCAGCAGCCAGGAATCATTTGAGGCTAACCCTAACCCTAATCTTAATTTGAAACAGAATAAACTTTAGAAATGTTTGCCTCGATAGACAAACTTTGTTTAAAAGATGTTATGAAAGAGGAACAAGTTTTACCTGGAAGATTGAGTATAAAAGTGGATTAAAAATAACAGGCTGCAAGAATGACATGGAAAAAGATGGGCATACTGGATCTATGCACATACAAAAGAAACTGGCTGATGTCTTATTAATTAAAAGAAACATACAAATAATAAACCATGAGAGTGACCTGGATAATATTCCTAAATTGGATTTACAAAAAAGTTATTATTATTAAATAATAATTTAATTAAAGCTTTGAAGAATTTTGTGAGAAAGGACAAAAAAACATGAAAAAAAATCAAGTTCTGAGACATTACTTGAAGAGACTAAAGATCAAAATTGTTAAAAGGAAAAGGAAAAAATATAAGGTTGATTTATTTGATCAAGGTTAAAATAGACATGCTGTAATCTCTAGTAATGCTTAATGGACTTTTGCTAATCAGGACTGAAGAAGCTTTAAGGATTTGTTTATACATAAGAGATAAGATATGGGATGAGGAGATTATTTATTGTAATTTAAGAGAAGGTGATTAGCTTACAAAAAATGTTTGCATGTGTGATTAGATAGAATCACAATATATTTCTTTATATATTTCTTTTCTTTACTATATTCTTAGTTTTACTTTCTTTTCTATTTTTCTTTCTATTTTTTTCATTCTGCACTTTCTATTTTTCTTTTTGTTCTTCTCTTTTTTAACTTGTATTGATTTTTATCTTTTTAATTGTAACTTTTAATAAAATTATCATACAAAAATCAAGGGCATGAACACATATGAGAAATTGCTTACTAAAGTCTTCCCCCAAAGCTTCCTTAACTGACCAAGTTCCAAAAAGAACTTCAGTAAATAAGATCAAACTTAAAAGATAGGCCTAAACTATTTAAGCTCAGAAATTGAGGCTCTATTAGAGTATCCCATTCTTTTTAATTAAAAAAACAAGTGAGCAGCTGCATGTTACATAATTAATAGAACATAGTATAGTGTTTGACCTTCAGTTCTTTACTAGAAATCACATTTTCATACATATAAGCACAAGCTTATTCACAAATTATTTTTAGCACAATTTTTGGGTAGTTAAAGAAAATAACAAATTCACCCTTTTGGTTTTTCCTGATCCATTAAATCCTGTGTTGTGATCATGGATTCAATGGTATAGGAGTTGACCCAACCATATCTGAAGAAGTCCAGCAATAAAAAGCAGGAGATCAAGAGAAACCAAGAGGGTGAATTTGTTATTTTTAATGTTCTTTAACCATCCAATAATTGTGCTAGAAATTTTTCAGGCAGCCATAGTAGCAAAACTAGAAATGTCCTATGCAGAATACTTTATAAGCACATTTTTGCTGTGTAGCAGCCTAAGATGATGTTGGTTCCCATTCCCTCCACAAGCATAATAAGCCATTTATATAGAAGGAGCACTGGGGAAGTGCCTGAAGCAATATATGCATATAAAACAGATACAATATTCATCCATAACATTCTCAACTACTTTAGTTCAGTCTGGCAGTGAGCCATGATGGACGCCATGAACTTGCATCCTCCGTATGGAGTGTGTGCTGTTGATTAAGAATAAGAAATCACCAGGATTAGTTGAGAATCCTGTGCTACATGAAGCAACTGATTATAGATAGAAGGTAGGCCTACAGGGACCAATTTTTTGCTTATGTATTTGTATCCCTTTCTGGCTATCTGAGAGCGGCTCATCTGGATATTGAGTCTCTGCTGTAGAGCTGAGGTGATTATCATTCATGAGCAGCACCTACTTCTCAGTTGGCCGATTCTACACAAGGAGAATAAACAATTAAAAGGCTCCATGTACGAGCTAAGCATGAGAAAGACATATTTTATTTTGAAGAAAAACCGGGGATGAAGGGAAAAGAACTATGCTGTTTGTCTTAGGCTCGGTAATGCTTCTAATTATTGTTAAAGTATAAAAATGCATCACATACAATTTGTTTTGGTTTTTAAAACAGCTGTAGCTAAAGGCAAATTCAGTTCTTTGAAATTTGCTGCGCTTTATGTCAGAGATGGATCAAGTGAATGAATCATGTTTTTATTCACAAATGCATTCGGCCCAATTGCGAATTCTGCAATGGCATATAAAGAGGAATCCCGCTATAAAATGAATTGTTTGATTTGTCAGGCAATTGTAGAAGTCATATCTATCCCCAAAGCTTATCTCCTTATTTGTCTGATGCATTTATCAACATAAAACGAGTTTAAAAAAACTATCTGTAGATTTTTTAAAATAACATTATTATCGTATAAAATTCCTCTTTATATACAATTACAAAATTGATTCCTTGATCCATTCTGCTGAGAAATGCTGCTTCAAATTATTTATTTATTTTATTTATTTATTTTATCATATTTGTATACCGCCCTACTCCCGGAGGACTCAGGGCGGTGAACAGCCAAGATAAAAATACAAAGAACATACAAAAGTTAAAAACTATTAAAAACAGATTAAATAATTTGGGCTCAAAAAACAAATTTAAGACATCCAATTTATCTAAAACATTTAAAACCCAATTTAAAAGGGAGAGTTAGGCCAGACCAGCCTGTTGGAATAAAAACGTTTTTAGGGTGCGGCAGAAGATGCGTAAGTCTTGGATCCTCCGTATCTCCGGGGGGAGCTCATTCCAGATGGCAGGTGCCCCCACAGAGAAGGCTCTCCCCCTGGAGGCCTTCTTCTTCTTTGTAACAACAAATTACATCCCAACATCACTGTACAAAGCCCCAGTTGCTCCCTCTGTCCTCCACTTCGGAGGCTTTGCAGAGGCCTGAGGGTGGTAGCAGCTGTCTTGAGATTCCTGAAGGCCCAGGGCCTTTGCTTCAGGGCCTGGCACTGCCACCACCACTGAGCGCCACTGTGCAGAGTATAGATCACAGGGAGGGGGGAGAGATAGGTAGGTGAGGGAGTTGCAGAGCCACTGTGCTTGCAAATATGGTTGACTCAGCCTTCCATCCTTTCTAAGGTAGGTAAAATGAGGACCCAGTTTGTGGGGGCAATAAGCTGACTTTGTATAAATATACAAAAGTATGAAGGCTATTGCTTAACGCATTGTAAGCCGCCCTGAGTCTCTGGAGAAGGGCGGCATATAAATCAAATTTAAAAAAAAAAAAATTTAGGGCACAGGTCATAACTTCATTTTTTTCATCATCATCATCATCATCATCATCATCATCATCATTTTAAATCGTTGCTGAACAAATGGTTCGAAGTTGAGGACTACTTGTATGAGGGAAAAAGCCACTCTTGTCTCAGAGGGCAAGCTGTTCCATGGAAAGGATGCCCCCATAGAGAATACCCATCTCATCAACTCTCAGAATGAACAGGGATTTTCAGCAGGCATGCTCTGATTGCGTACACTGGACAGACAGAATGTACCTGAAATAGGTGAATTTGAAGATGCCAATTGCCCAACCCATAATAGTTGGTAACTTGAATTGTACTTGGAAACAAACCAATAGCTGATGCACCACCTAGAATAAGAGTATCATGTGACAATAAAGAATCTGTCATATGCAGTCACATTTTGTGCCAGATGACATTCCTGGATCCAAGAGCAACCTCAGATGGACAGAAGTACAGTGAAAGGTACAAATGTCTTCATTCTTTGGATGGCTAAAATGGATGCACTTGCTTCTTCTAGTAGAAACTATGAGTCCACAAGTTCCTTCAGATTGCACACTTGCTTTTTTAAGAAAAAAAAAAACACCCCATCAAGAGATAACATTGGTTATCTTCCTAGAATTAATAGATAGTTGAACTAACAGCCACTCTGTTTTATTTGTGCTGCGTTTGAGCCTGTTTCTTCCTATCTGGGTTCTCATAGTGTCCAGGCACAAAACGTCTCCCACAAGTCCCATGTGATCTGAGTTGGAAATATCTAATTGGATGACAACAAATCTCTGAACCAATGGGTGACTTTCTCTAGTGGCCTCATATGAATATTAAACAAAGCAGGTGGGAGGGTCAAGCCCATGAGGACTTGATAAAGTGTCCGCGGGCCCAACCTTTCCTCTCCCATAACTCCTAGCTGTCAAGTTCCTTTGATAGTGATCCAACAATGCCATGTTTCCCTGAAAATAAAGCCCCGTTTTATATTTTTTTTGAACCCTGAAATAAGTGCTTGGCCTCATTGCCATACGCTAAAAAGCCTGATTGGGCATACAGTATTATCAGGGGATGTCTTATTTTGGGGGTAACAGGGTTACCAAGTAAAGTTTGACTTCTGATTCTCATCACTGATATTTTAGATGTCATGCCTTCCTAAAAGAACATTGTGAAGAGCTCCAATAAAAATCATCATCATCATCATTGATGCCTTTAGGTCTGGAAAAAAAGGGCACTTTTGACTATTTTCTGGGATCCCCTTGATCCACTGTCAGAGAAGGGGAAAGAAGAAAGGCATCTTCATTACTGCAATTCAGAAGCCCATCTCAGCATACATGTAAATTGCTCTCAAAGCTCATGTGTTATTTACTGTTCTACATCTACTTTCAGCCCTGTGAACTTCTAATCTGCTCTGTGGGCTAAATTCCATTTGACCCACTGTGCTTATTCCACAGGGGGCTGAGAATTATGAATTACTATTCTAAGCAAGTCAACTAAATGTCAGCTCAGATTTCTTGAATGAGACTTGAAGCATGCATGACCCATTCTACAAAACCCATATGCGCAGGCACACACAGATACACATACACACAGAGCAAGATGGGGTCGTGTTAAAAGAATCATACCTGCTAGGTCGATGTAAGCCAAGTGAAAGAAAGATAATTTGGTCATGTGAAAAGCCACAAAAACATTGGAGAGGAGTTGAGAGTCATTAATAGAGTGACAACAGGTCACCATGGCAACATGCAAGCCCAGCAGCAATTGCTTTCAGAGAGCCCAATTCACACTGCTCCTCTTTGAAACAGATGAGGGATGGTTCCATGGAAAAAAAAATCTGCATCTGTTTCTTCATCTAACTTTTGGGTTGCCAGCGTTTTAACAAAAACAAAGGGAGTGAGCAAAAAAATCCCAACCCTAGTTGGCAGAAGTAAATAAGCGAATAGAAGGGATGTGGGGAAATGGAAAGCTTGCAAAGGAGAGAGAAGGGGAAAAAATGTTGGTAAGGATACATGCCTGCAAATGCAAACATTCAGAAATCATTCCCTATTTGGTAAGCTTTGACGATTCTGAGCAAGTGGAATATTTTTGGGCACTTTAAATGATGGGAGGGAAGTAAGTGAAAACGTTCACCTTGATCGGTTGAAGTACTGTGCTCCTGTAATGTGTTTTGCATTCGATTTGTGCGATAAGTAACAGAGAAATAATGCTGTGCTGCCAGTTTAGAGTTAAAGCATGCCAGCAGCTGCAAGATCAGAAGTTTCCAACTCAAGTGGCAACAGAAAGGCCCTAAAAGCCAAAGAAATTTAGTTAGAGGAAACGGGCCACAAGGAACAGGCTGGCAGCTGCGCGCACACAGATAGTTTGTTCTCATCAGCCACTAGTCATTTACTCATGGAAGGAAACCAGGAGATGAGAAATGCAAGTGGTGCATAGCAACAGAAGTCTTGTGAAAAATTCCTGCATCTGGGAAAAGCAGAGGATTTCCACTGTGTCCCAGATGCATTAACAGGTTCTGCTGAAAGGACATTTTCCATGACTGAGACTGGAGAAAATAGACGTTGCACTTTTTTTTTTTTATTTTAAGAAAGTCGGTGTAAATCTGCAATGTCAAAAATCCAAACGTAAAGCCTCCCATTTCTTTCAAAATTAATGTATTACTTCAATTAGCGAACAGGCTTTTTAAAAAAATTATCTATGAAGTTCTGCCCTGACACAAAAATTCTCCAGGGATTCAGAACAGGATTAGCGGACGGAACCAGCAAAGAGCATTTCCCCATCTAGTGGACAAAATGTTCTATGGCGCTCCTTGGGAGCAATTTTGATTCTGTAGTCTTGTTTTGTATAACTCTTGTTTCATCAGTCCACAGCTGTTTGAATCCAGCTTTTTCCTGGGCTCCCAAAACAAAAAAAACCACACACTTGTGCTAGACCTTCAGAAGAAATAGGAAGCTTTATTTTACTGGGTCTGCTGATACAGGACATGATGTAGGATTTGTGGAGAAATATTCCACATTCAACAATCACAAACTGTCTTCCTTTTGAAAATAGTGGCGCGTTCTGCTCTAGAACAGCTTTTGAGAGCTATGGAGTGGAAGAGGGGAGCCATGAAATTGTTTCTCTTTCCTGTCTGCATGCAGGAAGTATCTTACTTCCTAGTAAACTTCCTAGTAGGCTTTGCAATAGGTGAATTAGAAACTGTGAATCTTATGTTACACTGTCTGCCAGGGAAAATAAGAAGTTTTGCATCAGCATGGGGTGCACCCTGATATTGTTTTACAGTAGTTGGCTCTATATTAAGTGTTTAGTTCTGTTTTGAGTTTCTTTCATTGAAGAGACAGGATAGAAAGAAATGATTAAAGGTGCTTCTCTCATTGTTTCCTGTAGCTTAAAAGATTTTCAGCATATTCCATTGGAAATTAAATTGCCACAGAAAGTTCTGAAGTTATTTTTCAATTCTTTTATTTCATATTCTTCATTTATGATGCAGCTACTATTACTGTTTGCATTAAGACTATATTTTAGCTGCTCAATTTGCACCAATCTGTCTCTTATAGACGGTTGTGAGTCAACTGAATATCAACATGCAGATCCAGGAAAGAAAATAGATTGAATACTTGAACATATAAGCAGGTTCTGATTCATAAATCTAATTTTTCAGTTTAAGACATTTTGGGATTTGTGGTGGTAATTCTTTTAATTCTAAGCAGCAGTCAGCCAATTAAAATTATTTGTGAAAGAAGCAGCTTTTTGTATTCTAGTATTCATGAAACATTGAATTTTAATTCAGAAAACATATTAAAAGTTATATCTAATAAGTTTTCATTTGCTGTGAACATTCAGGAAATTGCTTCAGTTATCTGAAGTGTAAGTATCAGATTTAAAGATCTCACTGCAGCTTGTTGTGCCCTGAATGCCAGTTTGGATTTAAAAAACAAATAAACTCTGAATACAATTTAAATAAGCAACTGATTGCTTCTTCCTGTAAAGACAAAAGAGTATCCAAAGTAAAACACAATCCCCCTCTTGGAAATGGCCCCTAGAACTGCTCCAAAAATTGCCACTAAACTATAATTTTTTTATTAGAAAGAAGAGACCAGCACTAAATAATTGGGGGATTTAATTCTGATTGTATTTTAAATTAGAAATAAATCTAGTTCTTTTCTTGGCTTCACTAGCTTCCTTGCTAGAAGTACACCCCTCCTGAGACCCTAAGAGGTTTGTACACATCGATATAGAGTAAAAAAATAAAGCTATGTAAGACCACAGCATTCACGAACCATAAAGAAAAATAATATTTCACTAATTTTCAGTGTTTATATCTTTGTGAGATCTTTAAATCTGATACTTACACTTCAGATAACTGAAGCAATTTCCTGAATGTTCACAGCAAATGAAAAGCAGCCGTATAAATGTTTACAGAGCTCACTATATACAAAATGATAAACAGTGAATGCATCCAAAGTTAACACTATACAAGAATATAGTGACTACACTCTGTTAGGAAGTAAAGATTCAGGCCAAGCCAGCATCAGGATTCCAAGGTGCAATTGGTACCAGATGTTTAGGAAAAGTCAGCCACTGGATGACTAGGGAGATTGCTTATTCTCTTCATTATTTTCTTTTTCCTTTAGCAGAACTAAATGTTTTTGATGTCCCTATTCCCCATCAACCACTTCAGATATCAAAAGGATTGGCAATTTGCAGAGGGTCAACCCACAAAGCTGAGGTGATGGAGTCTTTGACAGTTGAAAGTCATTTGCTATACTGTATGAATTTTTTACTTTTACCTAAAGAAGGGGAAACTTTTATGAAGTTAGCCCCAATTTGGGAAAATACCATTTGGTCAATCTACTTAGCAATATATTTACCGAGACCTGTTTATACACTACAGCAAGGGTGTCAAACTGGATTTCTTAAGTGGGCTGGATCAGCATTGTAGTTCTCCTCCGCGGGCCGGCCGTGGGGGGAGACTGTCCAGGCCAAAAACAGGGTGTGGGGGGGGGAGCTCGCATGGCCCCCTGCACCTCATTTTGGTCAGCAAAGTGCTGCAGGCCATCCAGGCTGATGGAAGGGGTATGGGAGGCTCATGTGACCCCCTGTGCTGCGTTTTGGCTGCCAGAGGCACCACAGGCCTGTCCTTTGCTATTTCAAGGCCAGCTCCGCAGGCCAGATTTAAGCACCCCGTGGGTCGAATGTGGCCCGCAGGCCTTGAGTTTGACAACCCTGCACTACAGTAAAAGAATAAACCCTTATATTCACAATACGACAGTGAAATCATCTGGCATATGTTAACTTGATTGGAGACGCACAGTATTCCTTGATGCAAAACGATCAGTTGATTTAAATGTATTTTCTGCTCCTACTTAATTTACCGTGCACGAAAGGTGGAGGAGAAAACTTTTTTCCTTTCCACTCTTTCCATATAAATTAATAAATATGTGCTACATTTAAATGATTACACTTTTTTGCACAGTTAGCATATAGGCTAGCATCATGCCGAGAAAGGTTTGGTTCTCTGTAATAAATCACTCCAGAGCTTTAAATATTAAATGCATGGATTCTTTTCCACCACACTGCTGGTTTTTCATCTGCATTGCTGCTGATCGTTTTTTGAAGCAGAATGCCAGCTGCTCAGATTGGCAGCTCTTGCCAACAGCCACATATGCTAAATTATGCATCTCCAACAGGCATTCCTATGTTGGTGGCTTTTTCTACTATATTATACATCTAGCCGTAGATGTATTAGAGCTGGATAAAAGAGCAGTACAACAATAACCTCATGTGATATAATATCAGCATCCAACCTCATGTGATATAATATCAGTTGTGAAAGGGCTCCTCCTCCTTCCCCTGCCCTCTTTTCTACCAATTACATCCATATCTTACTCCCACCCCTGGGCAAAGTATCAAGGCTGAGATTTCTGTATCAGCTACCTTTTCCTATATGGACTTGGTTCCGGAAGGAAATTCTTCTCACAGAGTTAACATTTGATGACATTCCTTCTGGTTTCCCAAATGCCTCTCAGCATTGAGCAGGCAATTAAGGATGATTTATGGCTGCTTAGTTGCTCTTTAGCAGAGTCAATGGGGGAGGGGGGAGTAAGGGCAGAGAGAGGGGCGATTCCCAAATAGTTGGCACAAACCACACGTATTTATGCATATGCATACACATGGTGTATATGAATGTATATGCCAATGGCTTGGAATTTTCTGCCTGTGCTTTCACCCTCTTGTCATGGTTTGCTGCTCTTTGCTGCTATTGCTTGTTGGGTAACAGATTCCTTCTTCAGAAAATTTGTTCAAATGTTTTATGGCTATTTTTCTTGGTTGACTATTGAATAATAATTTTATTATTATTCTGGAGAAAGGCCCCAAACTTAAGGTAAAAGCACATCCAGGTCTTCTCATCACAATGTTTCTGTAACACATCACAGACAGTGGCAGTTATTGAAAGAAATTATGTGCAAGAACTCAAAGTCAATTTGTAGGAATAGAGTTCTACAAAAATTATATCAGGACAGAACAGAACAGAACAGAACACTTTATTGGACAAGTGTGATTAGACACACAAGGAATTTGTCTCCGGTGCATTCGCTCTCAGGGTACATGCAAAAAAACAAGTAATCGTAATCATAATAACAAAGTAATAATAATCGTAATAATGATACCAATAATAGAAGGTAGTGGAACAGATGAAAAGGATAAAAGTAATATAGCTATACTACATAAGTAAATATACTTAGACATAAGACAGTATTGTGGGTATTAGGTGTTCAGCGGAATGATGGCATGAACAAAAAAAATTGTCTCTGTGTCTAATTGTTTTGGCATGCAAAGCCATTTTTTTTCTTGACAAAAAAATAACCTCCAACCACAGAAGCAAACAATAGAAACTTGAAAATAAAATAGGTGCTCCTACAGATATTAGGAAGTTTCAAGGACATTAATTCCCACTGTGGCCATTTAAGCAGCTTTCAGACAAATGTATTTTATCTATTTGTCTAATAATCATGATTTATCTCTCATATTTTTTACAGAAAATGTACAGCAAATATCTGGACTACCCTGAGCTATAGACTGAATTTTCTTAACAATACTCAGAGGGAAAGCTTTAATGCCATCTTGCAAAGAAAATGGAATATTGCCTCAAGGACTCTACCAAAGGATTCAAAAGATTCTTCTGCAAAACTACAGAGCTGCCATATGACATCCAATGAGAAAGAACTGCAACCCAAACCATGAAAGGTTCTTTTGATTATCCTACTTAATCCCTATTCATAAAAGATTCTTGCTTACTGGTTCTCGGCCATCCATTGCTTCCATCCACAGCCTTCGATCTTCTTCAGAAAGTGCCTGCATTGTAATCACTCCTGGCCTGCAGAGATGAATGGAATGATGCTGTGAATAATAGGTTTAAAAATATGAAATAGGAAAAACAGAGGTGGTAAATCAGGTGAACTCAGCCAAAGCTACTACAGTGCATCTTTCCATGGTTCAGACTCAAAACTCAAGTGGGAGGAAATTATGT
Source organism: Pantherophis guttatus (assembly GCF_059756535.1). Classification (NCBI taxonomy): domain Eukaryota; kingdom Metazoa; phylum Chordata; class Lepidosauria; order Squamata; family Colubridae; genus Pantherophis; species Pantherophis guttatus. Next base: position 188,777,402 of record NC_142064.1, read on the forward strand.
GCATTAAAAAAAAAAACAGAAAAAATTTAGAATTTCATTAATTTTTCTCTCCCTTCACTTCAATAGATCTGTTTTGGGGGGGGGGACGGGGGGACGGACACAAACATTCCAAGCAACATATTTCAAATATTCATGAAGGTAATTCAAATAAAAAAGAATGGTTGCAATAGGCTGCCAAAACCCAACAGAAACTTCATAAAACAGCAATCAAGAAAAATTCTCACTAATTAAATTGATGGGATTTGCATTTCTGCCCAAATCTAACCCAAAGGTGCTTTTTCAAGAAGCAACTGGACTTTCCTGTTTTTCTTTGAAGACGTTTCGCTTCTCATCCAAGAAACTTCTCCAGCTCTGACTGGATGGTGAGGGAATGGAAGGATTTGTATTCCTTGCAGACAGCTGGCCATTTGTATTCTTTGCACTACTCAGGTGACCCTGAAGCAGTGGTGGGTTCCTCCTGGTTCGGCCCGGTTCTCCCGAGCCGGTAGCGGTGACGATATGATGTCACCGAACTGGTTCCGCCCCCCATCCCCCCACGTTATTCTTACCTTTTATTTGGCCCCACCCCCAATCTATTGCTGCCTCCTGAGTCTCAGCTGATGTCTAGAGGGAAAAAAACTGTTTAAACTCTTGCCTCGGGGCTTCAAAGGGCCGCCGTACAGCTGATCAGTGTTAAAAGAAAACAAATGAGTAGACCGGTGCCTGCAAAAATAAATGGGTAGATCGGTACAGCTCTGCAAGCAGTTAAAAGCCTGGTAGACCAGTACCTCTGCTAAATCCTAAATAAGTGTCACATGACCATCAAGCCACACCCACAAAATAAGCCATGCCCACAGAACCGGTAGTAAAAAATTTTAGAACCCACCCCTGCCCTGACGAGACAGCTAAGTGGCCTCAACAACTCTCTAAAAGAATGCAAATGGCCAGCTGTCTGCAAGGAATATAAATGCCTCCATTCCCCACCCTCCAGTCAGAATTAAAGAAGCTTCTTGGATGACAAGCGAAATGTTTTCAAAGAAAAACAAGAAAGTCCAGTTACCTCTTGAAAAAGCACATTTGGGACAACCATGACTGGGATGACTGAGAATCTCCATAGACATCTGTCAAAATCTATCTTCATATTTATATAGATTATATCAGCCAGACCAGTATCGAAGCTTCTGATTTATCACTACAACCTTCCCTCAACTTGATGTGGCAATGTAACTAATCTACTGAGTCATCAGCAAAATCTTTTACCTACAAATATTTGGCTGTAACTATTGTAAGAATCTGTCCAATCAATGCATGGAAATGTCTAAAATGAAATGGGAAACTATAATGAAGCACATTAATGTGCCTCACAGTTATAAGAAAATTAACATATATCACGGAAAGTGACATTTGGCCTCTGCCTCAACAGCAATGGAGAATAAAAATTCAATTTTTAATCATATAAATTTAGAAACTGCCAATCAGAGAATTACAATTATGTCCACAAAAAAAGCTCACAGAGTTTATCCAGCAAAGGATACAAGCCATTTCAGCTTGCATGACATACAGATGTAAATTATTCAGATTTAATAGATGTTATTTTCACTAATCTCTTTCTATAATAACCTGAAAACTATAGAAATAGCATTCTGAAAAAATATTTGTCTCAAAAAACACACTAATTTATAGCTTATCAGGAGGACTGTGTTGAAAATTAAATTTGTCAGTGTTAGTTTGCTTTTTCATATGGGCTATTTTTTCATAGAGATTTAGCTCACTCTTGGGCCTAATCTAGCATGATCCTTCTCTTAAATTAAAGCAGAAAAAATATCTGTTGAATGTCCTAGCTTAACAAACCTGTTTTTAACTGAAGCTAAGCAGAGACAGAAGGAACAATGCATTTTTGTTCTTATGATTAAAAATAAAGAGGTTGAAGGACCCAGCAGCTTTCTCTCTTTTAATCCATACTTTGTTTTCATTATACTGTTTCTACAAAAAAATTTAATTTAAAAAAAAAAAAGGCATGGGTTGGAAATCTTGTTAATACACAAGTTACACCAAGCAATAAACCTAGTGCTAAACAGGGCTCATTCTAGAATAGGACAAATCAAGCATAACAGATAGCACAAACAGGTAACTGTAACTGTATTGAAGTCTGGGATTACATTCTTAGAAAATTTGGCAACGTTTTTGAATAGAGTCAAAGAGTTGCTTGGCATTTGCCTATTTAGGCAGCCATATAAAGTAACTGAGTGAATGAGTGAAATCAGACTTCTCCTTTTGTCTGAAAAAGACTTCCACTATGTGTTTATTTCTTTCAGCCAGGCATTATGCTAATTCTACAAAACAAAAATGGAAATGTTAGCCTTCACCATGCTAGATGCTAAACGTGCTTATACCAAAGGTGCTTTTTCAGGAGGCAACTGGATTTTCTTGATTTTTCTTTTGAAGACATTTCACTTCTCATCCAAGAAGCTTCTTCAGCTCTGACAGGATAGTGGGAAATGGAAGGAAGACACTATCCAGTCAGAGCTGAGGAAGCTTCTTGGATGAAAAGCAAAACGTCTTTAAAAGAAAAAACAAGAAAGTCTAGTTGCCTCCTGAAAAAGCATCTTTGGGACAACCATGACGACTGAGATTCTCTACAGACTTTTAAACTTCTTATAGCATTGTAGAAGAAAGGGTTTGGAGTGTTTATTATATACATAAAAGACAGTAACCAAGTGGGAGCCTCCCACTCCCTCCTATCTTACAAAAAAAATATATCCAGAGACACTGGTTTACAACCCAAGAAATACTACTATACCATCTTTTATTTTTTTTAAAGCCTAAATGATTGGAACTAAGCATTCCTTTAAAAAGCAACATCCTCATCCAAATCTGGTGTTTTTCTTCTTTTTATGAAAACAGCATGAGCTTTTGAATTCGCATTTAGACATATTCTCCAAATGGGTGGCCTCCAGAAATTTTGCAGTATTGCTGTATATACAGGTGGTCCTCAACCTGTGATATAATTGAGCCCAAAAATTCTGTTGTTAAGTGAGGCATTTGTTAAATGAGTTTTGGCTTGTTTTGCGACCTTTGTTGCCACAGTTGTTAAGTGTATCACTGTAGTTGTTTGGTCGATCGTACGGTTGTTAAGTGAAACTGGTTTCCCCATTGACTTTGCTTGTCAGAAGGTCGCAAAATGGGATCACATGACCCCGGATACTGCAACTGAATTTTGATCAGGTGACCATGGGGATGCTGCAACTGTCGTTAAGTGTGAAAAAAGATCACAAGTCACTTTTTCAGTGCTGTTGTAATTTTGAACAGTCACTAAATGAACTGTTGTAAATCAAGGACTACTTGCACTCCAAAGTAACATAACCTAGGAATAATGCATCTCTAAATCGTATCTGTCTTGGGTCACTGGGTAGGAAAAGATGCAACTTCCATCTTGGCTGCAACTATAAAAGAAGGAAGAGAAGGGCAGAGCCTACATGAGATATTCCTTTAATTAATACTACCAGTGGTGGGTTGCCCCCAGTTCGCACTGGTTCTATAGAACCAGTATTAAAAATGGCAGGAGGCTCCGCCCACCGACCCCGACATCATCGCATGTGCACGGCCCCATTGCGAACCGGTAGTAAAGGTAAGTAGAACCCACCCCTGAATACTACCTATACTTTCTGAATGCTAGAAACTATAAGAGAGAAACGCAAAGAAGTACAAGTATCATTCAACTGGCTTTTGTGCTGTGGGAAATTTTTTAAGTTATACCAAATAATTTCTTAGCTAGCTACAAGTGTACTATATTACATTTATACTTAATTAGAAACCAGTGTTTTCTTTCTCTATTATCCAAAATCTATCTTTATGATCCAGCACTGTTCTGACTATTCACCAATCAAGTTCCCTATTCATAAGGAGCAAGCTACCTTTGGGGATCGCCTCTCTACAAAAGAGCGAAAAATGGAGGGAGAGTATAAGCTTTAAAGTTACTCAGCATTAGTCATAACATGGTAATTTCAAGATTTTATTCATTTATAAAGGTCACTGGAAATGTGACACAGCACAAGAACAAGTACAGGTTGTATTGCATTTGACCAGCACAGAGCTCATCTGAGAGAAAGAGAAAAATGAATATATAAACAAAGCTGAAACACTGCAGGTAAGAGCGGTAAAAAATAAAAAATAACCTGCTGTGTCAACACAATCAGTACCTACGGGCAATGCAGCTGCCTCATGATACACTATGATTTTGATTTTTTTTTAAATGAAGAAGCAAAACTTTAAGACCAAAAAGAACTATGAACCATGAAGATAAACAGTACTCTAGAAAGAAAACCAAGAGCTAACAAAGAAATTAGAAAAACCCTTAGAGGAGCTTTAAAGAGAAATATATTTTGAATTTCTAGATTGTTCTATCCAGAATGACATTTGTACAAATAAAAGCTCTCTTTTAGGAATAGCATTCTTATTATAACCAACAATATTATTATAAATGATGTTTGAAAAATATTTTCTTAACTTTTGAATTTTTAAAAAAATCCTTTTTCAATTGGGGGGGGAGGGGATGTCAAAGCAATCTCCCATATTTTTCCATAGATCTGAATTATCTTCATGGCCAGTTCTTCATAACTTGTTGAGAGTTTAAAGAAATTCTGTGCCGCAAAGAATCCAATATGATTTATCACTATAATTGTGATTCTTGGGTAGGAAGGCAAAAGATGCTTTGGAGCTGTGAAGAGCAGCCACAGCATCCAACATAAGGCACTGGTGCTGTAAGATGTTGTCTCTATATATCCCAAAGCACCTTTTGCATTAAATCCAAAGTGTTGCACAAGTCAGGTTCAGACTCCAGATTGTTCTTCCAGAATTCTTCCAGGGAACTTGTCCTGCTTAATGCAAGAATTCTCCATATTATTGAGAAGAATTCTTTGTTTTTAAATAAAATAGTTATATATCATTCGTAACATTTAGCATTCAGGATAACTACTTTCACTAGTTCTATCAAATCCACTATCTTCCCATTCCTCATATTGAACAAATTATGCTTTGGAGCTGTGAAGAGCAGCCACATCATCCAACATAAGGCTCTAGTACTTATTTCTATATATCCCAAAGCACCTTTTGCCTTAAATCCAAAGTGCACAAGTCAGGTTCAGACTCCAGATTGTTCTTCCAGAATTCTTCCAGGAACCTGTCCCCCTTAATGCAAGAATTCTCTGTATTATTGAGAAGAATTCCTTGCTTTTAAATAAAATAGTTATATATCATTCTTAACATTTAGCATTCAGGATAACTACTTTCAGTAGTTCTATCAAATCCTCTATCTCCCCACTCCTCATATTGAACAAATTATTTCCCATGCTTAAAAAAAGATTTGGGTGAAGATCAGAAGAAGTGAAAAGTCAAGAGCTAATGTTTGTACTTGCCATATCCAGATTTTACGTGAGGATTTAAGGCAACTGCATTACATTCTTTATTTAATATTTTGTCACCTGAATTATGTATTTTGTAATTATTATTTTGAAATTGTTATTATTACCCGCTTTCCTATCACTTTGGGAATTTTAATATAGCAACTTTATGGGGCAACACATGGACTTTAGCTTTAAGTAAAATCCATCCATATTTAACACACTAAAAGGAATTTATGGTACATGTTACTACAACAGAAAGGCACCTTCCTTTTTAAAAAAACAAAACAAAACCTGGACTTTGTGAAAAGATAAAACTCTGGCTAAACATGGCTAATAGCAAAATGCATAATCTACAAGTAAGGATAACTCAAAAAGAGTATGACCTAGGATCTATTTGGTGAAGAGCAATCCAGAAATTCTTTTTTCACCTTCCTGTAAGTCCAATACTGCTTCTTATGGAAGTAAGCATCAATGATCTGGAAATGGTGAATGAAATGTTATCAAAGTTATATTATGGATTTGTGATTTATACACACACACACACACACACACACACACACACACACACAAATATATACCATATTTTCCGGCGTATAAGACGACTTTTTAACCCAGGAAAATCATCTCAAAAGTCGGGAGTCGTCTTATACGCCGGGTACCCGAATCTGAGTTGCTGGCGCTGACCGATGACACTTTGGGAGTGCCGGCAACATTGAGGGGAAGCTGTACTCCGAATTAGTTCCAACCTACAAGAGGTGCCAGGCAGTGCGCGGCCCACGAGAAAGGAACGCGTCCCCACTCTACCCCGGAATTCGGGTCACCTTCCTTCCTTTCCCAGCAGTCCACGGTGAAAGCGGCGGCGCGGTCGACCTGGGCCAGCGCCTTGCACACCTGGCTCTGAGTCTCCATTATGAGAAGCTCCATGCGACTTCGCATGTCTCCGCCCCAGTCACGCAGCTCTCGCAATCCGCTCACCGGAGGAGCCATGAAGTGCTCGCACCACCTTGCCAGATCTTCCTCGTCCTCCTTTCCCCACGGCTTTTCCCGTTGTAATTGCTGCTGCTGCTGCCGCCGAGGCTGCTCCTTCATCTCCGCCCACCACACCAGACCCAGCACCGCCAGCACCGCCGTGGCTCCCGCAGTCCAAGCAGATCGGCACCTGGGCTCGCAGGCGAAGGGTGGGAGTGCGCAGCGATCGACGCCGATCGCTGCCACCCACCATCGCCCCAACGGGAAGAACCGCCCGGCAGCGATTCCAAGGAGCCCGAAGCGAACATCCTGGAGCAGCACAGGCTGGCCCAGAGGCTTAAACCCCGGGAGCCCAGGTGCCGAACCCCGCACAGCAGAAAAGACATGACAGCCGGTGCCCAGTTCCTTCTGCAGCCATCCGGATCAGCGTCCGGGCTCGCAGGCAAAGGGTGGGAGTGCGCAGCGCATTTTCCTGGCTTGGCCCCGATCCGGACGGCTGCAGAACGAACTGGGCACCGGCTGTCATGTCTTTTCTGCTGTGCGGGGTTCGGCACCTATGCTCCCGGGGTTTAAGCCTCTGGGCCAGCCCGTGCTGCTCCAGGATGTTAGCTTCGGGCTCCTTGGAATCGCTGCCGGGTGGTTCTTCCCGTTGGGGCGATGGTGGGTGGCTGCGAGCCTGGAAGAGGTGGTGAAATGCAGAGCAATACCTCGTGGGGAAGGAGTCCGCCGTGGCTCCCGCAGTCCAAGCGACGCCGATCGCTGCCACCCACCATCACCCCAACGGGAAGAACCGCCCGGCAGCGATTCCAAGGAGCCCGAAGTGAACATCCTGGAGCAGCACGGGCTGGCCCAGAGGCTTAAACCCCGGGAGCTCAGGTGCCGAACCCCGCACAGCAGAAAAGACATGACAGCCGGTGCCCAGTTCCTTCTGCAGCCGTCCGGATCAGCGTCCGGGCTCGCAGGCAAAGGGTGGGAGTGCGCAGCGCATTTTCCTGGCTTGCTTACCTTAGCTCAGTGGTTGGGGGGTCAAACAACCCTTTCACAGGGGTTTTGATGGTGGTGCAATACAGAAAAATGAGCACAGCCCTCGCCATCCGGAATGAATGGTGCTGTTGTGGCGGTGGGGGAGGGGGCGGCAGAAGCGGGAAGAAGCGGCGTTTGCGATGGCTGGAAGCTGTGGGAGTGAAGCACAACTTTCATTTGTACGGCAGCAGCATTCCGCCTTGGTATATTTGTGTCAGGAGTGGCGCAAGGCAGCCTTTGTTTCCTGCTGCCTGGGACTCAGAGTGGTAAATGGCGTCTGATCCGGAGAGCTGCTGGATTTTGCTCTCTAATCCGGATGCCAAATCGGCCCCCTGCAAACTCTCGTCTCTCGAGGAGCGCTCCCTGAAGCGGGGCTGGAAACTTTGGTTGGACTGCTTGAGAGAGGAGAGCTTGCAGGGGGGCGATCTGGTGTCTGCAATGGAGAGCGGCATCCGGCTTTTTCTCTCCGCTATAAGAGCGCTGTAAGAGCGGCAGCCCTCATCTCCTAATGCTTGGGACTCGGAGTGGTAAATGGTGACTGGTCCGGAGAGCAGCTGGATTTTGCAGTCCCAAGCATTAGGAGATGAGGGCTGCCGCTCTTACAGCGCTCTTACAGCGGAGAGAAAAAGCCGGATGCCGCTCTCCGTTGCAGACACCAGATCGCCCCCCTGCAAGCTCTCCTCTCTCAAGCAGTCCAACCAAAGTTTCCAGCCCCGCTTCAGGGAGCGCTCCTCGAGAGACGAGAGTTTGCAGGGGGCCGATCTGGCATCCGGATTAGAGAGCAAAATCCAGCTGCTCTCCGGATCAGACGCTATTTACCGCTCTGAGTCCCAAGCAGCAGGAAACAAAGGCTGCCTTGCGCCGCAAATATAGCAAGGCAGAATCCTGATGCTGCACTTTCAGCAGACAGATGAGGGCTGCCTTGGCCATCGGCTGGCGCAAATATACCAAGGCGAATGCTCATGCCGCACAAGTTCAAGTAGTGCTTCGCTCCCACACTTCTTCCGGCCCTCAGTCTCTCAGGGAGATGCTTGACTTCCTCTCAGCCCCAAGACACTGGCTGGCCCATGAGATGAGAGAGAGAGAGAATGAGAGAGAAAGAGAGAATCAGAATGAGACAGAGAGAGAAAGAGACAAAGAATGAAAGAGAGAGAAAGACAGAATGAAAGAGAATGAGAGAAAGAGACAGAGAGAATCAGAGAGAGAGAGTGAGAGAGAGAGAATGAGAGACAGAGAAAGAGACAGAATCAAAGAGAACCAAAGAATCAGAGAGAGAATGAGAGAGAGGGAGAGAAAATGAAAGAGAATCAGAATGAGAGAATCAGAATGAGAGGGAGAGAGTGGGGAGAGAGAGAAAGAGGGGGAGAGAGAAAGAGAATGAGAGAGAAAGAGTGGGAGAGAGAGAAAGAGAAAGAGCGGGAGGGAGAAAGAGAAAGTGGGGGGGAGAGAAAGGGGGACACAGAGAAAGAGAGAATGAGAGAGAGTGGGGGGGGAAGAAAGAGAGTGGGAGAAAGAGAGAGAGAACGGGGGGAGAAAGAGAATGAGAGAGAAAGAGTGGGAGAGAGAGAGAAAGAATGAGAAAGAGGGGAGAGAAAGGGAAAGAGTGGGGGAAAGAAAGAATGAGAAAGAGAGGGGGAGAGAGAAAGAGAATGAGAGAGGGGGGAAAGAGAAAGAGAGAATGAGAAAGAGTGGGAGAGAAAGAAAGAGAGGGAGAGAGAGAGAAAGCGAAAATGAGAGAGAGAGAAAGAGAGAATGAGAGAGAAAGAGTGGGAGACAGAGAGAGAGAGAGACAGAGAGGATGGAGAGTGCCTGAAGGACCCCATCCCGTACTGGGAGTCCAGGTGCTTCAGCAAGCAGGGCACTGGATTCGTATTAGTGGTCTGCGAAATTTAAAATTATGAAGTTGGTGGTCCCTGAGGTCCAAAAGGTTGGGGACCCCTGGCCTAAGACCATCGGAAAACACATATTTTTGATGGTTTTAGGAATAACTTTATCGTTGGGGGTCACCACAACATGAGGAACTGTATTAAAGGGTCGCGGCATTAGGAAGGTTGAGGACCACTGCCTTAGCTGCTTGCCTTGCTTCGCTTGCCTGAATCCATTCCATCAGCAAGCAACTCCCTGCCTACAACCAAGCAGGCAGGGAGTTGTGGACTTCAACTCCCAGAATTCCTCAGCCAGCAAAACAAAGCTGGCTGAGGAATTGTGGGAGTTGAAGTCTACAAGTCTTAAAGTTGCCAAGGTTGGAGACCCCTGTTCTATTGGGTACGTAAGTTTTTTTCCCCTTTGGGATCTTTAAAAAAAAATAGTTAATTGGGTTTTTTTTAAGTTCTTTTTTAGACCTAGCCATTTAAAGTTTAGGAAGTTTTAAATTTAGCTTTCATATAAAAATAAAAATAAAATAAAATAAAATAATATTTGTGCAGCTTTCTGAGATTTAGTGTGTTTCTGTAGTGTTTCACTCTAACTACACAAACACACAAAATCTCACAAAGCTGTATGTGGAATTTTGTGTGTGTAAAGTGTGAAAGTTGGGTTTTTGGGCTTTTTGTGGTTGTGTGAAGTTCCTGCTTGTTGCAGGGGCCATTTTGGGTCTAGCACAGCTACTTTTACATTGTGGATGAGCCAGTTGTGTTGTGTTGTGTTGTGTTGTGTGTGTGTAAAGCGTGAAAGTTGTTTTTTGGGGCTTTTTGGGGCTGTGTGAGGTTCCTGCTTGTTTCAGGGGCCATTTTGGGTCTAGCACAGCTGCTTTTACATTGTGGGTGAGCCAGTTGATGTTTTTTTAATTTTTATTTGGTGTGCGTTGGAAGAGGGGTAGTCTTATACGGCGAGTATAGCCCAAACCCTATATTTTAACAGGAAAAGTAGGGGGTCGTCTTATACGCCCAGTCGTCTTATACGCCGGAAAATACGGTACCCTGCAGGAAATATTACACATGTCCTGAACAAGCCTCCAATAAATAATATTCTGAAAGTGCTTGCTATTCATCAATAGGATAATACACAAACATAATTATTGCATTGATTTAATAACACTACTTGTTGAGAAAATAATTGTAAAAACTGGTTCCACATTGATTTTCAAAAGCAGACTGAAAAGCCATAAAACTACACAAGTTTCTGCTCAATTTAATTCTGCCATATATCTCTATTTAACATCAATGGTGGTTTCTTATATATAATATCTCTATAGATATTTATTTTCCAGTTGAGCTAAAAACTAATAAAGCAGGCACAGCTGCCACCTACAGGCTACATCATAAGCAGACCTTAAAATCCAAAATGGGTTATTTGGCTTTATAACATTTCATAACATAAAATTTTACTTAGGACATAAAAGGCTATATGAAGGTTTCCTCAGCAAGATTTTAAGACTACTGCAATAACAGTTCAAGGAATCTGTTATATGAAGATTTTTTTTTTCTAGGAAAGAAAATACTTCATATAAATAATGCAGGGTCAATTTAGGGGAGGCAATAATACACATATTTATGGAGAGGATATAATTGGTAAGACTTGCATTCTTTTACAATCTGGCCCGCATAGAGTGAATAATGTAGACGTTGCAGTTCATCATTCTGTAAATATGCCGCTATAGGCAAGAAAATGGATATGTTGATGTGGCCAATTTATCTTCTTTTTGCATATTTGTCCCATTGCCATCTCATCTTCAGACACAGAACATGAATGCAGTTTTGATCATATGCTTAGCTATGATAAGACTTTTAAAGTTCAGGACCTAATCCTACTTCATCATATCTCCTTTAACACTTCACTCAGACAAAATAAATTCACAAGAAAATTTAAATTGGTCAACTTAAAAAAACAAGTACAAAACTAAAAAATTAATAAATATGATAAGTGGAGAACTTCCCTTATAGCTGCCACTACCATTTCTCTGCAAGCAAAAAGTCAGATATTGAAAGAAAAACTGGTAAGTGGTTCATGTTTTGTGGTTACTGTACAGTTAAGAGGATTACAGATTGTTAAACAGACACTGAATCAACATGTATTTATTAATGTGATATTATCTTATTTGATCTGAAGGAGTCTTGACTTGCAAAGTATGAGAAATTGAACCCTTTGAAGACATGGTACCTCTTCATCATGCATGATGACCACCTCTGGTGTCCACAGTATAGAGTTTGAGATGCACAATCTATACATGTATAAAATATATTTTAAGTTAAGCTTGTCTCTTAGTGACTTCATGGACATATATCCATGCAGGGTTTTCTGACAACAGTACAGGAGGCGTTTCCGTTGCCTTCCACCAATTTTGTTTTGTTGTTGTCAATCCACACAGGGCGGCCAAGCAGTTAAGATGCTGGGCTTGTCGACCAGAAGGTTGGCAGTTCAAGACCCAAGTACCACATGATGGGATGAGCTCCTGTTCTTGCCCCAGTTCCTGTCAACCTAGCAGTTCGAAAGCATGCAAAGCCAAGTAGATAAATAGGTATCACTTCGGTGGGAAGGCAACAGCATTCCATGCACCTCGGCATATAGTCATGCTGGCAACATGAACACAGAAGTGTCCTTGGATAACACTGACTTCCTCAGGTAAGAAATGGTGATGAAACACTGCCCCCTAGAGTCAGGCGGGGGGAAAACCTTTAATCTATAGACTAGCTCCCAGTCCTGGTATTCTATCCAAGTACCCAGCAGGCACAATCAACTTTGGTTTTGAGGCTTACGTGTATAGTTTCATGTAACTCAATATAAAATCATGATCCTACTGGGTTCCAGGAGTTGTGGTGATTTTGAGTTTTCTAGCTGGACACAAGAAATCAAATTTGCTTGACCCACATGATACTGGGGGCAGAATTACTTGGCAGTGCAAGCTAACTGCCGCTCACAATTTGGGATAAGATGCACAAGCCATACCTGTATGGGACCCCAGTATCAGTAACAGATGCATTAGCTACAGTCTTTTGAAACAGCACAAGTAAGAGGATTTTATGTTATTAATGTTGAGAGGTAACAAAGCATCACTGATGCCATCTGCTTAATGCCTCACAGCATTATCATCTTGGCAATATGTAATTGACAACAGAGAAATTAAAACAAGTGGCCTCTGTTCCCTCATCTGATTCCACTGACTCTTGCTTCACCTTTTCTTTTCGCAATTCTTATTCGTTTGACCCTTTCCTATTTGTACACAATGCACATTTGGATGCATGACAGCAAGCTAGAAAAATGATTGGCAAAGAATGCCAAAATGAATTCTTGTTCTGTTTTCAACAGGGTGACAAATTCCACTGCTGCAGTAAAAATTTCTTATGATGAACTCTTCTGACTCTCTTCTATGGGACTACAAATATAACTACTGTGTACTGTCCTTGAATAAAACTTGGACGTTGATGGAGAAATAGTAGTTATTTTATGTTAGCTGAATCGGCTTAATATAAAGAGCCTATTATTTTTCCACTGGTGTTCAAGTACCATTTCTAAGCAATTGTTAAGAAAATGTATGTGTATATAGTAAATACTTCAGCAAAAATACTCCCAGTATAGTTCACTAAAAATAATCATTTAAATTTGATTTCCTATGGATCAGTTATAGCTAAAATAACATTGAAGAAATTGACTTATATCTTTTATTCACCTCTAGAATTGTTGATCATGCACCTTAATCTGATTTTTAGTAGAAACCAGAAAAACTAATTTATCTTCCCTCCCTTCACTCTCCAAAAAATCAAGGCAATTACAACTACTTTTTTTGTTGTTGTTTTTGCTGTTCTTTCTACCAAATTCAGCCATGCTGCATCTCCTTCACATTTTCTGTTCCTGGAAAGTTCTTATGACAAAGAGCCCTGAAACAATTAATACAGAACCTACTGCTTTTTTAGTCCATATATCTAGAATCTCCCACCTTGGGAGAGAAGAAAATCTGTGAACTTTTTTATTTTCCCCCTCCACTATTGATTGGCTGCACTTTTGGGATTTCTAATCAGCAACTAGACTTGGATTGGAGGAGAACATCAATATAAAACTCCCAAGGAAAGAAAAAAGGATTGAACCAGGTTTCACAGGCAAAATAAGAGAGTATGTATAAGTAGCATTTCTATTTTAGGTAAATCAGAGATAATAAATCAATAGGGTTCCCCCCCCTTTTTTTTAAAAAAATTCCAGTTAGCAGTTAATCAGGTTTTGTAATGAACAGCTAATTCTATTGGATCTTTGATGTATTCAAAAAGAATATGTTATTGCAGTCACTATATGTTACTTATATAGAATATAGGTTTTTTAAAATATATTTTAACATATTACAATATTCGTTGATGATAATTTGTGCTAATTTAAGCAATTTCATATATTGTTTGTACATTTTACACTAGTGGAGAAGACAGTGTAGGCTGACCCTACTGTTACCTCATGCAGCTATTCCCAAGACCTTAACTCTGATTTCTAGGGCACAGCCCTCTTTCCCAATGCTTACATGAATAGAACAGTTATGTACTGGATGCCAAATAATTACATATTTAGACATATAAATGTCTAAAGACATTTGTATAGCTAGATCTCAAAGAAACAAACTATGGGATGTGTGCAAAAACAAACCAAATAAACAGTACCATACAATCTGGGCTGTCACGGGCCGTGGGCTGAATGCATCATGTGCTGGCCACGCCCATGCCCGGTTTAGCAAGAGGGGGAGTCACAATACATCACGTCACATTGCCGTGACAATGTGGGTTTGACACCCCTGACCTAGGCAATCTTTTATGAAATTGCTTATGAGCCCCAAAGTTATAACAGAAAATATTAATTTCTTTTAATTCGTTCTACACATTGTTTTGTTTACATGAGGCTATGTAGACATAAATATGCAATCAATTTTTTTGGTCTTATTTTCAGGTGGATTAATTCATAGTTAATCCAAGTAAGCAATTTAATCTCTCTTAACTATAGACCGTTCATTATCAAATCTTACATAGTACCAAAAATACAGAAACAACTGCATTTATTCACTGAGAATCAGAAAATGCAAAATGATCAGAACTGATAAATAGGGGTTGTTCTGATCTTTCTAGAAATAATCAGGCTCCAAAGTCCAATTTCAGACACCTTTAAACTGGACTCTTTACATCTCAAACATTTTTCCAGCTGTTTATAACAACTTGCCTCAAATTTAAATCATCCTAACTTGTAATTCAGTATTTCAAAGCTTTACAATTTAAACTTACATTTATTTTAAATGTAAATATTATAAAATTGAACGTCTAAATCATATTTAAGTTGCAACCTGTTAAACATTATAATGGTCATGAGAAGATATATGATTATTTATGAAATAAATCTAGTCACAATTACAATTTCAAATCTCTATGTTTTCTGAGAGTGCTTAATGACGTTTCATATAATCATGCTGATTCATTAAAAATTCTTGTTTATTAATCTACTATTCATCAATACTGAAATGATAATGAGCTATTTTTGTTAGGTAGTCTTAATGTTGCTAAGATAACATATTGGATATATTTTAAATACCAGAAAACTCTATAGAAAAATTAAGGATAACTTGAGGAATTATCCTATGAGAATTCCAATAAAAGCTGACATGATTTCTGTCTCTTAAATTACTATGTGGACTAGGAGACAATTATTCTTTAGATTTCACATTTCTCGAATTTGCAAGAGTTCTTAAATCAAAGCATGAATGAAATCTTTCTATCAGCTCCCTAAAGAGGATTGGAATCTATGTTGTGGTTTTTAAGAATTCTCTTTAATTTTTCGTTCTGAGCCGTTCTAAAATTTCTACTGCTTCCCGCCTGAAGATTTGTTCTAGTTTCTCTCCATAAAGGGAGATCGTGTCTTGTGATTACTAGCTGGTGCTTAGGGTTATATTTTGTTAGGCTGCCAGATGTGTGCCCTATGTAGTGGTGATTACTGACTTCGCATTTTATTTTGTACAGAAAGTCCTTGACCTATAACCATTGATTCAGCGACTGTTCAAAATGATGCCCATGCTGAATGAAAGGACTTTTTTACTTTTATTTATTTAGAAAATTTATATTGCCGCCTACTCACACATGGCAATTTAGGACTGGACACCACAATTACAGCTGTTGCAACACCCCTGTGTTCATGTGATTGTGATCTGAGCACTTGGCAACCCATTCACACTTAATGCCTGGTCACCAAGTGCCCCACAATGATCTGATCAAATTTGCAATCATCCCTGCCAGCTTCCCCAGAAAGTCAATAGGGAAGCCCGCAGAGAAGTTCACAAACCACTTCTGTCTTCTGAGAGGATTCTCTCTTATCTCTGGGGGATGGCTAAAATGATCTGGGTCAAAATCTTCAGCCTGAGGGGATTTTCTGCCCCAGAAAATCTACTGGAGAAGACTCTCTGAGAGTAGACAGTCCCTCAGAAGTCTCTCAACTCTGAAGCTGAACATTCAAGTGGTTTCAGGGCTTTTGCACACTCGCCCCAACCCCCCCCCACCCCCACCCCCCACACATATCCTCTGCTTCCTCCAGGGGTGAAATCTACTTACCTTCCTTACCAGTTCAGAAGTGCACGCGCCACGTGCATGCTCAATTTGCTCACACGCATGCATGCGTCACACATGCGTTAAAACCAGGAAGTAATGACACCTGGGCGGGTGGGCAGAGCTTCACTCCACCATCGCTACCGGATCGCCGAACCAACGGCCAAGATCGCTACCAGACCGGGCGATCCGGTCTGATCCAGGAGCATTTCACCCCGGCTTCCTCCCATACCCAGCAGACTCTTGCATTTTCCTTCAATTTTCCCACTGATTTGATTGTGGGAAGCTGACAAGATGTTGCTTCACCTATGGATCAGGGCATTCACTTAACAATGGGAACTGAGACTGTTTGGATTGCAGTTGCTAAGCAAAATGGTCACATTTTATGACTTGCTTGACAATGGCAATCCCAGCACCAATTGCCATTGTAGGATGAGGATTATCAGCAGTATATGACTGCGAATTTGTCTTCATTTTGATACTATATCCCTACATTGCACAAAATATTTTCATAGCTTTGTTGGAGTACGTTACATTTGTTTAGAGTAGCCTGCTGGTGGATCCTGAAACTCCTTTGATGTAAGGTTGGGTTATACTTGGTGTGTTATACTTGATGTGTGTGTGATATTCATGCTATATTCAATTAGGTTGATCTGAACCTTTTGATGAAAGCATATGGTTATCTGTTATGGTGAAGCATGACTTGTAAGTAGTTTATTTCTGTTTGGCCATTCATTAACCATTCTGGCTAATGAATGGCAAAAAGCAAACTCAATTTGAAGCACTATATAAGCCACACTGAGCTCATGAATAAAAGCTGGGATATAAATTTAATAAATAAACTCACCGATCCACAGCTTCTACATCAAAGCAGAATCTCTTCTCTATGGAATCAGTCTTCCGTCGAGTGCAAGATTTGAGAATAACAGCTTCGTCTTCTCCCTGGCAGGATATTAAAATAGCATATTAGGTCAATTCTTTTCTTTTTTTTAAAGCCAATCTGGAAGCAACCTTGTTTTCAATGCCAGAGGCATTCACTTTGGAACCAGTATTTCACCCCATGCTGATTATCAATTAAAACTAGGTAATAAAGAAAAGGATTTGTATATCCTGTAAGATACTCTTTGCAAAATGAGAAACAAAAGATTTATTTAAACCTCATTTAAATCTATCAATCTTAGAAGAGATAAGAACATAAGACAGCCCTGACAGATCAAAGCTTTATCTAATCTTGCCTCAAAGAGTGTTTACCTGTTTAGCCAACCCAAAGCAAAACTGGAGAATATCTCTTACATGCTCCTAGCTTTGGCCACAATGGAACATTGTCTCCAGCTCTGAACCTTCCATTAATTTTTATACTCCCTTTTTTAAAAAAAACCATGTAAGGTAATGTCCAACATTATAATATCATAAATCAGATCAGCAAAAGAACATGCTTTTAGGCTACTATCAACCTACATTTTAACTGCACCTATCAACCACAACCATGTCAATATTCTTTAATTCACTTTGCTTAGAAAGGCGGTCCTTTTTTCCCCTTCTTTTGCCCTATTAGGATTCTTCTAAAACCTGAAGGGTCTTCCCTTTTCAGTAATTACAATCATGGCACAGAAAGAGTCATCTGAGATTAACATAATACAGGTAGTCCTCGATTTACGACCACAACTGAGCCCAAAATTTCTGTTGCTAAGACAGGCAGTTGTTAAGTGAATTTTGGCCCATTTTATCACCTTTCTTGCCACAGTTGTTAAGTGAATGACGGCAGTTGTTAAGTTAGAAACATGGTTGTTAGGTGAATCTGGCTTTCCCATTGACTTTGCTTGTCAAAAGGTCATAAAAAGGGATCACAGGACTCCAGGGCAGTGCAACCGTCATAAATATAAGTCAGCCAAACAACTGAAATTTCTTCATGTGATCAAGGGGATGCTCCAATGATCATTAAGTGTGGAAAAACAGTCATAAATCACTTTTTTCAAAGGATCACTAAATGAACTGTTATAAGTCAAGGACTACCTGTACTTCTAATGGTCTGTATTCTTTTACCCCTAATTATATAAATCACAATGTTTTTTTTCAATTGCTGGAAAAAGCAATTTTTAATCTAGTTCTGATTGTAGCCCAACCCACAGAAAGGAAAGTAAATCTGCTCAATCACTAATCAGGCAATGTTCCACTTCTGTTGTTGGCTTTAGTCCAATTCACAGATTCTTAGAAAGACCTGGCAGATGAGAGCTCAAATGGCCTCTAAAAGATACACAGATAGGGAAGTGCCACAAAATGAAATAAACATTCCCAGACCACGAATCATGGTCCAATGCCCTTAGAGGAACACCTGTGTATCCCATTACTAAAAGCATACTTGCGAAAAGCTATTCATTGGGATGTGTCAAATAATGACTTCGTTTCAGGAAATGACTTGACTGAATAAGAATAACAGGAATATTATTTCAAACATAGTACCTGCAAAGTTTAGAAGCATTGCCAATGCAAAAGCAGACAAGTAAAAGGCTGCAGGGCAAAACAAAGTGAATATAATAATTCATCTCATCCCTTTAAGGAATTAATATAAACAGCAAGTGCCTTGAGACATCTTCGTGGTATTACATTAATTGCAACAAACCTGTTTAGGAAACAAATTACTACGTTGGAATCTTTGTATTAAATATTTAAAAGCTTTTTATGTGGAGCTGTCTTTTTTTCAAGTAAGATTCTGTTAATTTTTTTTTTCAAAAAAAGTTCTTTTCTAGGATAATGCTCAAATGAAGAATTTGCGGAAGGTAAACTGAGAGAGTTTGATTCTATTTTTTCAACATGGTGCATGTGCACAGATGCAAGACTTTATACGCACACACATTTCCAAAGATAGTCATTATATATGTACCTACATGCACATCACATATAAATATTTAGAGAGCCGAGGTGGCGCAGTGGGAGCCGAGGTGGCGCAGTGGTTAGAGTGCAGTACTGCAGCTACTTCAGCTGACTCCTAGTTCAGCAGATCAGTGGATCAAATCTCACCAGCTCAAGGTTGACTCAGCCTTCCATCCTTCCGAGGTGGGTAAAATGAGGACCCAGATTGCTGGGGGCAATATGCTATTTAGTATACTGTCTTTGGTGTAAGCCGCCCAGAGTCCTTGGAGAGTGGGCGGCATAGAAATATGAATAATAAAAAATAAAAATAAAATAAGATATATATGCAGAACATAATGATAAGAGAAATGGTGCAAAGAACATTTTGATAAACAAAGAAGCCTTGTTAACCAGAAAGTATCCTTGTGTCTGATATGCACAATTATGTACTCTTTTTTTGACTTGTGAATTGTGTCCTAACGTTAAGATCAGTAGATTTCAGCACATTCTCATTTTCCTATCATTATAAAGATGCAGATACAATTAATTCATATGAAAAATGAAAGAATTTGTTTATGCCTAGAAATATATTCCTTCATATTGAAAGAAATAATAACTCTATTTAAATGAAATGATTAATAACTTTGGTCAACTCCATTTTAGTTTAAATGTTTAGTTTAGTTTAAATAAACATAAGTATTTCCATGACAAATCATCTGCATTTTTACTCACCCCCTTTCCACCAGACTTCTGGTCAAATGGCACCATCGTTATTCGTTTGGATTCACTCTGATATGTGCAGTAATGCTTTACCCAGGATGTCCCAAAATGACCTAGTCAGAATAAAAATGA
Source organism: Pantherophis guttatus (assembly GCF_059756535.1). Taxonomy (NCBI): domain Eukaryota; kingdom Metazoa; phylum Chordata; class Lepidosauria; order Squamata; family Colubridae; genus Pantherophis; species Pantherophis guttatus. The sequence continues at coordinate 188,796,972 of NC_142064.1, forward strand.
GTTATATATTTCAGGTATCATACAAATGCAAGCTAATTTTAATGGAATGTACATCTTAACATTTGGAAGGATGGAACCAAACTTGCTGCACAGGCTACAATTCATGATATGATTGAAACCTTTATTAAGAGTGTGAGTAAGGTTCTAGAAGGCAGGATGTTCAATATTAAGCAACCAAGAACACAGAGGCATAATCTCAAACTGACAGGAGGGAAGTTCAAAAGTAATATTAGAAAGTATTACTTCACAGAAACAGTAGCGGAAGCTTGGAACCAACTTTCAGAAGAAATAGTGGGTGAATCATCAGTAACTGAGTTTAGACATGTTTAGGATTAATGCATGTCCATTATCTGACAAAAATTAGGAATAAAAAATAAAATAAAAATTAATAAAATATAAAAATGATAAATAAAATAAAAAGTAAATAACAAATAAAACAAAAACTTAAAGGACGGATTTACTGGACCACTAGGTCTTTTCCCGCCATCAATTTTCTATGTTTCTATATCCGAAATACTGAAAATCACAAATAAAGGGCACTAATCCTTATTTGAATTACTCTGTCAATTTCAGTCCGTGAAAATAAAAGGGAGTAATTCCTATAATTTATCATCTTTTTTTAGTAAATCTAAAAAATAATCTCCAAAGGGGGGGGGGAATACTCTGGAAGAAAGGTATATGAGATGCAAAAGGGAAACTAACTGTGCAGGTTAAAAATACAATTTAAAATCAGGAAAAATATTAGTTTTCCTTGAAGGTAGTATACAGTCTATTAACAGCGGTCCTCAACCTGATATTAGATGGAATGAAAAGAGCAGAGATTCTCTTTTAATACTCACTGCAGCTTTTTGCTTTGCAACAACTTTTTAGATACAGGTGTTGATATTATTTCAAATATATAATTAGACTATCTACTTTCAACTTCTGTTACATTATGTAGACCTCTCCTGAAATGTAAGTTTCATAAGGATCTTATTTTATTCTTGCTAATTAGAGTTAGGATAAAAATAGCAAGAAACTGTAAACTGGTTGCAGTCAACGTGGTTGAAAGCTCAAGGGGATAGCAATTCTTCTGTAAGTGCAAACATATTGCAACAAACTATTTAGAAGGGGGAAAAGTAAAATCTGTTTTAGCCACATAATTTCTATTTCTCTTAACATCAATAAAATTCAATTGCTTGATGCCTGTTCATCTTTATAGTAGTTGGGAACTTCTGGCTCTTCTGATGCTGCTCTATCTTTTGGTAATCTGGAAATCCAGCTAATGCTTCTGCATGCTAGCAATTGTGTTGCAGCAATATCTACAGTATAGGAGTATCTCCAAACTAGCCAAAAAAGATTGCAAGGAAAGATATGAAGATATTAAGCAGTTTTACATATTGTTATCCTAGAGATTTCACAGTGCAGTAAAAAATGTTATCTGAAGTAAGCATAAATTTAAGTAAGCATAAATTTTAATTGGGTGTATTTTATGGGTAAGGGGTTTTAAATTGGAGAAGCCAAAGATAATTTAATTTTGTTTTTAATTGAATTTTAATATTTGTATTGTGTGTTTTAAATTTGGCTGTTCACCGCCCCGAGTCCTTCGGGAGAGGGGGCGGTATAATCAATCAATCAATCAATCAATCAATCAATCAATAAATGTACTCACGCTTTTCCTGAACATAAAGGTAGCCCTCCATGGTGAAGGGGCTGATGTTTTTGTGCTCATGAGGATTCTCCTTCATTTTCTTCATCAAGGATTCAACTTCTGACCGGGTGCCTTCAAAACGGTTTCTTGTCTGCATTTAAAGATTAATGGAAAATGAGTAAAAAATATTTCAGCCAAGCTTTAAATGCACAGAATACTATTTAAAGGTTAAATGAGAAACAAGACTGGCCCAAGAATGAATGCTACCTGAGGCAGAACTGCAAATGAAGAAGACCCATACCAACCAGATTTTTCAGTGATATGAGACAGAACAGCCTTCAAGAATTTCATCTCTAAATCAGAAGATGTCCAACAATTCTGAATTAGCAGGTAACCAATGGCTTGTTGGTTTTTCACAGCATCAAAATCTGTTGCCTTAGGTGGGTTGCCATATTTTCCCTAATACCTTTACTAGTTAGAAATAACATATGGAAAGTCTCATGCATGCATTTGGCTCACAACTTGATTCAACTGACGTGAAAGCTGCATGTTTTAAGCCAATATGTTGCCATATATCCATTGTATATATCAATTTTTATGATGCCTGTCAATTAGTTGTTTTCTCCAAATAGAAAACAGGTACACATAGAGTTCAGTTAGAGCAGAAGCATAAGATTTTGCCTTATACCAGTCAGACCACTGGTGAGTCTAGTCTAATACTAGTAGTAGCAACTAACAGTGGCTCACTACAGCAGCGGTCCCCAACATTTGCAGCTTGGCAGCCCGGCTTGGGGCGAGAGGGAAACCCGACCACACAAGTGGAGGGCTGGTGCACATGTGTGCATGAAGCTCCACTTGCACGAGTGGCGGACTGGCACATGGCTTGGTTCCGAATAAGCCAAAGCCTGGTAGTGGGCCGCAGCCTGGGTGTTGGGGATCCCTACACTGGAGTGTCATGCTGAAGTTTCTACACACTAACTAGAAAGGCCAATTGGGGTGGTTTAATTGACCTACCCCAAAAATAAATTTACTGTTAGAACATAATCTTGTTGTTACTTCTTAATCTTGACATGTATGTTCAAGGTTAGAATGCATGGACAATAGTATTGTAAATATAGGCTGTAGTAGGATTCATTTAACCTTTCCATACATTATCAGTTTCTTTTAAACTACATCCAGGCATCATATATTTATATAAAGCTTTGCAAAATATAGAGGGCAAGAAATATTAAGACAACTGAAAAATGTCTATGAAATATAACAAATCACAATATTTTGAGAATTTTGAGCGAGATTTTGAGGGACAATAGCTATTAGAAACTCCTAAGCATATTTTTTTTCAAAATGGAAAAAAAAAATCTTTTTTATTGATGAAGCATGTTGCCAGTATAAGAAGAGAGTAAATATTTACATTAAGTCCTGGCATCAATATTCAGGTCTTTTTTTTCTCTCAAAAAAAATAATAATCAAGAGTTTAGGTATGTTATGAATTTATAGGACATTTAAGCTTGTATTAAGATAAACATCTGATTCATAAGACAAAAGTAAATATGCTATTTTGAAATTGTTTGCTTAATCGCCAAATTTACCAGTCACCAATGGAGGAGGAGGAGAAAGAAGAGGATTTTGCTTATAGTTATTCAAATTAAACTTTTTATTAACATAGGAGTCCCTGTGGGTTTTACTCCGCTAGTTGTGGCCAACTATAGGGGGAAGTGGTCATCCCCATTTCAAGGCCAATGAGCCAGCACTGTCCAAAGATGTTTCTGTGGTCGTGTGGCCAGCATGACATTACAGAACTCAGACTGAAGTGGTACCTATTTATCTACTCGCATTTGCATGATTTCAAACTGCTAGGTTGGCAGGAATTCAGGCGAGAACGGGAGCTCACCCCATCACGTAGCACTCAGTTCTCAAACCTGGGCTGCTTGCTTTCCAGCCAACAAGCCTAGCACTTTAACTGCTGAGCTATTATGCCACCCCTTTTATTAACATAGCAAAATATGCTTGGGCAAAAAGTTGAAGAATAACACTTGAAAAAGATCCTTTATCTTCAATCAGTGTTTCTGCTTACATTTTGTATACTGATTGTCAGCTCTGTCTTGAAATCACTGAAATCCTTTGCAAGCTCATAACCATGATGGTAGAATGTGAACAGCCCTTGCAGAAATGCCAGCAGCTGCAGGGGAGGAAAAAACAAAACAAGGAATTGAATTACAAGAACTTTTTGGTTTCTTTTTATGTAGTAGAGGGCAATTGCTCCTGTCCTCTTTCTTCCCACCATAAAATCAGACAGGATGCCATGGCTGCAGTCCATTATGCATAACACAGAGTAATTTCTGCTAAACTCATTGGGATTGCTTTCTGAGTACACTTTATACACTACTTTATAACTGCACCAACAACGAAACCAAAAATTTAGAGGGTGGATATCCAGGGATATGTTTACGAATGGACTGGCAGAAATATTATGATTTAAGTTTTTAAAACTACGCATAATATTCCATTCTGTATCTCTTGAATCATCGTTTCAAACCACTTTTAATTCTCTGTAGATTCATTATGGAAGGTTAACAATTACAGAAGCTCCTCTCTTTATTTCTTAAGGGTGAAACTCAACAAACATTCAAATCAGATTGAATTTATGTCTATGCATGCTTATTTGATAGTAACTCCATGAAGGATGGAGAAGCTTTTTGCAAATAAACATATAAAATTATCCCAAATCTTACATCATCATCGTCATCATCACCATCACATCCCACATTTATTTAGTGCAATTCAAAGTGGTGTACGTAATGTTCCTGCATCCTATTTTCCTCACAGCAACATGAGGTGAGGTGAGGTGAGGTAGAATAATTGTCCCAAAGTCACCAGCCAGCTTTCATTCCTAAGGAAAGACTATAATTCCAAATCATTTTGCGATTGTATAATCTTTGGACTTTCTAAAAGTTTTTTTTATACAGAGGGAAACAAAATATTGGCCAGATCTAAACAATTTTTAACACCTTCAGCCCATTTATGTCACTATAAGACAAATAAATACATAAATAAGTTTCCTTGTGTGTCTAATCACACTTGGAATAAAATAAAATAAAATCCAATAAAATATTCTATCTATCTATAATATACATATATAGTTATGTCTTTTCTCTCAGATAACTGAGAGGAGAATTGGGCAGAATAACAAGAGAAAATCAGAAAAAGCAATAGCTTCCTTCAAGCATTCAAATGTACAAAGCATTGAAAGGAAACTAGAAATGCCTGCTATGCTTCATCTATTCTATGCCCTTTCCATTCTCAACTTTTCTGCATCTACAGAGAGGTCAGCATAAGAAAGCTGCAGCCCTTTTCAACCACACTCAGCTACAATGATTTGTTAACCAGAAATCCTGCTCAAAGTTCTTTATCGCATGAACTATTATCTATTAATACAGAATCGATTATTCACCTCATATATTTAAATTTAAGCAACCTATTTGCTGTACCCAGTGCCACCTGCAGTTCAAACACACAAATGACATTAAAGTAATAAAACACGTAAAGTAGAAGGCTTTTTGTCTTCAAAGCTACAGGAAGGAAGGAAAGGATTCCCACCCATCCTTCAATAATAATAAAATATAAATAATCAGCCAAGTTGTTGAATCTTACTTAAAGTAACAGGATTTTTCAAAGAAGAGAAAGAATTCTTAATCTCTATCTTTCACCTTCCCTCTCTTTTTTTTGGAAGAAGTATACAAAATTCTTTCCAAATGCTTCAGAAATGTAAAAATGCTCGGGCAAATTACAAGATACTGGTTTTTTGGTTTTTTTTTTAAATTTGAGAGTAAGCATATGGTCTGATTTAGGGCCAACACACCATGGGGGAAATGCCAAATAATTCCCATAGCTATCTTGTTTGGAATAATGAAAAAAGAAATACAGAGATTCATTAAAAAACAAAAGCAAAACTGGAACTCATTGATTCCCCAAAAAATAAAATGCCAGCAGAGAGATGCATATAATTTTTTTCTTTTGAAAAAGAAACTTTAAAATAATGAATTTCTATTGAATAAATCTAATGTCAAAAATGTGGGTCACAAGCATCTTTACCTCAACCTTCTTCATGAGGTCACTGGACATTTTACTCAACTCAATATAATCCCAACACCATAATCCTCTGCAGATAGCTGTCAGATGTTTCTAACATTTCACAATGGGGCAAGATCCTAAGCTATGTAGGATTGAACTCAAGTTCAATCATTCCTAAAGGAGGCCAATTATCTTGATCCATTTCAAACTCCTGATTACATAACATGTTTTTCTCCTCGGGGCCAAACTCGAAGAAGGCGATCCAGTTGGTTTTACTGGATATTTTGGTAATTATCAGTGATTTCATATGCATAATATCTTTCTGAATTATTTTGTTGAAATTATCTCGACATGATTTAGTGAAGCAGATTCCCAGAATGTGGTATTGAATTCATCAACCTATGACTTACAGTGCCCTGAGGGTGTCTAGTCTGATCCCCATTATATCAAATCTGATTCCTAGATAAATCATCCAGAATTTTTGAATTGGTTATTTGAGTTATAAAAATGATGTGTTTAATGCCTATGGATAAACTGAATGATATTTTAAAGATAACATGTAGCTGTCCTTTTTTTTAAAAAAAAGCAGGAATGTGCAACATAGCATGACAGTCATAGCTAGGAGGGCCTTTGCTCAACTTCATGTTGTGCACCAGTTATGTCCCTACCAGGATCGAGAGGCTATTCTTTCAGTCATTTTATGCCCTGGTTATCTCCCCTACAGACTACTGCACTCTGCATGGGGCTACCCAGGTATGTATGTATGTATGTATGTATGTATGTATGTATGTATGTATGTATGTTATTTGTTTGTTTAAAACACTTATATATACCCATCTTACAACCAACTCTGGACACTCCCAAAACACTCCCTTCATCCCATTCCCACCAGAAGTTATCCAAAAGTGCAACCAATGCCATTTGTATCCTATCTCATATCTGAACCTAAAACCAGACTAGAAGGGGTCCAGATAAGCCATCTCACCCAAGATCTGTGAGAGAGATGGGCGGTTAAGAAGTTTGATATATAAATATCTAATTCACAGGTGGATGCACTTACAGTCCCAAGGACCCTGTCCATTTCTGCAGGTTTGACAGGATCAAACAGTGACCGTGTCGACTCCCCAGGCATCTCCAAAGGAGCTATACCACACCTGGTCCCCAACTGAGAATAAATCTGAGCCAATATTCATTGTACTCCTCCCTCCTCCAATTTCCCCTACAAACACCTTGTGAGGTCATTTTGGGCTGAAAAAGAGTGATTGGCCCAATGTCTCCAAGCTGGCTTTCATGACTTAGGCAAGACTAGAATTCATAATCTCCTGGATTCTAAGCCAGCACTTTAATGTCTTACACATATGCACACCAGTGGTGGGTTGCCCCTGGTTCGGACCGGTTCGCAAGAACCTGTAGTAAAACCAATGGGAGGCTCCGCCCACTGACCCAGACGTCATCATAAGTGGTCTTATGATGCACGATGCGAATCGGTAGTAAAGGTAAGTAAAACCCACCCTTGATGCACACATACTTTATCAATGGCCCCCAATTCTTCTCAACCATGACAGCAGAAAGTATGAGAGATCATGGATAAAGGAACTAGAGAGCACAGAGAACACTCCCATTCTTCCCTATATACTTGTATAGCAAAGTAGGAGAGGAAAAGACAAGATTCAAAGAAGATACAACCTGGCTACCTAGGCCTGTGATTAAACAGCAGCCCTTCAGTCTCTTTTCCCTGCTATTATTACCAATCAGCCAAGCAACATCACTTCTCTGTCATTTCTCCCCTAGCTGGCCAGAAATAGCTGAGTACTGAAGAAAGGAAGACAGTGCTGCACCAAAGACTAGTAAATCAAACACAGTAGTGCCAGAGAGCAATTCTGGCTCGTTCCTCTCATGAAGACTACTGAAGTAATACATTTCCATCACTTGAAATAAAGCTGCAGAAATGTAGCATTCCTTGCCTAACAAATAAATAAGAATTTCCTTTTTCTGGCTTTGTTTGAAACATCCAAAATGGAAGCTTTTCAGCAAACCAGTTTCTTCTGAACCTGCTATTGGCTTTGATGTCCCCTTCTGGAGTTTATTCTCTTTCCCCTCCCAAACTCATCTGCTTCTAAAGTTTATGGTTAGAAATATATATTTTCCAGGGTAAACATCTAAGTAACTTGGTGCTGGAGCCATGACTGATGTTCATTGTGATTATTTTCTTCTCATAGCTAAACAGATCAGTGACCATAAGATATTATTACATCCCGAGCAGATATAGCATCTGAATGTGCAACAAATCTTCGCATACAATTTACTACAATGGTGTGACATTTCAGATTCAATTCCAATTCTGCTTCAGAAATAGGGGCACAAATAAATCTATAGCTTGTAGAACAGCTACATCTTTCCCCAGATTTTATATAATTTCAGGAACAGGCACAGCTACTTGAAAGAGTTACAGACAGGTGTTATGTTTATATCCCAGCTTGCTTTGAAGCACTTTGAATCCAATCATAAGCACTGCAAAACCCAACTGACCGTAACAATTGGACCACTTACACTTACAGTAATATTCTCTTTTAATGATTTTTCTTCAGAGTTACTGTATTTCTTCAACTAAGAACATATTGGAATGAAAATGTTGTAGCAGCAGAAAGACAGCAGCAACAACAGTTCATAATTAAACAATTTCAGTATCCACCTTTCCTTACTGAGAATGAAATTAGAACCAATAGTAAATATTCATATTTGTGATATTTGGACGTAATTATTTCCATTCTGTTCACATGGAAATTGTTTCTATGCTGCTTCCTGAAGATAACTTATTTCTAGGGATGAGCAAATATTTTAAGATTAAGTTTCACTTAGGCCTTTTGTGGTTTGTAGATTGAAACAAAAATATGCATATATTTATCTTTTTTTTTGCGTATTTCACTTAATGTATGCAACTCTGGGCTCACTTTTTCTAGAAGCAATATTTTAAAACAATATAGGGGGACTGGCATCTTTTTCTGAATGTAATTTTTTTTTCACCCAACTCTTATGCTTTTGCATATTTTTTTTAAACCCTCAAAACTGAAAAATTTAGGAAAATGCAAATGTCAGCTATTCTGATTTATGTATTGTTTCCTCACATATATCATGGAGATGAAAGAAGAAAAAGCCACTTTATCATTGCTTTCTAAAGCATTCACTGTAGCTTAATTTATTGTTATTATATTTCAGAGAAGAAGAAGTGCTTGACAAACCACAAATATTTACTTACTGGTTCCACAAACTCAAACATCTTTCTCTCCTGAACTTCTTGTACTTTGAAGACATACTCAAGAGAAACTTCATAAAAGTGCTGCCTGACCAGGTCCACCTGGGTGTCTGCCTGTCAGTCGTCATGTGGAAAGAAAATAAAAGAAAAAGAAAATAAAGCAAGTAATTAACTGTGAGCATTTGACATCAAGATTATACAAAGGCTGTTCGCTTGTACAGAACTTTCCCAATTAAGTATATTTAATTCTAGAAGTCTATGGAGCAAAGGGCTAAGCTCTTAAGAAAGATTGCCTTGTCTGTCCAATAGTTAATGACGTACAAATTGAAGCTGGCAAACTTCCTTAAGTGGATAGAGTGGTATTCTAAGAATCTGAGATTTCTTCAAGGATAATTACAGATTTTTCACTGAGGTGATTGGTACAAGTTGTCAAGTTCCCATCTCAAAAATAATGATAGCTGATGGGGTCTGTTCAAACTGAAGCCCTATAAGCAGATAAACATACTTTCTGCTGCCTTCCAAATGTTTTGGAGTACAACTCCAGGAATTTTGACAATCCTGGTTAGCCATACAAAGATTTTTATAGCAACAGAATATGGGGGAGTTCATTGGGAGAACACCAAATTGGACAAGAATGCAGCATAGAATACTCTCCCAAATCCTCTGCAAAGCAGACGCATTTCATTGTAAAATGCAGTTATTTGGTGTCAGATAAAATGATAAGTAGAAATTCCAGAGCATGGGAATTTTGAGAACTACTGGTCAAAGAATAAGGGGTTATTTTCTTATTCTTAATTTAAAAAAAATATATATATAAGTACTTATTACAAAGATATGACCACACTGAATATGATCAGATTCATTTGGAGTCTTTTTTACTATTTGAGAAAGATGAGAATGGTGAAAATAACAAATATGGAAAATAAAAATCAAGTTAGTACTCAGAGAAAAAGAATTGCAATACTATGGGCCTAAACCTAATTATCTGGACAATTTCTTATGTAAAAGATGTCTAAGAAAGAAGAAGAATCTTTATTTCTGTTCTTTGCATACAAGAATATGTCTACAAGCTGAAACGAGTTTTTAAAATTCATGTGGGACTAACAAAAGGCAACCCACAGACAGAATATGTTTCTTTTGAAAGAGGTTTAGATCAAAAGTTTGGTACCTGTATAAGAATTTATTTAGTTCACTACCAGCAATCTAATGTTGGGCTATAAAAAACTTCATTTCACACAATTATATTATGAGCTGATTGTTAATTACTCATCTTTAATGGCATGGCTTTAATGGCTAAGATTTAGTCTCAGCCTTTCTGGAAGAAGCTCACACCTGATATGTTTATGAAACTACTCAAGTTACGACTTTCAGATTCCTAATATTCTTTAAAGCTCTATGGCAAATGGAATCACACAAGTTTTGAAACCCTTTCTGTTTCTTAAGCACCATGAATGCTGTCCCAAATGTAGCATGTTTTCAGATATCTAACACACCTATTCAATTCAATTCAGTTTATTAGTCATAGACCATAGACCAGAACAAATAAAAGCACTCAGTGAATATCCAATTAAAAATTCTAGAATAAAATAATAAATAATAGTTAAAATATTTGATGAATTCCAGTCTGTCAATTACACATGGTCTAACTATACTAAAATAACAACACACCTATGAAGTAGCTGGGTTACTCATGAAAATCAAAATCCACAGCTAGAATTATTGCAACCAACAAGCCCTTGCACTTGCATTTGCCCCTAAACTGACCATCATTCCCTTCTCAAAGCCCAATTGATGACCTAAACCTTCCGTCATTTAATACTTGAAAACTTGTAGCCTCCTGTCCCAAAGTTGTAATCATTTAGCCCCTCACTCAAAATCCCAGTGCTTGAAGAAAATACTGATCTAGGCAGTAAAGAGATTTTTATTTTGGACAAAGGTAATAAAAGCCAAAAGAGAAGGAACTCTGCATCTCTAAAGGCAGCCATTTATGTTTGAAACAAAAAGAAAAAAGAAAAAAAGAGGGGGAGCTCAAATCTCTATATAGAAAAATAGCAAACTTTAATATAAAATATGGACCACAAGATGGCACCAGTATTCAAGTATTACACAGCTTTACAGGGAATTAGAAAAGCTGTGTGGCTAAAATTGTCATCTTGATGGTCTAGAGAGCAATGTTTCTCAACCTCAGCAACTTTAAGATGTGTGGATTTCAACTGACAGAATTTCCCAGACAGCAAAATTACAGCATTCATTCTCTACCTTACAATTCCAAATCTGATGGGGGTAGACAGCTGATTTAATTAAAAGTAATGTAAACTCTAACCTGGAATTTTAGAGTGAATTTAAAGAGCTCCAAAATAAACTTGCTTCTTAACATACATACTTAAAAGTATGTACGTTAAGGCTCAACTTTAAGCCTTTCATTCAACAGCAATAAATAAACTTTTGGCTTAGTAGCACAGGCAAACAAAACAGCCAATTTCACCTCTTGAAGCTGAGATTCTTTCTTCTTGGAAGACAGATTTAAGTGCTTTTCTAATATTCCACAGTATTTCTCAGTCTCCTTGTCATACTTCTTCCTGGCTTCCTGTCAAAATACGCCACATAAGAAGCCATGAAAACAATAATGTTGCAATAATCATGCAGATATATAAAGACAGACAGACAGACAGACAGACAGACAGACACACACACACACACACACACACACACACACACACACATATATATATACTGTATGCTTCCAAATGTTTGTAATATAAATGAGTAGTCTGTGATTCAAAACTTTATGTCTCCCTCCATTGCATCATCCTCAAGTATACTGATAAGGGGTATATTTTTATTTGTGGTATCCTTGCTGTTCTTTTTGCTCTTGGTTGTTTGCTTGCAGCTGTTTCATTACCCAACTAAGTAACATCAACAGTGGCATTGATATTACCTAGTTGAATAATGAAATGTCTACAAGCAACAACTAAGCTCAGGGAGCACCAAGGACATCACAGTTCAACCTGAGATACACATATTCTCTTCTATATTTACATTTCTGCCATTTAATTAACACATTGACATTTGCACAACTACAATTAATGTAATTAGTATGTTCATCTTTAACGTCTGTATGAGAACTCTGTTAACCAGCTTCTGGTATTCTCTATTTTTGATAACAGAAAACTAGTGACTTGCTCTAATCTGGTAGTTTTAATAAAACGATTGTTGCTCTTCCAATTGTTGGAGAATTCTTAAGTGAGTTTTTTTACCATACTATGTGTGTATATGCATGTCCTTTCTTAGATGGTGCATGTGATTACAGATAACTGGTACAAAGATCTAATTGATTTTGGATATACCAGTGATCCAAATCAGGGATGTCAAACCCAATTGCATCGCGAGCCATATCGTGACGTTATCGGGATGATTTTGCCCTTGTAGAGCTGGGGTAGGTGTGGCCTGCATGGGCTGTATCCGTCCCGTGGGCCGTCAGTTTGACATGCCTGATCCAAATGATTGCAATGTGTACCAATGGTTGCTATGATGATCTTCATCTGTATGTTTCCATAAATATCACAGCCAACATAGTAAGTAATTAACTCTCAGTGACTTTTAACACATTGTTAAAAATATTGTTAGAAACAAGTAAAACAAGAAAATAACACAAAACAAAAAACCAGCAGGTAATAAACCCAAAGAGGAACAAAAAAAGAGGGCTTCAATCACACTAGCTTCAGCAAAAGCCAGGTCTTCAAGATCCTTTGAAACACTTGTAGGGTGATTACCTCAGGGGGAACCTCAGCATAGATAGTGCAGATGGTGAAGACAGGAGTACTCAGAAGGCACCAGGTTGATGAAGTGTATAGCAAAGTCAGAATAATTTCCATGCAGGTGCCAAAATAGTAAAATATTTGTCATGATTATTACTACAGACATAGTAATAGCTTTTATTGCAAATGTGCTAAGTGGATTAATTCTAATGCCTACTACAATTTTATTCCTGCTTTGGTGTCACTCCTAAGTGTTGCAGAAATAAGAAGCAGTGGAGAATTTTGTATGAAGAACTGCTGAATAAAAAAGAAACTGGCAGGAAATCATCTATCTTAACCAGAAACCTCAGGTTGTTATAGCAACAAAGTAGGAGTAGAAGGTACAATGCCTTGGAGCAGAAAAGAAAAAAACTTAAGAGCTATACCTAGCTCATTATTATTATTATTATTAAAAAAAGAGGGAGGGGGAATTCCAGGTTATGAAACTCTATCAGTAAGAATGGACACTAGTTTTCCTAATACTCTTTGCAGACTTATGCAATTCTGCTATGATGCCACTGGATGTGCCACAGATTTCTTCTTACCTCAGCTGGGAATCTTGGATGACTTCTTTATGCTAAACAGCCAAACCAATTTGGCTGTATGATAACAAAGTCAATGCTTTGCTGTCTGGTTCAGTGTTATGGTGAAAAATGAGGTATCTCTCTAGTTCCAAAGCTACTACAGGTAGTCTTCAACTTACAACCATTCATTTAGTGGCCATTCAAAGTTACAACAGCACTGAAATGAGTTATGACTAGTTTTCCGACTTACAACATCCCCAAGGTCACTTGATCAAAATTCACATGGCTGGCAACTGGATTGTATTTGTTATAATTGCATTATCCCAAAATCATGTGATCACCTTTTGTGACCTTCTGACAAGCAAAGTCAATGGGGAAGCCAGATTCATGTAGCAATTGTGTTAGTTAACAACTGCAGTAATTCACTTAACAACTGTGGGAAGGAAAGTCATAAAATGGAACAAAACTCACTTTAACAACTGTCTTGCTGAGCAACGGAAATTTCGGGCTCAATTCAGGTCATAAGTTGAGGACTACCTGTATGTGACGTGTCAGTCCTTGCCTTGGCAGTGAAAACATATTCCCTTCCCATAAACATGCTTATATTCCTTTTTTTTTTTTTTTAATTTGATTTATATGCCGCCCTTCTCCGAAGACTCAGGGTGGCTTACAATGTGCTCAGCAATAGCCTTCATCCTTTTGTATATTTATACAAAGTCAGCTTATTGCCCCCACAACTGGGTCCTCAGTTTACCTATGTTAGAAAGGATGGAAGGCTGAGTCAACCTTGAGCCTTGGCGAGATTCGAACCCTGCAGTAATTGCAGGCAGCTGGTCTTAATAACCAGCTTAATAACAGGGTGCCTTAAACCCCTGTACTACCAAGGCTCTGATTTTCAGCTATAATCCTTTTCTGATATTCACCTAACATATGGAAAATAGAAGTAGATTGATCAATACTCTCTAATAGCATATCGTTGTATGCTTTTGTTAATATATTAACCTCATTAATTCAATAGTCACAAACTTCTGATAAGCATTTGGTTTGCCTAACATGAGAACAAAATGGTTGACTGGCTATGTTTTTGTTTTCTGATGTTTTTTTCCAATCATAACCATCTATATCCAACCATCTTATCCAACACTTATTACCATCTATATACTATATATTACAATTGTTCAATTGCAATAACTTTCTCAATTAAAATATGCAAGATAACCTCCTCAAACACTCCTCTTTTGATTGCTGTTGAAGAAGTCTAGAAGAGGGTTGCCAAGAAAAGCTATTCAGTATCTGACAGAAAAAGCAACTGCCCATGATTCATGCACACGATACTTCAAGTGTATTTTTCAAATCTCCTTCAAAGAGGCAAGAAAACATTATCAATTTTTCCACCTACCTTAGCAGCACCAATTTGCTCTTTTCGAAATTTCTCCAGAGGTGTGATTAGGACTTCACTAGCATTTTCAATCTGCCAAGGAAATGGAAAAGAAATGCTTACAGTCTATTAAGTCTAAGCATCCACATTCCCATGCTCGGTTGCTATCATTCTCTTTAAATGTGATATATTTTTTTTCTTTCTAAAATACCTGTATGATTCAGAATTTTATACACCTTATAATTAGAGGGATCCCCTGATTTTAATATATAACAATTTGAAGGCTGAACAATTCAAAAACTGTGGTTATTTATACAGCTTCTTTAGAGAATAAAAAAAAAGTTAAGAGCGTGGAAGAGTTTCAGAAAACAGCTGATTGCTACTACTAAGTACTGTACATTGCTCATATATAACCATTCCCTTTTCTGGGTTTGGAAACTAAACAGATCAGGCTAGGATAGTATTTTGATGGGAGAGTTCTATGGAATATTATGAGTAAGGACTAGGCTGGGGAGTTGAAAAAGCATTCCAAAAGGCGGCAATGAAAAAATTGACAACCATTTGTTGTCAAAGCACGTCCATGAGGACACTGGGAGTTGAGCTCAACTTGAAGTAAATGTTGATTTTTTTAAAACCTACAAACTTATAAACTGATGGATCCCCCCCCCCCAGTGGTGGATTGCTCCCGGTTCTGTCCAGTTCTTCCAAACCGGTAGTAAAAGCGGTGGGAGGCTCCGCCCACCTGCCTGGACATCATAATGGAGCATCTGCACATGAGCAGAAGTGCGCACGCGAGCTAAGTGCCCATTGCAAACCGGTAATAAAGGTAAGTAGAACCCACCCCTGATCCCCACCCCTTCTCTTCCTTTAGGTAGATCACTACAACACTGTGGAACATCCATAACGTCAACCCAGATGGATTTTCATACAGATTAAAAACAGGCTTTTTCCTGGGCACTGGGCTGGGAAGTGAACTAAGTTCATTTTTAGGATTTACTGAGGTAGATATCTGTGCTGCTTCAGATGTTATATGTTTTGTTTTTGCTTACATTTGTATTGTTGCTTTTAATCTGTTGCCACTCAAGGATAAATGGCCAACTATACAAAGCAAAAAAATAAATAGGTTCATAATATGAAACCCACAGAAGCACATAGCCATTTCAGTTGACATCCATAAAACTTCAAAATTAAGTTGATCTTTAAAATAGTAATGATTTCATTAGATTCCCTAAGCTTCTGAGATTTTAGTGTTTCAATGTAATGCTGCAATTCTAACTTTCATGCTTCAGACTGTTTGTTCTGTCTTTTTAGATTTCCAATAGAATGTGGATCATAGGCTGGAAATGTTTGTAGTGAAAACAACCACAAACAAGGTAAAAACTTGTGCCTAAACACAATTCTAATTCTAAAACTGTTTAAACACAGTTTAGCTTTTCTAACTTTCACCATTCAACCTTTTGCTGCTTATGTAGATTATGTAGAATATTCTATATAGAACTATAGAATATTCTATAATTACAAGAACACGGATGGTGCAGTGTTACAATGCAGTATTGCAAGCTAACTCTGCCCACTGCCAGGAGTTCGATCCTGACCGGCTCAAGGTTGAGTCAGCCTTCCATCCTTCCAAGGTGGTAAAATGATGAGCCAGATTGCTGGGGCAATATGATGACACTGTAAACACTTAGAGAGGACTGAAAAGTACTGTGAACTGGTATATAGATATAAGTGCAATTGCTATTGTTATTGCTACAAAGTCCCAACGAATCATAGAAGGCAAAAATTGTCTGGTTGAAAAGCTTTTTGTTTTAAAGCAGCTTTATCTATAACTTTTGAGGCCAAGATCACTTAAAGATACCAGAAGACTGATGTCGATGTTTGAATAGCCAAGAGTAATTCTAGGCAGAGAAATTCACCTACATTTTTTAATGTAATTCAATTAGCTGTAGAAATTCATTCACAGAGAACTGAATCACAGAAACATTTCCAAAAGTAATATAGGAGGCTCCTGCAGTCAATCACAAAGGCTGTATGTGAATTTTCTGTCTGTCATTGTTACAATCATCTCAGTAGCATCCCTGGCTTCCCATGTTTCGATTAAATCCCAAAGGAAGGCATCATGAGGGAATTCCTCCAATTGTTTTTTGTTCATACTTGAACTACCGTCAGCTTCGTCCTGTTCTCACAGAGAAATCACCATGCTTGGCAGGCAGGCAGACTTGCTAAACTTTCCTTCTGGCTAAAAAACAGCCAGCCAGAGTGTGAAGCAGAAGCAAGATCTATGAATAGCCCAAGAGATTAGAGAAGAAGCAAAAGAATGTAGGGTCAAGGTACAAACTAGCTCAAGCATTTCTAGGGAATACAGAATGAAGACAATCCGAGTCTTCTCTAAACAACTAGTTCTATATCTCAGCTTCTAGCCTACCCAGAACTACATGAGTCTCACACCAGCTCAATTCAAAGGGCCAATTTACATGAGTACAATAAGACCTCTACACCATTCCAAAGGAGCCTTTCTCTAGTTCCATGATGATTAGCCCTTTAGCTCTTTGCTTGAGTCACCATTATTCCTGCAGACTTCACCCCAGAAGCACAGATCCAAGATAAGTGGTGCCTTACCCAGCAGTACTTGCAAAAGGGATCCGGATATCTTGGTAGACCACAGATTCAGCATGATTCAGCAGTGTACTGTGGCTTCCAAAAAGCCCAATACTATATTAAGCTTCATCGAGATCGTGAGAAGTGATAGTACCATATCCTGCCACACTGGGATAATTTTATGTTTATTTGCAAAAAGCTTCTCCATCCTTCATGGAGTTACTATCAAATAAGCATGCATAGACTACAATCAATGAGTGGGAAGCGTTATGGAGGGAGACACAAATTTGGAATCAGAAGGAATTTCCTAACTGTTAGAGCTACATGGCAATGGAACAGCTTGTTCCTAGAGTCATGGATGCTCCATCAGTGGAGGTTTTCAAGAAAAGATTAGATGGCCATTTGTCCAGGCTGGTATGAGGATTCCTGCACTAGGTCAAGGATTTGACTACAAGACCTCCAAGGTCCCTTTCAATTCTATGATTCTATGACTTAAATCTATAGTCCCTTCTACATGTGATGCTATCAGAGACACTTTAATCCAGCTGGGAGCAAAAATGTCTAAAGAAACTGGACTGCATAATACAATCTTTGTTCTCTGAGAGCAAGACCAAATAGATTCAGTGGCAGGCAGTTTGCTGTAGTTTGCTATCCTTATTAAGCTGCCAAGATTTACTCCCTAAGGATGAATATTGCTATTCTTTTAGGCAGAGAAGTTGACAATTTGTTGAGCTATATCATGGCCATTGGCCAAAACAGGCAAGAGCATTGCAAAAATTACCCACAATTTCTTCTCAAAGCCAACATCTACCAAAGCCTAGTAAAAAGTTAAGAAAGTTGTTCTAGATCTTACTGAATAAATTAAAGCAATAACTTTTTCTAACCATAGCAGACAGACAGACCATGATCCTGACAATTCCAAAGGCCAATTAGTAGAAGATTAACAGGGCAGAAACATATGAATAATACTGCTTGCTGCCTTTTCTTTTTTTTAAAAAAAAATTCTCCCATTGAGAACAAATCTAAATGTTAACTGTGTTTATGGTCTCCCATCCCACTGACTCAATATCTTGCTCTTCTTGAGGTTTTTTTCCATTGGTAAAGTTGCTGGTAGAGGAAACTTTTTCAGACACCAAAAGGAGGTCTTTTATTATCAATTTACTCCCTTTAAAATCAGGGGGAGAGAAGAGCGAATCTATTCTATAACCCCCTGGGACACTGCTCCCTGGACCCTAAGATGACATTATGTACATTAAGAAGAGAAAACACATACTTATTGTATATGATTTCAGTAACATCCAAAAAAAAAATGTTCCCATCATAATTTACCTTGAAGTGTTTTCCAAGTACTGATTACTTTCTATTCCTATCCCAGAAATTATGATAAAGTCAGGGTTCCAAGCAACACCCCCAATGAAAGAAGACTCCAAGGCTTGAGTTACTTCAAAGTTCCATTTTATTAGAGATGTTATATTGGCACATCTGGAATATTATATCTAAAAGGAGGCAAGGTTCTTACCATTCGTATGCGCTCATCTTCTAGGTTCCTTAGAACAGTAGCAAATTCTTGCAGGGATTTTGCTATAAGAAATAAAACAAAGACAATCAAGATTAGTGAATATATGTAGTCTTTTACGTGCAACCATTCGTCTGGCAAAGATTACAATGGCACTAAAAAAGTGACTTATGACTAGTCTTCACACAATTATTTCACAATCACATGTTCAAAATTCAGATACTTGGCAACCAGCATGTATTTATCACTACTGCAGCATCCTGACGTCATGTAATCACCATTTGCGGCCTTCCCAGCCAGCTTCCGACAAGCAAAGTCATTGGGGCAAGCCAGATTTCACTTTGCATAACAACAATTGCATAATTTGTTTAACAACCGCAATGATTTGTTTAACAACTGTGGCAAAAAAAGGTCATAAAATTGGGGCAGCTCACTTAACAACTGCCTTGCTTAACAATGGAAGTTATGGTCCCATTTGTGTTTGTAAGTCAAGGACTATCTATAGTGTGAAAGAAAAAATTAATTTTCTTGACCAATATGGCTATGTATTTGACCTAGGAAAACAAAATAAACTAGCATAAGTCCAAGTCATGGATTGTAACAGTAACAGAGTTGGAAGGGACCTTGGAGGTCATCTAGTCCAACCTCCTGCTAACGCAGGAGACTTGTACTAGGGATTCGAACCACCGAACTGCCAACCTTTCTGATCGACAAGCTCAGTCTTAGCCACTGAGTCACCTAGTCAGGCTCGTTTGGCCTACCTTTCTACCTTGATCTTTATTACCTTCCAAAAACAAGGCAACTGTGTCCTATTGAAGAGCCAACGTTTAAGTAGCACTATCCATATTAGTTTTCATTCTCAGTTATTTGTTTCCATGCTATTTGAAGACACTGTGCTTTCAAAGTACTGAAATACCATATTCTAGTCTTTCCCAAGCACTCTCTTTCTTGTTACCTGTACATCTTTCTAAGATACATTCTTTGTAAGGGGACTATATATTTGACATCCATGTATGAGAACTTTAATTTTGCAGTTATCTTTTAAGCACATTTATATCTTCTGATAGGTAACTAGATGAACACACCCACATGCACGAATATATTGATGCATACATGCATGCACAAATACATCATGCCTACACGCATACCCAAATCATATACTTACACTATGTTTATATGATTTTGAATACATAGTAGGACCAAATGAATGTATAATTAGATAAAAATACAAAACATATAAAGAAAAAATGTTAAATCAGTCACCACTATCTTTGTCAAGAGGCTGATAGGGGATTGGAAATAGGTCTTTCACTTATTTATGTTTACACAGGCATTAGAAGTATATAGTGCTGTAACATTATAATGCCATAATAGTGGATTTCTTAAAAATCAGTAACAGTGTTTTTCATCCCTGCAATGGGCACTGCTTAAATGGCAGTTCATAGAAACAAGGTTTAACTTTATACAATGTCATCAACATTGTCATTTAATTTTAAGTATATGATTTATGTGCATGTATCTGTTTGCGTGTTTGCAGCCACATAGCTGAGAAAATAACAGCACCATTTGACAACCAGTCAAATCAATAACAGAACACAAAGTGTTGCACAGCCCTCAAAATTAGTGACCAGTTGGCACTCATTTCAGAGCATACACAAGTATTGAAGTATGATCAGTCCATCTGGCACGGTCTATATAAAAACTAAGCCTCTTTAACAAGTGTAGGATTAAGGTAACATAATCCTCTTGTTTTCATTATTTCTCAAACAAATCAAATTCAGCGGTTTCTAAATGTGATAAGAAACAATGCAAATGGATGATATAACAATCTTGTCTCCAAGCACTAATCTTGGCTCATGTAGTAAGGCAAACATAAGCCTTTTCTGTTTGTTTGTTTTTTGGTTCTATTTTTTGTTTGGTTTGATGAGCAATGGGGAAGATTATCCAGAAAAGATAGTCTGGACTTTCAGATGAGACATTGTCTTCAACATGTACTCACAAATAGGTCTAAATAGATAAACAAAAAAATGCATCTGGTCTTAAACAAAATCTTTGGGAGCAAATAAATAACATTCATATTCTGAGTTTTGTTCGGTCATTTGTTTTCTGAGGAAGTGGATAAAGTTCTTGGAACTATTTGTGCCATTACTTTATGTTAGATCGTTCCATAGCTTGGTTTATAAGAACCTCAAAAGACTCTATCACTGAGTTTATTAACTTTCTCTTCTTTGGGTAGAGTTTCCAAACCCCTTAAAGAAAGCGGTGGTCAAGCCTTTGCATAGAGAACCATTTTTTTGGCCTGACCAAGTTTAACAATTAACGTCCAATTTTCGTATTCAGCCAAGCTAAAGGAACTCTTACAGGTGATTTTAATTTTTTCTTCTAGATTTGGACCTGGATCTGACATAGACAACCTTGATGGATAAACTGTATCATGAGAACATGAGGTGCTGCAATCCTATTTATATTACAAGATCTCTCAGTAACTTCTGACACTGGCGCCCATTTGTTTGGTACATTTGAAAGAATTGGGGAGTAGAGGTGCTACTTGCAACGATGCCTACAGCTCCAGGAGCTACCAAAAACAGATATTGGGAAAACCTTGTTCAATCCCATGCAGTGTCCTGCAAGGATTTATTTCTCATGATATCTAACATTAATATGAACTCACTGAGAAGAAGATATAGATTTGGCCTTAGTAATCAACATGCTATTGATACATAACCATACATTTCTATTCTTGGAGCCTCTGAACATCTACAAGTTGTAAGAGACTGAATGTGAGAGGCAAACTGAAATTGAACACAAATAGTTACTATTTCTGGGACTGGATTTCAGGATTAAGGAAAAAATACTGATTCCGGACAAAGTTGTATTCCTCTTTAAGGTTTGCAAGTTGGAGGTGTTCCTGGATTCAGCATTGATGCAGGATAGCCACAAAACTTAGAGGCAAAGGGTTTAATCAGTTTCAAAGGGTACACCAATTGCATTCCTACCTGAGCACAGAGACATGGTTTCAGTAACTTACGCTAGTGTACAACTGTGTCATTGAAATGCAATCTTCATGACATGGCCCTTGAATTTGGTTTATACTGTGCAGATGTTTCATGATGCAGAGCAGCACTAGGGTGAATGGCCCCTAACTTGAAATTTTTGAACATCTTACCTGGTTTACCAGAAGTTCCTTACAAGAGCATGTAGTTATCTAATCTGCTACATCAACAACAGAGCACTATTTGTGGGTTCTACTATGGATATACTGTATTTTTTGGAATATAAGACATACTTTTTTGCCTCCTAAAAGAGGCTGAAAATTTGGGTGCGTCTTATACTCCGAATGTAACCTCACCCACCCACCAGCCCCCACCCTTCGGCCTCCGTGCATCCTCTTCCTGGCTGCAGAGACTTCCACCGACAGTGGCTTGTGTTTTTGGGCTCCGCACATCACGTTTTCAGCCTCCAAACGTTCCGTTTGAGAGCCCTTCAAGGCTGCGGGGATCGCTAAAGCACATTGCCGCTGATCGCCGTCTGAAAACATGACACATTTGGAGGCTGAAAACGCGAAACGCTGTGCCCAAAATGCTACCCAGAACAGCTGCTGCCTTCTCTTACCCCTTCCGCGCTTCGCCTGCTTTAGTCACTGGAGCTCCCTCTGACGATCAGCTCTGCTTTTGAAGCTGTTTTTCAGCCCCAACACAGCACTTGCAAGTGAAGCAATCTTCCACACTTTGCCTGCTTTTCTAATTGCTGCTCCCTCTGATGATCAGCTATGCTTTAGAAGCTGTTTTTTAGCCCCAACCAGCCCAACCTCAAAACCAGCGAGCAAACTAATGTGCTGAAGCTGACCAGGCTAAGGATGTTAGCCAGATGAATATCTGGTAGGCAGATTTTTTTTTTCCTATTTCCACCCCAAAAGCTAAGGTGCGTCTTATAATCCGGTGCATCTTATACTCCAAACAATACGGTAGTTACTTCTACTACTAATGCTATTTTTCCCATGCAAGGCTGCTGTATATTTATTTGATTTATTTATTTGATCAATAAATCAAATCATTTCCATTTTCATAGCTTGCTTACTACAGGTAGCCTCGACTAATAATCATTTGTTTAACAACTGTTCAAAGTTACGATAGCATAAAAACAGTGACTTACATCCAGTCCTAGAGTTACAAGATCAAAATTTGAATGGTTGGAAATATGTATTTACAATATTTGTTGTGTCTCAGGGTCATCTGGTTGCCATTTGTGACCTTTCCAGGGGGCTTCAGTCAAGCAAAGTCAATGGAGGAAGCTGGATTTGCTTAACAATTATGATAAAAAAAAAAAAGTTTGTAAAATCAGTGTGACTCACTTAATGATCACCTGTCTATGGAGATTCTCAATCATCCAGGTCATGGTTGTCCCAAAGGGGCTTTTTTTTCCCCAAGAGGCAACTGGACTTTCTGGTTTTTCTTTGAACACAACCAGGTTAAGGTTGTCCCACAGGTGCTTTCTTTCAAGAGGCAACTGGACTTTCTGGTTTTTCTTTGAAGATGAAGAAAAGAAAAACCGGAAAGTCCAAACTTAAAGTCTTTTGAAAAAGCACCCTTAGGACAACCATGATCTGGATGACTGAGAATCTCCATAGACATTTAGCTATGTACTTTGGGATGAACATCCTTCGAATGGTGTGGGAGTATGAACGGATTTCCAGAAAAATTGCAGACTACAGGAACCATTTGCGTTTCAGTTTGAGATGCTGGCCTCAACAATTCGCTAAAAGAATGCAAATGACCAGCTGTGTACAAGGGATATAAATCCTTCCATTCCCCACCATCCGGTCATTGCCGAAGAAGCTTCTTGGATAAGAAGCGAAACGTCTTCAAAGAAAAACCAGGAAGTCCACTTGCCTCTTGAAAAAAAGCACCTTTGGAATTAATGATCACATCATTTAGTGAAAGAAGTTGAAATCGCAATAATGATCATATGCCAGGGACAACCTGTAATAATTTGCAGACATCCTTCCTAACTACTGTAGATATGTTTCACTTCATTCTTATCTGTATTTCTCCTATTTAAGCCACTGAATTGTCTCATTTGTATAAATCAAAGCCTATGCACTTACCTATACATATTTCATCATCTGTTTCTGCATCGCCTATACATTGAAATTTGAAATCATTCAAGGAGTCTGCAAATTTCCGTTTTGCTGAAGACAAATCTATAAAGAGAAGAAAAGTTTTTCAGTGACAAATAATAAACCACAGATTTAGGGAACCCAATTCTAGTAACTTGTAGCAATGTCCTTAATTCTGTCATCTAGGCTAGAGGACAATCTTTGATGTAAAGTAAATAATAAAGGTTCTGCTGAAAGGAAAACTACTGATCCATAAGTATCTTTTAAAAATAGTTTTTAATAAATCCAAAAAATGAACATTATGTCATAGACAGCAAAATTGGGAGTCTTGCTTCATTACAGGCAAATCTTCAATGTTCCAACAACTTTAAATCATAATTGGCAGCACTCCTACTATAAAGGCTATCCTTACAACAAATTATTTAAAGCTGTCATGCTTGGTTAACTTTAAAAATGCACACAACTTTCAGTTCCTGGTTTTAGTAATTCTCTGAGGAAGGACAGGAAATAGAGCAGAGTGAGGATGTTTTAATAAACTATGTCCTTTATTTATTCCTATGTATCCTTTTTTTTTCGTATTTGAATAGTTCTAACATAACCATACCCGTAGAGTTTGTTATTACTGCATTTCACTTTGTAATGTTCCATTGTTTTTTTCCACAACGAAAGCCAAAGAGCTGAAACATTCTACGTGACTTTGCCAGATAATGGCAAGAATGCTCTTTTGCTATCAGGATTGAAATGTCACATAGTTTTCAGAAAGGCTTTCTGCAAAGAAGGTTGGGATGGCAGGCACGAGACAAGCATCGGGGACTTACAGAAAAGCAGAGCTAACTCCAGCCTTCATCCTCACCAATATTTGTGCCCAACTATCTTGGCAAAGTTTAGAAATTTTCTGTCATTACATCAAAGAACAAAACAGTTCTTGTTTTGTCTCGACAAAACAAAACTGACAAAACTGTCTTGACAAAACAGTTTCTTAAGGCTGCATCCCAATTGGAAGGAAGGGAGTGTACAAAACACACTTACATCTATCCACATAAGGGGAATGGAGAACGAGAGCACACAGGTACGGTACCCATGTATAAAATTAAAAGTGGAGTAATGAAGAGTTTTGTGCAAAACTTTGGCACTCATGGATAACCAATTAGACAGTATTTATTGAAGACTGATTTTGTATATAGTAACTGCAGCGAGACTATTATATGCACAACGATGGAAAAACACTGAAATATGACTGGATTATGAAAATAGCAGAATGTGTGGAAATGGCACAATTGATCTGTTTCATAAGGGATAAGACAACAAGTGGGAGCCAGTTTGGTGCAGTGGTTAAGGCATTGAGCTAGAAACTGGGAGTGTAGCCCTGCTTTTAGGCTGGATTATTTTCTCTCAGTCCTAGAAGAAGGTAATAGCAAACCACTTTTGAAAAATCTTGCCAACAAAATTGCAGGGACTATATAGCCAGTCTTTGAGAACTGGACACAATTGAATGAACAATAACAACAATAATAATAGACAACAAGTACTTAAAGACTGGAAACCCGTTTTAGACTTTTTGCAGAAAATAGGAAAAAATGAATTGATGATTTATGGATTTGCTCATTCAAGGGATTGAATATGTGAAAAAGAGAAACGTGTTGTAAGAGAGAGAGGGGAGATAATGAGTTTGTTTTAACTACTGCAAAGAAAATTGGAAACTGCTTCTCCTTTTCTTTTCTTTTCCTACCTGCAACTCTTTTCTACTTCTTTTATTTTATCTTTCTTTTTAAATTTCACTCTATGTTATTTCTTTTATGTTACTTTTTTAAAGGGACGAGTCCTTTGTTCGGCAAGGTATAAGGAATGAAACAGTGGTGAAATCTTCTACAGTTTGCCACCGATTCACTGCCTGCACATGCATGGTGCGTGCAAAATGTGTGCTGCACGTGCATGTGCAGTGCACACCAAATGCGCCTTTACACAGAAAAAGAAGGCTTAAGAAGGTAAGTAGAACAGCGAGGGAGGGAACAGCTGTGCCGTGCGATCTAGATTCACTAGAAAGCAGAATTTCCTGCTTTCTAGAGAATATAAATCACACGGCACAGCTGTTCATCATAAATATCAGTTCAGATGAACCGGTAGCATTTTTTTACTACCGGTTTGTCTGAACCGGTAGCTTTTATTACTACCGGTCCCACCAAACTGGTGTGAACCGGTAGCATTTCACCCCTGGAATCAAATAATAAGGTTACTAAACGCAGCAAAAGCTAAAACTGTATGTGTATTTAAGTACGAGGCCATGTTATGATGAGGGAATGAACAGATAAAAATCTATTAAATTGGTTCATTGATCAGCTGGCATTCACAGGGTGCTCTGCCCCTCACCTCTGATTGCTGGCTATCCTGTGAGAAACTGTGAAATTGGCATTCTCAATCATAGTTCTTTTGAAGATGACTGAACAGTTGAATGTGAATAGTTATAATGGGCTATGAAAAAAACTTTGGGAGACAGAAGGAAGAGCTGCAGCCTAGACAACAGTCTGAGAAGATAAATTTGAGTCTAAAAGAGAGATGTGGGTAGAGAAAGCTTCTCAGAAGGGACCCTCCCTGCTTCCCTGGAAAGTAAAGACAGGGGAGAGGAGAAGGTTTTTTGGATTACCGTAACATACTACTACTACTACTACTACTACTACTACTACTACTACTACTAATAATAATAATAATAATAATAATAATAATAATAATGATAATAAATAACAGCTTACATCCTCCAATGATACCTTAACAGTTCCTAGATCCTTGGTTAGGACTCGAGCTGCTGAGCTATTAACCAACCTCAAAGGCTGTGAATCTCACCAAAGATTAACCAATAATAATAGTATTAGTAATCATGGTTTGGATTTTCTGTCTGGACTACCCTAAAAGGCTGACAAAAAGAAAAATGATGAGCATGCTAGGGAAACTAGATTCAGCAGTCCATCTGCATCTGAAAAACAAATGTCACTCTTTTGAAGACAGCAAAGTCCACATTGTGGACAGAGAGGACCCCTGGTTTGAATGAGGGGTCAAAGAGGCCATCTATGTCAAAAGTGAACAGCTCTCTCTCTCCAGAAGAAGAGGGATATGATATCATCTGTCCCCAATCTACAACACACTCCTTTCAACTGTTCCAAGAAGGTGCCACACCCATTTGCACCATTCAGGTGACCCTGAGGACACAGATAAACCTCCAGGTGGTCTTAACGACTCGCTAAAAGAATACAAATGACCAGCTGTCTGCAAGGAAAATAAATCCTTCCATTCCTCACAATCCAGTCAGAGCTGAAGAAGCTTCTTGGATGAGAAGCAAAACATCTTCAGACAAAAACCAGAAAGTCCAATTGCCTCTTGAAAAAGCACCTTTGGGACAATCATGACCTGGATGACTGAGCATCTCCATAGACATGCTAGGGAAAATTAATGCATCTTGCTGATAAAACACTTATTGTACAGCGTTCAGCAAGCCCTTGTTTCAAAAGATAAAAGATAAGGCAATTATTCAAAAGAAAAGGCAAAATGGATATGGAGCTATTACTATGAATAGTAATAGTTTTTCTAGTGACATCTTTCAAAAAGAGCAAAGCAACCCTGAAAAATGAATCTGTAACACAAGGAGGTCAACCGTAATTGTGTAAAAAGCAAATCAATATTAACTTCAGTTAGCCAGACTAGAACACTGGGTCTTCTGTTCCACCAGATGTTATCTGATAAACTTAATTTGAATGGAACAACGTAATCTACTTAATACATCAAATCAGGTTAATTCCTGAATCTTTTCAAAAGCTTTAAAAACACTTCACTTCTATATTATTCATGTCAGAAAACAAACAAAAATCTAAACCCATTCTGAAATGGAAGGCACGCACGCACATTTTCGGTGCTGGGGAGAACCGGTTGTTAAATTATGCGAAGCCCACCTCTAACTTGTTTCCTTTAACCAGAACCATATACTAAACTTTTGTCTCTGAGCATTTTGCAGAGCACGGTGTACCTTTTCCTCTTCATTACACGCACACCCTACGAGCTTAGCAAAAGTTTGCATTACGCAATGTGGGCTTTTTGTCAAAAAGGATTAACTACAGCATCATTCAGCCCTGTCAGTATTTGGGAGGGATCCAATTGCCACATTCCACCAGAAAAGAAAAGTGGAAAGAGACTCATATGAAGGATGCAAACTCACTATGTGATGCTTACAAAGAGGCAGCAATCCAGACTTTGCAGAATGTATGGCTTAATAAGCTCTATTACACTGACGTCAGCGGTGAAATGCTACCGGTTCTGTCCGGTTCGCCCGAACTGATAGTAAAAAATGCTACTGGTTCGCTGAACCGGCAATAAAAAATTTTTTTAAAAAAAGTTCCGACAATCAGCTAAGTGACCCGCGATTGTGGGAACTTTTTTTTTTTTTTTTACTTTTTTAGCATTTTTTACTATCGGTTCTCCAGAAAAGTAAAAAGTAAAAAAAAAAAAAGTTCCGACTATATCAGCTCATTCGAATAGGTAGTAAAAAATGCTTTTAAAGGGTTTTTTAAAAAGGCTCCAACGATCACAGCCACGCAATCGTCAGAGCTTTTTTTTTACTTTTTTAAAACATTTTTTAATAACCTATTTGCCCAAGCCGGTAGTAAAAAAATGCTTTTAAAAGGTTAAAAAAAGGCTCCGATGATCACAGCTGAGGCGCGTGATCGTCGGAACCTTTTTTATGGGGGTGGGGGGGTCCATTTTTGCTCCCAGCAGGCTTCTCTGAAACCTGCTAGGCCAAAAACGAGGGTTGTAGGCAAAAAAGGGCGGTGGGGGTCCGTTTTTGAGAGAGAGAGGGCGGGGGGGAGAGGGGGAAAGAAAGAAAGAAAGAAAGAAAGAAAGAAAGAAAGAAAGAAAGAAAGAAAGAAAGAAAGAAAGAAAGAAAGAGGGAGGGAGGGAGGGAAAAAGGACAGGAAGGAAGGGCTACAAACCTGGCATTAGCTGCATCTTCAGAGGATAATCCAGAGCTGGAAGGGACCTGGAGGTCATCTAGTCAAACCCTGCTCCAGCAGGACATTGTTAGTGAGTTTTGATCCCCCAGTCACATGGTTACATAGCCACGCCCACCCAGTCACATGACCCCATCAAGCCACACCCACAGAACCGGTAGGAAAGAAATTTAGATTTCACCACTGACTTAAGTTGAATACTCTAAATGCTGATTAGTTCTGGGGCTGGGATGGGGGTACGGGGGACATGCTGCTGTGATGCTTGGAAGCCACCATGTGTACTCCTATCCACACACAGTTTGTATCTGTAACAGGTACATAGAGACACTGCTTACGTCTTCTCCACTTAGAGAGATCCTATTTGTTCTGCCCTGATTAACACTATTGCTGCAGTCATCACTCCCATAGACGTTGTTTTCGGGGGCCCAGCAGGAATGAGCTGTTTCAGAAATGTCAGTTCCAGCAGTTCCAACAGCACTGAATCAGAAAGGTGCAAAATGGTGGGAAGAGTCATAGGCCCCTGCTGAAAGCTATATGGAAACACCTGGAGGGCTACATATGGCTTATATGTCATGGATTAATCATCTCAGTTAGGTAGGCAGGTAGGTAGACAGAGGGAGGGGGAAGAGAGAGAAAGAGAAAGAGAGAAAGAGAAAGAGAGATGGAGGGAAAGACTCTTCTAACATATTCCCCAAAATATATAATTAGTACTGGACCATGAAAGATAAAGACTCCTTCAAGTCAAGCTTCAAGGACATGTCCGCAGAGATTTCTTGACCTTTTCAGCATTGTGTGTGTGTTTTTTAAAAAAAACTTCTCAGTCTTGTCTACAGCTCTAGGGTCCCCTAGTAATCTGTCCTTCCAAGTACAAACTAGGTCTGAGCTTTCTTAGCTTTCCCAAATCAACCAAAGTCACCTAGGTGCTGTTTAAACCATACAAATTGATAATAATACTTTATAACCAAGGCTTGGTGGATTTTAAATGCCTAGGCTTTGAATGGCAAGTAAATCAAACTTCCGAATAACAACAGACTATGCTGATCTCTGGGAAAATATTAGAACATATCAAATATAATATTCAATCTATACTGTACACTTTAAACATTTTGTTCCTATCAAAACAGTTACAGTATATTCCTTTCTTTGCCACTAGAAGGCAATCTATACTATTTTGCAGAACACAGAATAAGAATTTCCCAGAACAAGAAAGCAGGAAGGGATGTGTTCCTTCACACTTCAGACAGAAAATCTGAAAACGATAAAGGAAATTCCATAACACCACAAATTCCATTAATTTGCTTTAATATTTCACATTCTCTCAGCTCAAGAAAGCCTCTTTTAACAACTGTTAGTTCAAGGCAAAAAAAATTCCAGTTTGGGATCAGTTTTTTTATGGAAAAGCTACGAAGTGTTAATTTAATGTTGATATAAGAAACCATTTTTTCAGAAAGTTCTCCACAGAACTAATGGCAGTGATATAGTATTTTCTTTCTAATTATGCTAATGGCTAATACAACATATTAGCTCAGATGCTATGGCATTGTCCTAGACTAATTGTCTACAGAATGGTTGGATGGAATTTATAATTTGCCATCTGTAAATTAACAAGGAAACAGAGCAACTTATATTCAATTTAGAGAAAAATCTAAGGAGAAGGGAGGGAGGGAGGGAGGGAGGGAGGAAGGAAGGAAGGAAGGAAGGAAGGAAGGAAGGAAGGAAGGAAGGAAGGAAGGAAGATTTCATGGCCACTTTTCCTATTGCAAAAAACACTCAGTATAAACAAAACGACTGTTTATCATCCCAAAAGTGATATTTATGCTGATTGCAATGTGAAAAGCCTACATTTAATTACACTCTCTCACACACAAGGTACAAAATCATATACCATGAAATTTTAAGGCAGATGCTAACAACACATAATGTGCATAATAGAAACTATTACTTAGAATGATGCCATAGAAATCATTTTTTTCACGTTAATGTCCTTCATTTTTCATTTGGCTTGCAGAAAAAAAGGACAGCCTAGGTACTCTTCAGTCTAAACAAGGCAGCTATACAAAGACCACAGAGAACATAATTGTGAAGGGAATTCCCACGTAGACAATGAACACTATTATTTGCACAACACCGAACAATTATTTACTTCCCACAAGAGATCAATTATCAGAGCATGTCAACCTGAAACATAAAATATACACAGTGGGACTCAGAAACATGAAAAAAGGTACTGGCCAGATTACACCCTTCCAGAAAAGGAAGGGCAATTAATCAAAATAGTTTTTGACACTGACTGTTGCATAGTCCCTTTTTCAAAATTCCACAGAAACTCAGAGGGAAACAAATCTTTTAAAATTGTTGGAATGCAAGTAAAATAAGACAACGTTTCGAGAAATGGTTCAGTGTAAACTGTTAAATTACTGCACTGTATCGCTCAGCATTCTCAGAATATAATCTCAGACTGTAATAAATTCTCAAGAGAAGAGAAATCCACAAATGGAATCCAGACACTCTCTTCACTAGTATATAGCATCTTGCTGTATAGGGGCCACCTACATTTCTGCTGCTAGGATTTTCAACCAACATTAGGAGCCCGGCCATGTTAGCTCCTGGAGACTCCAAAACCTCCACTGCAAACAAGAGGCAATTTGGAGTCAAGGGCCAAAACATTTAACACTACTGTGCCTGTAAAATCTGCTTTTGCTGCCTTCCATTTCCTCCTGCATGGAAGTAGCAATTTCAGTAATAAAACGTCTCTCCCCCCCAACACACACACACACACCCATGCAGCCCTTTTCTTTCTCTAAAGATTCTCCTCCTCCTCCTCTTCTTTTTTTTTTTTTTTTTGCTTTGCTTTTAAAGGCTGTCATCTTCACAAGTCCTTCCCCTATGGTCTCCCCCCACTGTTAACACCATACAGATCAATGGGAGAGACCCACAATTTGCTTTTGCAGCAACTCTGGCAAGCACAGTTAATAGTAGCAGGAAAATGCAGGAAAATTAATTGCCTTTTACCCTGCAAAGTCCCATTCTCTTGATGTATAAGGATAAAGAGAATATTCCCATGATTTGCATTGGACACTACTATCACTGGCTTAAATGGATTCCACATATGCAATTAGATCATGTTTCAGACATGCAGAAGGCAGACAAATAAGACTAGAAGGTTTAAGGATGATTTTAAGAAACTTGGAGATCTAGTCTAGCGTACCAGATATGGCACCAGGGTAGAAAGAGGGACATTGGGCATTCTAGTCCTGCCTTAGGCATGAGGCCAACTGGGTGATCTTGGGCCAGTCCCTCTCTCTCAATCCTAGCAAGAATTAGGCAATGACAAACCACTTCTGAAATCTTGCCAAGGAAACTGCAGGGGTTAGTCCAGACAGTCATCAGAAGTCAACATTGACTCAAAGGCATGCACAACACTAAGGAATTTAAAAAGGAACAAGTGTTTGTTTTTTTCAACAAAGTTGCTTCAAAGGCTTGTTATTCTAAAAAAAGAGACACTTCATAGAACAGCAGAATGATGAATGGTAATTTTGCATTTGAACATCTTCCTTTTGTGTAATTTACAGTAAAGAGTAAGGATGTACTTCTCCATTTTCTGAGTTTCCACACATTGTAAGATTATTGATACACAGCTGGGTTTCTAAATATCCATCCTGTGCTTAAGAACAGTGAGGTTCTCCAACAGTTCAGTTCGTCTAAAATCTAAGAAGGTACCAATAACAGAATTGCACTGAAACCCTAGTTCTGAGATACAATGCCTGTAGTGTATCATCATCATCATCATCATCATCATCATCATCATCATCATCATCATCATTTTAGCCACTGTCTATCCACTGCAGAATGAAGGTCTCTTCTGCATGTTTCCAACCAATACGGTCCTGAACTTTCTTTTCCCAATTGGGCCCACAATACTTGCTGATGTCATCGATCCATCTTGTTTCGGGTCTCTTTTGTAGATGCTTTTTATCAAATGGGATCCATTCTATGACTGCCTTAGTGCACCTGCCATCACCTGCCTGTACTGTATTGTATTGTATTGTATTGTATTGTATTGTATTGTATTGTATTGTATTGTATTGTATTGTATTGTATTGTATTGTATTGTATTGTACTGCATTGTACTGCATTACATTGTATTATTATATTATATTATATTATATTATATTATATTATATTATTATTATATTATATTATATTATATTAATTATATTATATTATATTATATTATATTATTAATTTATTATATTTATTATATTATATTTATTATATTATATTATGCTTATTATATTATATTATACTTATTATATTATTTTCATAATATAGAATTTGGACATTGGCTATAATATAAGCCAAGATTTGCTTCATCCTAGTTTACTGTAAATGAGTTAAATGTAAAACGAAAAATGAATTCATTCCTTGCTTGTCTATAATTAGGCAAAGATAAACCCCCTGTAAAAAGATTACCAAGACAAACTAAGGTTCTATCTTATCATTCTTGGCGTGTTTCGAATCAATGAATTAGGATGCCAACCAGGTTCATATGTATGTAATCCATTTCCGGTATGTCTTATCCACTCACACAGGGAGAAATAACTGGGCTTCTTATGGAGAGCATTCTAGAAAGGTGATCCTATCAATAAGCAGGTCTTCTTCCTAACCAGATGATAGACTCTGCCTGTGGAACAATCAGCAAGGTCTCTTCCAATGATATTAGCGATTATACAACCAATAATGGGATAGATGAATCACTAACTACAGTAATCTGGTGCCAGGTTGACCTAACCTTAATATAACCTAGGAGGGCCATGAATATGATTTGGGAGTTATTTTAGTTAAAAGTGGACAAATAAATTCCAATCTCTACATTTGTCTGGGAAATACCAATCAGATCTATTTTTATTAAAATTCACAAAAACTGAATTCATCAAACCTCCCTAATCTATACCAATTGTTCTTCATGAAATCTATTACTAAGAGCTACGGAATATGCAGTCTGCAGCAGATTTCACAGTTGGTCACACAACTTGATGCTCCTTTTCTTGTATGGCAGCTTGGAGACAAAAGTAATGTAATAGGCATTACTGAAAGATAGAGTTGTTTGGGTTTGCTGTTTTACAAACTTTGAAAAGTGATTGTTTTAATTTTGTACTCAGGGAGGAAAATACATCTTAAAGTCTTGCTGAAGTTTGTGATTGGGCAGAATTTGGAACAAATTTATTGCAAAAGCTTCTGTTTAAAAATTGGGCATTTGTAAACACAAATTATGGAAACCAAAACAGGTTACTAGTTTTAAAAAAAAGCCTCTAGATGAGATGGCGGTACATAAATCTAATGAATAAATAAAAAAGGAAAAACAAAAAACAAAAACAAAATGAAATTAGACCAAGTATAGTACTAAAGGTTTTCCCAGTTGCAATGTATGGCTGTGAAAGTTGGACCATAAAGAAGGCTGAGCGCCAAAGAATTTAGGCCTTTGAATTATGATGTTGGAGAAGACTCCTGCGAGTCCCTTGGACTGCAAGGCGATCAAACCGGTCAGTCCTAGAGGAGATCAACCCTGACTGCTCTTTAGAAGGCCAGATCCTGAAGATGAAACTCAAATACTTTGGCCACATAATGAGAAGGAAGGACTCACTGGAGAAGAGCCTAATGCTGGGAACGATTGAGGGCAAAAGAAGAAGGGGACAGCAGAGAATGAGGTGGTTGGATGGCTGGATGGAGTCACACAAGCAGTCAGTGTGAGCTTAAATGGACTCCGGGGGATGATAGAGGACAGAAAGGCCGGGAGGAATATTGTCCATGGCGTCGCAATGGGTCGGACACAACTAACAACAACAACATAGTGCTAAAATGGAAGCAAGTGGAAATCCATAAGATTGTCACATCCCAGATAAAAGAGCTTCATTCAGATTGCACTGCTGCACTGAAAATATAATTTGGTCTTTCATCTAATTGTTGGGGTGGAGATAAGAAAGAAGTTTGGCTTCTCTAGGGCTAATTCTTATGCATACTTGTGAGTGTGCAGACAGACTCAATTATTCTCTTTCATCTTTCTGTGGTAGTTCTTCCTCCAAGTTAAATTTTAGCTGTCATTCTCCTCCTAACAGCAGACTAAATTATTATTTTTGAACTGATTGGTTTTTTTTTTAATTTGATTTATATGCCGCCCTTCTCCGGAGACTCAGGGCGGCTTACAATGCATTAAGCAACAGCCTTCATACTTTTGTATATTTATACAAAGTCAGCTTATTGCCCCCACAAACTGGGTCCTCAATTTACCTACCTTAGAAAGGATGGAAGGCTGAGTCAACCTTGAGCCTGGGGAGATTCGAACTTGCAGTAATTGCAGGCAGCTGAATGTTAATAACAGGCTATTAGTCTGCTGAGCCACCAGGCCCCTATGCATGATTGTTGGATCACACATACATTTAGTCAGGAGGATCTGTGGTGGTGCAGTGGTTAGAATGCGGTACTGCAGGCTACTTCTGCTGACTGCTGGCTGACTGCAATTTGGCAGTTTGAATCTCACCAGGCTCAAGGTTGACTCAGCCTTCCATCCTTCCAAGGTGGTAAAATGAGAACCCAGATTGTTGAGGGCAATATGCTGACTCTGTAAACCGCTTAGAGAGGGCTGTAAAGCACTGTAAAGCAGTATATAAGTCTAAGTGCTATTGCTATAGTCCTCCACTAACCACATTTACTAGAAGAATGTGAAAAGCATACAGCTGCACAAATCATAATCTAAAATCTCAGATTTCTAAGCAGGTTGTTGCTATTACTATTGCTGTTAATAACACATAAACATATTTTTTCATCTTCCCAGTCAATACAAGGGCTTTCTAATATGGCCCTTGGCCCCTCACTTGCATAACATGTCAGGTATACAGGATCCTATTTACAGATAGTCCTTCACTTACAACCACTCGTTTAATGATAGTCCAGAATTACAACAGCTTTAGAACTTTTGACCATTGCAGAATGTTGCACCACCACTACCTCCGCGGTCAAATCATCCTGATGTGAGTGCTTAGCCAACCTATTCCCATTTACAACCAGTTGCCAAGCATCCCGCCATTAGCAATCTCAGTCAGTTTACCCAGAAAGTCAATGGGGAAATCAGCAGGAAAGGCTGCAAGCTGCTTCCACCTGCTGAGGACTCCTTCTCATCTCTGGGGATTGGATGAAAGATGCCTGCAAAGGGGAGGTCATCTCCTTCAACAAGGTACAGAAATGTTGCTGCTGCTATTATTAACACACAGTGTATTTCTTCATCAACACAGTCAATACAAAGGTTTTTCTAACTTGGTCCTTTATAATTCACCCAATAACACGCCTAGATGTATAGGATCTCATTTACTGGTAGTCCTCAATTTACGACCAATGGCTTAATGATGGTCCAGAATTATGATGGTCTCATAAAGGATGCTTAATGGCCCATAAAGCACTTCCAATCATCACAAAGGAATCCCCAACTCCACCAATGGAGTTCCATGTATGGAGAGGAGCTGAACTCCTTTGGCAGGGTACAGAAATGGAATTTCATTCTTGCAGCCTGCCAAAGGAATTCCCCCTCAGGGCACACAGGGGAGTTGAAATCCTTCAGCAGGCAGCCAGTCCCCAAGAAAAGAGGGAAGTTAAAACCCAAGCAAAGAGAAGAGTGGTGCCTCAGGTGGGTTGGGAGACCCTGGAAGGCCTGGAACAGGGTCCTTGCAAGTGTTTCTTTTCCCAAGAACTGGAAATCTCTCTGGGATTTTGTCAGGGAAGATTTTCAGCTGCTGAATGGAAGCTCCAGCATCTCCCCCACCCTCCCTAGGCAGCCTGGCACTCTGTTAGCTTAATAACAGTAGCAAGTAGACTTATATACCACTTCATAGTGCTTTACAGCCCTCTCTAAACATTTTACAGAGTCAGCATATTGCCACCAATTATCTGGGTCCTCATTTTACCATCCTTGGAAGGATGGAAGGCTGAATCAACCTTGAGCAGATCAGGATTGAACTCCTGGCAGTGGGCAGAGTTAGCCTGCAATACTGCATTCTAACCAGTGTAGCACCATGGCTCCACAACCTACAAGATGACCTACAAGGTTACTTAACAACCAGAATGATAAGTGCCAGGATTGCAGTTGTTGAGAGAAGCAGTCACATGGGTGTCTCGCTTGAAGACTGCTTTGCTCAATGACTGAGATTCTGGTATCAAATGTGGATAGAAATGGGGTACCTTTAGTAAAGGGAAATAACAGCTTAACTCATTTTTTATAAACATACACACACAACAGATAATATATAGACATGCATAGACACATGCAATAATAAAGTTTATTTCTATAGTTGAAATTTTTTTTTTTAAATTAGCCTTTCCCCAAAAGTATTCCTATATAATTGGATTTTTAACTGGGTCACAAGGCACAGTTATAAAAAAAATACTACTATAACATCTTCAATGATAACTAGGAAAACTCACATAAAATTCCAGTGGATAAGGATTGCGTACATTGTGTCCTAATTTCAGTATCTTAAAACAATAAATTCAAACTGTCCAAAGATGCAGTTCTATAGGAAACGGATGAAGGTTTTCTCAACCTCAAAAAAGAAACTAAAAGAAGACCTAGTTTCATCTTATAAAAAGGAATCCTAAATCTTGTTACGTTTCACAAATCAAATTAATTCCCTCTGTGATTTCCCCTGTGCACCAACATTATGGATGAAAAGAAAATTAGAATCAACACTAAGGCAGAAATATGAGACATATCAATACCTCCAATGGTATATAAAGTACAGCTCCCAATTATCTGCTAAGCATAATAGATACAGCCATAGATTATAAATACTGAGATATCTATATAGAGAACTTAATTGTCCAGAGGAGCCAATTTTAATTGCGCTGTTCAAAGACCAATTTGGTAGGAACTGGTGAGCCTGGGGTAAGAGGTCAGCCAAAAGTCTTCTCTCAATTAATGGGTCATCTTAAACCTTTTTACTTTAACGTAATTATATTTTATTCTATGTTATCTCACTGTAGACTCTTCTATCTCATTTTACTGTAACTTACCTTATCTTATTTTATTGTATCTTACTTACTACCGTCTGCCTTGATATGGCCAATTTGCTAATCAGTAAAGTATATTATATTGTATTATAACCATTAATGTTACAGCTGTTCTCAAATATGGGGGAAGTGCTCTTTTTCCTCCTCCTCGGCTGTCCCTCGGCAGACAACGAGCATTGCTTCCTTAGCTTTGAAAAGCTTATGACTCAGTTCCTCATGGAGAGAAGCAAAGAAATGTAGGAGGAGAAGGAGGAGGAAGAACTGGTGGCAAACCTCTGATCTAAGACCATAAGCAATTCCCTTTAATGTTTTTTCACATAAAAACATCTTCGTACCAACACCTTCCTTTCCATCTTATCAAATAGAAAGATGCATTAAGAAGTCTGATCATCTTACAGATAAGTAAGAATCTGTGAATACTGGTAGTTGTGGACACCAGTGATTATTGCTCCTGGATCCCCCCCCCCCCGGCCATTTCATTCTTGTTCATTCTTATGTTTTAATTTAAAAAAAAAAAACTCGAGAGACACAGTTCAAATATTTACGTAATATATGGTATTGCAACCAAATACAAATCCTCTATTATTCCCTATTTTACAAATAATTTTTCCTTTTAAATGTTGCAAATATAGGAAACAGAATTACAATCAAAATGGTGCATATCTTGTGATGTCAAGGTCTATTTGCTTGAGAAAGGTGTATGGATGCTTCAAAGAGATTTCACACTGGTTGAGCAATATAAATCCTACACCATGAATGCAGCACATTAACTTCAGTCAAATCCAGTTAGATGGGTTACTACACATGGGTTGAGAGACCGCAGACTATCTCCTTTGTAAAGCATTAATTAAGCTGAGTAGCAAATGAGACAAACCTAGTTCAGGTTTGTGCCTCTGAGTACTGTTTCTGCCTAGTGAGCTTCCTCCTCACCAAAATCAACTGCAACCCTTCAAAGCATTAGTAAGACCACACTTGGAATAGGGCATCCAGTCCACATTACAAAAAAAATATGTTGAGACCAGAGGTGGTATTCAGCAGGTTCTGACCAGTTCTGGAGAACCGGTAGCGGAAATTTTGAGTAGTTCGAAGAACCGATAAATACCACCTCTGACTGGCCCCGCCCCCATCTATTCTCTGCCTCCCGAGTCCCAGTTGATTGGGAAGAAATGGGGATTTTGCAGTATCCTTCCCCTGCCACGCCCACCAAGCCACAGAACCAGTAGTAAAAAAATTTGAATCCCACCACTGGTTGAGACTTTGGAAAAAGTGCAAAGAAGAGCAATTAGGGGAAGAGCTTTCTCTGTGGGGGCACCTGCTATCTGGAATGAGCTCCCCCCAGAGATACAGAGGATCCTGGATTTACGCACCTTCCGCCGCGCCCTCAAGACCTTTTTATTCCAACAAGCTGGCCTGGCCTACCCTCCCTTTTTAATTGTAAATTTTAAATTTGTCTAAAATTTTAGGGGTATTTTAATCTGTTCTGGGCCAAATTTATTTAATTAGGTTTTTATACTGTTTTTAAATTTTGTAATTCTGTGTGTTTTATCTCTTGGCTGTTCACCGCCCTGAGTCCCTCGGGAGTAGGGCGGTATATAAATCTAATAAACAGATAGATAGATAGATAGATAGATAGATAGATAGATAGATAGATAGATAGATAGGAAACTAAAACATATGAAGAATAGTTGCAGGAATTGGGTATGGCTAATCTAGAAAAAAGAAGAACTAGGGGGGACATGATAGCAGTATTCCAGTATTTGAGAGGCTGCCACAAAGAGGAGTGGGTCAATTTATTTTCCAAAGCACCAGAGGGCAGGACAAGAAACAATGGATGAAAACTTATCGAAGAGAGAAGCAACCTGGAATTAAGGAGAAACTTCTTAACAGTGAGGACAATTAACCAGTGGAACAGCTTGCCTTCAAATGTGGGTGCTTCATCATTGGAGGTTTTTAAGAAGAGGCTGGACGGTCACTTGTCTGAAATGATATAGGATCTCATACTTGAGCAGGGGCCTAGACTAGAAGACCTCCAAGGTCCCTTCCAGCTCCATTGTGATTCTAAAAGCTTGCAGACTTTCATCATCAAACATGGACATTCTGAGAAAAAGGCTTTCCAAGTCAAAAGGCATTAAATGGAAAGTCCATTTCTGCAAAAACTCTGGAGGAGGGGGACAACTCCTGTCATTTTTATTTTCCAGGAAGTCTTATGATATGAAGATAGTGCTAGAGCTGATGCTTTGTTTTGCAAAGGCCAGTTTCTCATTTAATTTAAAAAAAAAAAAAAAAAAAAACATGGTAGAGCTTTGCAGGGGCAAGAAAAATTTCATAGGCATATTGATAGTGTGTCCTCTGCCCTTGTTCCACATAGTCCAGTCCTGAGATTTTTGTTTTGATTTGTTTTTTGTGCTTTCAAATCAGTTGTGATTCCTGCTGACTACATGGACAAGTCCCTGCAGTTTTCTTAACAAGGTTTTTCAGAAATGGTTTGTCATTGCCTGCTTCTTCCCAGGGCTGAAAGTTGGTGACTGGCTCAAGATCACCTAGCTGGCTTCATGGCTAAAATCGGATCAGAACTCACTATTTCCCAGTTTCCAGCCTGGTCCTTTAACCATTACACCAAACTAGCTCTTTTTTAAAAAAATAATAAATGCCTTCAAGTTAGTGTTGACTGGGCAAGTCCCTGAAATTTTCTTTGCAAGATTTTATAAGTGGATTACCATTGCCTCTTTCCTAAGGCTGAGAGTGAGTGACTGGCCCAAGATCACCCATTTGGCTTTGTGTCTAAGAGGCAAGACTGGAACTCACAGGCTCCCAGTTTCTAGGCTGATGCCCTAACCACTACACCAAATTGGGCCCTCCAGACTGGTTAAGTGCCTCTAAAATATAAATGAAATTGAGATAGCAGGAAATGGTCCTGAGAGCCTTCTCATGAAAAGTTTGTGTTCCTTCCTTTCTGAACCACTCTCCCAGGCAAACCTGTCGACATGATTCATTTATCTAATAAGCAAGACTCCTTGTAAGAGTTGAGCATTGTTTGAGCTTAGAAGCATTTCTCAATTATCCAAGGTGTTTTTGTTTTTTGGTATTTTTTTTAATGTGGCAATATTTTCCCCCATATATAGCAGTTCTTCCATACAAGGAACCTAATTTGAATTTGACACACATAGTAATGCAAATTTGGGCACAGGAATTCCCCCAATATGGGGGAAAATATTGCGGCATTACTAATAAAAAACCTTAGATAATTAAGAAATGCTTCTAAGCATACTCCGCACTTTAGACAGTGTTCAGCCCTGCATTAGGAAACAAAACAGGTGCAATTTTAATTATTATTTTGGCTTCATAGTTCCTAGAACTAATACCCATCATGTCCTCTTTTTATAAATAGTTCCAATGGTCATATCATATACTGTAGGTCCTGTGACTCTATGCATTAACATTGTATTAAACTGATGTGATAAGAAGACAAAGCCAACCTGGAGACACAGCCAATGCCATTATCCAATGTCATTGTGACTCCTGTCCCCCTTTCCCCCATCCAGCTAAAGAACAAATATTTTCTGATTGTTTAAGACTGCTGAAAAAGTGTTTGAAGTTGTCTTTTTGGCTGGCTTTTATATTTCAAGTGGAAAAAAGAAGCAGATCATACTGTCATTGAGCAGAATAGCATATAAATTTAGGGTGAGCAGCTTCCCTTGTGAATTGAAAACATCTAATTTCTTAGAAGAACTCAGATTGCCTTGGAGGAGGCAGTTAAGTGCAAAAGAACTCACACAATCACTTGTGCCTATCCGCTAATGTATCAGTCACTCTTAGAAAGACTCATGAACAAAAACAAATCTAATAATTCTTAGATTCCGAAGAAGAAAATTACCTAAAAATCTATTTAATACAGGTAGACCTCAATGTATGACAATGGAGCCCAAAATTGCCATTGCTAACCAAGGCAGTTGTTAAGTGAGTTGCGTCCCATTTTACGACCTTTTTTCCACAGCCGTTAAGCGAATCACTGCACTTGTTAAGTGAATCAGGCAAATCTGGCTTCCCCACTGACTTTGCAGGTTAGAAACAGCTGAGAAGATTACAAATGGTGTCACATGACCCTGGGCCAGTGCAATTGTCATAAATATATGCCAGTTGGTAACTGCCCAAATTTTGATCACCTGATCATGGAGATGCTGCAGTTGTAAGTGTGAAAACCAGTCATAAGTCATTTTTTTTCAGGGCCACTGTAACTTCAAACAGTCACTAAATGAATGTTTGTAAGACAAGGACTACCTGTACAGAACTTAAAGGCATTAAAGCAAAGAATCAGTACTATTAAACCACGGGTATTTAACTCCATCGTATCATATATCACAACGTATCATGACTTTTTTGCCTTTGCGGAGCTGGGGTAGGCGTGGCCTGCATGTGACAGATCTGGCCCACAGGCCACCAGTTTGACACCCCTGTATTAAACCATTCCAAACCATTTCAAAGAGCTAAGGGCATTTACTGCAAACAAGGCACCAAAACTATGGAACAACTTCAGAGCCTTTGAGAACCCAAAGGCCTTCCAATAACAGAACAACCAACAGAGAAGATGCCACGCAGATCGCTTTGAAAAAAGCCTTCCATACTTGGAGACAGGAGAAGGAATGCTGAGGCAGTCTGTTTCCACCACTCTTTAGTGTTTGAGAGCACGTAAGAATACTATTCTAACAATTGCTTCAGGGGAAAAAATAGTTTACCACTGCAAAGATGGCTAATGCCTATGGATAATGTTGAGCTGGCTATATTATCACAGAAGATGAACTACACTTACTCTAAAAGAAACAATGTGCTGTAACATACAGATCTATTTCTGTACTTCCTCTCAAATTGCAGCACGTTGCTTAGTAACTTTATATTTAAAACAGGAAATGCAAGTTTTCCAAATTGTGCGGCTTCCTTCCAAGTTAGAAAGGAATATGAAAAAACATGCTGTAGCCAGCCCCCTTGGAGCCCTCTTTCAAAACGAGGGTTGTGGGGGGGGGATATGTGGCCCTCCAGATGTTTCTCAACAAGAACTCCCATCATTCCTCCCATTAGCTCTGCTAGTCAAGAATGGTAATTCAGCAACATTTAGAGGACAAGAAATTTCCCACCCATTTAGAGGGAGTAATCGTCAACTATGAGTGAGTCTCCTGTGCGGTAATTTAACCAGACTAACACTATGATGTAATCTGTGAACTAAGTTTACGTTTTCCCATCAGTCTACTAAGATAGCTGTATACTTCTTCACACATTATCATCCTACTAGGCTTCATCCTAAGCCTAGTATAAGAACGATGCTAAAAATAGGTTTCTTGTTAAGAGTTTCATCCAATTTCACTCAGTCCTAGTTGCTGTTCTGCTACTCCTATTGCACTGCAGAAGGAAGCTTGGTGCTATGTTTGAATATGCTATCCATCTAATTTAGTGCTCTAAAGGTAAAAACTGGAAAGAAGAAGTAAATCAGAAGAAATTCAAGTCCAGATAAAACACAGAGTAGTAGATCATCACATAGATATGACTCATGGTTAGCTGAACATATAGTTATGAAAGTACAATATTAAACAGGCTGTTACGCAAGAAGCCACATTCTATCCATCTGTTCCACCAATGAGCACAATGCCATTTTACTAGGCACCTGTCTTCATATGCATTATAATGCAGGTAGTCCTTGACTTACAACCACAATTGAGCTCAAAATTTCCATTGCTAAGCAAGCTGTTAAGTGAGTCTTCCCCCATTTTACGATCTTTCTTGCCACAGTTGTTAAGTGAATCTAACAGATTAACAGAGTTGGAAGGGACATTATAGGTCATCTAGTCCAACCCCCCACTCACACAGGAGAACCAATACCATTTCTGACAAATGGCAGTTCAATCTTTTCTTGAAAGTCTCAAGTGATGAACATCCCACAACTTCCAAAGGCAAGCTGTTCCATTGGTTGATTGTTCTCACTGTCAGAAAGTTCCTCCACATTTCTAGGTTGAATCTCTCCTTGGTCAGTTTCCATCCATTATTCCTTGTCTGGCCTTCAGATGCTTTGGAAAACAGGTCAACTCCTCTCCTCTCTGTGGCAGCCCCTCAAATATTGGAACACTGCTATCATGTCTCCTCTGGTCCTTCTCTTCACTAGACTAGCTATGCCCAGTTCATGTAACCGTTTTTCATATGTTTTAGTCTCCAGTCCCCTAATCATCCTGGTTGCTCTCCTCTGCACTCTTTCCAGAGTCTCAACATCTTTTTTATAGCGTGGTGGCCAAAACTGGATGCAGTACTCTAGGTATGGTCGTACTTGGGCTTTATAGATTGGTATTAGTGATCTTGATCTTGATTGTATCCCTCTGTTAATGCAATTTAGGATTGCGTTGGCTTTTTTAGCTGCAGCTGCACACTGCTGGCTCATATTTAGCTGATTGTCCACTAAGACTCCAAGATCCCTCTGACAGTCAGTGCTATTAAGCCTGGTTTCCTCCAGTTTATATACGTGCTTTTGGTTTTTCTTACCTAAGTGTAAGACTTTACTTTTCTCTACATTGAATTTCATTTTGTTAAATAGGGCCCAG
The DNA here is from genome assembly GCF_059756535.1 of Pantherophis guttatus. NCBI lineage: Eukaryota > Metazoa > Chordata > Lepidosauria > Squamata > Colubridae > Pantherophis > Pantherophis guttatus. Next base: position 188,841,481 of record NC_142064.1, read on the forward strand.
TGTTCAGGTCTGTCAAGATCCATCTGGATCTTGAGTCTATCTTCTAGGGTGTTAGCTATTCCTGCCATCTTAGTATCATCTGCAAATTTGGTGAGTTCCCCTTCTATTCCCTCATCTAAATCGTTTATGAAGATATTGAAGAGTATTGGGTCTAAGACGGAACCTTGTGGCACCCCACTGCTTACTTCTCTCCATGTAGACTTAGACCTATTAAGGACTACTCGTTGAGTATGGTTTGTCAGCCAGTTGCGAATCCATCCGGTGGTGAAGCTATCTATCCCACGTTTTTCTAGCTTACAAAGAAGTAGGTTGTGGTTTACTTTGTCGAATGCCTTGCTGAAGTCTAAGTATATTATGTCCACAGTATTTCGCTGGTCTACTAATTTAGTCACTATGTTGTCACTATATCTCTGCAATTGTTAACATAATAACACGGCTGTAAAGTGAATCTGGCTTCCCCACTGACTTTGCTTGTCAGAAGCTTGCAAAAGGGGATCACGTAACCCCAGGACACTGCAACCACAAAAATGACTTAGTTGTTAAGCATCCAAATTTTGATCACGTGACCACAGGGATGCTGTAAGAGATTTTTCATAAGTATGAAAAATGGTCAGAAGTCTCTCTTTTTTTGTGCCACTGTAAATTCAAATGGCCACTAAACGAAAAGTTGTAAGTCGAGGGCTACCTATACAGTAGCATATTTGAATTTCTAAATTTTGTGTCATGAATAAGTGTTGAAGTCCTTGGGATGGTGAAGCAATCTTATGTATGACTTTTCAGAGAGATTTACAGATTTAGAAGATGTAAAAATGAATAATGAAGAAGGCAATGCCTCTTTGATATTGGGAAGGTTACATGTTTAGCAACCCAACCAGGACCAACAATCTAGACATTAAGCAAAGCAGTCATTAAGTATACTTATGATCTTCTGGCTTTTTTTATCTGTGTGAGGTTTTTTTGTTTTTTGCTTTACATACCTATGAAGGCCATAAATGTGAGGACTGGTTGCAAAGTTACTTTTTCATCACCATTGTAACTGTGATTGGTCATTAAATAAGGCACTCACTAAACAAGGAGTACCTGTATGGGAATTAATTCTACAACTGACATTTTCCTCTATCTTACTGGTGGCTGCAAAATGATGGACCTACATTAGTGCAGGTCCTCTCGGGGCCATTTATCTGGCAGAGCAAAGCTCCCTTAAGATGAATACAATGATGATTCACTAGCAAACCTCCACACAGCTGCTGCCTTTTCTACCCCAAATACTTGCTATGAAACTAAATCATATTTCTATACAGCAGCTGTGAAACATAATAGGAAGGATTGCAATGCACTTGGAACACATTAAGCCTTGGCAAAACAGAGAGAAAGCAGCACCAAATGGCAACTAAGCTTATGCACGTGGAACAGAGTCATAGTTATGTCAGTTTTCCAGAATTCTACAGTGCTAGGATTCCTAATAAGCAGACTTGGTGTCTTCAGAAAAAAACCCTCCAAAACCAAAGTGATAGGATGAACTTCACCCTCAAACCATGTTAGTTTTCTTAACAATATAAGGCAGCTGAGAAAGCGAGCAACGTTTATTTTACTTGCTTATTTATTTACTAAATTTATATGCTATCCATCTCCTCAGTAAGGCGAATCCAGGGCCTACAGATCATAAAAAGATAAATAGAAAAGCAATTAAAATTGTGAAAGTATATTAAAAACCAGCATCAAGGAGATGGATGGCACGGGGATGAGGTCTTCTTACCCTGTCAACCACGCCCAGCAGTGAGCGTCCGCTGGGGTCCCATTTAGTGCTCTTCTCACCTCTTATCTATGGCCAATCTAGTGATTTGACAAGCTAATTCTGCTATTTTCCTGCTGCATGTTCCTCTTAACTTTCCAAACTTTGTTCACATTGCAGAGTCTATTAATCAAAAGAAAAAAACATCCCAGAACATCTGATCAAGAAATAGAAAACAAATAACAGAAATATGGTTGTGTTTGGGTCTCTCCCCACCCACCCACCCTTCTCCTCTTAATCTCTCTCACAACCTCATCAACCTCTTCCAGAATTTCCATATTCCATGGGATAATGCCTGCAAGTGCCTGATTTAAGGTATCTAACTAACTAAGTAACTAACTACCTTAGCTAACTAAGGTAACTAACAAAGATTCCTTGCTCCCATAGCTACAGTATTTCTTTTGGTTACCCAATTTTTCAGAGTTAAATAATGAAATGCTGTACAGATAAAAAGGTGTGACAAACAGAAAGACCTTGGTATCAAACAGGAGGAACATTTTGGAAAATATAATCTAAAAACTTCTTTGTTGTCTGCACCAAAGCACATAAAGCTGCACTAAAAGCGCAGAAAGTATGATATAGTAAGGGTGGACAATAAATACCAATCATACAGAGGTGAAATAAGAAGAATTCAAGCAGCTACTCTTTTCCAAGCAAGTACACAGACTTCAAGGAAATGTTTAATATTCTTGTACCTGGGAATGAAGCAACAAAGACAGCTGAACAATAAAGAGTCCTGACATGTACTATTTCGACATCCTTTTCCCCAAGCCATTGTGACGGGAAAGAAGCTAAACATTTTGACTAGAAATTAAAACTGCCAGTCATAAAACTAGACCTTTTCCTCTTCTTTTCCTAGACTCTCCAGTTGGCTTCCAAAGAGAGCTTTGGGAAAAATTACTCAAGCAAGCAAGTACTGGTAAATGTCCTTTTCTGTTTTGCTCATGAAGATAAGACAGTACTGTACCTTTAGAGCAGTGGTGAAATGTAAAATTTGTTACTTCCGGTTCTGTGGGAGTGGCTTGGTGGTGGTGGGGGTAATGTGACTGGGTGGGCATGGCCAACTTTTTTTTTTTTTACTTTTAAAAGCATTTTTTCTACAACCTTAAGAGGTTGCAGAAAAAAATGCTTTTAAAAGCCTCTGACGATCAGGCAACTCAGCTGGGATCATCAGAGGGTTTTAAAGGTATTTTTTTTCCTACAATCTCTTCGGCCGAAGAGGTTGTAGAAAAAAATGCTTTTAAATGACGATTAGGCAACTTAGCTGGGATCGTCAGAGGCTTTGTAAAGCATTTTTTTCTACAACCTCTTTGGCCGAAGAGATTGTAGAAAAAAAAAATGCCCTTAAAAGCCTCTGAAGATCCCAGCTGAGCCACACAATCATCAGAGGCTTTTTTTTTTTTAACTTTTAAAAGCATTTTTTCGGCTGAAGAGGTTGTAAAAAAAATGTTTAAAAGTTTTTTAAAAAGCCTCTGATGATCGCGCGGCTCAGCTGGGATCTTCAAAGGCTTTTAAGGGCATTTTTTTTTTCTACAATCTCTTCGGTTTCTTTCTGTTGCTCCCCCTCAGAGGAGGTTTCGAAGTATTTCTATCAGGACTACCAGATTCTGTAGCAGCTTTGTTCCCTATGCCATTCATCTAGTAAACTCGCAAGATTTGTTTTTCTCGCCATGTACATTGTATACATCCGAACTAGACTGTGTTGTTTCTCCACGTCGTATAAAGAACGTTGTCTTACCTGAATGTTCCTTTTCAGGGCACTGCGACTGCAATCCACTGCGACTGCAATCAGTCAAAGTTAAGCGATGAGGAGAACAACCCAGATATGGATTGCAGGAGCAGTGCACTGGAAAATATATGTGGGTATAAGCATAACTTTGTATTTGTTTACTTATTTTGTCATGTTTATGTAGTGTATGTTGGAGGTGATGACCCTTTGAGAGCTGTATGCAACAAAGCTACATTTTAATGTATGCTGATTAGTGGACATTCAAAGTGAGAATAAAGCTATTCTAAATCTTAAGTCTATACATAGCTCAGGGTTGAACTGAGGAGTCCTTGGTGCTCTCTGAGCTTGGCTGCTTCCTTGCAGATGTTTCATTATTCAAGTAGGTTGAATAATCTTGAATGCTGGAATGTTACCTTATCGAGTAACAAATGTCTGCAATCAAACAGCCAAGTTCAGAGAGCAGCAAGAAATGTTCAGAGAAACGTTCCCTCTAAATTATTCCCTCAAAGGAAGCATACATAAGATTTCCTGTTTTTTGTAGCCACTGAAATACATAGGAGAAACTCCAGTGCTTCATTCTATAAACCTAATGTCTTTCTTCAATTGCAGTTTTTCATTGAGGGACAACAAGCATTTTTACAAGGAGCGGGATCTAGAAACAACACAGATAAATAGTCCTCCCAATATATTATCTCTATAATATAACATGTTAAAGTATCATACAGGTAGTCTCAACTTACGACCACAATTGAGCCCAAAATGTATGTTGCCAACTGAGAAATTAGTTAAGTGGGTTTTGCCCTATTTTACAACTTTCCTTGCCATCTTTGGGTTTGGATTATTTTAATATGTTTAATATGTGTTTAATATGTATTTTAACATTTTTTATCTGGTTTGATTTTAATTGTTGTGAGCCGCTCTGAGTCCTATGGAGATAGGGCAGCATACGAATCAAATAAATAATAATAATAAATAATCTGTTAAGTGAATCACTGCAGTTGTTAAATTAGTAACATAGTTTTTAAGTGAAACTGGTTTCCCCATTGACTTTGCTTATCAGAAGGTCGCAAAAGGAGATGACATGACTCCTGAACACTGCAACTGTCATAAATATGAGTCAGCTGACAAACGTCTGAATTTTGAACAGGTGACCATGGGGATGCTGCAACTGTCACAAGTGTGAATAATAAGTCACTATTTTCAGTGCCATTGTAACTGAATGGTCACTAAACGAACTGTTGTAAGTCGAGGACTACCTGTAAATGGGAATAGGCAGGTAACAATGTCAATGTTACTAATATTAATAGCAGATAATCTAACAATATCAGATAATTAACAACACTGATTTTCCTTAAAAGGATTTCCTTTTGCAGTTTCATCTAAATGATTCTTGATTGCTGAAGGCAACTGATTATTGACTGTTTATCAAGCTTTCCTAGGTTTAATAAAATGTACATGTATAGTACACTTCTCACAGCAATCTTTGTTTTCGATGATTTTTTTTCTAACACTAAGCAACACATTTAAAAGATGTTATCCATACTAAATATGATCTGATCCAAATATGGGTTAAATACAGACTTTACATGCCTCCAAAGTTGTTTCACCAGAAAGCTCTTCAAAAGAAGAAACATAAGATGTAAATGTAGGCAAGATTTTATTCTATGAGTAAACTAGAGCAAAGATCAAATGATGACCAAACTGAGAGGGACAATTTATAAACAAATCTAATTGCAGAAACTTTCTCTTATAACTTTTGCCTCATCTCCACCTTAACCTCATCTCCTTCGGCTTACCCATTACCACTTTTTAATGACTAGGCAGAATGGTTCATCTCCTAGCAACATTAGGGCAACAAAAGCACCAACCAAGAATAGGTAATGCTTCCAATGTCTTGCCACATTTTTTTTTGCTTTTATTTCAACCCATTTATCTTTACCCTCTTCATTTGGGCTTGCAATAACTTTGAAACAAAGGGAACTCAGGGAGACACATTACTGGAACTTTTATTCCCTTCAGTTCCCTTCACTGAAGAAGAAGCCTAAGGTTCCATTCTAAAAAATCATAATGTAGGAAAGTTAACGCATTCTGATCTCTATTATGCTGATCAGCAAGGTGCTAAAGTCTTCCTTTGCATTGTTTTGAATATGAGAATGTTCAGCGATTATGTGATTTATCACAACAAAAAAGGAACATCTTTAAAATATCTGAAATGTGTTGACAGCTAGTTATTTGCCTTAATAAAACCAAATCTAAACATTTGATTAGGGATTTGATCTAAGCTATCACATGAAAACTTAGATTTAAAAAATAAAAGTCACTATAAGGAGCCCTGTGATAGTGGGAGGATTTGCTTCAAAGCCTTCCTCTGAATTGTGTGATCCCAATGGTGATTGAAGCTATTCATGTCCATATCAGCTATATAACATGATCTGTTCTCCCATCAAAGTCCTTAAAGTAGATCAAGAGAACCCAAATAAACAAATGAGGGGGAAAACATTATAGAGGTAGTAGTAGACTTATGACCAAAATTGAGAGTGCAACTTCTGTCACTAAGCGAGATGGGTATTAAATGAATCATGCACAATTTTATGACCTTTTTTTCTGCCGTTGTTAAGTGTATCGCCACAGTTTTTAAGTGAATTAGATGGTTGTTAAGTGAATCTGGTTTCCCCTATTGATTCTGCTTGTCAGAAGCCAGCTAGGAAAGTCACAGATGGTGATCACATGACCTCAGGACACTGCAACCATCATAAATGGTCGTAAAATGAGCTGTGGTGGCACAGTGGTTAGAATGCAGTACTGCAGGCTACTTTTGCTGACTGCCGGCTGCCTACAGTGCAGCAATTTGATCCTCATCGGCTCAAGATTGACTCAGCCTTCCATCCTTCCGAGGTCAGTAAAATGAGAACCCAGATTGTTGGGAGCAACATGCTGATGCTGTAAACTGCTTAGAGAGGGCTGTAAAGCACTGTGAAGTGGTATATAAGTCTACTGCTATAAATACATCCCAGTTGCCAAGCACCGAAATTCTGATCATCTAACTGTGGAGATGCTGTGACAATCATAAATGCAAGGATGAGTTGCAAGTCACTTTTTTCTGTGTTGTTGTAACTTCAAACAGTCAGTAAACGAATGGTCATTAGCCAAGGACTACCTGTACTTCTTCATTTATTCATTGAGGAAAATGATCCAAAGCTACATATTTCTCTATTTACGTGAATCTTTGCTTTCAGTAACTGGTATTTTGTTTAGTTTTAGGGCTTGTGTGGAAAACACAAATACATGATGTTTCAGTTCAAAATTTATGCAGGAAAATTCAAAAGGGTTTACAAACTTTTATGTACCACTGAACTGTACGTGTCTCAGTGATTATAGAAAGAGTTCCATACAGGAAGTTCACCAAGATTGAAAGCAAAATAAAGAGTATTTTTCTAGTAGAGTGTAATGCTTCAGAAGAGATAATAACAGTTTCCTGCACTGATAATTGAGAGTCGAAAATAAATGTTTAGAAGCAAGGTCTGAATTTATTTTTCAATCACAATAAGATGTGCAGAAACATCTGGTACCAAGATAAAATATAAGGACCAATTATATCAACAGAGATTGATGAATATCAACACTATTTCTCAACACATGTAAAGTCAACTCATGTTATTGGATCAACACAACTCTATACAATTTCATCCAGCAGTGAGTGTGATGATGAAAATTTGAAGAGTGTATATACCAAAGCAATTATATACAGATTACAGACTATTTTTTAAAAAAAAAAATATTTTGCTTCACCGAAGTTTTAAAAACTGCCCTAACTTTATTTCAATTCCATTTTAGAACACCTAAAGATGTAATCATAAATTACCGTAAACGGAAGCAAAATAGTCACCCAAATGGCACTAATTTCCACCATGAAATGAAAAGTAATTTTGAAAAGTAATAGCTAGAATCTCACAAAAGCACCAAATGCCACAAGGTTTTAGTACTCTTACATGTGACTTTACAATTTTGCCAGGGTGAAATCACTTAAATATTACATGCTAAATTATTCTGATGAGAGTTCAGTCTCATCAATTCATGTTCGTTTATTTATAGCATTTATACAGCCAACAGTTGGTTATCTTATAACCAACTCTGGGAAGGACCCAATCAATCAACGCTGGGAGGCTCCCAATTTATGTCTTTGTACTTATGCCATCAATTATAATTGCACAATAGACACACTACCTGAAAAGTTTGCTTGATTATTTATTTGAAGTAGTAATTTTTTTAAAAAAAAACTTAACAAAACCAATAATGCTTTACACAAAAAGAAAGAGGCAAAGAGTAAATTGTAATCTTCAGTGTGGAAAGGGAAAAGCAGAAGAATTTGAAAAACCCAACATTGGCAAGGACAATGGAAAAAAACCCAGAGAGTTATCAGGAAGATATTTCTCATATCTGTTTAATTATTGTTTTGCAAAGACCTGAACTTTCCAGAGAGAGTTTCCTATGCTCAGTGACGGAAATTCTCTCTGACGGTTTTGCTTTTATTTTCCTTTGCTCTGAAAGCTTGGATTGAGGCTGCAATAATTTCCCCGTACTTTACTTCAAGTCTTAATACTTCAGCTCTAAGATTCTTCCAACAGAGGACAGGGAATGATCATCCTTAACAGATCCTAGACAACCCATGACCCATTGGCTCCTAAAATTGTTCCTAACCTCTTTATTAGCAGTAGCAATTGGAGATATATGAATGTACTTCTATGTCTGTGTTCCTGTCATGTTATCTTTATATTTGTATATACATGTGCACTGGGAGGATGAGAGTATATACTGTATGTTCTGAGTCATATAAGGAAGAGGGAAGGGATTGAACAAACATTAGCACTTGGGGATTCTCCCAACTATTTCTCCCATAGGGGATTTTTCTCTGCAGCCCCAGAGTGGGCTCATTTTTAGCCAGGGGATTTTTATTTTGCTCAGCTTCTCCCTAAACATCCTATTTCCATGATGGTGAACCTATGGCATGCATGCCAGAGGTGGCACACATAGCCCTCTCTGCTGGAACACGCGCTGTCGCCCCAGATCAGATCTCCGTGGCGTTTCTTTTGTGAGCTTTTGTTTCCCTGCAAACGACCAAACAGAAGCTCACAAAAGAAAAAGATCTTATCTCTTGCCGTGCTGCCGGTGTTGGGATGCCCCGCTTCCCGCCGGCCAGCTGATCTTCGGGTCTCTGCTGCGCATGTGTGCATTTGCACATGCACACATCTTTCAGTTTGGGCGTGCGCACGCACAGTTTGGGCACTCAGTGTCTAAAAGGTTCGCCATCACTGTCCTATTTCATCCCGTTCTGTTTAGCTCTGCAGATGTATTTTAGAGTCCTAAGATCCTTTACTTCCTTCTTTCCAACTTTCTGTTGAACTGGAAAGAACAAAAGGCCTTTGCAATATCAAACAAATGTCTGAATTTGTTTTGTCACCGATTCTGCAAAATTAAAGGCATGTACGGATGAGATCAGGCTAGATTCTTATTGGTTATATATTATTCCATTGGGAAAAGTGGGATTATTTCAATCCTATTGTTCCATAAAACTAAGTGCAGGCATTCATTGAAACAACTATTCCTTAACCAAAGTGAAGTCAGAGACTGTTGAATTGGATTAAAGTGTTGAGTTTTGGCAATCTTCTAAACATTAAACATGTTCCTGCTACATTATACACATACGATTAAGGCTTATAAGGAACAACCAATTCCAAAGATTATTAGTCAGTCTCATCTTAGCCAAAATGAACTTGGAATAAAATATTATATGCTATTGTGAGCGGCTAAAAATAGCTTCACAAATTTCAAAAGAACCAGTTTAGGCCAACAATCACTTTTTATAAATCCGAAAATATCTAGCAAGAGTTTTATGGCAGATATGCATATTTCACGGCATACATAACAGGGGTGGGTTTCATTTACCTTTGCTATCAGTTCGCGCACACGCCACTTCTGAGCATGCACAGAAGCTTCTGCGCATGCACAGATCATATTTGATGATGTCCAGGTGGGTGGGCGGAGCCTCCCACAGCCGCTAGTACCAGTTCACCCAAACTCGGGTGAACTGGTAGCAATCCACCACTGATACATATACTTCATTACATATATCCAAGAAAAAAAGGGAGCAGAGAGTCTTTTGTATGCTGTAAGGAAGGAAGGAAGAATTATATAATCATATAATTTTTCTAAATATAAATTGCATTTCTGATATAATTACAAACTAGGTTATAGCCACCATCTCAGTACTGTTTTTAAATTCTTTCAAAACTAAAATTGCATGTGGAATTTGACCAGACATACGTTATTGAATTTCTATGCATTTTTATACAGTATATTGTTTCAGAGCTTTTTTTTTCTTAAAGGTATTAATCATCTGCACAAATTCAGACTTGTCTCTTTCTTGCCTTTTCAGATTCTTTTATGGAATAGTAATTTGGACAGTGTCTAGGTTAGAGAAAAAGAAACAATGCACAACTTGGCATCTTTTTCAGGGAAAAGTCTTATTAAGGAATAGAAGGGAAATATGCACTTTTCCCTACATCTTCCTCCTTTTAAATCCATTTTTCCAAACTCAGCAACTTTATAAAGAGGTGTGGAATTCACGTCCCAGAATTCCCCAGCTAACGTCTTATAGTAGCTGAGGTTGGGAAACACTAATTTAAATTGATAACAGGGTCCATGATGAGCAGCAAAACTGAAACTGGGAAACCTCAGCTGTCATTTCCAGAATGCCATATAAAAGGTATTACTGTCATTTTATTCTACCAGCACAGTTCGTAAATCGCAAGTCAAAGGTTGAAAGTGCAGTAAGACATGAAGAACTTCCATTTAAACAAGAGAGCACATTAAAGAAGACCAACATGTTTGCTTTTTGAGGGTAATTAATGCACATTAATGCACATTCTTCACTGCCACTATTTCTATAAAGAAGGATACCCTGTTAAAAAAAACCAAGGCAACTATTTCATCAAATGAGCAAACAGGGGATCCGTTTTTGTTTTTTCTTTTCTTTTCTGAGGTTACTACCCAGTCACAAATTATGAGAAATGGCTTTACAAAATCTCTCAAAATAAAATAAAACTAGGCAAGATGGGTGGAATTATTTTATTTTTCCTGGAAACTAAATGTTTCCATGCTTCTCCCAATCATCCATACGTGCTATGAAGGCTGATGCTAAGTTAGTGAACCTAGAGCAAGGTATTCTAGTATTCTGCCTAACTAAATGATCTTGGAAGTGAGTTCATATAGAAATAAACAGAAGCATTTAAAAAAAAAAAAAAAACCCTCCAAACAGTATTTTCATGGTCTGGCTTCAATATGAGAAGTGGTAAGCTAGTTGATTGCAACCACAAACGTTTTTAATTCTACAGAATAGCTCTGAATCTAATCGTAGCATTACTCTGTTGGAAGTGGAGGCTGGAGGCATTCACTCACAAAAGGATGCTAATATGGGGGCTATTTGTAGGATCCACTGATGGATCTTGTTTTCAAATGTAAGCCCCTCCATTTGCCAAAAGTGCCAAATGTATCACAGTTTGTTGCTTTATCACAAATGCAAATAGATATTATTTTGGCACAGAGATAGAAACAATTTCAGTTCCAAATGCCACAAGCTATATAAATAGTCCTTAATAATTAAGCAGTGCAATGAACAAAAATCCTGCTGCCTAATTGGAAGAAGATGCAACATTCTTTTTATGAATAATTTTTATTAAAAGAAGATTTTGCCAATATGCTTTAAAACTATAGAAGCATACAAGAAATAGAAAACAGAAAAGGTTATAAAATGATTTTAAAAAGTAAAGAATAACAAAAAAGCAAGAAAAAGAAAAATATCCAAAGAAACAACTTCTGATTTTCTTTGCAGCAGTTACAAACATAACAATGACCATCTCCACCTTCCTATATTATATATAATATCATAGATATGTTCTTCCCTTAAAAAAAACATTTAAATCAATAAATCCTGAAACCGTAGATCATTTTTATCAATTTTTCAGTAAAAAATCTATGAAGGGTTTTATAAAAGCATTGTAAAGATACAACATTCCTTGATTCAAACCAAAGCAATATTTAGCAATATACAGAATCTGAGAAGTAATATTAAGTAATTATTAAAATATTTTAATAATCAAGCCTAGTCTTCATTCTTTTTTAAAACAGCAGTTTTCCATTAGAAACCCAAAAGTTAAGAAACAGACACAGAAAATTTCATCTCAGATTTTTTTTTCCTAAATACCAGAATGTGATTTAATGTCAAATATGCAATGCTGCAGTAACATCTGAGCTACTTCACTACCAGTGGAATGGTTCAGGATTTGCTTGGGCACACATCAAAATGTGATTACTTCTATATTGTAAACTATAAATGCTTTTTGTGCCACCAGATGCAGTCATCTGATACCATCAATTATTACTGCTGATGTAGTATGCAGGTGGAACCTGGTTTTATAATGCTCTTCTCCCATAGAGCAAGACAGAAAGATCTTGATTATGTTAAACAACAAAGATTTTGGTTCCTGAACACTTCTGGAGGGAATCTTGTAGATTTTTGGCTGTTAATTGTAGGGGGAAAAAAAACCTGTAATTTAGCTTATCACATACCATTTTATAGATATCTTCTGTTTTTACACAATGTCAATGCACACCCTTCAGTACCTGTTAACTACACTGCACATGAATAAAACATAGAAAACATGAAACTATTGTTAAAGCACATCCACTACATGAAGTACAACTAGAATATCTGTGGAAATTTAAAAGTAGTGGCTCTGCTGAATGGAATGCAACTCAAGATATACCAAGTACTGTTGTTAGATACGCAAACAGTTGTGCAAGAGAGTCATATTACCTTAAAAACAAATGGCAACTCCAAAAGAATTTGATTCAAGGACAGAAAAATACTGACATCAAGAGTCACAGGAAAACCCAAAACAGTTATGTATCCATGGGAAGTTGATGCTCTATGCCAGTGTTGGTGAACCTTTTCGGCACCGAGGGCTGAAACTGGAGCGCGTGCACGTGCCAGAAACCGGAAGAGCAGCCACATGCATGCGCCGTGAAGATGATCTTCCAGTTTCTAGCACATGCATGCGCACTGGCCACCTGGTCTTCCGATTTCTGAGTTGCATGCACATGTGAAGACCAGTTGGCCAGTGTGCATGTGGGCGCCAGAAACCGGAAGATCATCTTCCCGGCGCATGCATGTTCGCTGGACAGCTGCTCTTCCGGTTTCTGCCGCTCCTGCATGTGTGAAGACCAGCTGGCCGGCGCGCCAGAACCTGGAATAGCAATGGGCGATGGCTCGTGTGGCCGGAGAGATGGCTCTGCGTGCCACTTCCAGCATGCATGTCATAGGCTTGCCATCACTGCTCTATGCTAATACACACACACACACACACACACAGAGGAAATAAAGCAATCTGAACTCCTTCCATTGAAAATAGCCACACAATCTCTTTGGCTTTCCCCACTGTCTTTTGCTGAAGCTCTAAAGCACATTGTTCTGAATCTTTTGACAAAGCATAATCCTACGGTTCATTTCACACACATCACAAAAAAAGAGTTCCGAGGCATGAAATTCCTCATTTTTGTCAGAGCAAAAGAGAGGAAATAAACACTGTAAACTGAAGACTCAACAGATCGACATGACAAAAGAACACATGACTAATAGTGTTCTGTTCCATGAACTAAAATTCTACTATTTTTCCAAATAACACACAGCAGTCTTTCACTGAGATGCTCAAGGCAGCGTACAGAGTGTTCCCTCCTCCTGTTCTTCCCCATATCCTATAAGGGTAGGCTGAGCTGAGAACAAGTGGTTGGCTCAAAGTCACCCAGTGAACTTCCATGGTTGAACCCTACCCTCTTCACTGCCAGTGCAACATTTTAACCATACATCTCAGGATGAGTAATTCATTTCCACTTAAACATAACTCTATTTCTGAATTCTCTCCCGACGAAAAAAATCACATGATGCCATAAGCACACATATAGAGATTGCAATGTATTTCAAGATAGATCAGGAGGGTAAGTTGGGGTGTGGGACTACCAGGAAGTGCATGTATGTTTATTTCACCAGTTCAATGAATCTCGACATTCAGGAATCATGAGGTAGGGAGTTACGGGATATGCATCTTTGTGCATACATTATTTGAGTTTCAAACGATAGCACATTTGATGATAAAGAAATAAAAGACAGGGATAAAAGACAGAGCAGGAAAATCATGGCTAGAATACATTAAATTAGATAGGCCTATAATCTCACATGGTAAAGTGTTACACTGATGTTTGTGCATGCAATGCAATCTCCTCATTGTAAAAAGCCTGGATTATCTCCTTTCAGAGCACTCCATCTTGAAGAGAGGGATGGGGAGACTGATATTTACAGAATGTTTCTTCTTTCGGCAAACAACTCTCCACCTCTCCACCAACAAGTAACTTGGAGAGTTTAAGCAGCCCCTTGCAACAAAATGGATGGAGCCAAAAGAGGTCATAGGAAAAAATCAGCAAACTGGTTTCAAGGTAGAGTTTGTTTGTTTGTTTGTTTGTTTGTTTGTTTGTTTGATTGTTTGTTTGTTTGTTATACTGCCCATCACACTTGTGTGACTCTGGGTGGTTTACTAATAATGCCAAATTAATGACATTTCAAAACAAACTCTGTCAGCCCTTTTGAAGTTATCTAGATCAGGAAACAGACTCCACAGATTCTGGACTCCACTAGAATTAGGCTTTATTGATGTAGGCTGTATTAGTAGAGTCTTGCAAATCTGAATCTGTTTTCCCTTCCCTCCTTCTTATACCTAATGGCGTCAATGAGAGGCCATCTGAGTTTCTTTCTAACACTTTCTCCTTCCCCAAGGTTCAAGTCATGCTTCTGTTGTTGTTTTTTTGTAACAGCTTCTAAATATTTCCCCAAGTTGTTTTCCATGACTCCCCAAGCCATGATCTAGCAAATCACCTCCCCAATCAATTTCATGTAGATATTAAATAAGAGAGGGGGAAGCATTGAATCTGGAGGACTTACATATTGAAGAACTTGTACAATAATCCCTATGACCATCAAGTAGAAGCACCCACTGAGGTGGGAGTGGAGATATTGTAAAATGATCCCACCTCCTCCAGAACTGTGCCACAACTAAGAGTATAAAATGCTGCTCAGTGATCTAATAGGACTAATGGGTATACTTCCATCTGCAGATCATCAGCCACTGTGACATTGTGATAAGGTCTGAATCCTCACCAGAAAGGATCCCATTCACTTCTTCAGACTTCACAAGATCACATGAATCCAAATACAAGCACAAGGAGATGCCTTGCTCACCACAAAGAATTCTGCCCATATGGCACCAAAGTCAGAGAAGGAATGAATGACTACCTGCCAGGATGATTTTTTTTATTTCCTACCATCTGCTTGTCTTATTGTCTCTTTGCTTGTTATGTGAATTAGCAGTCACATGGCAAGCAAAGTAGAAATACAATTTCCTCCATGCCTGCCTTATGTGAGAACATACTAACTGCATAATGTAAGGAAATCTCCTTTTCTGAGAATTATCCTTCAAGAAATCAGGACTCATCTGCTTCCAGGCAATGAAAAATCAGAGGGGAAACTTCAGGATGTGTAACTGAAGTACAGTACTGGTACAAGAAAATAATCTGCTTCCTATGTGGTTATTTTTTTACATTTGGAATTCTATTATAGGAGGGAGGGAGGGAGGGAGGGAGGAGCATTAGGCTTATCTCAATTACTTCTTATAAATGATTATGATTTTTTACAAAGAAAAAGAATGCTCCTCTTATTTGTACAAAAAACAAAACACAGTAGTGATGAATCCAAATGACAGAAATTTAGGCAACACCAAAAATCTCAAAAGCAGTTATTCAACAGCACTGCATGCGATGTACATTGAGAGAAGCAGGAGGAGTCTAAGGGCCATTATTCAAGAACAAAAAAAAATCTGAGTTGGAGTGCAAACATGACAGCTAGTTGGAAAGAAGGAAGAAATGAAAACCAAGTGCATCTGAGCAAAAAGAGACCTCTCCTTAATCATGCTGGTTCTGCCTTGCTTCTCTGCCTCCCATTAGCTGAGGAAGCTAAGCCTTCACCTTAACTTAATATACCCAATATAATATGTGGGTTTATACATTATTTATTTATTTATTTATTTAGTCATGTTTATGTAGTGTATATTGGAGGTGGTGCCCCTTTGAGAGCTGTATGCAATGAAATTTCATTTTAATATATGCCAATGAGTGTACATTCAAAGTGACAATAAAGTTATTATTCTATTCCATTCCATTCCATTCCATTCTATTCTATTACTATATCACAAAGCCTCCAGTTAGAAGTTTACTCCTTCTGGTAAACAGCTGCTGATTATGATGAAGACCAACAACCTAGCAATAGGAGGGGATCCAATCTCACAGGCGACAGAACAGTGTGCTTCATAATATACCCAAAGGCAGACCTGGAGAATCTGCAGAGCAGATCTTACCAGACACACTATTCTATCCCAAAACATTAAACTTCTATTTCCTCATCACCCAGATTTCACTTCCAAGGTACTTGCCTCAATCACTAACTGTGAGAGAGATATTGGAGTCCTAGCGGACTGCCATTTAAATATGAGCCAGCAGTGTGCAGCAGCTGTCAAAAAAGTCAACACAGTTCTAGGCTGCATAAACAGAGGGATAGAATCAAGATCACGTGAAGTGTTAATACCACTTTATAATGCCTTGGTAAGGCCACACTTGGAATATTGCATTCAGTTTTGGTCGCCACCATGTGAAAAAGATGTTGAGACTCTAGAAAGAGCGCAGAGAAGAGCAACAAAGATGATTAGGGCACTGGAGGCTAAAACATATGAAGAACAGTTGCAGGAACTGGGTATGTCTAGTTTAATGAAAAGAAAGACTAGGGGAGACATGATAGCAGTGTTCCAATTGCAGTGTTCAGGGGCTGCCACAAAGAAGAGGGAGTCAAGCTATTCTGAGGGTAGGACAAGAAGCAATGAGTGGAAACTAATCAAGGAGAAAAGCAACCTAGAACTAAGGAAAAATTTCCTGACAATTAAAAAAATTAATCAGTGGAACAACTTGCCTCCAGAAGTTGTGAATGTTCCAACACTGGAAGTTTTAAAGAAGATGTTGAATAACCATTTGTCTGAAGTGGTGTAGGGTTTCCTGCCTAAGCAAGGGGTTGGACTAGAAGACCTCCAAGGTCCCTTCCAACTCTGTTATTTTATCTGGTTATACTACCCAAGGTTAGCCTTAAGTTTACATGTAGGTGCACAGAGATATGTGTTTATATATGTTTGTGTATGAACTGATTGCCTTTTGAGATATGTTTGACTCTTGGAGACTGCCTAGACAAGTCCATACAGTTTTCTTGGCAACATTTTTCAGAAGTTGCTAGCCACTGCCTTCCTCAAAGGGTCAATAGAAGATGATTGGCTCAGTTACCTAGCTGGCATGGGAGAACTAGAATTCCCAGTTTCTAGCCTGGGAACTTTTAACTTTTATACTTTTAACCACTACACAAAAACTGGCCTAAATTCTGTGTGTGTCGGTATGTGTGTCTGTCTATGTGTGTGCTCATGCGCACACATATACACATCTATTAGATTATAACAAATAATCTAACATTTGTTGCAAAATATTTGATTTTTCAGCCAACAATATGGCATCACTTCAGTGGTGGGTTGTCCCTGGTTCGGACAACACCCACCACCCCCGATGTCATCATTGGCGATCTGCACATGTGAAGAAGCAAGGCGTGCGAGTAAGCGAAGCGTGCACGCGCGATCCCATTGCAAACCAGTAGTAAAGGTAAGTAGAACCCACCCCTGCATCAGTTGCATAGAAATGTTAAATGTATATTCATATTTCCAGCCAACATAAAATTCTACTGTCACCATTAGCATTTCCCATCCATTTATCTATAACTACACTACATTAACAAGGGGCAGCAATCATCCTATGTTCCGTTCCGTTCCGTTCCGTTCTATTCTATTCTATTTTATTCTATTCTATTCTCACAGTATTTATGACTTACTGTACGTTTCATTAATATACATTTTTTCTTGGCCACTAACATTTTGGTCCAGTTTTATTCTTTTATGAATTACTATGATATCCATACAAATCTCTAAAGACTGCTTCCAGCATATTTGCACCTCAGTTTCATCTGAAATTATTTCATTAAATTTGGTTTCAGTTCCATTCAGGACTCTTCATTCACTTAAAATTCTATCAAAATCATTCTGCATTTTGTATACCTCTTTGAAACTGTCACTCCTGGCTCCATTTGATTACATTATTTGCAACTATGTTTTTATGTCTATACATATTATGCAGTTATCTTTATTCTTATGTTCTGCAATTCTTGCTGTCTTGTGTGCATTTTTTCTCATCTTCTTTAACTTTTAATGAGCATCATTTTCTGTTCCTTATATTAGATATACCTCCTCACATTTCTGCAGTTCTTTGTAACATAATGCCCTTCACTCTATTTCAAGCAACATTCTCTCCCTTACACTTTCCATTCATTCTTTGGAGACATGAATTCTGACTTCTAATACTTTCTCATATAACTATATGCACTTTCTCTTCCTGCAGTCTTTCTGCTTTTGCTATAATTTCTTTCACTTCTTTTTTTATTCAACATTTTCTTTTCCTTTTTTTAAATCCATTCTTCAGGACTATCCCTCATCCAGAAGTTTTCCTCATCCTTATATTACCTCTCTCAAACTTTCATCATGAGCAGTAAAATCAATATTTATATTCACTCCGATATTATCCCAATATTTGGGGGGCAGCCACAAAGAAGAGGGGGGGTCTATCTATTTTCCAAAACACCAGAAGGCAAGACGAGAAGCAATGGATGGAAACTAATCAAGGAAAGAAGCAACCTAGAATTAAGGAGAAATTTCCCAACAGTGAGAACAATTAAACAGTAGAACAGCTTGCCTTCAGAAGTCCTGGGTATTCCATCACTGCAGGCATTTAAGAAGAGACTGGACATCCACTTGTCTGAAATGGTATAGTGTCTCCTGCTTGAGCAGGGGGTTGGACTAGAAGACCTTCAAGTATTGTCCAACTCTGTTATTCTGTTGTTCTTTGCCATAGATTCATATGACTAGACTCAGGGCATCCATGAAGCCTGTCTATTCTTTCTTAAAGGAACACTTCACATTTCTGGTCATCCCAGACTCATTTATGGTCACGCTAGCAATAAATATTACCAAGTAATATTGTCCCCTCTGTTGCTCCATAAAAAAGAAAAATTTCCTTAAAAATGACAAGTTCTGCTTCTCCAAAACATGGTAAGATTATTTCCTGTCCAACTAATGCACTTTGGTTTTTCCCAATGTTTCTGTTTGTTCATAAGATGTATAAAATTTTGAAAATCTTTTGAATCTCCCCCGTTGTCTTCACAGAAGAAACATCTGGTAGACTGACACTGCAATTTATAAGATACTATGTCATCAAGAAAATGAGATCACTTTGTCATGAAAAGTAGTTAGATGTCAAGTTTTTAAGAACAAAAATCCCATTGTCAGGAATTAATGCTAGCCAATTCATCCCAGCTTTTGTCTTTCATGCTGGGTACCACTACCAACAATCCGCTCAATTTGACGATCAAAAGCAACAGCAAATCAGATCTCCAGAGAATGGGGTTAGCAAATAGCTGGACAGGCAAAGGAGTACATGGACAATTAGAAAGTTGCACAAATGGGGAAAAAGAAGGGAATGCTAACTATTTAACCTTCTTGAACAACAACAACAACAACAACAAACTGCAAAAAAATGTACACGAAAGAATATGAAATTATTTCTCTCAGCATCAGAAACAGCGGTTTTCAACTGCAATATTTTTCTGACAAATCTTTATTTAAAAGAACATATGCTAGGGACACAACTGATGACAACACACTTTTCAAATTTCACCATAGTAATGTATGACAGGTCATGTCATCTAGACCAGAGTGATTTGAAGAAGTTGAATTGAAGCCAATTGCTGGAATTAGGAAATAATGTAAATCTGGGCTGTTAACAGATGAAAGAAAAAAAGCAGACAATTTACAAGATCACTTTACAGTAAAGTTTGAATAACTATTGTTGTGAAAACAGTCTAATCTTTTCTTTAAAAGACACTCAGTAAGGCAGACAGTATTTGATTTTAAGGCTACCACAAGTGCCACATGGTGGACATGAGGACAAAAAGGAGGACACATCCTTCATTTGCCAGACATCTGGAAACCTTACCAGAAAAGTCCCAAAGGTGTTCTTTTCAAAAGGCAAGTGGACTTTGTTTTTCCTTGAAGATGTTTCGCTTCTCATCCAAGAAGCTTCATCAGTTCTGACTGAATGGTGGAGGATGGAAGGATTTATATTCCCTGAAGACTGCAAGGATGAGAAGCGAAACATCTTCAAGGAAAAACAAAGTCCACTTGCCTTTTGAAAAAAGCACCTTTGGGACAACCATGACTGGATGACTGAGAATCTTCATAGACATTTACCAGAAAAGGATTATAAGAATATCTAGGGACAAAGAGAGAGGGAAAAAAAGCAAGATTATTGTGGTTATTTTCTTGCTGTTATTTAACATGACCAAAGTTTAAAATGGATGGTAACTAACCCACATCTTCAGTGGGATTTAGTTTATCAATCACATATGATGCACCAAAGGATCTTCAGCTACAGCCTAAATCCTTTTAAAGCACCCTTCAGCAGAAAGCTATGATTATAGCAGATTCTTACAAACCAGCTCATCAAAACAAGAGACAGTTTTAATCCTCAAGGGGGGAAATACCGTGGACAACAATGATATTTAAAGTAGAGCTCTTCATGTATGTCTACTTAAGTTATTTAAAGTAACATTTTAAACTTCAGTTCTTATTTCTCCCACACAGCTTTCATCCAAACGTGTATCTGAGACCTGGAAATCAGATGGTTAAGGATGTTCCTTGAGAGCAGCAGGAGAGAAAAAGCAGGAATATCCACATAAAGATTCTTTCCAATAACTCCAATTATTTCCCCTCTTTTACGGAAAACATTTTTTTCCTAACATAGCAGAGGACCACTGTGCCTTTAAACTATTTTCACAAATAAGTGCAGCAGAGTGAACAGTTAATGGCCTATTGTATGATTGTTCAAATTGTACAATAAGCACAATCCAATGACTTCCCCCTTCACCAAGACAAGTACAATTTCAGTACTAGAAATAGTACCATATTGAAAATTTTAATTTTTAAGCCCTTCAAATAATTTCTTGTTGTCTTTTCTTAATCTCTGCTCAATTTTAATACTGTAGTTTGTCACTTTCTCTAAAAATGCAACAAAACTCTCTTCTTAAATATTTGTAAATATTGATGTATAGAAAGAGCAAACAGCTGTGTATAGCTGAAAGAAAAGTGATATTTTTCTTTTTTATGTTACTTTTTGTTGTATGTATATGTTTGATTTTTAATGTGTTTTTAATGTGTTTAAAATAAAAAACTTTTTAAATTTTTTTTAAAAAAACTCTCTTCTTCCCATATCTTATCTATAAACAAATCTTTAATGCCTCATCATTAAGTCTTTGTCATGAAAAACCCATTAAAAGCTGCTAGAAAGACAATCATATACATTTTTACCTTGGTCAAATAAACCAACTTTGTAAACCTTTTCATTTTTAAAGGTCTGTGTTTATTCCTTTCCAGTTGCATCTGAAAAAAATATTTCTTTTCTTTCTTAACCACCACACCACTGTAGCATACTCTCTCATACAGGAACATATGTACATGTGTTTCCAGGCATTCATTTATTTTATTTATTTAGGTACATACTGACAGACTATAAGTATACAAATAAAACCAAAATGAAAAATCTCTTTATTAAACTATTACTAAATATTATTAAACAATTTCTATGCATCTAAATATTGGAGTTATTATTTAAAAATAATTTGGAGAAGATTTGGAAGAGGACTGCACTTATCAATCTTTTTTATATATTCTCAGTCATAGTTGATTTAAATTCATTTAGTTATCAAAAAGATCTTTTTACCCAGTGTTACTATAACAATTCCCCACAGCACTTTCAGATCTCTGGCAGTGAAGCTGCAGCAGCTTGTTAGTGTTCTACTTTATATTACCTTTCCCCCCCAAAAAAACAATTGAATACCATCAGGCACAAATATCTTTCTCTCAGTAGTTAGAAGTTATTAACATCCCCCACATAGGAAATTTGAAGGAGTACTTAGTATAAGTACTTAGTATAAACTTTCTAATAGTTTTTTTTTATTTACTACAATAAAATAATGAAAAAGTAGGAGCACATTTTGTCTGATGTGGAAAATTACAGCTCCCCCATAAAGTTCCATTCAGGAAAGAAGAGACCCCACGCAATGTGAAATGCCTTTCGTGTGGCAGCTTCCCCAATCATTTTTGGCATTTCTAGGTTAGTCTACACATAAAATGGGTTTCTCTGGAAACTTAAAAGTATGTCAACAATTTTTCCAATTCAGAGATAACCACAAATCATGCTAGAAGCAAACACAACCAAATAGCACTTTTGTTCATCTGGGGGTTTTTTGGTTTTGTTTTATTGTTCCAATGGAAAGTCGATTGTTAACTATCTGTGTTTCTTGGTTTTATATAGTACCAAAAATTTGAAATAGTGATTATGTAGTTAGAACTCCTCTGTATAATAGGATTTCCTTTATGGACATATTCAGGAGGAAGGTTTTGCTTCTTTTTCTTCTCATTCCAAATGGGAACATGATCCCAGATCAAAAAGGAAATAAATATAGTTAACGAAAGTGCCACCTACTTATTAAGCCAAAAACAAAACACAAAAGGAATCATGAGCTACAATACAACTATTATTATGTGTTTTCACGAAGTTACAGCAGACTTTGAGTCCTTCAAATAATTACTCCAGTCCAAAAATGTGATCTCTTTTATTGGATGTTCCTTAATTATTTTATGAGTTACTGCTAATTCAGGAATATCAAAGAACGTAGCATAAAGACAGAGAGATCCATTCCAGTAAGAACAAACATTACACTATTCTCCCTTAGCTGATGGCAATATACACTTTGCTCAAGTAAATGCTAGGAAACATTGCCTACATATAACTCCCTAGTCTCTTTGATATCATGCTGTCATAAACGTACAGTAGGGGAGATAACCTTGGCCTCACATCACACATTGTCAAAGGTTAATCTTTTTTTGGTCCTGTTTTACTAGCTAAATATGCAGAGTTGGAAAGAAAAAAAGAAAATAGATGCACTATGTGCCTAAGGATCTAAGAGTAAAGGGAAGAATGTATCAGATCACAATCATGGTGGTCTGATTTTGTGCAGTGGTATTAAGACATGTGTGTAGAGATGAGAACATATAGATTTAATTATGAAAGAGATAAAATATATGCAGAAAGTATTGGTGTTGTCTCAGTTGCTATGGATGGATTTTAAGTAGGAATCCATAAACTGGTGATTGTTGCATGTTATACTTCAGTAAATATTCCTAATGGAAGAACTGTACAACATTATGAATAAATGAAATCTGGAGGAGGAGATATTCTATTACAGAGTTCCCCAACCTTTTCAGCTTTGCGGACCAGCCAGGTGGGAAAGGGAGTGGTTCTGTGTGTGTGGCGGCCAAGGCACACATGCATTTCGCTAGTGTAAGTGGAGCATACACATCCGCTTGCCCTCTGCTTACGTAAGAGGGGAGGGTGTGCACGTGTGTTGACCTGCCACTTCTACGGTCCGGTTCTGAATGGCTCAAGGTCTGGAAGAGGGCTGCATCCCTGGGCTTGGGGGACCCTGTCCTATAACATAAGGACATGGATGGGAATAGGCAAGACAAAGTGACTCAGCCATTTGAAATAGAAGTAGGAATGATAACAGTGATTGTTTGCTAGACATCTATGTAATTGTTATAACTATGCTAATACAAAAATAACTATTTTAATAGGTTGTTTAAACCTGAAACTATTAACATGTACGCAAGGCAAAAATAAAGCTAAAACATTATTGATTTATGATGAAAGGTAAAGATAATTTTTAATGAAGGATACTAAAATAATGGGAATTTCTGAATGTGGAGCACTAATAGGACGGGTTAAGAAGGGAACTTCAGTGAAAGGACTATAATGAACTATGAAAGTTGAATGTGCTGAACAGAAGGTGGAAATACTGTATGAAAAGCTATTAAGAGTTACCGTATTTTTCAGAGTATAAGACGGACCGGAGTATAAGACGCAGCTTAGTTTTTGGGGAGGAAAATAGGGAAAAAAATCTGCCTACTAGGTATTCGTCTGGCTAGCGTCCTTAGTCTGGTCAGCTTCAGCACATTAGTTTTCTGGTTTTGAGCAAACACCAGTGGTGGGATTCAAATTTTTTTACTACTGTGGGTGTGGCATGGTGGGCGTGGCATGGCTTGGTGGGCATGGCTTGGTGGGTGTGGCAGGGGAAGGATATTGCAAAATCTCCATTCCCTCCAGGGAAAATCCCCATTTCCTCTCAATCAGCTGGGACTCAGGAGGCAGAGAATAGATGGGGGCAGGGCCAGTCAGAGGTGGTAATTACCGGTTCTCCGAACTACTCAAAATTTCCGCTACTAGTTCTCCAGAACTGGTCAGAACCTGCTGAAACCCACCTCTGGCGCGCACGTGCGCTTTTTATCCCCTGCTTGGGGATAAAAAACAGCTTCTAAAGCACAACTGATCTTTGGAGAGAGAAGCAATGAGAAAAGCAGGCAAAGCATGGAGATCGTTTCATTCGCAAGTGCCTTGTTAGGGCTGAAAAAAAGCTTTGACAAAACAACATTCAGAGTATAAAACGCACCCAAATTTTCAGCCTCTTTTAGGAGGGAAAAGTGCATCTTATACTCCGAAAAATATGGTAGTTTAATTTCCCAGCAGATTGAATAGAATATTAAGGAAGGAGGATGCAAAAGAGAGATAAGAATTATGTTACATTAAGCTGCAAAAGTATGATGAATTAGGTTAACGAAATATGAAAAAGAATGATTACTAGATGTTTTGCATTTTAAAATTTTAAATGTAAAAAAAGTGCTTATAAGAGAAAGGTTGCTGCAGAATGTAAGAAGAAAAGACATTGCATAATATCTAAGAAAGAATGTAGTCAAAGAGAACAAGGAACACTTAAAGATAAAAGTGCAGAATCATTTTGATGTAAAAAGACAATGATTTCTAAAGTGGGTGAAGAGAGGTAAACAAGGAACTTCCCAAACAGTAAATGGAATTAAAATTAAACATTTAGGATAAAACTAAAGTGCAGATTTTCTGGAAGATTTTAGAGATTTGTATGGGAATGATAGAAATGTGTAAAAACAAATGTTGCAAATATAATTGTCCAAGAAAAAATGATGAAAGGAAGTCATAAACACTGTGAGAATGTTATCAATGGAGAGGCTGAAGCTGCAGTCAGTGTAACTGGAGAAATATTGAAATTTTGACATAATTTGTTTATAGAGTGTCTATGTAGCTTGTTAAACATATGTGCTTGGGGATTGGAAGAAAAACAGAATACAAACTACAAAAAAAAAATGGAAAAAAACCCCAAGAGGGGGTTTAGTTTGTTAAGTGTGCTTGGGAAAGCATCTAGCAGAATTTTCAAGGAGACAATATGACAAATGACAATGAGCAAAATATGTGCTGAACAGATGGTATGCAGACCAGGCTTTTGTACCATGTCACTGAGAAATTATGAATATGAAAAAAAATTCTTTTGCATGTTTGTTGAGTTAAAGAAAATATATGATCAGGTAATTAGGTTTAAATTATGTTACATTTTGCACAGATATGGAATTAGTGGGTTTTTTTGCAGAATCCGCTAAAGTACAACTAATGCAGAAGCAAATAAAGCATGGGAATTAAGAAGTGCTTAGCAAATCAGTACTGAGAGGGAGTTTTAAAAAAAAGGATGTGTGATGTCTCCGTTGTATTGCTTAATGCCTTTACGAATAAATATGTAAGGAATTATTAAATGATCTGCTGCATTTTAGATTTTACATCAACAAATATGGATCGAAAAGTTGATGTATCAAAAACTGGATTAGTTATGTTTCACAGGGAAAACACAGAGAATAATGAAAAGGTATACATAAATGGCACTTTTTAAAAATTGAGCAAGCAGATGAATTTGTGAAACTTTACAGAAGGCCTGCTGAAGGTGGAAAATTGATCTGAAAAACATTAAAACATGCTAATGCAGGAAAAATAGCAAGATGTATACGTTAGTTAGTTATGACAAAGGAACATTTGTTGAAAGTAGCAAAAGTAGCTTTGTAGGAAAACTTGCTTCTGTCTGCTTTTTTCACATTGAAATGAGAATTCTGTATGTTAGGAGATATGTAGGTGGAATGAAGTAGGAATGGAGTACTTGAAATAAGAAAAGATAAGAGGCATCAATGAACAGGTGCTGAATGAATATGTACTGAGTATTTGAGTATTGAAGATTCTAATACTCATAAAAACTGAGAATAGAAGAAAATGAACAGAAGACAAGACAGCAAGATAGTGATACCATCACTGATATTACCAACTTACAAGAACTAAGATACTTATAATCTTATTCATGGTCACAAAGAGTCAGAAATGACACAATAACTGAAGAACGCATGTGTGTATGATAGACAGATGATAGACAGACAGACACACAGATACACACAAAACAAGGCAATGGCAAACCACTTTCACTCAGTGTGGAGCTACAGATCTGGGTTGCAAAAATTCAGAATATTATTAGATGACATCAAAGAAATACACAACGTTTTGACAGCATATTTACAGGAGTTGAACACTACAAGAGGGACTCTTTACCTTTTACTTTTTAAAGTTCTTGGCACAAGAGGGGAAAAAAACATTTCCACTAGAAATGGAGATGGAAATACATTTGTAAAATATGAGCCCAAGCAACCCATCTCGATCCCAAATCCCTAAAGAAATCTAATAGAGTTTGCTACATTTTGTTAAGAGTTCATGTCATTGGTTGCAGAATCACAGATGTTACTCTCTCCACACGCACAAATTCTAATCATACTGTTGTCTAACCATTAGCTGATCTGATTACTGTACATCTTCACTTTTATTTCGTCTCTGCATCCCACTGCAGTCAGCATCAGAGCCCTTCTTTTTTTCCCCTTCTATTCTGAATCACACTGACAACTTTAATTTGGACATTATGATCATTGATGATTTATACAAACCAAGGACTATTCACAAAGCCTACGGTTGGGATCAGAACAGAACACTCTGAATAGACACAGTAAGGAAAACATTGTCAAGTTGGCATTATTAATTGACAGATTTCAGGATATTTATTTTGAGAGTCTCAGCCTGGCAGCATTATAATAGATTATAAGGTTGTAGTATTGATTATATTTGCCATTGACTATGGTACAGTATTTATCACTATTACTAGGCAATTAAGATCCTTAAAGAGAAAGTGGTTAGCGGAATTTTGGGAATACCCTAAATGTTGTAAAGCAACTAAAATGGCAAAATACAGTTCTTGACGGGAACACAGGAAAATGAACCTTCCTTCCTCCTCTCTTAAAAGAAAAGAGTTGAGAATTTCTTTACTTCCTGTAATCTGTAGCTGAGTAGCAATAAGTTTCCATATAGCTTAAAAAAAAAAAATGAGCTGAGCATTTAAGCAACTGAAAAGCACCAATTATGAAAGAAGGAAATAACTACATTGCAACCCTCAATGCTCCTGAAAATACAGTTTCAGAATAGAGCAATGACACTTTTTTTCCATAACAGAAAAATACAATAAGACAATTCCTCATTTAGGACCATGCAATGGGAAATTCGGGGAATTTTTACTCCCTCTCAAGGAGGTAGAAAACATAATTGTAATGCAGGCAGAAGGGCTCCTGGGAAAATGTATGAAACTCTTTTTAAAAAAAAAAAAACATTTGGCACCAATAGCTAAGATTAATGTATCTGGTAACATTTACAAGCAAGCCATATACAGGGAAGATAATTTTTAGAGAGTTATATCTATCAGAGTCTCAAAGTATTTATATCAGGGTTTAGGGACTTTTCTCTCAAGGTGGATTATTTGTTAGGCAGAAGTCACTAAGGAAACATTGATACTGTGAGAAACAAACATCAAAAAGGAGAGTAGACCAAGATAGCATAATCTGATGGTAGAAGCTATATAATTCAATCCTCAATTTTCTGGCTTCCAGAGATGTTGGAGTTTGCAAGTTAAATATTACAAGATATAACATTTATTGTAGTAAATGAGAAAATAAATTTCCTCTTGTAATTTGTAATGAAATTCATCTTATGCTTTATCCAAATTTTAAAAAATAGGAGATCAAGCCATCCTGGCTTGATAGCTATGATTAAGTGAGGTTTGTGTATTTCAACAAACTAGGAGAATTTGACATGTTCCAAGGCACAAACAGAAAATAGTTTCTTGCTTTTATCTTCTCTTGCATTGAATTGGCAGTCAACATGATCAGTCGTAACTGGCAAAATGAAGGTGAGTTGAAAACTGGGATAAGAGTTGAGCTGTAGTTTTCAATAGCAACAAGAAGATTTACTGAAAACCTGATCACTTCTGTGATCACTGCTTTTGATCCCTTCTGAATAAATCACTGAGACCTATTTTGCCCACTATCCATTTTATAGTCTCTCTGGCACCCAAAACAGAATTTCCAAACTTTCAGAATCATTACTGAAACCTTAAATCTGGACGGAAAGAGCGAGAAAGGAGAAGGAACCCAGGACAGATGTAACTGTTACTACAATGAAAGAAGAAGCCAGGATGTCCCTAAATGTGAAAAGTCATTAATTTTTTTTAAGACAGGAAGTATTTGCATACACACTTTGATGTAGTCTGGTTAAACCCAAAACATCCCTCAAAAGCCATGTGTCTTTAATTGAGATTAAGGCAGCGGAAATGGGATCTGTAGCTCTCCTCATTTCCGGCTTGTCTGCTTTCATTTCCCTTTTTTTCCCCTTCCCTATACCACCCAATGCTCCACATAGAGTGCAGCAGTTTTATCCTCCGAGTAGCCTCTGAAATGAAGACTAAATGCTTAATTTTCTGCAGATTCTCGGGCAACAATAGTGACAGACCGCCATGAATTATCATTTAATAACCAGATCAAGAGTAAAATTGGTTCGCAGGCAGCAAAATCATCCTCTCTTCCTCTGCAATCCTCCAGGAAACAGGTGGTGAGGTCTCTGGGATTAAGTTCTAATTATTTGCCACAGTGAAGAAATACAACCCGAAAAAACAAGAAAGCAATTTTGCCAGTAAAAGCCTTCATTTTGACAGCTTGCTCAGTTGTGGCGGATAAAGAGGCAGATGATTCACTAGAAGAAGAGCTGAAATGAACATGCTGTGCAGATTTTGGTATTATCTCTGCCCCCTAATCCATCTTTTGTGCCTACTCACCCACAGTAGTTCATCCTAATGTAATTCAGCGTGCTGCATATACAGTATAATTGGATTGCTGTCCTGTAACAATCAGCAGCTATAAAAAGAAGTCGGAGAACAATACCTATCATGATAAATTAAGGACTCTGTGATGACAATGTAGAGACATTCTCAAGTTAAGTTTGATTCTGGGTGATTATCTGACCCAAAAGGAGTGGCTAAAACAAGGTGAACATTAAAAAGGAATTTATCCAATTCATTCACGGGCTTTTGTAAATAGAATTCTGGGGGCTTCAAGGCAAATAACCAGAAAATTTTTTTAAACTCCTATCATAAAAATGTGTTTATGTGGTTTAAAAACTGGCATGTTGAACTGGAGAATTGGCTAGCGAAAAGCCTGATCAACATTTCACATAGGGACTCAACTGAAATATTAAATATTTATTACTATGTATCTTCCTTAGTGTCAGTGTGCTTTTCAAAAAAACCCCACAAAATCACAATACAAATGTTGCTAAAAATACAAATATTTTCTGAATCATAACTCTTAATTGTTTACCAAAATAGTATAATATGCTAGATATCTAGATAAATACCCCCTGGAATACGAATAATCCCAGATCTTTGCACTTTCCGACGTGCCCTGAAGACCTTTCTGTTTCAACAAGCAGGGCTAGCATAAACATCTAAATTCTATGCCAAGGTCTTAGCAGATACTCAATTTATTATTTACTGTTTATAAAAAAAAAAAAATTATTATATGTATATGAAATCTTAATCTGTTCACCGCCCTGAGTCCTTCGGGAGAAGGGCGGTATAGAAATTCAATAAATAAATAAATAAATAAATAAATACATACATACATACATACATACATACATACATACATAAATAAATAAATAAATAAATAAATAAATATCTGTATACCACTGAAAACATCAGAGGATATAGTAGTCTTCTTCTGAATTCACTGAGAATTCACTGCTCTTATCAAAAGAAATATCTGCTTATGCTATTCTAAAAATGAGATAGTTGGATTCTGAGCACAACAGTCTTTTTAAAACTTTCTGAACAGTAGCATTTCAAACTGCATATTTATGAAGTCTGATTGTTATAAAATATCTGTCAAGCTTCAAAGTGTATTCAAACCGCATTCACTTTTACTGCTTCTCAGCTTGCCAACGAACTTTAGGAAACTTTAGGGAAAAAATTCTAAAAAGAAACAAGTGCTAGATTAAAAGAGAACCAGTTTGGTATAAGGATTAAGGCATCACACTAAAAACTAGGAGATCTTTAGTTCTGGTCTTTCCTTAGGCACAAAGCCAGATGGGTGACCTTGGGCCAGACACTCTTTCTCAACCCTAGGAAGGAGACAATGGCAAATGACTTCTGAAATTTTGCCAAGGAAACTAGTTCATGCAGTCAATACTGACTCAAAAGTGCACACATTTTTTTTTATTAAAAGAAGAACCGTAATTAGAAGGCCTCTTCCGTTTTCAGGGAAGCTATCAAGAAAAAAATAATGATTATTTCCAATTCAGTACTATAAACTGAGTGGCCATTATACAATTTATTCAACTATTGTACTCTACCATCGGGTTAGCACGTAATATTTTGCTCCGTGCCTAGATTCAGCACTAGTTGGGTTCACTGGAAGGTCAACTAGGAGCCTGTTAGCCTACTTCACAATTTGGCTTGACCTGATGGAACATGCAAGGGATTTCCAGGAAATCACACCCAAAACTACAGAAATAAAGTTTTACTTTTGCTAACTCCTGAGAAGTTCACCACCTCTGTTCTGCAGGTGGGAGAAAATGGAAAAAGAAGAAAGGGAAATGCGGTTATTTTAATCTGAATCTAAATGGTATGGGTTTGCTGCTGCTGAACTCTTTAAAGTTCATCATTAAAATTATCAATGAATTTTCCTTCTATTAATTTGTATGGTCTCCTAACAAAACCACCTAAGAGGCACTTGGAAAAACCTGCTATATCTAGCTAAAACAGTAGTTCTGCAATATTGATTCTTCTTAAAACAATGGAAGCTAAAAAAAAGTTTAAAGCAGCATATTCATTTACCACCAGAAATCTAGAGCACTCCTGTAATATACTATGCTATTTTTATAAGGCTTTCACTTTGATTTTCCAAAACATCTGAGTACTATTCAGCGCTAGTATTCTGTTTCTATCACTCTGGAATCTTGTATATGTACACACTGAGACACAGAAAATTAATCTCTGCAAATTTGGGGTGGTGAAATTGCACTCAGAATCCGGACAAAAGACTGGAAAGAAAACATCAGCGGCCCCAATTCTTCAACTGGAGTCATTTCCTCACAAATGATTTATAACATTTTCTAACATCACGCGACCTTTATTGTGTCAGCATAATAGTAGTGGGGATAAGCTCTGACATTTTTTGTATGGTAAGTACACTTCACTGGGGAACTTTTCCCCCCAGTTTTTGCAATAATTCAGGTAGGCCTGCAAGCCAAAAATACAAGTTACTTTTCTCGTTAGCAAATTCAACTTGAATTTGCTCTTAAATTACTGAGTGAATATATTTTATAGTACTTGACTTATTCCATCCAATAGCATAGTATATTCATAATCTTGTACATAATCTTGTACTATTACTATACATAATCTTATACTATCCAATAGCATAGTATATTCATAATCTTGTAGATTCTATTTCAATATTCACTTCAGATAATACAGGGGCCTCAAAGCTCAATTCTATCTCCATTTATTCTAATTGTTTAAGAACTTAACCAACAAACCAGTTGGTTACAGCTGGTCTTCAATTTACAACAGTTCATTTAGTGACCATTCAAAGTTAAGACGCTGAAAAAAGTCACTTACAACCAGTCCTCACACTTATGATTGTTGCAGCATCCCCACTGTCATATGATCATAATTTGGGTGCTTGGCAACCAGCATGTATTTATGAGTGCAGCATTCCAGGGTCATGTGATCACGATTTGTGACTTACTCAGTGGGCTTCCAGCAAACAAAATCAATTGCAGGAAGATGGATTTGCTTAACAACTGCATGATTCATTTAACAACTGCAGTGACTAACTACAACCATGAAAAGGTCAGATAATCAAATGCAACTCACTTTAACAATCGCCTTGTTTAGCAATGGAAATTTTGGTCCCAAACTGTGGTCATAAATTGAGGATTAACTGTACAAACATTTTGAAATAGTTCTAAAAGTATCATGAAAAAAAATCAGAGCCAGGATTGCCTTGTCTATCAATTTCTCTTACTTACTCACTCGCTCTCTTTTTATTTTAGTTATTAAATTTTTATGCCGCCCATCTTGCTATCAAACGACGACACAAAGCTAAAAGAATCGTGATTTTCCTCCCATTTAGCATATTACAGAAAGCCACGAAGAATTATCTTTTCTCCTGCCAAACATCACAGCCAGTTCAAAATCAGAGTAAACATGACAAGCAGTCATATGGAACGTAAACTCAAAGGGTTAATATACAGTTAATATAATTAACAAACATGGGCTTATTTTAAGGTCTTGACAAGATTCACTGATTTACTTCCTCAATTATACCACCAATTTAGAAAAGGCTACACTATTCCAACACAGAACAAGAACCTTGACACAAATGTCTACCTCAAGAAAGATAGAAATGTAAAACTGAAGCCTAAAAATACTAAGAATAGGCATATCATATTTAAAAATAAACAGCCCTCAATTCCCCTTAGAAGTATACTGTTGTCCGTATGTGTGATGTACTCTGCTTCTTTTGGGACCCACTAATTCCCTCCCCAATTTTTAAGAGCAGCCTTTGTCCATTCTTGCAGGAGGTCACATAAATTAGATAAGCAGAATCTTAATACTTAACATCAAAGGTTTCTACTGTCATGGAGCTTATAACTTTTTGGTTTCACAAAAGATATGTAACAAGAAAGCCAAAAAAAATTGAATGGTGGTTTGGGGGTTATTTTTAACTCCTCCATTTCGTATTAAGCATTTTGATTTTTAAAGGCCTGACTCATGTTTTTGTGTGCAGCTGACTCAGTTCCATCTTTTTCAAAGGGGGCCAAGGGGCCTTCCTCCTACTGGTTTCTATTTTACATATTTATTTATAAAAGCCCATTCCAATATTACGTGTTTCTAGACTCCCTCCCACAGTTAGGTAATAGCGAAAGAAGAGAAAGAAATTGGTACTTCACAAAGCATCCTTCCTCCACCTTGAGATGTGTTCAGATGGCAATTACCAAAGTTCTTAAGGTGGAGAATCTAAACATACACTGAATGGAAATTCTGGATTTTGGAATCCCTAAACATGTGGTTGGCACTAGATCACTATGGCTTGCTTTTTTGCTCCTGCCCATACTATTCTCAATTCCTATACAGCTTTATTGTTAACATTGACACTGCCATCCATTATCTCCAGCACATCCTTGAAATAAGACAGGTAGGAAAGAGTTTAGTAGTACTCAAAAGCCAATATGATTTTGTACCAAGTGTATTTTACCTGAAGCCATTCCCAGTTTCCTAGTCAATACACCTATGGGTCAAAGAGTTAGAAACATACATAGTATTTATTTTTATGTTTTTATAAATATCTCAAGGCGGTGAACATAGTACTCCTTCCTCCTCCTAGTTTCCCCACAACAACCCTGTGAGGTGAGTTGGGTTGGGAGAGATTTCACCCAGCTGGCTTTCATGCCTAAGGTGGGACTAGAACTCACTGTCTCCCTGTTTTTGGTCTGATGCCTTAACCATTAGACCAAACTGATACTCAATGTGTTTTCTTAAAATATGGGAACTACAAGGAGAACTGCATTGTGCCCAAGCAGGAGCTAAGTCTTATCTGAATAGTCAGCTTTTCAAACAACTAGAAGAGTTTTAAAGTAGCTCTGGAGTTGCATCTGTGCAAACAAAACTTTCCTGCCCCAGACACTGCTTCCGAGTCTAGAACAAAACAGCCTTACTTTAAAAAGTAAATATTTTGCTAGGTTCTCTTTTCCTTCCATCTTCCATTCACTTTTTGTGTTCCCAGCCTGTCACAACTGAATTTGTCTTACCAGCAGTTGTAAAAGAGTTTTATTTTAGGGTAAAAAAGGCTCTTACTGTGAAAGTGCCACATATGAGGTAATTCTTCCCCTTTATTAAACCATTCCCTAGAGAGAACAAATCCAACTATTCCTTCTGACATTAAGGCACAAAAAAGGATGCAGAGTTACAATTACAGGCTGTTAACAGGATAATTACAGGGTTTTCTGATTAGCTAATATCCAATCCTAGTGGAAAGGTACATTTACATTGGCAATGTCTCCTATGACATAACGGTAGAACTAATCTACCACAGTACGGTTTAAATATATCCAAATTACAGTATATATGTATTTTACCTATCTATAAAATCTTGCAGGCTTCCCATTCTCCATGGACAGGAATCTCATCTGAAGTTACAAGCACACAGAATTGGAAACTGACTCTAGAATCTTCTAGCACTCAAAAGGATAAACTTTATTATAAATTATTAATTATCATAAATTGTTAACTCACAATATATTTATAATTTATTATTATTATAAATTAACTAGTAAATTAAGGATTCTCTCAGTACTCTTTAACATCCTTTTCAGGGTAACTGGAACAATCACCAGTACAATACTCAAGTTGTAAAGATCAATCTGATCTGAAGGTAAAGACCACTGAATTGGTGATCTTCTTCTCCACAATATGTTTTAGCATAGTAACAAGTCTCCAAAGTAGTGTTTGCAGAAAATAGTTTCAATGTACAGTTGCTACCCTTTCCATGCTGCACATCTAGGAACAAGGTAGGCACCACAAAAGATTAAGAATAAGGACAGGAAAGAAATCTCTGTCCCATTTAACTCATATGAGTTAAAACTACTGCAAATGGCCTCACTGTATTTTGGCTTTAGGTGCATAACTCTGTTTCATAAAACCTTCTGTTCTACTTTTTCCTTCAGACCAGCTCTCAAGTAATTGTTGGAAAAGTTTTAGAATCAGATACTCATTGGCTTTTACTACACTCATCATAATCACCCCGAGTCCAATACCCATAAAGCTTTATTTTTCCTGGAAAGATAACTCTTGCCATGAGTTTAAATTTAGAGATGACCGCAAAACACTTCATTTGGTACATTTTAGCCATGTAATATCCAGCACTCCTACCATGCAGCCAAACCATAGCTGGATGGAACATCCTGACAACATAGGAGATGGAATCCTTCATAAGTAAATTTAAGGAAATGCTGGAAACGTATCAGGCATAGCTTTCTTTTTTTAATAGAGTAAGGAATTCAACCCAGCCTGTAGTATGGCAAATAACTGGGATTTAATTTTGGTTAAATAATTTCACCCACCCACCCCACAAATGTACCTTGCCAAACTGTGTTCCACTAATAAAAACTGAACAGTTCCGGAAACAGAAGTTGTCATATCAACTGCATGCAGAACTGATTCCCCTTCCTCCCAAAATCTGATCTGGACTCTATTTTTGTCCTTAAACGAAGAGAAAAATACCATATGTACCTGTTAGAATGACCTTACATTTCTGGGTGGGGAGAAGTATCAAATATACAGGAATCTAGAGGACCCTACAACTCCTTATAATTTTTTTTTGCAGATTTTTGTAATATTTTCCCATTCCATTCTATTTGGCAAGATAAAAGTATCTGCATATTCCCAACTATTCAGATTTCCGAATACAAATTGATAAAGTTCTGGATTATAACATAGAAGATTTAACTGCAGTTTAAAAGAAAAAAGTATGAATAATTGATGTGGCAATACCAGGAGATAGTAAGGAGAAGAAAAAGAATTGGAGAAGATCATAGAAGTAACGAAATCTGAAGATGAAAGACTATGGCATTAATTTACCAGTGGTTATCAGCACAGTGGGTGTGATTCCAAAACACTTAGAATATTTG
Source organism: Pantherophis guttatus (assembly GCF_059756535.1). Lineage (NCBI taxonomy): Eukaryota > Metazoa > Chordata > Lepidosauria > Squamata > Colubridae > Pantherophis > Pantherophis guttatus. The sequence goes on from NC_142064.1 coordinate 188,877,372, forward strand.
TGCATTGACAAAATTTCCATCTGTCAATTATAGAAGGCCATGCTGTTTGGATCCACATTGTATTATGCTAATACATTACAAAATCTTAGATTCTTTGGAAGAACTTGATGCCTATGAAGGCCAACACCATCTAAAAATCTAGCAGTGATTTCACATTGCTCTTTATATGATAATAGTAATAATATAAACAGGTGTTTTGAGTGCAATCTGAAATGGTATAGGGTTTCCTGCCTAAACAGGGGCTTGGACTAGAAGACCTCCAAGGTCCCTTCTAACTGTGTTATTCTATTCTATTCTATTCTATTCTATTCTATTCTATTCTATTCTATTCTATTCTATTCTATTCTATTCTACTCTACTCTACTCTACTCTACTCTACTCTACTCTACTCTACTCTACTCTACTCTACTCTACTCTATTCCCAAATATCTGGAGCACTATTTGAACACCATAAGCATGGACAAAATCACCATCAGTCAATTGCAAAAGGCAGCTTTATTTGGAACAGCTTACATCCTGCAATGATACCCTTAACACTATCAAACAACATCATCTTCCTATCCCGGGTCCTTTGGAAGGACTGAACAGGTGGATAAAAATGTCAAATCCAGTCTAAACTTTTGGCTGATTGGGCAACCAACCATAATAAATAGAATCTGCAGCTTCCAAGTCATTAAATCCTTAGTGTAATGTGATATATCTAAATGCAGTATTATACTTAACATAAGCCAAGCAGTTGTATTCACAAATTCTCAGTTTAACAATAAAAATAATAATCAGAAATATGGAAGATTGTTTCAATCTCACATAATATTCTATAAAATAATATTGTTAAATCACTCTAAACAAGATTAATGTCACTCCATCAAATTTGGCCTGAGAAATTTAGTGCTGTTGTTTTTTTAAATGATGGCATTGCAAATCATTAAAGAAAATAATGTTCTGTAACGTATTCTTTTTTCTAATGTGTTTTGCTCATCCATTTTCATTGGAAATTAATAACTATTTAGAGCTTATTCAACTAGAACTTAATATTGTTTTTATTTGTGATCTGTGATCCACCTATTGCAGATCTTTGCATTGCTTGGTTTTTTTAATCTTAACTTTCAAGAACGTATTTTTTTCTCCTTCTGAGTTTGATTGCAAATAGTGCAGCAACTTCACTAAAGTTAAGCAGGCAGTATGAGTGGTCAGTGACAGTATGGGTAACCATTTGAAAATTTCATGAAAATTTCACCTTCTTGAGTTCCATGATAAAGGATTTAAGAAGACTCTCTCCCTTTAAAAAAATTCTATCTATTTAGTAACCAGCTCTTGTGAAGTATGTTCTGGCCCATTTAAATATATGGAATCCTCACTTCTTGGCAACTGATAAAAAGATTCTTGTACACACAACAGGAACTGTTAATCATAAAATAGGGCTACTAAAGTTTAATTAGGCATAAAATGCCATCCTGCTTCAGTTCCTTGTATTGGAAGGTTAGAGTGATATGAAGCCAAAAAAAAAAAAAAAAAGCTTATTCCTCCCATCTGGTATTTACTTCCTTACCCATGAGAGCTGAAGAGAAATGAATAATGTGTCCATTTGTTTTGATTAAGAAAATGAAGACATGTCCCACTCTCCCAGCCTTAAAAAAAAATATGTAATCGATCTTGCTTTTGACTCTAGAACTCATGCTGCAATTAAATGGTTGATAATATACAAGCCCCCAGCTACCAATCCATCAATGTGTATAATGTAACTAAGAGAGATGGTTATTCCCAGGCCTAACACTATCTTTTCACTGTATTTCAGCTCCAAATACTTGACCCAAAGGTTAGGGATAAAGTATCATAAACAAAGGCTTACAAATATGTATGAGGTTGCAAACACAAGCTCTAAGTCATTCTTTGATCACCATGCCTATGTATATCACACCCCATTCTTCCCTGCCACTCCCAGTCTTTTTCTTCCCACCCTATCAATGTTCTCAGAAGATAAAATGAAAGAAGACACACAAAGCACCAAGCTTTGTGTTGTTTTTTACAAACTGTAGAAAGAGAGACATAGTTCAATATACACAATAACAGAAACAATAAAGTATAGCAACAACAAGGTATAGCAATATAGACAGATTTTGCTGCTGGTTTAAGTTATTGCTCCATGAAAGTCTATGGAGTTTCTCAATCATCCAGGTCATGGTTGTCCCAAAGGTGCTTTTTCGAAAAGGCAACTAGATTTTCTTGTTTTGAAAGTGTTTCACTTCTCATCCAAGAAATATTTTCAAAGGAAAAAAACCAAGAAAGTCCAGTTGCCTTTTGGAAGAAGCACTTTTGGAATAATCCATGAAAGGTTATACTTACAAGGATGGCATAAGATTCTCTGTTATTTGTTCACTGTATGAAATATTCCCACAGACATGAAAGGACAAATTGTATATGGCAATAAAATAGGGTCATTATACACGCTAGATTTCTTCCCCGATTATCTTTTTTAAAATGATGTTAATACTCAAATCAACAGTTTTATTGTTTGATAAAATTTGTCGATCACACCAGATTGACAGTTAATTTGATTCCATGTGGCCCTTCACTTCTCAGTGTATGACCTATCAGAAGCAGGCTACGGTAAATTAAGTCTATGATAGAGAACCAAAAAGCACTGATTGCCTCTACATGATAAAGCATGAGTGGGGCAACTATATAAAGTTAATAAATAAGAAATAAAGATCTCTAAGCCCACATCATTTGCTTAAGGATAACATGAAGTTCTATCAAATATCACAGAAAACAAAGCTGACCACCATTTATAATAGACAAACACAAAGCTAACAATGCCAAATGTATGATAAGATGGGATGTGAAAATTAAACTCTTCAAAGAAACATTGTAGCTCAGAAATTAATTGACAGGCAACACAACTTCCTTCGGATTAAGCTGAAGAGTATGGTATGTTATATGTCCATAGAGTTCCCAGATTCACCCGTTTTTGCTTTCCTGCTTAACGATCTACATTATCAGGATACCAATAACAGGATAAGAATGGCTATATCCCATATTTACAGCCACAACTTCTAATGGCAAAGAGAAATGGTTGTGTATCAAAAATATTTTCTATAACCTTTTCCCACCTTTTTATAGCCATATATGTCAGTCCCACCAGGTAGATCAGATCAAAAATCAACTGTACAAGAAGGCTAAAACTGTTTTTCAGAGTAACTATAATAACAGAATTTTGCAAGTTTGTGCTGTGCCTCCTCCCCCTTGGGGAGGTTGAACTTAATCCATATTTTTTTCTCTTTGTTGTTTTCATAATGAATCTGGTGTACCATTGAAAGGGTCATCTTCTTTATTGTTTACAATGTCTGACTCCTTCTTTTAAACTGGCTCTGTTCCTTTACCCGGTATCCTCATATTACTTTCCTAATTCATTTCTCTTTCTTTTTTAGACTTAGTTTGGCCAGGAAACCTTTTCCTGAGGTCCATGTTTAGACTAACATGTTAGACCTGGATTCTGTCAATCCAACTCAGCTATGAATTTATCTGAGTGAACCGTAGAGAGCTACCAATTGTCAACCTAGACCAGGGTGGTCAAACTCTCGGCCCGCAGGCCAGATCCATCACACACTGGCCACACCCATGCCCAGTTTAGCGAAGGGGGAAAAGTCCCAATACGTCACGGGATGCTGATGTGATGACGTGCGTTTGACACCCTGACCTAGACCATCTCACAGAACCTCTGGGAAGGAGAGGGAGAAAGAGAGAAAAAGAGAGAAAGTGTGTGTTATTTCAGAAAGCACGAAAAGTCTGATGCAGGTAGAGATTCATAAGTAAAACCCTTCCAAGTGGAACAAAAAATTTTAAACCATTTTTAATTGACAAGTGCTTACTATACAGCTACAAAAAAGAGATGAAGACTGTTTTGACCTGTCATTTAGTATTGGGAGTAGAATCATACTAATTGATAGAAGATGGTAATCTGTTAACTCATAGCATTGAAGCCAAAATCAGATCTGTAATTCTTGGACAAACATCCAAAGTGGCATTTTTTGGTAGAAGCCAAGCCAAGTTATTATTCTCCTTTTCAACACATTCCAAGCTGTTCAACGCACACAAAGTGACATGCAAGAAAGTTGTCAAATTGGCACTTGCAGATCCTTTATGTAGCAGATTTTAAAAGATGATCAGTAGACACCAAATGCTGCATAAATGGGCATCTCTGAGCAAAGCAGCTTTGGCTGATTTCTTTAAACTGGTAACTTCTCCAAACTGATTTAGAAGTCCTTGAGAAAAATTATGCAATGTGTGTATGTGACTCAACATCTCTTTGACAAGGAGAAGCTTTGAAGCCCAGCTTACAATGTCTGACGTGGCCCTTAAACTGATCAAGTTTGTTTAAAAAGGCTCTTTCTTTGCTGTCGCTTGTCATATCCATTAATCTTACACACCCACGATCCATATTTCATTTTGCGTCTCACTTGAAGCTAGAGCTTTGCAAATTCTTCTGAATAATTTACACATGCCATTCTAAGCAAAAGAAGAGAGGGATACGTGTTGACAAAGAACAGGCCATTTGAAGTATCAAGGAAATGATAAATGGAAACAAAAAAGAAAAAAGAATGTAAAGATGTTGCCACATGGCATGTCCTTTATTCAAAAGTCTGCTTTTTATTAAGAAACATTACAGCTTAATAAAGCATAATATCCCTTAATTCAAATGCAATACCATGACTTTTTTTAATAAGCAAATTGTCTATTACATGTTAATCATGCTAAACTTCATTTTATTGGGAACTGATTTGAACACAATCTTGGAAGAAAGAGGTGTTTAAGGAAAGTTGTTTATTATAGACATTGACTTGAAAATATATTCCTTACCAGTGGTGGGATTCAAAAATTTTTACTACTGGTTCTGTGGGCGTGGCTTAGTGGGCTTGGCATGGCTTGGTGGGCGTGGCAGGGGAAGGATACTGTAAAATCTCCATTCCCACCCGACTCCAGGAGAAGGATACTTTAAAATGTCCATTCCCTCCCCACCCCAGGGGAAGGTTACTGCAAAATCCCCATTTCCTCCCAATCAGCTGGGACTTGGGAGGCAGAGAATAGATGGGGGCGGGGCCAATCAGAGGTGGTATTTATCGGTTCTCCGAACTTCAACATTTCCACTACCAGTTCTCCAGAACTGGTCAGAACCTGCTGAATACTACCTCTATTCCTTACCCGTTACATTTATATTAATTTGTTCTCAAAAAAACTGGGCTTATAACAATATCAATTTGTTCTCAAATAGTCCTTGCTTATAGCAATATATATATACATATTTCTTTTTATTTGTCATTTATGTCTTTCCTGTTACTGAAACATCCATTTTTATTATACTATATTTTGTTTTATGCACACTCACAATCTCAAATGGCTACAGTTATTAATCTAACCACAATATTTTTTCTTAGGCATACTGTAATGAGCAAACGCATGAGAGAATCAAGATATTTATTAATGCGCTTAGCATTAAAAAAGTGAAATCATATTTGCTTTGTCCTCTTCGCCAGTTTATTTTACAAGAATGTCATAATAACCATAAAACAAAGTTTATTCAAGCCTGAATACACTGTATAGCAGCTGTTTGTAGCAGAATTATGGTTTGATCATTGTTAATAAAAGTGTTAGGTAATTAATGACAGAAATGATCAAAGTAAAATTTACTGTATATGTAATGGTCTTTTTCCAAACATACTGTAGCTCCTTTCTGGAGTTTCATGCAACTTTCTTTAGGTGAAACTAATTTGGGATGCTATGCTATCTGGGTGGGGATTAGATCATGTCATCTCAAAAGTTAGATAGGTTGAGAACAACCATAATTATCTCATCTACCCATTCTTGCCCTTACCACAGGTCAGAACCTAAAGAAAGGAAATTCTGGACATGCAAATCAAGTAATAAACAGCACTTACCTGATCAGATACAAGCAGGAGAGTGGCTGACACCTGATTTAAATTATTATGTTATATCCTTTGATTCTTGATTTTCACTCCCATACAAATACCCAAAGCTTCCCATCATCACCACTATTTCCTGGCCATATTTGCCAAATTAAGATCAATAAAAGGTTTAGGAAGGATGCTCCCTAAATATCACCCTAAGTAAGAAAATATTTATTCAAACATATTCTAATGAGAAGAATTACAATTTAGCACATGCTTATAACATTGTTAAAGGTCCAAACTCATCTGCCAAAAAGAGTAGCTTTATATACTATATCTAATTATGAAAGGAATTCTGTATATCACAGCTTATCTGACAGTAAAATCCTCATTTTAAAACAGTTTTAAATGAGGAAAATGATAAAGGTTGCTATTATAACTAGTCACAATCTGGCAAAATTGTGGACAATTATTCTCTGTTCAAAAAATATCAAAGAACAAATTCAAAGGCAATTCTGATTAGTATCTCCATGAAGGGATTTCAAAGTCCAGCTTGACCCATAGGTGGGAGGAAGGGTCACACATGAGAATTCACAGCTGCAACTGCACATGCCTGAGACATCTTACAACCCCAAGATATACAGGCCATGAATAGTCTAGCCAGCTGCCTTCATTTGGGATGAGCAATGCAATGCATGTAAATGGAGATAAAAATAAGTTAAGGCATGCAACACTCTCAAGCCGGTGGGAAGTGGGAAGGCAGTATCATATCACGTGGCAGCATCTTGGTATCTGTCAACACAACATTTTGTCCCAAAGGAACCCCAGCTGAGAGGGAAGAAAGATTCATGTAGTACAGTTAAGCAGGGTCCAAAACAAAAAGGTTGAAATGAAATTTAAAAGACTCTTGACAAAGTTGCTTCCCGAGAAACATAGATGGTAAGAGAACTGCTGAGCTGCCAAGCCGTTCTCTGAAGAGTGATTCATGGCAATGGTATTTCTCACACCATGTCTCTAACTCCAGCCTTCCACCTGCCCCTTATCTTCTTAGATCAGTGTTTCTCAACCTTTTTGGCAGCCTGAAGATGTGTGAACTTCAGCTCCCAGAATTCCCTGGCCAGCATGATTCTCTAGCCAACTCTGGGAGTTGAAGTCCACACATCATCAAACTGCCCTGGTTGGGAATGTTCTAGATTTTCAAATTGAAGCATTATCCATTTTTGCCAGATAAAAAAATGCATGCGCAATATTTTCTAGTTCTGACCAACTTGCTCATGATGGCTGACATTCTAAAATAATGCTGCCATCTAGCCACAGTACTTCTCAACTGGAGATGTGCAATCCAATCTCAAAGTATCCCAATCCAAAAATGAGACTCTGCAAGGTCAGAACGTTTCAGCCTCAAAATATGTTGACCGCATCTATTATTTTCTAATACTGTACTGGCAACAGAAACCTTGTGTGAGGTCATCTTATTTAACCATTTATGCTACTCTATAATACTATTTACCATCATCACAGAATCTCGTATGGTTTACAGATGATTTCTTACGATTCCTGTTCATTAATAAAAAAAATTCAGCACATATTTTGTAAACACTTCAACTCGTAAGCATAACACTGCCCAAAAGATACTTGCCATCAAAGCCTACAACAATCAACACTGCTCGTCTCCCTCCCTGCATAGCTAGAAAAAAAGCAGAAGAAATGCTTATTTTGAGATTAGCCACAATTTAATGTACTATTCAGGCCCTAAACTGCCCTTGGTTTAACACGGAATTTAGGGCTATGTTTAAAAACCCAATTATTGTGTAGTTCACTGGATGACTTTAAGTCAGTCATTCTCTTTCAGCCTAACCTTCCTCACAGAGATACTGCGAAGATTAAAATAAAAAATAAAAGGGTGGGGGGGAGAGGAAGGATACTACATGTTGCCTCAATTTCCCAAAGCAAAATCAGGTTATACATGTAATACATAAACGATACTTTAATATTTGACATGTTTCAGATTAATCACTGCTTATCGAAAGTCATACAAAACTATGTTGTTGCTGTTAGTTGCGAAGTCGTGTCTGACCAATCGCGACCCCATGGACAACATTCCTCCAGCCTTCCTGTCCTCTACCATCCTCTGGACTCCATTTAAGATCAGGCCTACTGCTTCAGTGGCTCCATCGTTCTCTGTTGTCCCTTTCTTCTTTTGCCCTCAATCTTTTCCAGCATTAGGCTCTTCTCCAATGAGTCCTTCCTTTTCATTAGGTGGCTAAAATATTTGAGTTTCATCTTCAGGATCTGGCCTTCTAAAGAGCAGTCAGGGTTGATCTCCTCTATGACTGACCTGTTTGATCGCCTTGCAGTCCAAGGGACCATACAAAACTATAGTGAGATTAACTTAAAATAGAAGTGAACATTTTGGAATTCTTTCTTGCAATTACAATGAAATTTTGATTACAAGTATGTTCTCATATTTATTTGCTGGGCTTATTACACTACCATCTAAGTCAGAGGTGCCAAACTCAATTTCATTCAGGGCTGCAGCAGGGTTGTGTTTGACCGGGGGGGGGGGGGGCGGAGAGGCGTGGCCATGGTGGGTGTGGCCAGAGCAACATCACTTGTGTTGGGGGCTCCTGTGGTAGCCCGAGCGCTCTGCCAGGAAAAACGGGCGCCTGAGCTGTTTTCAGCTGGGATAGCCTCCTGCAACCTTCTGCCAGCAAAAATGGAGCTCGGGACGGCCGCAAGCAGTCCTCCCAAGTTCCGTTTTCAATGTCAGAGGCACCACGGGCCAGTCCTTCACTGTTTCCAGAACGGCCCTGAGGGCCAGATCTAAGTACCCTGCGGACCAAATCTGGATAGATATATAGATATATAGATATCCAAGACTAATCACATCAATAAGGTTGGTCCAACATAGATGAGTAAAATCACTACGGCAAAGAGTTACACATGCACATGTCCTAAATAGACTTGACATCTTTGTTATATTTTTAGACAGCTACTACATATTGTATAACGTGTTTTTCAGACACAGAAAAAAAGATGCTAAAGCAAATTCTATCAGCCAGGGATATATCAAGCCTTCAAACAAAAAATGTTTCAGACTGCACAGGAGCCATGGCTATTCATGGGCATGCCTGCAAACACAGCAGGAGCAGCTTGCTAGGCAGCGGTGTGAACCAGGAAAAAGATGCAGCTGCTTCAGCATATTCAAAAACGATGCCTTGAACAAGCTTCTGTGTGTTGTAAAGCATCTCTTGCAAAGGATTTACACAGCCCTCTTGGCCAACATGGAAGACAGCTGCTGTAAGACAGCCATACTGTCCACAGAAATGAGAAAAGGTAGAGCTCCATGGGACTTCAATAAATGCAGCAATATAAGCAAAGCACACACCACATGCAAACAGTAGGCCCAAAAGGGACACCTGACAAATCTCCTAATTCACACTTTGATCCTGCTCCGTGCGTAGGTAGCAAATCTTGAAGCACAAGTTAAATACAAACATGCTTCTGTTTTTCTCCCATTTATGAAATTGTTCAAACATCAAGGGTAGGATGTTCAGTGCCACTATACAGAATAAAATCAGGAAAAAAATATCTAGAATGCAGTCAAATCCAGTAGAATATTATATCAAGGTAAAGGTAAAGGTTTCCCATGTCCAACTCTACAGGCTCATCTCTGTTTCTTAGCTGAGGAGTCAATGCTGCCCAGAGACATTTCTGTGGTCATGTGGCCAACATGACTATAGCTGAAGTTCACGGAACACTGTTACCTTCCCACTAAAGTGGTACCTATTAATCTATTTGCATTTGCATGCTTTCGGCCTGCTAGGTCAGGGGTGTTAAACTGGCGACCCACAGGCCGGCTGTATCATATGCACCCTGGTTCCGCAGAGGCAAAAAACGTTGCGATACATCCCATGACACGATCAAGTTTGACACCCGTGTGCTAGGTGGGCATGAACTGGGAGTTCACACCATTGTGCGGAGCTCGGATCTTGAATCCAGACTGCCAGCTGACAAGTTCAGTGTCTTTAACCACTGAGTTATCGCGCCCCCACAGTACTATATACTGGATTGGAAAGAGTCAGGTTCCAATCTTTGCTTACAGTGATACTCATTGGTTAACTTTATCCAATCACTTCTCTCAATATAATCTATCTCAGAGAGTTTTGAGAGAAAGCAAAAGGAATGAAATTATAGTATGGATAGGCAACCAGATGTCCTCTACCCAATTTGGTCTTCAACTCCCCTATTTTCTAGGCAGCTTACTGTACTCCATATGGGTATTGATCTCCAACCATTAAGTTGTCTTATCCTACTATATGACAAGTTATTGGCACTTGTCACATTGTCAACACCAGCTAAGTATTGGTAATTTGTTTAGAAATATACATGATACCCACTCCCTTAATGTACTACAGACCATTATATAGCAAATATTCTTGCCAGCCTCTTCTGAAAAGTGATTCATGCACTAACTCTCACTTTTAAAACTTTGGGACACCTTTTCAACATCGAGGATTTTGCTAGCCTTAAATCTCTTAGAACTTAATGAGATATGTGTTGAGTCTAGGAACTTCAATGTGCCAGCTTAATGTCACACAAGCCCAATTCAGGCTTTACTACAAAGGAAAAATTCATCACTTTTTATACAAAAGCTTTATGTGGAGATCCATACCCAAGAAGGCAAAGTATTATCCACCATCAATGACAATTAAACACAAATATCACATGAGACAGATAAGACTTATTTAGCCCATTTAACCTTTTAAATAGCTCTTTATAGGAGTAAAGTTATTTGCCTTTGGCTTACAAAAAAGTGAAATGCAAATACAACAGGCCATAGAACTTTCTCTTTCTCACATACACACACACACACACACATACACACAGTTTATCAACTCCGCAGAATAAATTAGGTACCTTTTTAATTTATTTTTTCAAACCTACACATAACTTTGTATCTCCAAATAAAGAATTCAAATTTTAGTAGATTTTTTAAAGGGAAAGGGGAAAAGTCACAGCAAAACTTATTTTAGTTCAAATGTTTGGTGATCAGGGCTGAGTATCACTTCAACTGCAGGAAATACGCTTGAGGAAACAAAATGCACATTTCCACACCAGTAGCAAAGGACAGCACAACCCCTTCGCCTCCTTCCCTCAGTAACAATTCATTTAGAAATCAAATGATTTAAATCATGAAGTTATTGTTCTGCTTCCTATCTTTAGCAATTCAGTAGCAACACTGGCCAAGAGAATAATTTGAATGATTTTGGTAGAAAATCCAAATACTGTCAGTGTGTAGTGTATTTTCCTAGCGCTTCTGCCTCCATTCCTCAATAACATTTTGTAATGACATGACTATAAATGGGAGAGGCACCTCTACTAAGCAGCAAAGATTGCAATACTATAAAAGCAATTGCTTAAGCAAAACAATCCAACCCTCAAAGCTCAGTGAGAAATGATTTACACCAAGGCCCTTTCCTTTTCATAAATAATCACTGGGTTACCTACAAGGAAGTGACAGATAGCAAGTAGGTCTGTAAACTACCCTGTCAAGGTAAAAGCCTGACAATCTACCCTCAGCCTTTTTGACCCAATACAACTTTCTCTGACCTCTGTGTACCTTTAGTGCTAAGATAAACATATCCATGAATTATTGCTTAGCACATTGTAAGCCGCCCTGAGTCTCCAGAGAAGGGCGGCATATAAATCAAATTAAAAAAATAAAATAAAATAAACCCCCTTGCTAGAATTACACCTTCATACAGTATTAAACAGCCAGAGGTTTCCCTCCACCCCACATCTTACACTTTCTACTCAATCGCTCCATGCTTGCATGCGTGTGCTTCCCCACCCATGTTTGTTTTCCCAGGTAAGGCTGCACAAGTTCTTCTAACCCCAATAATGTCCGACTGGATCCAAGGTGTCCTTTAAACCAAGGTTTCAGTTACCACCACACCTAACACAGATTCGCAGACGACCCCCCACTCACTTTTAAGGGCCACAATGAGTGCCTTTCCATCCTTGATCAGCTCCTTGATGAACTTGTTGGTCTTGTCCAGCTCAGCTTCGTGAGACTTTAGCCTTTCTCGGAACTGGGGGCTGTCCAAACAGCAGTCACTAAACTCCAAGGCAGGTAGCCCCATGATTTCCCACAGCCCGTCCAAAGCCAGACTTACGGCTAAAAGCAAATCAGCTGGAAGAGAAACGTCCAGGAATGGAAAAACCCTTCCCTTAAAAAAAGCACTTTAAATCGCAAGGGCAGAACCACCATCAAAGGTTGGAAAAATGTATCCAGTCCGTCCAGCAAAATGCAAAATAAAATCAATTAATTAATAAAATTAGCCTCCAAGAGAGCCGTTTTGATGCTGCTCGGGATCCGCAGACATCAGGAAGTCAATTTGTCAACTCTGGAGGCAGATGAAAAAAAGGGTCTAAAAGGAAGATCTTTGCACCGAAGGGCTGTTTCACCAGCCGCCAGGGCGAGACGATAGAAAGGAGGGAAAACAGCGTTGCAACGCTACCGCTGCCGGAGAACCGCTGCTCGCGGCCACATTTTCCAAACACGCTGCAAACTCGGGGGCGGTGCGGTCGTGGCTGTTGCCGGAACCTCCACAGCTCTTCGCCGGGTCTACGGTGCCGTTGCTTGCTGCCGCAGCCTTGAGACACCCACCCCGCGTGCTTTGCCCCCGCGGGGCCTCCCGAAGCAGAAGCCCTCGGATCTTCAGCTCAGCACAGGCACCTCCGACGGCATCCGGGATCCACCGGGACCCTGCGCTTCCCCATTGGAACGCGAGCGATCATTTTTCCTACCGCTCTGCCCGTTGGAACGTTGTGGAAAGAGAGAGAGAGAGAGGGTGGCTTTTTTTTTTTTTTGTGGTCCCGCCCCCGGCCCAGACGCGACCCCGCCTCTTGCACCAGCGGGAGCCAATCAGAGGCCGGACGGCTCATGGAGCAAGGAGGAGGGAAGCAAAAAAAGATGCCCCTGCGAAGAGAAGACCGGGGGGCGGGAGGGGTGTAGGGGGCGCGGCCAGAGGTATGTCAAACCGCATGGAGCTGATCCCCTCCCCTCCCTTCCCGCCCTCTTAAAGACATACCCTCCGGAATGGAGGGGGGGGGAGTGTGGAGGGAGGAGTGGTGAAGGCTGGGTTGCTCAAGGGCGTTTTCTGGTAAACCTGTTGCTGCAGTGCAGGCTGAAGGAGAAACCACCTTACAGCGAATCGGTGCAGCCGGGAGCTACGCTTGGAGACGGAAGGAGGGAAGGGAGAATTATGCACGCACGTCGATCCTTTTAAGAGGCGACAGTGGGGGGATCACCTTCACGCTGGCCTTGGCATAAGGAAACAACCGTTCTTTTCATAAAAGGGATCCTTTCCACCTTTCCTTCCTCAAATGAAGTTCCCCTTTGTACACTCGCAGCCCGGCTTCCTTTGCCTGCCTGCCTTTGAGGCTCAAATTATTTTCTGTCTTTTTGCAAGCATGCGATTCCTGCCTTCTGCAGGGAAAACGAAATCAGCAGGATGACCTGCTGAATTTGTGCATACCTATTACCTTTCCCCCTATCTGCCCTCTGCTGATTTGAAAAGCTAGACAGGACAGAGCCTAACCTTGGTTAGCACTTGGGTGGGAGAGCATTGACAAGAGCTAAGATGGAAATAAGACAATGGCAAAACTATATACGGTTCTTCCCTCTCTCACAAAAAATCCTAAACAGACATGGTCATGAAATCACCAAGAACTGAGCTTGATTCCAAAGAGATTCTCTCTATATCCATACTGTATATGATCTTGACTCATCTGAAAGAAGCTAATTGCGAGTCATGCCTTTTTCACTTCAATATTCATACATTTGGTAGATGAATTGCCCTTTATTTTTTTCCCCAAAACATATCACATGACCAATTATTGATTGAACTGGACTTTAGACGGTATTCCTGCCCTTCTGAAAGACCTCTAAGTCAAAATTTTAGATCACATTAATTCTAAAGAGCATTAAATTGACAGCAAATTTTTAGATCACGTTAGTTCTGGAGACATTTAAATTGACAGCAAATTAAAAGAGTTGAAGAGCCAAATTCAGTGTTCTGATTAAAAATCCCAAGATTTGGAGACGGAGCTATTTCAATCGGAGTCACAGGACAAATATTTCTTAGCTATCCACCAAAACATGCTATAGAGGGAAATAGGCGAATGCACTCCTTGAAGCATTTCATCTTACAAAATTGCTCACAGGCCATTTCATGTAAATGATTTAGAATAGTTCTGTAAAGTCTGGACAATGAGAAGACAAGGTGAACTGAAAGTTTGACTTTCCTTAGAATGAAATTGGAGTAGCTTTGACATTTTTATATTTTTAATTTTTCTTTGACTGAGGCCAACAACTTAAAATATCCTGAAAGAAGTAAAAATTCCAGACAGGAATATAGTAATACTGAAACAGACAGTAACAAGGTAATAGGCTATTATGCACCAGCAGGGAAGTAGCATTATTTTTAATGTTATAACTCACACTTAAATGAAGACTAAAAGCAGCATTGTATTTGGTTGCACATCTCTAGAAATATTTGAGTGCCTCTGCCAAGATGCATACCAAATGTTTATGTAGTCCAACCAATAATGGGCTGTCCTATATAAGAGCCTTTGTCTCCTATGCTGAAATTCGGAACCGTAAAAAAATTGCTGTCCAGATTTCAGTTCAGTCTCCAGTTTTGGCAAGGATGATAGTTGGATATTTTGGCCAGGTTGCAATTGCTATGTTCTCCAATTCTACTACTGCTTTACCCCTGCTATCCTAGATAAGAAAACAAGCATCAAAAATGTTCCTTTCTTTAGTCGGATTTTTTAGGACATGAGGTTAACATTGATACCCTTTTGAAGGAGCCTCCTTTGTGGACTCCTCCCCCTTTTAATCAACACCCTCCCATCTGACGCAGCCATTGAGAGACAGGTGGTGTTGGAAGATCATCAGTTTTCCTGTCATTTATTTATTTGTCAAGCATATATAAGATTACAGATATAAGTATAAATATGATTTGAATACATGAAAAGGATACGAATAAAAAGAGACATTAGGACAGGGACAGTAGGCACGATGGTGCACTTATGCACGCCCCTTACAGACCTCTTAGGAATGGGGTGAGGTCAACAGTAGACAGTCTAAGGTTAAAGTTTTGGGGGGTTGGGGAAGAAACCACAGAGTCAGGTAGTGCATTCCAGGCATTGACCGCTGTGTTGCTGAAGTCATATTTTTTGAAATCGAGTTTGGAGTGGTTTACCTTGAGTTTGTATCTATATTATTTGCTCGTGTATTGTTGTGGTTGAAGAAGAGGAAACCTGCAGAATTCTTCTTAATTCCACTTTAAAAAGAAGTTTCACCTTCCTTCATTCTATGGTGAACCTTTAAAACAAAACAAAACAAAACAAAACAAAACAAAACAAAACAAAACAAAACAAAACAAAACATGAAATGACCCATCCTTTCATAAGTCTCCCAGAAAAAAAAACTTCATTTTTTTGCACAGCAGTGTACGTACTGCAGAAATCAGAAAGCAGTACTTCTGATGTTGAGCAAGAGACAATGGGTGGAAGATGTCTTCAAAGTGGGGTGGGGCAGGCTGAGGGTTATTCTCTGCATTCTTGTCCTTGAGAAATAGTGACTGGGCTGTTCTTATACTAGAACAATCAGGATGTGCAGATGAGCTCTTCATCTCTTCCATATTATGTTAAACGTTTATTCCCTCTTTCAGTGTCTTCCTCTTTTCACCAGGTTGTTATTGTATTTCAGAAACAAGAAATACTACAGGTAGTCCTTGACTATGGCCATAATTGAGCCCCAAATTTCCATTGCTAAGTGAGGCTGTTGTTAAGTGAGTTTTGCTTCATTTTACAACCTTTCTTGCCACGGTTGTTAAGTGAATCACTGCAGTTATTAAATTAGTCACACAGTTGTTAAGTGAATCTGGCTTCGCCGTTATACTTTGCTTGCCAGAAGGTTGCAAAAAGTGATCACATGACTCCAGGACACTGCAACCGTCATAAATATGAATCAGTTGCCAATTGTTGGCATTTTAATCGTGGCCATGGGAATGCAGCAATGGTTATAACTGTGAACAATGATGATAAGTCTTTTTTTCTGTTTCATTATAACTTCTTTAACAAATAGTTGTAAGTTGAGGACTACCTGTATCAGGTGAGCAACTCCAGTCATTAGCTTTCATGGATAAAACGTCAGCCAATCCTTCCAGGCTATTAGACAACAAACACCTTGATAAAGGAAATATCAGGCCACATTCATAAAACTTTGTTTCCCATGATTGTCTTTATTCACTGAACAGTATTCAATAATAGAATCACAATCCTGAATACATATTTGTATAGGAATACTTAGAGAAAGATTTTTCCTCATCAAGAAGGCAATAGCCATAACTGTTTTCTAAATTATGCCCTTATGCATAAGCAACATTGACAAATTGCATACCTGTAGGTTTGTTTGATTAAAGTAGCAAAAAATGACAGTGGAACAGAGACTAGGCTGGCTAAAAAAGCAACAGATGGCCGCCTTGCTTTTTGGACTAATGTCAGGTTTAAAGCATTTAGAGGGATTGCAGGGAATTGGTTTTGTTGTGGTCTGCATTAAAAATTAAGAGTTTCTCAATCAGAATATCCTATACTGTATAACTGGCATTTTATAGGGACTTTTGGCTTGTATAGAAGTTCACTGCTGTCATCTCCTTTATCAGGGAAATAATAACATTCTAATCACAATCCTTGAATCTTCTTACCATATGACTTATGCTGTGAATATCCACCCATCTGTTTTTAGGAGTACTTATTCCAAATTAAATACCACGAAGTGAAAGAATTTGTTGTTATAGTTAACTTGCGATATTTCTTAAAGCAGATGGGAAAACTGAGTATTTATTTAACCAATTTACAGTGCTTGATTCAATTATAAGCTTCCAATGACTATTTTGTTACTAAATTCCATTTTTGCTAGGTATATTATAATAAAGTTGTATCGCACACTAGGGTTACATATTTAATTAAACTTGCCTGTCTGTGTGGATGGACGTTGTCTTAGAGATTTTTTGGTTAGGCTGTTTACTGAGGTGAAATCTCACAACATATAGACAGATTTAACCATAGTTTCAATTGTGAAAATGTGACAATTCTAGACCAGGCCAAGTCCAAAAATGCCAGGAAATTTCTAGAAACCTGGTACCCTGACAAATCAGGCATCAATAGACACATAGACATTAACAACATCTATAGACATATGCAAAAGAGACAATCAACCAGCCCAAAAAGGAACAAAAAGACTCCAGCACCTCTCCACCAATAATCAGCACCCAGATCAGCATAGATTAACTCTAAGGTGAACTTCGGACCAACAAACAAATAAGCAAATCCTCCAGTCAAGAAACTGCCAACTGCCATCAATAAAAAGCCCAACCAAAGAATCCCTAAAACTGCCCCCACCCACACAGACAGGCAAGACACCAGAATATAAACTGACAGCAAACAGCACTCCTTACTAGCACTGATGATTTTACCTAGTTAGGGTAATGAAATATCTGCAAAAAAAACAAGCAAGCTCAGAATATATCTGTATTTACCATTAAAGCCAGAGTTTCTCAAACCATGAGGTGTGCCTCCTTAGGCAGGTGCAGCAGTGTCCAGACATGTGAAGAATGTATTAGTTTCATTGTTACAATAAATCCCCCTTTCCCAAAGTTTAATTGAATTGTTTTCATTGTTTGTTTGTGTTTATGTTAGTGCTTGGCACAGTGCTCTAGAGGAAGTATGTACATTAAAATTCTACTAAAGGGAGATGTGATGGCAAAATGTTTAGAAACTCCTGATTTAAGCCATTCCTACAGTGTGGTCATGCCAATTTGACTCTACACGAACGTAGGAAAATCCTTTCTTGTCTGACTCAACTTTGGCAGCAGCTTGCATGGTGTTCAGTTCAGACTGCAGGCTCCCAGGTCTTCCAATTGCACAATTGCAGTAAAGCAAGCCAGAGTTGAATCAGATTCTGCTTTAAAGTACTATAGTTTGGAGGTAATCCATGCCTGAGGATGATCAGGAACTAAACAATTAGTTTCCCTGTTGCAATCACCCTTTCGTTATAAACTTGTTTTTCCCTTCTACACCAGCCCTTTGGGGAAAGCAGGGGAGAAATGAAGAGGAAATCCTCACCCAATCCTGCAACTGGCTAAACTGCAAGAAGGGAAACGAAACGAAACCAAACTTTGAGACTCTGTAGCTCAGCCAAGCTGTGGCAGCTGCCAGAAGGCAGCATATCAACCAGTGGTGGGTTGCCCCCAGTTTGGACCAGTTCGCAAGAACCGGTAGTAAAACCGGTGGGAGGCCCCGCCCACTGCCCTGGATGTTGTCATCACTGACCTGCACATGTGCAGAAGCTTCTGCGCGATCCCGTTGCGAACCGGTGGTAAAGATAAGTAGAACCCACCCCTGATATCAACATCAAGATTCAAGTCAACTTTATTAAATGTGACAAAGGAAAACACATTCAACACACAGTAAAAAGAAAAAGAAAGAAATTAAATGCAAAACACGTAACACCTTTTTATACTAAACCTGGGTTCTATATACTTTAATCTACTATGCAACTTCCTGTTTGAAATTGAAAACGACAACAAAAAAACATTTTTAGCCTTGCCTATGATAATCTGCTTCATTAAAATCTAGTCATCTAAAGCCTCCCACCCTACCAAAAATTTCTTCTATTAGGTATTTATTTATTTATTTTTATTAATGTTATCTGCTGCCCATTTGCGGTTCAAGGTGATTTTTAGCAGCTAGGCATCAGGCAACTTCCTCTGGACACTTAAGACTGCTTTTCCCAATGGTATTTTTTAAAGAGGCAACAAAGTCCAGTTGCCTCTTGAAAAAGCACCAAGCCACACCCACAGAACCAGTAGTAAAAAAAATTGGATTTCACCACTGGTGCTAGGCCTTGAGGATCTGCAGAGAGATTATTGTCACAGTCCATATGTATGCAACATATTGTGCCACGTTTCAGTAGTGGTGGTAGCACAATCCTTTTCCACTGGGTGATTAGGTAGTGAAAAGGGGTAGATGACAACCTTTTTCAGTTTTGATACTTCAGCATTTCTCTTGAAATTGCAGAATGTTATTTCTTTCTTGCAACAAAACAATGGTGCCATTTTTACGTCAGTCATATGCACACATTATCCGAACTAGAGTTCAATAGAAAAATACATAAGATTGTAATTCAATTATGCTGGTTTTATCCGTTGCTGAGTTTGAATTAATAGGCCTGCTAGGAGGTGGAGGTGGAGACATAGATAGCCTATGCTGTAGATATAAAGATCAAACATTGTTATGAAAGTTGGAGAACAGAAGAATTTTGACAGAGATTCATGCTAGGCTAAAGTTTCTCCATTTTCCAAGCAGAAGACAAATAAAATAGACATTATTATCTTTTAGCTAGTAACTAATGATTTAAAAATTTTCCGGCCTTCAGGAAATGTTTTACATACAACATATGTTCTGTGGAGGTTAAGCATGTTGCGGAAAGAAAATTGTAAGATGCCTTCTCAAATGCCAAAGGGAATTGGCCCAGCCTCAAAAATGTAATAGATTTAACTGGAATGTGCACCTTATAATACCTTTAACAGGGGTTAGTGTTCCAGGCAAGTGACTGATGAGATATTGTCAATCAGCCAGGCACTGACCTCCTTTTCGTTGACAATGTTCAACTATTGTAAAATGTTTCCTTGAATGCTGCTGGGTAGATGACAGATTTCCTTTAAAAAAAACACTATTCTCTTGTCACTTGCTGACAGAGAAAGAATCCTTGTCACCTTCTAACAATCCAGGGCAATGTTTTAAGATTAGCAAAGTTTTTCTCTCTCTCTTCCTACTTACCTGAGGGTAAAACCATGATCTTTCCAGAAAAAAACAAGTGGTTTGTAAGGAGACACAAATTATATGGTAGAAATACACCTCTTGAGAAGCTACAATAGCTCTGTGGTGTTTACCTTCCATTGCTGATCTTCAACAAACGATCTGATAGAATATGACTCCGGTAACTCCCTGAAGCTTGCAGCTCTGTCTACTTGGCAAAAAAAAAAAAAATGGTTGGAAAATCACATGTATTTCATCTTTAGTCCCATAATGGAAGAAAATGCAGTATAAATGTACTAAAATGTTAGCCAAGATGTGATCATTGAGATCAGGAGTGGGTTGTATTTACCTTTACTACCAGTTCGCAACGGGGCTGCATGCGCACATGCGCAGAAGCTTCCTGATGATGTCGGGGTTGGTGGGTGGAGCCTCCTGCCGGTTTTACTACCGGTTCTTCTGAACCGGTCCGAACCGGGGGCAACCCACCACTGATTGAGATGTTTCTGAACTTCACTTCCCAACATCCCCAACGATAAGGTCACTAATGTAGGATGCTGGAAGATGTATTGCAACAACTTGGGAGGTGCAGGACAGCCATGCAATCTATGCCTATGCAAATAAATAAAATAGTCACTTGCCTGATAAACTATCAGCAAATCCCAACTTGGTGCCCTCCAAATTTTTTAGATTACATATTCATTCCCGCATTTTCTGCTTGGATGTTATCAGAGCTGCTATCCAGTATTTTTGTGTTGGGTTTTTTTTAAGTTTTTTATTTTTTATTTTTCAAAATATAAACATTCCATCTTTCCTTAGACAGATTTTTGGATACATCAAATTGAGGAAGTCTGCAGGAACCTAAAGAGTATTTCTTCCCCTTCTCTCCCAAGGTCAGTTCTACATACCATTACAGTCTATTGATTTTCTGCCTATAATTCATCCCAAGACCCTACATTTCATTTCTAAGACTCTGTGCAAATACACCTGTGCCAGGAATTGTGAAACAAAACCCCATTGTTTGAAATGTAATGTCAGTCAGTTCCTTCTTCGGTATATCTAGAATGGGAGTAGGAAGTGCCTTACATTAACATGCGTATTAATGTACTACAGAATCCAATAGAACACTAAACTACTGTTAGGTTACCAAACATCAGATCTGCCCAAGGAAAGTTTGTAAAAAACAAAGATGAAAGCATACTTTTATTACAATATGTTTTCACGATAATGTGTCAGATCAACTATTACAAAGTAAGAATCTGTGCTTAACTCAAGAACAATTGTTCTTTTTATTTCCATTTTAAAGCCATCATCCATGGTATATATCAGAGTAATATGAACACAGTGCTGTCCGTCAGATACAGCAAACACTGTATTATTATCTAGAGCAGCAGTCACCAACTGGAAAATTATTTGCATTTTTAATATTGCATTAAATCAGGGGTCCTCAAACTATGGTCCCTGGGCTGGATACATGCAATGAACGTTTGTGTTGCTCCCCCTTCAGGGTCTTTTTGTGTGGGACAGAGGGGGGGAGAAATTCCAACTTGGGGTCTGCTTCAGCCTTCTGGTGCGGGGCTTTGGGCGAAGGCTGGAGGGAAGTGCCGCTGGTGGCGAAGAGCCGGAGGACCTTGTTCCAGTGGGACTGCATGATGGCCTGGAACTGACTGACCATCTCAGCCCACTGAGCCTCCAGGTGCCAGTACCTGGCCTTGAACTCCCGCAGGTCTTCCCTCTACTTAGAAAGCCCATGCTCATAGTCCTCAGTGAGGTGCTTCTGCTGAGCCTCCTTCTCGGTCAGATCCAATTTGAACTGAACTGTTTTGCCAACTCTTTCTCGTGGTGGCTGCTTAGCTCCAACAACTGCTTCCTGTTGGGGCCCTAAGGAGACTGGGCGGGGAGACGAGTTGGCCACACCCATCCATTCACATGACCACCTAGCCACACCCACCAAGCCAGTCATTAGGCAGATCATATTAGTGGTCTGTGGGATTTAAAATTATGAATTTAGTGGTCCCTGAGGTCCGAAAGGTTGGTGACCCCTGATCTAGAGAATGCTAGCATGAGTTAGCTACTGAACACCTTAAGCTGAGAATGGTAGTTTCAAGCACTACAAATTCAAGGTGTAAATATCGCCATAGCCTCAATTATAATCTGAATATTTCCTAACTTGATTCTTACTAGGAATTTGAACAAATGAAAAATTGAAGTAAATATGCCTCATTTCGTTTTCATTTGTTCTGAAATAAACGTTCAGCAGCACAAATGACTGCAAAAGCATTGAAAAATGCTTCAAGGCATCTCCAAGCAAGGCCAGCCAAAATCCAGGTGCAGCTACTGGTTACAGGTAGCCCTTCACTGACAACCGTTACTTTAGTGACCATTCAAAGGTACACAGCCCTGAAAAAGTGACCCATGACTGGTTTTCATCCCGTTGCAGCATCCCCAGGGTCACATGATCAAAATCTGGGCACTTGGCAACTGGTATGTACTAATGACAGTTACACTGTCCCGGAGTCATGTGATAAATCTAGAAGATAAATCTATCTCAGATTTATCTATTTATCAATCTATTTATCTAGATAAATCTACCTAGAAGAAAAATCTATCTCAGCATCTATTTCTGTCCTACTATCGCAGCACCATTGAGAGTGTCCTGACATACGGCATTCTTGCCTGGTATGGGAGTAGCTCTGTAGCGGACAAAAAAGCTCTACAGAGAATCATTAAAACAGCCTAGAATATCATCGGACTCCAGCTACCAGCCCTGGATGACATCTTCGAATCACTGTTTGAGAAAGTTGCATAACATTCTCAGAGACTCTTCCCATCCTGCTTACAATCTTTTTGGACTGTTGCCTTCTGGCAGAAGATACAGAACAATTAAAACTCGGACCACACGTTTTCTGAATAGTTTTTATCCCAGAGCTATAATTGCACTCAACCATGAACTAAAGGGCCACCATCAGTGAACTGTTGGATAGTATTACTTGGTCTGTTGTGTGGATGTTTGGGTGGTTTAGGGGTGGAGAATTGTGGTGGGTGGGAGTGTGTTTGGGGATTGTTATGTGTGTTGGACCTGGTCTTTGGGTGTTAAATGAATTTCGTTGTATGGGTATACTGGGTATACACGTACAATGACAATACAGTTATTTATTTATTTATTTATCACCATTAGTAACCTTCTTAGCCAGTTTCCAACAAGCAAAGTCAATGGCGAAGCCAGATTCACTTAATGACCTCCTGATTCACTTAACAACTGCAATGATTTGCTTAAATATGGCAAAAAAGTATCATAAAATGGGGCAAAACTCACTTAACAACTGTCTTGCTTAGCAGTGGAAATTTTGAGTTGTAGTCATAAGTCAAGGACCATTTATAGTCAATGTGGACCAGAGATACCCAATTATGTATCTTCTGGATATTTTGGAAAACGTTTTCCACAATCCTTTACTTGAGGCCATGGTAGTTGGGTCTGATGAAGTCCAGTGCACCAGCTAGATAGATGACTCAGTGTAAGGCAACTTCTTGTGATCTGAACAAGTGCCAGTAACTAAACTAAAGCAAGTCTGATGACAGTTCTGATACACTTGACTTGCCTGAATGTATTCTAAAATTAATGTGGACTGTGGTAAACTAAAACGTTTTTCATACACAGTCTTAATCCATTGCCATCTCTGCAGAGATTGAAGAAATATACAATAAATACATAAATAAATAAAATGGCTTTCCTTTACCCATGAGTAAACATGACAAATCTTAAATCATTTTCGTGCTGGCTGGTACGAGAAAGGTTGTATAAATAATGTATTTGTTTATGTTTTACCATTGTATTTTTGGCTTATGAGTCACTAGACTCAGAATGATTAAATGTTCTAAAAGAAATAAGTAAAAAGAACCAGTCTGACCTAGTGATTAAGGCATCCGGCTAGAAACCAGAAGACTGTGAGTTCTAGCCTCACCTCAGGCATGATACCAGCTTGCTGACTTTGGGTTATTCTCTGTCAACCCTAGGAAGCAAGCAATGCCAAACCATTTCTGAAATCTTGCCAAGAAAACTTCAGGGACTTGTTCAGGTAGTCACCAGGAGTCAAGACTAACTTTATCGAGGGAGGTAATTATTAAATAACAGATAGATAGATAGATAGATAGATAGATAGATAGATAGATAGATAAAGACAGACAGACAGACAAACAGACAGAAGCAATAGCAATAGTACTTAGACTTATATACTGCATCATAGTGGTTTATAGCACTCTCTAAGCAGTTTACAGAGCATATTGCCCCCAACAATCTGGGTCCTCATTTTATCTACCTTGGAAGTGGAAGGCTAAGTCAACCTTGAGCCAGTTAGGATTGAACTCCTGGCAGTGAGCTGAATTAGCCTACAATACTGCATTCTAACCACTGTGCCACCGCATCTCAGATCGATCGATAGATAGATAGATAGAAAACAGACAGACAGACAGACAAATGATAGATAGAGATAGAGAAATTTTCCCTACTTGAGATATCCCTTAATCAGGTTTATTATACTTAGAACCAGTAGCTAGAAGTATACTTCTTCTGAAGATTAATTATATATGATCAAGAACTTGTGAGGTACTCCTGCTCTATTCTTAGGTATGTGTCCCAGAGAAACATAAGGATGGAATTGTTAAAAACAGTAGCACTTGCCATAATCATGGCAACCCATTCTCTTCAACCATTGACCAGTCTGCAATCATTCCAACTATACTTATGGTGCATCTCCACAAATTTTGACTTACCACTCTTGTAAAGCTATCACCAACTTCGACACTTGTAAAGCTATCACCAACTTCTAATTTTCATATGACAGAGGAAGGACATTCTTAAACAAATGTGCAAGATTCATATTTAGTGTCTCAGCCAATTCTATATGATTTAATTAATATACTGTAAATATGAATTAAATTAAAGGTATTTTGGTTTTTCATGGCCCCACCTACTTTTTTGCCCTGACCTTACCTCATTGTTGAAGTACAGTCCCAGGTATACTACTATAAAAGTAGTGTGTTCTTTTGCCTCAAAATAATTTTGTATTCTGAATTATAAGCATAGAAAATAGACAATTACACATGTAATACTAGAAGATGTGATGACATATATGCCATCCGTACTGACATTTAAAAAGTGATAAATATGTATGCATAATTAGTTTGCATTAGACATTGACTAGTCATGCATATAACTCAGCCATTTAGCGGATTGTATCTATCAAAGCCCTAAAATATCTAGAAAACAGGAACAGGACAGACATGGTAGTTGCATTATGGTGTTTTATTGATCAAGTCAAGATATTAAAATGGATTAAATCTTCAGAAAATAAACTCGGAAAGCTTCAGAGGATCTTTTTTTTAAAAAAAATTCTTAGAACCCCTGCCAAACTAAACACATTAAAAGCAACAATAGGACTAAAATTCTCCCATTCATATTCTTATTCCATATTGGTACAGAGAAGTCATCCTACCCGTTGGACGTTGGTGCAATTGGGACAAGAGAAAGAATCGTAAAATAATTAATAACTTGGCTAGACATGTGATCCAGCTGAAATTAAACTTCAGGCATATTTCAAATGACTCACTCGCAGTGGGTATTTCATGAAAAAATTTTGAAGCAAAATCATCCTGTTTCACAGACTTCATGGCTTGGAGCAGAAACATTCAGTGTGTTGCTTAGCAGCCCTCTCATTTCAGAATCTATTTCTGATCCTTAAATATAGGTTTTGATATTTTCATGTTTGTGCCTGTGAAACACCAGGTTCTGTATTTATCCAACATTTTCACATCGCCAATCATTATCCCTGTTAATCAAGGCATAATCTATAGCTATGTAAATGGTGAGAACCAGTTTGGTGTAGTAGCTAAAGACACCAGGTTAGAAACCAGGAGATGTGAGTTCTAGTCTTGCTTTAGGCACAAACCAGCTAGGTGACCTTAGGCCAGTCTTTCTCCCTCAGTCCTAGGAAGCAGACAATGGCAAACCACTTCTGAAATTTTGTCAAGAAAATTGTTTGTCCAGGCAGTCACCAGGAATCAACACTGATTCAAAGAAAAGTAAGGAAAGGAAAACAAATAAATTAATGATTGGGCTTTATTTTAAGAATTGGTCAGATGTCCAAATGTTATGTGGGTAACAGAAGGGAGGGGAGCAGTAACATGCACAATGTTCTGAGGAACCTAAAATCAAATATTTCTACTAATATTTATGTAGGTAAATACAAGTAAGATCAATCCTTTGATTGTTGGATCAAATCCTTTGATTTTTGGATTTCCTTTTCCCAGGAAAAAGAAATTCAATTTTTCTTCCTCTTCTCTAAAGTTCCCCAAAGTTGGGGGATTTTTTTCCTGAGAACTGATAGTTGACTACTATGAGGGAACAAAGGCTGACACAGTTGTTACTGTATCGTATTACACCTGTCTTTGTCTGGAAACTGCTTTTCTGACTGTCCCTGCTTCCACTTTCCAAAATCGGGAAGTGTGTAAAATCAGGGAGGTTGAAAATATCTGGAGAGGTTATTGTAAAATGAAAGGCAACAATCAACACACCCACACAACCATACAGGTTCTTGAGCTCCTTAGTCCACTAAAGTAAGAAAAATTCCCAAATTCTATCCATGAGCTTTTACATGAAACATTCTTTTACATTGATTAAAGGGGGGGGGGGAAATTAAAGCAGTTTTGTATCATCCAACGGAAGGATGCTTAGAAAAAGACCGGAGAAGAAATGTGGGTATACCATGTTTATAGATACAAAATTCACACTGCTTTTAAGTGGCATTTCTTCTGTGCATCATATGGATACGTCTCCTCTCTTCCGTCGCAGAGCTTAGTGTAGAATACTGTCACTGAACATACCAAGAGAGTTTAGCAGGATGGCAGCTGGGTGTTCTCTTAGGCCAAAAGCAAGATCATGATGATTATCACTCTACAGCGGTCAGCTCAGTAATGATTCATATAACAGGATATTGGACGTAGTCCTGCACAAGCTTTACTGAAATGAATAGGAGCTCTACTGAACCCAAAAGGATCATACAATATGAAAAAAGAAGTAATACCACGCAAAAAGAAAGCTGCAACATTACATATGGCCTTGGTTTTATTTTCTTAAGTTTCTGGCTTAGGTTTCTGCTTTGATAGCCAATCAAAAGAAGCTACTGTTATAATCTAGGCTGAACTTCTGCTTTGCAAGAGCGGTTTCTTGGTCTTTGCATCTTGCGCTAAAGGATGGGGTGAAGCAGTGGTGGGTTTCAAAAATTTTTACTACCGGTTCTATGGGTGTGGCTTGGTGGGCGTGGCATGGCTTGGTGGGCGTGGCAGGAGAAGGATACTGTAAAATCTCCATTCCCTCTCCACTTCAGGGGAAGGTTACTGCAAAATCCCCATTTCCTCCCGATCAGTTGGGACTCGGGAGGCAGAGAATAGATGGGGGCAGGGCCAGTCAGAGGTGGTATTTACTGGTTCTCCGAACTACTCAAAATTTCTGCTACCGGTTCTCCAGAACTGGTCAAAACCTGCTGAAACCTACCTCTGGGGTGAAGGGAGAATTTGGTAGACAGAGAAGCATTCTCACCTGGCACACTGTGTACACACAAAGCGTCCAGGTACTGGAACCAAACCTTGACAACTTCACTTGGCCGGCCTGAGATTGAAATATATAATTAGGTATCATCAGCATGATAATGATGTAATATAAACTTTTGAAATTAAACTATAGATAGATAATACTGCATGTTAATGTTATAAAAATTGTTCATGTATAAATTACTTAATCGCTTGACACAAATTGTAGCGACTTCTTGTTTTTCAGCCTCAAAGAAAGAAGCAAATATATTAAGTCAGGTGAAAATCAATACTCTTTATCTCCCCTGCCGACCAGTTTGGAGATCACAATTAACCATAGCTAAGTTAGAGGAACTCTACATTAAACTTTTCTCAGGCTGCAGCCTAGCAGCTGAAAAGCCAAAAACTGAGAAGTAGAATGAGCAATAAGCCAAAAGTTAAGGCAGGCAAAAAAGAGAGACCTGGAGTGCAAAGATGGATCGACCATATCAGCAAGTATTGCAGGCCCAAGAAAACTCAAGAACATATTGGTTGGAAACCTGCGGAAGAGGCCTTCATCCTGTAGTAGATAGGCAAAGTCTGGAATGATGAATGATGATGACATAAATGTTTGGGATTCAATTTGAGTATTTCCTAGCATCTATTTAGGTTTTTTTTATTTTTCTTACAGTTTATTGTTTGCTTAGTATTTTATTGCTTTTAATCCAATCTCCTTCCCAATGCATAAATCCAGAACTTCAGCATCCCCAACATATGACAACCCCCCCCATCCTTTCTTTAAATACTTCTAGAGAAATTGAGTTGACCATCTTCTGAAGCAGGTGTTCCATGGCTGAACAGCTGTTACTATTGGGAAATTCTTCCTAATGTTTCCCCAAATCTACTTTTTTTTTTTTTTTTTTGCAATTTAAAATCCTTGAAGATAGCTTTCATTTCTGCATGCAATCTTTTCTTTCCTCGGATAAACATAATTAGTGTCTCCAACCATTCCTTTTTTAAAATAATTTTTGATAAAGTTTATATATACGAAGATTAAAAACTAATACAAACTAAGAAAAACATAAAAAGTAAAGGAGAGGAAAAGTGGAAAGAAATAGAAAAAAAAGGAAAAAGAAAAAGAATATGTATAAAAGATGACTCTTTCTCCCTCCAAATAAGTATAAACAATTTGGCTTTTCTAGTAGGACTATTTTTTTTAAAATCTCTTCTTCCCATATCTTACCCCTTATCAGTGGTCAAATTACAAAAAACACATCATCCAATCCTAATCAACAAAACTCTACTAAGAGCTACCACAAATATTAATGGGTATGTGTATATCTTAATAAAAAAGTCAACTTCATAATCCAAACATATAATTTCTTTAAGAAATAAAGCAGAAGAAATCTCTCCTCACTTATAAACAAATCTTTAAATCTTATGTCATAAAATCCTGGTCAAAAAGAAATCCCATAAACAACTACCAGAAGCCATAACATATATATTTTAATAATCTTTATCAAACAGATTCACTTTATAAACCACCTTCTCATTTTAAAAAAGCTTGATCCTTAATCTCATCAATAGTGTCCCACAAGTTGATTTCTTATTATTTTCTCTTTATCTCTTTCCAGAAACAGCTTGAGCAATTCCTCTTTGTCTCTTCTCAGAAAGAGTTTCCTTGGTTCCACACATTCCTTTTGCAAATCCAAAATAAAAAAAGGCTTCCCAAGCCACTCTTCTGATTTATTATTTGTATGTTCCCTCTGATTATAAAGACATCAACTGTTTCATTTGCAAATCCATTTTGGCATTGTTTTCCACATTGTTCTTATATTCTGGCATTTTAAAATCCATGTTCAGATCCACAACATCTTTTTTCCATATCATTTTTATAATCCTACATTTTTAAACTTCAAATCCACAATCAGATCAGTCACAATCTCTGTTTTATCCAATAAAATGTATTGTTTTTCTATTTCCTCTGCTATAATATCACACAATCTTGTAAGTAACCTCTGAATAAGTTGTTCCAAATAACCTTAATGGATATGATCAGTACCTGAATGAAAGATTACTAGGAAATACCAATCTGTAGTCTAATTTAGTGGATTGAAAAACATCTTGGAAGAAATGCCTAGACAACTAATTATTCATCTTAAACAATCTGGCTGACTGTTTTCCATTAGAACATCTTACTGTAATATGGCACTCTCAATGTATGTGATCTTCCATTCCCATTATCCTTTCCTCCTCCTCCTCCTCCTCCACCATCACCACTTCTCCTCCTTCATAATCTCACATGTATATAAGAATAATAGACCAGAAAAGGCCATGCTGGCTAATGAATAATAGGAATTACAATCCAGCCCATCCAGAGTCCCCAGAAAAAAAGCTTCATTATTAATTCTTCACAAGTTAAATAATGTTCAGTGCAGTGAAAAGTTTGAAAGCAAAGATGAATCATATTTTTTTATATATATTTAAGAGGTATGCCAACTATGATGTTAGAATTTGGAGAACAATCTCCATTTTATTTGGAAAAGTGCTAGCTTTCTGCAGTTGGAATTAATTTTAACCTCTGGATGCTTCCAATCTGAGCCCATTTTTCATTCTTTCTCTTCTGTAAGTTGTTAGCAGCCAGTCATGTAACACAATGTTGTCTTAGGCTCAGGAAAAAGATTTCAGATGGCTTATTCCCTTTATGTATACATTAGTCATTTTTAAGTTTTGCTGGTAATGCCTTCTTTATTAACCGTTCAGGGGGTTGTTGAGGCCAAGATACAGCTGAATCAAGAGGCCCAAGCTGAAGAAAGATGCAATTCCTCCTGATCTCTTAAAAAGTGGCCAGGATGGTCCCAACTAGACTCCGCCCCTCCCCAAATCCCTTTCAGTCAGCCATGTCAATGACTTGACCTTCAGTAACACTGACACTCAATATTAATGACAGTTGTATATCAGTGGCAACCTGGGCAGACAGCTGCAATACTGTGCAGATCAAGAAATTCTGCTGACATAGGCAGCGTGAACTATGCAAAGGCCCAAGCAAAAAAAAAAAAAGTCAGAGACAAAAGCAAACTACGGGTCTTTGGGTGAATGCCTGGATGCCAATGGAAAGGGAGACAGACTTTCCTTTGTCCGGACTTCTAGAGCCCCTGTTGTAAGGGAACCAGGCAGGCTTTGTCTGAACAGGCCTGTCTGATACCATTTGTGCTAATTGCTGGGCTGAAAGAGAAGACAAAATAAAGAATATTTCAAGATTTTAGGCAATGAGGTATCGCCAGCTATGTATGGATCTGAATAGCCATGGGTTTCATTTTTCTCTTGGGAAACAGGTTCAGCGATGTTGATCATTCTGGGAATGGACATCAAAATTACCAGAGCCTATTGTTTTACTATTTGATCATTCTGCATCTTGTTTTAAAAAGCAGGAGGTGCAAAATGTCAGTTTCGGGGTCAACACATGAAATGAATAAGGAACAAAAACAATTAAAATAGGAAAAGGACAGCCCACAGAGAAGCTCATTTCTAAAGGCTTTGTTGAAAAACCAGACAAAAATAGTCCATAAAGTTCTTGCAGAAAGTCAAGTTTAAGAACTGTCCACAAGAATGTTTACTACGGACTTTGAAAATGACGTCTCCTTTTCCTGCTGTGGAATAATATTGGAGAAGGCAGGAAGGAGCAGGAGCAGAATGAATTTCCATAACAGATACTTGCTCTTGTTCGCTCCGTATCATAAAGACCTCCTTCCCATATTTCCTGCACATACACGCTTCCTCTTCTTTGGACTGGCAGCCAATCTTTAGATCTGGGCTCCTCTCCACCTGAATAGAAATCTGAATAGATTGTTCCATTAATGGGGATACATCACAGCTAAGAAAATCATCAGCACTGGAAAAAAATGTATTAATGACATAACCTTATCTATTGGTGATAAGCAACATCTGCCCGCAAAACTTCCTTAGATTCTTATGCAATATGTGGATTGCGTGTTGAAGTAATAGTCTCCTTGTTAAGGATATTGTTGTTGTGTTACCAACCAGCAGAGTGTAGAGCACAGAGAAACGTTGCTGAGAGCAATGAATAAGAGATGTGCAAACTGGTTTATCAAAAGTTTATTTTATAGTGAAAAAACAATCTCATAGTCTTTAAATCAATCCAAGTCTTTGCCAGTTAAATCAGTCCAGTGATACAAAATCTTCTTACCACACAAACAGTAGTTGGTTAGAATAACAAACTCACTCTGGTTCACAAACCACGATGGTAGCAGATCCATCCAACGATGATAGCACAATGAATAGCACTCCACACACTATGGTAGCTTATCATCAACTGAATACGTTACAGTACCTTGCTTAAATACGCTCACAACCAGTGATTATCTAATTACAGCATGAATCAGCATTACAATGAATCAGCAGGAAAACTTTAAAGTCATACAATACATATTCATATTAAAGTCACAGAACACATATATTGCCTGGACAACTTGTTAGGCTCAAACCATATCCTAACACTCCTAATGGCTTAAAATAGTCTCAAGGTAATTTTTACTTCGGTGTCAGGTGTGATAAAGACTCACTTATTCAGTAATTCTTTAAGCGCTTACACAGCAGTTCCATTGCTATAAATAAAAATTATTTTCAAGTAAGTATATAATTATGGGATTGCAGGTTTGAAATGTATGTTTCATTAGGTTATTCCATGTTTTTTAACATCCTTTTTGCTATATTTTTATGATGTTCATACTTTGCAGCTTGGAATAAATTAATTTTAATTTGTTTTAAATCTCACATTTTTCTTCTTAAATTCTTCCCCCCCTAATTTGTCTAAAGCTGATCTGTGAAATCAACATAAAAACCAGGGCAAAACCATAAACAAAAATCAGGACAAACCCATGAAAACAAACTACCTTGGGAATTCCATATTTAGTTAGATTGAAAGTCCAGATTCACAAGAAACCTCTTCTATCAGACATTGGAGTGGATCCAGAGTTTTAATTTCATTCGCAAGAGCAATGGTTCTCAACCTGGGAATCGGTGGCCAGGGTCTGTGCCCACAAAAGATATTTAAAGAGTCCATAGTGAAGAAAAGCACATGAACATCCATGAGCAGCAAGCTGCTCAGAAAAATCAATGTTGGAAAATAGAAGAAGAAATGTTTGCCAATCCCATTTTCTTTAGCCTTACCCCTCCTGTTCTGGAGGGTCCTCTAGAACAAGGGTGTCAAATTGGCGGCCCACAGGCCAGATGTGTCACGCGCAGGCCTTGCCCTCTCAGCTCCATAAATGGAAAAATCTTGTGAAATGTCACGTAATGGCAATGTGACATCACGACTTTGACACCCATGCTCTAGAGCAGGGGTCTGCAACCTTAAATACTCAAAGAGCCATTTGGAGCCATTTCCCACAGAAAAGAAAACACTGGGAACCACAAAACCTGGGTGGGTGTGGCCAACTCAACGTCACTCACTTCCACCAGTCACATGACACCCCCCTAACCATGCCTACCCAGCCAGTCATTAGGACACAGAACCAGTTGTTAAAAAACACCGGGAATCACAAAACCCTTTTGATGTCTCTCTCTCTCTC
Source organism: Pantherophis guttatus (assembly GCF_059756535.1). NCBI lineage: Eukaryota > Metazoa > Chordata > Lepidosauria > Squamata > Colubridae > Pantherophis > Pantherophis guttatus. The sequence continues at coordinate 188,910,322 of NC_142064.1, forward strand.
TCTCTCTCTCTCTCTCTCTCTCTCTCTCTCTCTCTCTCTCTCTCTCTCCCCCCTCTCTCTTCCACTCTCTCTGTATCTCTCTGTCTCTACCCTGGCCGCTTCTCCATCCCCTGCCATCACCCTTACCTTCTCAGGCCAGGCAAGGAGTGACTGGGAGGGGAGGGAGAGGCGCGGGGCCAGCCAGCGGTGGGACCACTTGACATGGAACCACAGCAGAGGGCTCATGTGCCTCCAGAGCCACAGGTTGCTGACAGCTGCCCTAGAGCATATTTGGATGGAAATATGCTCTAGAGCAGTTGGCTACAAGAAGGAGCAAGAATTGATAAAGAATTACTTTTCCCATCTCAAGCCAGGAGAAATCTCCATAGGATCAAAAGCTTTCCATCTGTGAGAGGATTTTGTTGGAGCCGTACCAGTTCTTTTGCAGAACACAGAAATCTTAATTTGTTTAAGACACGGGAACAGTTTTCCATGGACTATCACTCTTATCTAGTCTGCCAGTTTAAAAATTAATCTCATATCATGATGAAAAACACTTCATTGTATTTCCTTCCCTCTTTTTGCTTCTTCTCTTTCCTTTGTATCGCTTGGTCCAGAGGTACAAACAGACAGGGGCAGATCATAGAAGTGGGTGTCGAGATTCTCAGTCATCCATGTGCTTTTTCAAGAGATAACTGGACTTTCTGGTTTTTCTTTGAAGACGTTTCGCTTCTCATCCAAGAAGCTTCTTCAGCTCTGACTGGATGGTGGGGAATGGAAGGATTTATACTCCTTGCAGACAGCTGGTCATTTGCATTCTTTTAGCAAGTCATTAAGGTCACCTGGAGGTTTATCTGTGTCATCAGGGTCACTTGAGTGGTGAAAATGGGTTGGGAGCCTTCTTGGAACTATTGAAAGGACTGTCTTGTAGACTGGAGATAGATGATGTTGTATCCCTCCCCCTCTGTTGAGAGAGGGCTGTTCAATTTTGACATAGATGGCCTCTTTGACCTGTCTTTCAAACCAGCGGTCCTCTCTCTCCAAAATGTGGACTTTGCTGTCATCAAAAGAGTGGCCTGTGTCTTTTAAATGCAGATGGACTACTGAATCTAGTCCTGATGTGTTTATTGTGCCATGCGTTTATGAAGTGGTTGTTTTGTTTCCCCAATGTACAGATCTGCACATGGCTCACTGCATTGTACTGCATGTACCATGTTGCTCAGTTTTTGTCTTTTATCCTTGGGGTAGACAAGCTTCTACCTTAGTGTATTCTTGGATTTGAAGTGTGCATATATGTTATATTGGCTGAAGATCCTCCTGAGCTTTTCTGATATTCCTGCAACATACGGAATGACAACGTTGCTTTGTTTATTGTTCTCTTCATTATCTGTTATGGAGGAGCTTCTGTAGGATTGTTCCTTTTTTAGATTTGATGAAGGGCCACTTGGGATAGCCACATATTCTGAGGGCTTCCTTGATGTGTTTTTGTACTTTTTCTTTTCCATCTTTGCTGGTAGGCAGGCCTTCAGCTCGGTGGTATAGGGTTCTAATGACTCTCATTTTGTGCTCCAGTGGGTGGTGGGAATCAAAATGTAAATATTGATCTGTATGAGTGGGTTTTCTGTACACTTCAATCAGTGGTGGGTTCCTCCCGGTTCCTCCCGACGATATGATGTCACCGAACCGGTTCTGCCCTCCTGCCCCCCTGCCCCCCCGCACCCCCACCCGCATTATTCTTACCTTTTATTTGGCCCCACCCCCAATCTATTGCTGCCTCCCGTGTCCCAGCTGATCAGCTAGAAGGAAAAAAACTGTTTAAACTCTTGCCGCGTGTTAAAAGGCAGTGTGGTGGTAGACTGGTGCCTCCAAAAACAAATGGGTAGACCAGTGCCTGCAAAAATAAATGGGTAGACCAGTGCCTCCAAAAACGAATGAGTAGACTGGTACAGCTCTGCAAGCAGTTAAAAGCCTCGTAGATCAGTACCTCTGCTAAATCCTAAAGAATTGTCACATGACCATCAAGCCACGCCCACAAAATAACCCACGCCCACAGAACGATAGTAAAAAATTTTAGAACCCACCCCTGACTTCAATATTAAGGCTTCTGTCTTCCTAAATGTGTACCGCATAGTCCAGGAAGGCTAGACTATTTTCCTTTACTTCTTCCCATGTGAATTTGATGTATCTGTCCACAGAGTTGATACGTTTGGTGAACACTTCCAATTCCTGTGTTTTGATCTTACCCAAGTATCCTCCACAGTGAGTGGGTGGAGTCAGAGCTGAAGAAGCTACTTGGGTAAGAAGCAAAACGTCTTCAAAGAAAAACCAGAAAGTCCAATTGCCTCTTGAAAAAAGCACCTTTGGGACATAGAAGTGCAACAAGAGAATAAATGAGAATACACATGTAGCTTCCTACATTTCTAAGGCATAAAACAATAAAATAATTCTTAGGGATAGAAAATTATACTGGTACTTTTCTGCATGTGAGGATTCTCACGAAACATTTGAGGTGTGGTCAGAGCCATAAGGCACAATTGGAGGAAAGACACATAACTCGTTTCCCATGTCTTAGCCTGATCAATAATTTGTGTAGGCTCAAATGTTTGCTCATTTGTTGTGTTGTTTGTTTTCTCTAAATAAAGCATTGTGCAAATAAAGAATTCTTCATTTTTGTCAGTGAAAATGGGTGGCTCCTGCCTTCAAAGTCTAATACTGACTGGGCACTTTCAAGAAAACTTCTGGACACTTGTATGGCTGGGCACAATGTTCTTCCTGTCAAAACTTCTGATTCTATTAAGGGTGTCTCTGTGACTCTGTTGAATGTGGTGCTGACAGCCAATTTTGCAAAAAGATAGAGTTCTTTCACCAATATGAAGTCAACCGTAAAAATATCATTATCAAATGTTTCATTTAAAGGGAGGTCAATAAATTCCAGTTGTTCCTGGAAATGGACCAAGTTGACTTAAAGGCTGAGAATGTGGCTAAAGCTCCCCCTTGTGGTTAACAGTGTCGAAGCCATAAGCTACATTGTCAAAGGAAAACAAGCCCAGTTGCCTCTTGAAAAAGCACCTTTGGGACATAAACTGCATTGTTTCAGGAAGTTCCATAACATCAGAAAAAGAGTTGTGGGGCTCAGATGATGAAGAGCCCCAAATGTGACTAGTGTCCATGACTTCTATTCATAACGTAGCCAGTATTGCTTTTCAGATATGCAAGAAGCTATGAAAGGAAGAATCAACCATATTCATTCTAATTTTCCGTGTGCCAAACTTGGTAACCAGTTATCTTCAGAGGTGGGTTTCAGCAGGTTCTGACCAGTTCTGGAGAACCGGTAGCGGAAACGTTGAGTAGTTGGGAGAACCAGTAGTAAAAATTCTGACTGGCCCCACCCCCATCTATTCTCTGCCTCCCAAGTCCCAGCTGATCGGGAGGAAATGGGGATTTTGCAGTAACCTTCCCCTGCAGTGGGGTGGGAATGGAGATTTTACAGTATCCTTCCCCTGCCACGCCCACCAAGCCATGCCCACCTACTACAGAACCGGTAGTAAAAAAATTTGAAACCCACCACTGGTGATCTTCTTTTGGATATGTCAGAGTTTGCCTTATATCAGTCAAGATTAATGCATAGGAAGGAAGGAAGAAAGGAATTTGAGCAGTGAGCACCAGGAAAAAAGAAATAAGTAGAGAAACAGAGAAAGAATTGTCAGGCACAAGCTTCAACCCACAAATTAGATTCCTAGACGTGTATTAACAGTATATTTCTCATTAACATCCCATCCTAAATCTTTTTCCTCTAGAGAAAGTATTGCTGATTTTGACAGACGTACTTTCAAGTCAGCCTCTTGAGTAAGGTAACCTTATTTTAAGTCCTAATTTATTTCTCAGTTATAATTTTTATCTGAAATTATAATAACCCTCAGGGTTCCAGCTACTAAAGGGAAGAAGGAAGCCAGCTTTTTATCTGGAAGAAGGGAGGTGACTCAGTCCATATGAAGATGGAAGATTTGCTTTGATCCTAACATAAGGATAGAAGAACTCTGCTGGATTCAGTCACTGGTCTACATCTTCCAGCTGTCAGGTTTCGATGCTATCTCAAAATAAATGAATTTCCAAACTGCTGATCTTTAAGGAAATTTTCTCTTTCTCATTCAACGCCAAGTGGCCAATTGAATTCTCAGGTATAAAGAGGTGGATGATGGGTCTCTTCTTCTTTTGTTTCATAAAGCTGTTATTTAAAGTTTGTTGCTTCCAGTTCTGGAAGGGATTAGCCTTTTGTAAGGCATTAAAGACTTGGCTGTTCCCCCAAGTATTTGGGCTAGGAGATCAAGCATTCTCTGCGAGTTACGGTTGTCTTCTTGAAATTGTTGTTTTGTTCTCGAATGTTATGTCAGTGTTGTTAAATTGTTGGGTTTCTTTTTAACGTTGTACATCTGCCCAGAGTCACCTCTGTGAGGTGGGCAGTCATAAAATAAAGACTAGAAGATACTGATCACCTAAATTTCTATGAATTTGTGCCTTATTAAAACTATCTGATGTGGTGGATTCCACTTTAGCGCTAGAAATAAAAACCTTTCTTGAATCTCCCTGTATTTAATTTTAAAGGGTGATCTCCATTCCCAAGTGATAACATTGTGAAAAGGAAAGAAACGTTTTTCCTCCCCCATGTTTTCTCTATTGTGTGTGATTCTTTTTAATTTTAAAGCTTGTATAACCTATGGTCTTGTATCCCAGGCAGTCTAGGATTCAAGTATTAACCAGGAATGTAGCTTTCCCAGCTTGTTATTTGACAACTTCAAGGAGAAAAAACACAAATATTTAATTTATGGTAGTAGATATTTTAAGGTATGTATTCCTACCTCAGAGACCCAGTTCTGTGTAGTGGTTAAAGCACCAAGTTAGCAACTGGGAGAGAGTGAGTTCTAGTCCTGCCTTGGACACAAAGCCAACTGAGTGACGTTGGGTGAGTCACACACACTCTCAGCCTAGAAAGAAGGTAACAACAAACAACTTCAAGAGTTGAAAAAAAATCATTGTGTGAGGAGGTCAAACATTTATTCAGATTCAGACAAAAATTCCTGCATCAACTAAAGTTTGATGACTATATATACTTGAGTACGAGAGAGACAGAGAGAAGAGAAAGAGAGAAAGAGAAGCACTGCAGATAGAGAAAAGCATAGCCAATTTCATTGCTGAGTATTATTTTATGGATGAGTAGATTTGAATTTTAAAATAATGCAGATATAATTTAAAACCTTCCATGTGACATAATTCCATGTTCAGTAGTTTTTATGAGAGTGAGTGAAACTGTTTTCTGTTCTGGTCCAATAATCATAGGGCACGGGTGTCAAACTCATGACATCACGTCGCCATCATGTGACATTTCACAACGCTTTTCCTATTCGCAGAGCTGGGGTGGGAGTGGCCTGCACGTGACGCATCTGGACCACAGGCCGCCAGTTTGACACCCCTATCTTAGGGTGTTCAAACGTGGCAGATAGTCTTATCTGCAGGCTCTCACTGTTTTCATCAGGATGAAAAAACATCAGCCATAGTTCCAACACTATGTTCCATACGTAGTGGTATGTAGAACATAGAATATTTGTGTTGGAAGGGACCTTGAAGGTCTTCTAGTCCTGCTCAGGCAGAGACCCTATACTAGTTCAGACAGGTGGCTGTCCAGTCTCTTCTTAAAAGCCTCCAGGGATGGAGCATCCACAACTTCTGCAGGCAAGCTGTTCCATGGGTTAATTGTTCTCATTGTCAGGACATTTCTTCTTAGTTCTAGGTTGGATCACTCTTTGATTAGTTTCTCTCCATTATTTCTTGTCTCGTTTTTCAGGTTCTTTAGGAAATAGGTTGACTCCCTCTTCTTTGCGGCCTTCAAATTTTGAAACACTTCTGTCATGTCTCCCCTGGTCCTTCTTGCGATGTGTGACATCACAATGCACATAAGGAAATGGCAGGGCTTGCACTGAAGTGGTCATTATACTATCTCTCCCTGAGGACTCTGTTGGTGACTAAGCACACCAGTTCTTAAAATATTAGCTCAGCTGTGTCTTAAAACAAGAGTGAGATTACCATGGCTAGTTACACACCACACATTTTCAGGAATGATATAAACTTGCCTGTAGGTGCCAGTATTTGACCATTTTTGATACCATAATGGACCTTCTGTAGGACTGTGCATTTCTCATTTAATTTGTTTCAGCTGAATGTTGAGAAAATTACATAATATGATAACCATAAATATTTTTTAAAAAATAAATAATGCATGTCCAAGTATTATAAACCTATATTTCTTTTATCACTTGTATAAACAGTTATAATAAGAGCTTCATAACTTTTGTAGAACAATGCTGAAATGAGGACACAAAAATTCACTTGAAAAAGTGAAAAACCATATCGAGCTCCATTAGTTTTTGAGAGTGTAACTCAAAATCATGCAAAAACATGTCAACATTTGAGCTTTGCGGTGCTCTTCTTTCAGCATCAAGATTAGTCTGGTCAATCGAATGAAATGAAGTTCTTTGACTCTGAGCAGTAAGATAAGCAAAAGAGGCAGGGAGGAACAGGTTTCTTTGTTTGTTTATGTAAATTATCACTAAGGCAAGATGTGAGAGGAGGTTGCAAGCCTTCATCAATGGTTTCATTAGGAAAACAGATGGTTTGGTGTCGCATTTAGGACTCTCCAAAGAACTGCAGCCTCTTGGGCTGAAAAAGTCAGTGATGCTTAATTCCCCATACTTAAAAATATGAAATGGAATCTAACTTCATCTCTAGGCAAAATAGTAATGTTCTGTAGAAATATTGAACAGCATTTCTTTCTTTATAAATAAACTCCCAGGACTCTGGCTAGTTTACAGCACATTAAAAAAAACATTAAAACAAGAAAACAAAATAAAATTTTGAAAAAAAGCAAAGATGGCAGAAATAACAAACACAGATAGGAACAAAAAAAAAAGCAGAAAAGGGGGCTTCATTCATGCTTGCCAAAAACCTGGATGAAGCCCCATGTTGTCAGAGTCCTTCAAAATGTATTTTGTTTTAATCAACAGAAAGATCACCAACTACACCAGTTGAATGCCAGTCACTAAAGCTGAGCCTCAGCTTTTGTCTTTGTAATATATAGAAGATGCCATTTCTGCCTATGTACAATATGTCATCCACCCTAGAAGAGAACGTATGTAGCTCAGGATTGAATTGTGGAGTCTTTGGTGCTGAGCTTGGTTGTTTGCTTGCAGGTGTTTCTGCAAGCAAATCAGGTTACCTAGTTGGACAGCTGATGATCTTATCTACCGTATTTTTCAGAGTATAAGACGCTCCAGACTATAAGACGCACCTACCTTTTTTGGTGAGAAAAACAAGAAAAAGAAATCTGCCTCTGCCTCCCAGCAATTTTGCCTCGTTGCAGCAAACAGCAAATAGCCTGCTTTACTTTCATTTTCATTTTCTGCATAGCTTGATTAGCACACACACAAAAAAATCTGCTCCCAGCAATTTATCTCCTTGCAGCAAGCAGTAGAGGCTCACGCAAAACAGCTGAGAGTCAGAAGGCCAATCCAATCAACTTGTGCTAATTAGGATGTGCTGAAGCTGAAACGAGCTGTTTCTTCTTGCTGCTTGCTGCAAGAAGGTAAACTGCTAGGAGGCAGAGGCCAAAGGGTGGGTGCCAGTGGGTGGGCGGGGTTACATTCGGTGTATAAGACGCACCTAAATTTTCATCCTCTTTTAGGGGGGAAAAAGGTGCATTTTATACTCCGAAAAATACTCCGAAAAATAATGAAATGTCTGCAAGTAAACACCCAAGTTCAGCAAGCACTAAGGAATCTACAATATGTCATCTCTCTGTTGAATGATTATTACCATCATCATCAAACCTGAAAAATAAAGCATCTTTGGGACATCAAACCTGCATTTATAGTGAAAGCCACAAGAACTCATACTTGATCTCTCTCTTTCTCTCTCCATATATGATTTTTGTGACATACATTTTAATTCACATCACTCTAATTCCTTGGCAAAGTATCCAGAGGTGGGTTTCAGCAGGTTCTGACCAATTCTGGAGAACCGGTAGTGGAAATTTTGAGTAGTTCAGAGAACCGGTAGTAAAAATTCTGACTGGCCCCACCCCCATCTATTCTCTGCCTCCAATGTCCCAGCTGATCAAGAGGAAATGGGGATTTTGCAGTATCCTTTCCCCCGGAGTGGAGTGGGAATGGAGATTTTACAGTACCCTTTCCCTGCCACGCCCACCAAGCCACGCCCACCAAGCCATGCCACGCCCACCAAGCCACACCCACAGATCCGGTAGTAAAAAAAATGTGAAACCCACCACTGATTTTCTTCTGCAAAAGTCCTTAAAATACAAAAGAGAAAACACATTAAATCAGAAGCAAATTATTCATGTCTCACGTTCACTTTTTAAATTGCAATCCTATGAGGAGGTGCGCATCATGATTTAGCATCAAGCTTTCTTTGTAACTAAACCAGTGCCTGGAATGTGCTCCTTTCTCAATGGAAAGAACAGCTTTCTCGGTTAGCTTTTTAATACCTTTAAGGCTTTAATACTTTTAAAACATTTTCGGTGCTGGGTGAACCAGTTGTTAAACCGGCAGGCAGCCCACCACTGCCCCAGCTCCTGCATCATTGGCATATAACCATACTGGCCACATGACTACAGAAATTGTCTTCAGACAACATGCTCCCTTGGCCAAGAAACAGAGGATAAGCACTATGCTGTAGAGTTGGACATGAATGATAGGGAGAATATTACCTTTCGGTTGTTTTTTTAAAAGTACATTTTAAAACCAGTTTTTCTTTGCTTATTCTTTTAATTATTAATATTGGTATGATTGTTTTTCATTCTGGTTTGATTGTAAACAATTGAGAAACTTTGATAGTTGGCAACGTAGCCAATTAAATGAATAATAAACGGCAAATGAAAGGAGGAGCTTCTAGGAAGCTTGCAAATGGTCTAATCCAGTAGTTTTTAAAACTTGGCAAATTTTAAGATGTCTGTGCTTCAACTCCCAGAGTTTTTTAGCCAACCTGGGAATTTTTCTCAGATTGCCTGATAATGCTATTTTACTACAGATAGGCTTATAAAACTTCTTGCCCTCCTTTCTACTATCTTGGTCCTTACAAAGGTGGTGTTGAAAAGAATTCATTCATTCATTCATTCATTCATTCATTCATTCATTTACAAAAGCAGGGAACATGATATAGTACCTTTCTTCCCTTTTCACCCTTTTAATAGAAAGACAGATTATAATGAATGGGCATCCTAGAGTTACTTAGTGACCTTCCTGCCAACATAGGGTTTTAAACCTGTCTCTCTATGCCCTAATCTAAAACCTCTACACTACTCCAGTTCTCAAGAAACCAATCCCAGAAACTTAACCAGCCTCAAAAAGTGGTAAATAAATTTGGAATAAGGCTCTTCTTTCACTGCCTTTATCTCCATTGTGCTACTCTTTACTTATTTCTTTTTCTTGCATGCACATTTTAGAATTCAAAAGTCAGCTGAATCCGTTTCCAAGATACTCTTTTTCACGGTGATCTCTCAAACCTGCAGTCATCTTTTGATTTTTTTTTCCTCTTTAATTTTTGTAATTGAAGGGAAACTGCACAGTGATTGTTTTCTCCAGTTCCATCGCAAGGGATCTGCAAAACATGTTTGTGGTTATTAAATATCCCAGCAGAGCATTCTGACGCAGTTTGGGTGTGTTTAGCAAAATCATTATTCTGCCTGAATCTTGTGTGTCAGGCTTTGAAGCTGATTTCGCTTCCTCTTAATGAAACAGGAAAGCTAATCTTAATCAGACAATGTCTTGGCTTCATATTGGATTATCAACTACCAAATGGAATTTAACTTAATTATCCTGGCTGAACCATGAGCATTTATGAATAAATAAAGCTCTAAGAAAAAAGATTACTACTTAAAAAGTTCTGTTAAAGATGGAGTTCAGCTTTTTTTTTCCTTCTTTATATTCACCCAGAACTTTTCCCTGGTAGTTTTAGGATTGTAAATGATGTACTGGTAATAGCCATTCAACAGAGAGATGATATATGGGAGAGTTGAAATTTGGGGAAGGAAAAATGTGAAGGTAGAAATGATATTCTGTAAATGTTTGCAAGCATTTGGTAAACTAGAAAAATAGATATTTTGTCTGATCTTTAAATTAAAAATTAACATTAAAAAAGAAAAAAAAATCCACTAAGTTTGTGTTCTTTCCAACCTCTCTACCACAACTTACTTTCACATTCCTTCAACTTAACAATTAATAACACGATTCTGTATAATTCCATAATAGCAAAAGCATTTCTTTCCAACAAGACTGATATTATGGATATTTTTTTTAAAAAAAATAGAATGTTCACTGTAGCTTCATAGTAACTTTCATTCTTCGTAAGTGTTCATCTCCAAATTCCTTGCAAAACTGACTAAAAGTATTTACAATGATGCCAGTGAAAATAAAATAAAGTAATAAATAAAAGAAAATAAAAGCAAAACTTTTGCAACTATCTGTCAGAAGATACATGACATAGAAGGATGTGAAGGAGCAAGGGGCCTTAAGGGTATGAAGAACTTAAAGATAACTTTATCTAGAATCAAGAGTCAACATGAAGCCAATGCAAAAATATCAGAGGTATCATAGAATAAGAGCAATGAAAGAGGCAATTGATTTTCTCTGCAGGATGCTGAGTATATGGGGAGGGTGGGGGATAAAGAGATAATAGAAGGTCATGAAGAAAAAGGTTATAGTAGTCTAGGTAAGAGTAATCCAAGATACAGACCAGAGTTTGCCAAGAGAACAGAAACAAAAAGGCATTTTTACAAGGTTATAAAATGAGGTGATGTCTATTGAATATGGGAAACAAAGGAGACTGAGGAGTTAAAGCCAAGGTATCATTGGTGGATGGTAACATTTTTTAATGAAAGTAAAAAAAGCATATATTGGGGAGAAGAGAGACTGAGCAAGAGAGACTGAAAATTTTCCATGCAGAAATGGAAGGCCAACAGAAAGAGGGAGGAAAGCAGTCCAAGAAATTTATCTTGATCAGCTAGAGTTGTGTTGCTTCTGTTAAGCATGTTTGTAGATGGTATATTTAGAATATTGTTTCTTTGTTCTTAGTTCCTGAATCCCCCTAAAGATCACTCAACTTCATTGGCCCTTCATTGGCACATCTGGAAGAGAAGGGACACATGATTCTGGTACCAAGGGGTTGCCAAAGGCAAGGGCACAATAGGCCCTGTCAGGACCTCGGACAGATCACTAGCAATTGCTCACCTAACAACTGCGATGAACCAATGAAAGAAGTTTAAATTTACTTTTAATTCTATCCATTCTGAATCTGGATGAGAATTAACAAGTTCGGATTTAATATTAGGTGGATGGAGTGATCATAGCTTCAGAAGCCCTCCAAGATCAGGAATATTCCATCTTTGGTCATGCACTGCATTACATATGAAATTAGTTCATAACTTGAGGATCTTATTGGACTCAGTTCCCATTTGAAGAACAAGTACAGTTATGAATAAAAGATCTTTGCACAACTACATCTAGTATACAGTTAGGATTGTTTGTCATCTATGATTGTTTGTCATCTGGACTATTGTAATGTGCTGTACATTGGGATGCCCTTGACTACTACACAGAAGCTTCAGTTGAATAGTAACTCAAGTAAAGAAAGGAGCCTCTAGGTTTAGGAGTATATCCAGTGGTGGGTTGCTATCGATTCACACTGGATCGGGCAAACCAGTAGCGGCAGCAGCAGGAGGCTCCGCCCACGTGCCCGGATGCTTCTGCTTCTGCGCAGAAGCACCGTATACACGAGTGAACCGGTAGCAACAGGATTTGGAACCCGCCCCTGAGTCTATCCCTTCTGCTTGGAAAGCTGCACCAGTTAACAGTTTCCTTCTAGCTGCAGTTCAAGATTCTGGTTGTCATCTCCAACATTCTACATGGCTTAAGACTGCTTTCTTACCCACCCAATAAAATCAGGATGATGAGCTCTTTTCGGATCCTCTTTTAGAACTGGTCCCTTTCAGGGACCACAAAAATGAGCCTTCTCAGTTTTCTCCCTCTCTTCTCCAAAAATTAGACTGATCAGGATTTCGAATGTATGCTTGTTTGTTTGTTGAAAACCATTTAAACCTCAATATTCCAGAGAACTTTAGGAACAGATTTGTTATGAGGGGAAACTTCCTGTTATGCTTTTTTTTTTTGTATGAAATAGTTTGCTGTTCCTGTATGGATGATTTTTAAATTTTTCTAATAGATGACCTTCAGCTACTGATCTGACTGGAATGAAATATAAGCCACAAAAGAGAATCAATCAATCTGTATATGTAAACTCTTTTTTTAAAAAATCGATTCTTTACCCTTTGGCCTTAGAGTATTGGGACTCTGGGTTATTTTGGGGGAAAGGAGTTGCCGTTATTTCCTAATCCTCTGCAGCTATTTTGTCTGACCTGGAGAATTGGGTGATAGCTTTTTCATTAGAGTTTTCCCTGTGGGTCAATTCTGTGAGTGATAAAGACGAATGTAGGCCAGAGAATGTGACAGTAGGTCAAACTGGGTAAGGCAACTGGAATATTCATTTCTTACAATTAAATGTATAAGTAGGATATGAGACCGTGTCTCCTTAGACCAGGGGTCTGCAACAGGGGTGAAATCTAAAATTTGTTACTACCGGTTCTGTGGGCGTGGCTTGGGGGGGTAATGTGACTGAGTGGGCGTCGCCAATTTTTTTTTTTTTTTTACTTTTAAAACCATTTTTTCTACAACCTCTTCGGCTAAGAGGTTGTAAAAAATGTTTTCAAAAGGCTTTGAGGATCCAAGCTGGGTTTCCTGACCGGCAGAGGCTTTTTTAAAAAGGCTCTGCTGATCAGGGAACTCAGCTTGGATCGTCAGAGCATTTAAAAGAAAACAAGGGTTTTTTTCTTTTAAATGCCTTTGACGAGCCGCGCGATCTTCAGAGGCTTTTTTTTTTTACTTTTAAAAGCATTTTTTTTGGCCGAAGTTGTAGAAAAAATGCTTTTAAAAGTTAAAAAAAAGCCTCTGATGATTGTGCGGCTCAGCTGGGCATTGTGGGGGGGGTGCTACCGGTTCTCCGAACCACCCTCCTCCATCGCTACCAGATCGGGTGATCCGGTCCAAACCGGGAGCATTTCACCCCTGGTCTGCAACCTTAAACACTCAAAGACCCATTTGGACCAGTTTCCCACAGAAAAGAAAACACCGGGAACCACAAAACCCTTCCCATGCCTGACTATTTCCTGAGCGGCCACAAAACTAGCATATGTAGTTGAATTAAACGTTCTGTTTTCTTCTGAAACTTTTCTTTTCTTGGATTTATCCAAGGTTGGCCTACCAGGGGTTGAAAAGCTTAATAAATCACGTGCTGGCGGGTGTCACACATTGGTGGTTGTGACACATATTTTGAGTGACAGGGAGCCACAGCAGAGGGGTAAAAGAGCCACATGGGGCTCCAGAGCCACAGAGCCCCTGCCTTAGACCAGTGGTCCCCAACCCCCGGTCCGCGGACCGGTGCTGGGCCATGGAGTACCTGGCACCGGGCCGCGCAGCGGCCGGGGGACATGAACGCTGCAGCGCAAAGGCTCCTGGGCCGTGCGCAAAAGCTCCTGGGCCGTGTGCAAAAGCTCCTGGGCCGTGCGCAAAGGCTCCAGGGAAGAGAGCCCCGCGCAGGTACGCACGTGTGGCCCAAAGCCCCCATCCCTGCGCGCGCTCAGCGGGCCACGGTAAAATTATCAAAGGCTGATTGGTCCGCGGCGATAAAAAGGTTGGGGACCACTGCCTTAGACCATGTCATACTAAGTTCCATTCTTGATCACCAGAGTTACAGGGTCTGAAGAAGTTTCCATTTGCCGCTGGTTCAGAGGGAGAATGCAAACTAATGGGTGGGCAGGATAAAGGGAACAGAAGAAGCAGAGGCCCCTACTGCCTGCTTTATCCCTGTCAGTCTCTTCTCTCTCTCTTTTTTTTCTTTTTATAATTAGCTACTATGCTTATCTAAACTTTATAATAGCCTTGTGAAGCTGGCCCAGGTTTTAATTTGTAAATGGCTGCTTCCAATAAGTTTCTGGACCCTCTTCCCACTCAGCTGGGCTCTTTTGCTATTATGTTCTGTTAAGACAAAAGGACCCTAAGAGATAAGAAGAGGCAGTAGAGAAAGAGGACTTGATGCCTCTCACCCAGGGGTGAAATCCAGCAGGTTCTGACAGGTTCTGGAGAACCAATAGTGGAAATTTTGAGCAGTTTGGAGAACCAGCAGCGGAAATTTGAGTAGTTTGGAGAACCGGCAAATACCACCTCTGGCTGGCCCCAGAGTGGGGTGGGAATGGAGATTTTGTGATATCCTTCCCCTGCCATGCCCACCAAGTGATGCCCACCAAGCGACACCCACAGAACCAGTAGTAAAAAAAATTGGATTTCACCACTGCTCTCACCCCTTTTCTTTTAAAATCAGACACCATCCCACTTACATGCCATTTTAGATATGATCAGACAGACCAAGATTTTTTTAAAATCACCATTCTGCCTAATGTTGCCCTAATACTATGACACTTTGGAGAGATAAAAAATGATGGAGAACACTTGAAGTCCAACGGAGGTGCAGTCCATTCTTTCCTTAGAAGTGGGAGTCTGAAAATATCTCCGCAGCTCAGCTGAGTGGTCCATCTTATTCAATTATCAATCTAGAAAGAGCCCATTGGAGGGTGATTCATTACAGCACAGAGCTACTGCAGCAGCTCCTGCCTGCCAAGGACTGCTAGTCACTCGGGATGAGCTGGCTGTTCTTATTTACCGGAGGCTGTTTCAGGTTTCATCCCTCCTCTCCTGTCACTTCTTTCTGCTCTGTGTCAACTTGTGGTTTTAGGTTTTCTTTTCCCTGCTCTGTCTAGCAGGATCTCTGAGGCATAAAGTGTAACCACAGCGATTCCCAGGACTTTTCTTATCCAACGGAGCCGTTGCTGAAGTGGACACCTTGGAAACCTTCCAAGCCCTGATATGCACGTTGTGGCCTGTCACATTTGTTCTCCACAGTAACAGAGAGAGGAGAAGGCGGAAAGCGCAGGCAGCATCAGAGTAAGAGAAAGAAACCTGCAACTGTGTTGGCACTCTTCTCTTTCATACAGGCTTTGCTTCCTAATCCAGACGGCGAAAGCTTCAGCTCTGTCAGATGAACTGCCCTCTAGCAGGTAAGATAATATTACCCAGAGATGGCCAAGAATGCTCGAGCAAGCAGGAAATGGATGAGGAAAAGACAGAAAGTCTGATGCATCTTGTATAGGTTGCTGGTAACTGTAAAAGACAGATAATCTAAATATTGCTACCTTCTGTATTAAAAATCCATCCAGGCTACAAAGGTAGAGACTTAATCAAGGGCTCCTTCCTTTCATATCTGTGCCCAGGGATAATCTCAAAGACCAATGATCAGAAGTCAGAAAGGCATCCTTCTTCCCCATCTCTGCACTTTTATTAGTGATGGGCCACCTTTGAATATGGGTGAATTCATGGGAAAAGTTTCTAAGAATATTTGCTGAGAGGCAGCAGGGAAAGATTTAATTTCGCTTAGATGCCAATTCTCTAGCTGCTGCATTCGCAAGAATGAGAAAACTGGTCCTAGATATAAGTTACCTTTAGTCCTGTCTTTAATTATACAAATCCTGCCAAAATATCTATGAGATGGTGCAAAGGATTTTGCCTGCTTGTTTGCTTTTCTTTTGCTAAATCCCCACTGTAAGAAATTTGTAAAGTAATGGAGGTCCCACATTGAAGGTCAGAGTTGACTCTCTTCTCTTCCTTGATTGTTTTTTCACATTAAACAGGTGGGACAAATGGCTCAGGAGAGTTTGAGAAGCCTCTGCAGGATTCCTGCTCAGCCTCAAATGTTCTCCTGTTTCTCTCCAAGTGTTGATACTTTGGAGCAGATGGAACAGTTAGCACGTGGTGGTGGCTTGGAATCACATGGCTATTTTTTAGTGTGTGTACCACATGTCTTTCCATTTGTTTCTGCTTGTGAAATGCTGTGTTCCGAATCATGTGGGTCTAAGGAAACATATCTCAGCATCTTGATATACTGTAAAGCCAACGTGTTTCCTTGAACATTGCATTCAAATGTTCCATTTAAAGTTTATACCCCTCATTGCCTTTATAATACTCGGGCTTACAGCAACGTGGGTAGCAAGGAAAAGAATAATATGACCCAATTACATTTATTCTAAACCTAGAAAAAACAACCCAGTGTTATTCTAGTGCCTGATGACTCTCAGATATCCAGTAATGGGTTGGGTTGGGTTTATTTTTTGGCTTATGAATCAAATGCAATACTGTTTCATAGACTATTTTGGGATACTGCTATAGCTGGACCTTACCCAGATCAGGGAACCAAGCATGTTATTAGTACCTGTGTTGGCATATGTTTGCCAGAGCCCTCTAGGGCTGAAACCGTTTGCTGGAGCATGCTTTCTTTTTCCTGTCTTTGTATAAAGCCATAGAGACATACGCTCACTGTATTATTTTTACTTTTAAAATACAATGTTCTTCTAAAAGAACAAAAGAAAGAATGGTGCTGGCACTCAAGGATCACTAGATGATTGAAGTCCCTACAGCCAATGAAATCTATGTTGCAGAATAATTAAATTGCACCCCAGGGGTTATTACCACCATAATATTTGTTGCTATGAAAGATGATTTCATTTATCTCAGGAACTCCCAGCAACCTTAGTATTTTTATTTGGTGCCTGGGGTAAATTTTGCTTTGTTGAATGGTGCACACAACTCTGGTTGAGCAAAAACCAAATCCTGATTCCATCTCTGCTGAAATCACATTTCTAGCAGATCCTGACTAATGACTTCAAGGGAAATACTGTATCCTTCCAGTATAATGTGTGATCACTGGGTAAGATTTATGGGGAAACTGTCATATCTGAGAGCTTCCTAGTAATCTAGGTAAGAAAGAGTGATACAATGCATGTTTTAGGACAATGAATACTGGGGGGAAAAGTCACAGTTGAAGGTTAAATTGTTTGTGTGAAAGATAAAAAAAAATAGAAATGGATTACTTAATCCCTTATTGTTTATTATTTTCTTGATCAGCAATACTCCCCCCACCTTTCCCCATGTACATTTATTCTTCTACTTATGGGAAAATATCTTTTATTTTGTGGGTAGAAAAGCAGATATGGAGCCATTTTAAGTGGGAAAAGAGAAAGAGAGGAATTGATTCTCATAAGGGTTGTTTGTTTCAATGTTATTTTGCTCAGGAGAATTGAAACCATTGTACAGTAAGTGATCCAAATAGAATCAAAGAAGCATTCGTGCCTCCATTGTAAGTTTCCTTTATTTATTTCTTTTACCATCTCTTTTTCTAATAAAAAACACACAGCAGAAAACTTATATAATTTCAAAAGAAAAGTTATATAAAGGTAAATACATCTTGGTATATATACAGGTAGTCCTTGACTTACAACATTTAATGACTATTTAAAGTTACAATGACACTGAAAAGAGTGGCTTATGACAATTTTTCACACATATGACCATTGCAGCACCCACATGGTCACATGATCAAAATTCAGACACCTGGCAACTGACTCACATGTATGATGGTTGCAGTGTCCGGGAAGGGGGGGGGTGTCAGGTGATCACCTCTTTCAATCTTCGGCAAACAAAGTATAACGGGGAAGCCAGATTCACTTAACAACTTTGTTACTAATTCAACAACTGCAGTGTTTGACTTAACAAATGCAGCATGAAAAGTCATAAAATGGAGGGAAACTCAATTAACAATTTCTCGCTTAGCAACATAAATTTTGGACTCAGATGTGGTTGTTAATTGAGGACTACCTGTATAATATTGCATTAGATTTCCTCCCTTGGTGTAGGCAAAATCATCTACGGCATTCCACAGAAGACTTTCGTTCTGGAAGAATTGAGTGTTCTAATTATGTGCTGGCAGTGGATTAAAAGGTGACAGCAAGGAAAGGGTTCCATACCCCTTTCCTGAACTTTCCCAACCCTCCTATTATCTATCATCTTCCAGTTGTAAGAATTGTGAGGGAATCAAAGCCAAGAAGGAGGAATGTACCTCTAGCAGCTCTCCTTTTGCTTTTAAATCCATCTGAACATGACCTCTGTCCAGGAGTGGGCTTCAAAAATCTCAGCAACGGGTTCGCTGCCCCATTGCTGGATGGGCGTGGCCATGGTGGGCATGGCCTAGTCGGCCTCCTGCACCACGGTGAGGGGACCATTTTTTGCCCTCCCCAGGATCTGGAGGCTCTCCTGGAGCCTCCGGGAAGGCAAAAACGGCTGCCCCCTACCTTCCGGAGGTCCTCTGGAGGCTGGAAACGGCCCATTTCCAGTCTTCTGGAACTTCTAGGAGGCCCGTTTTTTGCTCACCCAGAGCCTCTGTGCGAACTCTGTACTTACCTGTCAACCAAAATGGGTCACATTGAGATTCCGGGGAGGGGAGGGCGGGGCCAGCCAGGCATGGGATTTGGGAGTTCACCGAACTGGGCAGAATCCTAGCTAGAGGATCAACCTGTGTGAACCCCCAGCAACCCACCCTGCCTCTGTCCAATCTTCCCAACATCTTGTACTGGGCCTTCCTGATGTCAGAAATGTTGATAAACAGTTTCAAAAGCAAATGGAAGAGGCCAGAGGGAACAATCTACAGATTTGATACTTCCTGCTTTGAATTTGGAGCCCTCAATCAAAATCATCCACCCATTCATGCATTCTTAATTAAACCAACTTTAATTACATATTTAACTAAAACATTTTTTTTCAACTCACAAGGATAAGGCTACTTATAGTCCTTTTTTTTCTCACAAGGATAAGGCTAGTTATAGGGTGTGTTAAGCTATCTCCTCATCTTCTCCATGGGTGGAAACTGAACTACTTCCTTCATAATACCCAGAATTGAAATTGTAATGTAAATAATGGCACGTCTTTGTCCTCAGTGAAGCCTTTGAAAGAATATAGAGGCCATAGGTTTTTTTCCATGTGTTAAAAACTACAAAGAATCTTATGTTAGCCGAAATATGAAGACGTGTAATGACACAGGCTTTGGGAAAAGTATAAATTATCAAATGCATGGAACATTATTTTGTTCATTTATTGACTTTAATGTATTGCTTTCTATGAAATGATATCTCCAGATGGTTTATTGGTATAAAATTAAAGAGTATTAAAATACAAAAATAAAATACTTAAAAATCATTTAAGTCTACCTACCTACACACAAAAATCCGAACTACTAAAATCAAGGCAAATTGGCGCTAGATAGAAGTCAATGGAATTCATGGGCAGCTGAACTTAGATCTCTTTTGGGAGCGTAGTGACTCCAAACTGATGATGCATTTTATCCCGCCCTTGGGCTCAGCCTCATCAAAAACACTATAATTTAAAAAGTAGTGTGTGGCAAAGAGGGCAAAACCAAGCAAATTCACAACATTGAAAGACGAAGACAACATTGAAAGAAGAGGCCAAGTGAAGAGTCAGATTTTCAATAGACATCCAAGAGATGTAAGACCTTCTGGGTTTCAGTGGAAGGAATATTCTAGAGCACAGATACTACTGCAGAGAAGACCTACATGTATAGTACCAATTTATACTTTATCATTTGTCAGTGAACAAGGCAAGATTTTCTTTGAGGCTCTTAACAATCAACCATCAGTACACAGAAGGTGAATCCATTTGTCCTAGCCCCAAATCACATATGAGCTTATCGGTCAGAAGTAAACAGTTGAATCTAGCTTGGTGCCCAATTGATAATTAACATTATAATAAGTAAAAGGTGAACAATGAAATTAGGTGGATAAATGCATATCAAAGTGAAAATGGTCGGGGGAAATGTATAGCATTCACCTGTGAGTGTTTCATGTGAAATCCTTTACCACATTGAAAACATAATTTAATCAGTAATTTAAATGTAATGGTTTTTCATTTTTACTATATAATTTGTATACTTTTTTTAAAAAAAAATAGCGGGCTTTGCTTAATTTTCCAATTTCATCTGATTTTTCTATACTTGTTTTGTGAATTTGTTGGGGGAGCTTGTTCTGAGTGATAAAGTAAAACTCAAAGAATTGCAAAGAAATGAACTTCCCAGTTATATTCTGAAAACAGTGTTTTTAACTTGTATAGCAACATTTATTAATTACGGTTGCACCCATTTTTTCCACCTGATCTTTTTGCAAGGGCTGGAATTAGCAATGTTGAATGCATAAGTATTAGTCCAGGTATAGTAATTTCATAACAATTCCAAGAATTACCCTTATGAGCATTAATTAAGCTCATAAATCTCAGTTATAAATTTCAGTTATAGTATCTTGTCTACTTGTAGGTTTTGTATGGAATTGCCTTTGATAACATCTTGGAAATTAACATATCAGTTCAACTCATCGGAAGAATGAGTCACTGAAAAGCAAGTTATGTCAATGCTCTATTATCCATTGAAATAGAGGATGCTAAGCTAGGGAGACTCTTGAGGCTGCTGTTGTGGATTCATGACCTTGATAAATACAGGTAATCCTTGATTTAGGATCATTCATTTAGTAACCAACGTATTCTTTTGAAACAATTTGCATATTATTGGAGAAATCCCAATAATATCCCAAAGGAATTTCAACTAATGAATTTCAACTGTTGAACAAATGCACAGGGAACATAGTTATTATAGCAGCTGGTATTACAGGATAGGAGCATGGGGGTGGGAAGAAGCATATCAGGAACAAATCTGCCATATTATATATTGTTACAGTCTATATATGCAGTAATTCATAAATAAATGAGATACACACCCAAAGGCCAGTATTTCTGGTAATCTCATGAGATATTGTAATACAAATGAGTATTAGTTCATGAAGAGATGAGGGTTACATGCATAAGGAAGTTCAAACATATATGTCTGGATTGCATAATGCAATTCAAAATGAGTTATAAATGTTTTCCTATTTACATAATTAATCTTGGGCACAATTTGCTTTTTGAGAACTGGATTTGAAGTTCTGAGAACTGGTTCAACAGGTGTAATTGTAGCAGAAAACCAATTTTAGGTTTGCATTTTTTTCTATCTTCTGTCCCGATAAATGCACATATTTCAAAAAGTCCTTAATTAGATTTCTCAAAAATACAATCAGGAAGATAAATTTAGCCTATCTCTTCTCTCTGATTCCCATCCTCATTTCCCATTCTTTGAAGGCTAAACATTTTGGATCATTATGGACTTATAATTGAAAGGCCTTCAAGTAAACATATTGTTTTGTATATGTGTTTAACTGATCCCAAATTACAGGATGAAGCTGCAGACAAGTATTGCAACCACTGACCACCAGTCTTTTCTGTCAATCATGCAGGGTTGAAGCATATCCATCAACAAGATACTTACTCTGCTCCTACTGTTTCTGCCTCACTGCCATTAAACAAAACCTAGTCTATTATCTCTTAGTGATATAGCACATTTAGTTTGCTTTGCTGATATTCCTTCTCCTTCATGTTCCTCTTTGATTTTCTGCCCTCTCCAGTGAGAGAATAAAAAATAATGGGGATATATCTTCTTCCTTCTTTCTTGATGGTAATGTCTACTGAATTCAGAATGAGACAAGCAAATGGACAACGCATTTCAGCAGTAGCAAACTGGAAGAAAGAGACATGTCAACTGAGAACCTCTTCCCCCACAACCCCTCAACACTGGGAATCAAAACTGCAAACTATTGAATAATTAGAAAGATAATGGGACACCAATATTAGACTGTAGATAGAATAGAATAGAATTCTTTATTGGCCAAGTGTGATTGGATAGTCTTGGTGTATACGCTCTTGGTGTACATAACAGAAAAGATACATTCATCAAGAATCATAAGGTTCAACACTTAATGATAGTCATAGGGAAACAGTCAATATAAATCTTAGGATACCAGCAACAAGGTTCATTCAATAGATGTTCATTGAAATGGTTATGCTTAGTTTCCAGAAGACTTTGTAATAAAATTCCATGTGTATGGAACTTTACTATGTGTAACTTTTCTTGCTTTAGTGGGAACATAAAGATATTTGTACAACACATATATGCATTGAATACAATAGATTCACTGCATATAGGTGTTGTGCAGATATTTTTAAGTATATCAACCTCTACCATTCTCTTTCTGCATGGATCTACATAGGCTTGCCAGACTAAACGTCAAAATTTAATATCATATTATATATATATATATATATATATATATATATATATATATATATATATATATATATTTGTTTTCTGAGGTTTTCGCGGGTGTTTGTATGTAGGTCTTTGGTTATTCGGGTTTTCTCCCACGTAAACTTGGAGGTGTCTTGGCAACGTTTCAACAAAGTCTCATTCGTCATCTTCAGGCTGGTGTTCTCGGCTTCGTGCTTCTAGGAGCAATGTGTGTGATCACAGCTGTTTCTTCCTTTTAACTGCCAGTGGGAGTGTGAGCTGATTGGGTGGGAGCTTGGCTGTGTTCTGATAGGGTGGAGGTGTGTTCTGATTGGTTGGGGTTTGGCTGTGCTCTGATTGGATGTGGGTTGGCTGTGCTCTGATTGGATGGGTGTGTGTTCTGTTTAGGTGGGGGCTTGGTTATGCTCGTTAGTCTGAGTAGCAGGGGGATTTGAGCTGGTGAGCTGTGTTGCTGTTGTTTGGCTTCATGTTCGTGGCCGTGCTATCTCTTCATGTTGGGTGTCAGTCTGCTTCATGTATGGATTGGAGGGGTTTAAAGTGGCTAATGATGCAGCTGTGGTCTGGCTTCTGGTCCATGGTCGTGCCTGATCATCAGTGTGGGTTTGAGTCTGCTTTCTGCATGGCAGTGTGGTGGTTACATCCTGTGTGGCTCTCGTGAGTGTGGGTCTGGTGTCATTCTTTGTGTTAGGGACTCGTTTGTCAATAAGGGTGGGTTTCCAAATGGCTGGCAGGCGGGAGGTATCATCTCGTTTATTCATGCTGTGTGGACGTTTTTCTATCTCGATGGCTTCTCTGATTATTCTGTTGTTAAAGTGTTCCATTTTGGCGATAGTTCTGGCGATGTGTGTGTGTGATATTAATATCATTCATATATATATATATATATATATATATATATATATATATATATATATATATATCTTTGGTTATTCGGGTTTTCTCCCGCATAAAATTGGAAGTGTCTTGGCGATGTTTCGACGAAGTCTCATTCGTCATCTTCAGGCTGGTGTTATATATATGTGTGTGTGTGTGTGTGTGTGTGTGTGTGTGTGTTCTTTTCTTTTCGTAGGCCTTTATGTATATTTCTCTTTAGCCAGGTTCTTCCTACGTAAACCAAGATTTGTATGCAGCCCTAGTTCAGTGAAATCACAATCCGCTAGTTTCTAGGCTTTTTTTCAGGCAGCCAGCAAGCACCCTGCTGCCCATTGGGAGACTAAGGAGACTAAGATAGATCTATTTTGGACTTATTAGTCCTCATCAGTTAGCCACACCCTCATCCCATGTATCCTCCCTGTAAAGATACAGTATTTGTTTTCTTTTCTTTTCGTATATATGTGTGTATATATATGCGTGTGTGTGTGTGTGTGTGTGTGTGTGTGTGTAAAGAAAGAAGCAGACATCCTGCGAGCTCCGGAACTTAAAATTTTAAAATAATTAAAATTTTATTTTACTAAGCTTTTGTCAGCCATCTGCTGACATCATCAGAGTATTAAACTACCATTACAGAGATCTCTGCCTTTATATGACATTAATCAATTTGGCCATTGTACGTGTAATAGGCCCTTCCAGCCGTCTCCCACTTGTAATTAGCTGTGTTGTTTTTGCTGTCGTCATGCTGAATGATGGAGGGTATCATGGAGAGTATGATGGATACTCTGACGATGTCAGCAGATGGCTGACAAAAGCTTAGTAAAATAAAATTTTAATTATTTTAAAATTTAAAAATTTTAAGTTCTGGAACTCGCAGGATGTCTGCTTCTTTCTTTATACCTGGAACTCGTATTTTTATTTTTTTTATTGAAAAGTTTTACAGAAAAAAAAGGATTTCCCCCCCCCCAATATTCCCCCCACCCTTTCCCTTCCCTCCCCCCAGACTTCCCAGAGCAAAATACAAGGTATTTCAATTAACAATCATGAGCTAAATTAACCTATCTATCCTCAGACTACTAAATGCCCCCCTGAAACCTTAACTCCACTATAGATAACATAATACTTCTAATACTTAATGTTCATTCATAAGCTATTTGATATTTTCTTGTCTGATACGGAACTCGTATCTTTAGAATACAGGCAGCCCAAGTTTGAATCCAAGTAGGAGTATGGCTAGCTGATGAGAACTAAATAGCTTGAAATAGATCTATACTAGTCTCCCTTTATTTCTTTATCAGCGAAGTATACACACACACACACACACACACACACACACACACACACACACACATATATATATATATATATATATATATATATATATATATATGGTATATATGATATGATCATCAATAATATTATTATATATGATATGATCTCCTTGGGATTATATTGCAAAGAGCAACAATAAACTGAAAAATGCAATCAATTGAATGCTTAAATCTAGAAATATAAAGGTCTGTGTTTAGATCACAACCTATAAATAGAACTTTTAACCAATCATACAATTCCAGTTAAACCAAGTTCACATAAATGAAAAGAGAGAGATTGCTGCCTTGAGATTCTGGGGAAAATGTAAAAGTTCACAAGAAACAATTTTTGTTGTGAAAAATATCAAAATTTAGGACAGGTGGGAAAAAACAGCCTCCACATCATCATATTTGACATAGCAAAAGAAGAAGCCACTCTGATGGTTTATGTTTTAAGATCATAAACCATTGCACAGTAATGTGTGGGGCTTTCCTTCTCCCAGTTAGTGAAACAGAGGGCCACTTAGCTAGTTAAATGTTACCTGCAAAGATGATCCAACATATATCTTGCAGTTTGTTTGTTTTTGTTGTTGTTTTTGTTTTTGTAAGTGAGTTGACACCAGTGGACTCCTGGACAGGTCCTTCCAGTTTTCCTGGCAAGATTTCAGAAGTGGTTTGCCATTACCTCCCTCTTAGGGCTGAGAGAGATAGACAGGTCCAAGGACTTCCAAAGGCTGGTCTAGAACTCATGGCCTCCCAGTTTCTAGCCTGATTCATTTAGCAAGACAGAAAGGCTCAAAGACACGAATACATAACCCTTTCCCATTATTCCTGTTCCATTTTTGCCACAACAGCCTTACATTTGTCTCTAGATATGACTATATATAACTTAGATGTTGCAGCAGGAGGTGGGGAATTGAACACAGCATACAGAGTCCCAGGAAGGAATTTCTATTTGCAGAACAGCCTATTTCATAAGTGACAAGCTGCATTGCATCCATTTACAGGATTTAATTATAAAAGGACCCAGAACTAAAAGTACTGGCAACTCAAGCTTATAATTTTGTTGTCCAGTGTTAGAATACTGAAAACCCTTCATTTACTCTTTTGCTTTTTGTGGAGGTGTCTGTGAATGTTTGTTTTGGTCAAGAGAATAGGGGTCACTGCAGCTTCCATGACTTACTCTAAGAAAATGAGAAAACACAATCTTCAAGTAAACAACTGGTTTTTAAAAATTCAACGCCATGTTTTGTAAACATAATTGCCATTCCCATTCATAAATACAGATTTTCTCCAGCTATTTTAATTTGCCAAATGCACATCTTTTGCTGAACCTTCCTTCTCATACTGTATTTCCATTACTAAAAAGGAGGAGGAGGAGGAGGAGGAGGAAAAGAAGAAGAATTAACTCAGCAAAAGAGGACTGGCCATGTTGGAATTCATGGAATGTGTCCAGGGTAGAGAAAAAAGTGGTATTTCAGGAAAATAATAAAAATAAATTTTAAAAAGCTAAATGGTATTTTTCAATTGACATCACATGTCTATGGATATTTTTTTCAACTGAAACATCAAGTTTCCTTTTAAGCATAACATGACTATATATAAGTCATGTTATGTATGTCACTATATATAACCCTTTAAGCATAACATGACTATATATATATATTAAATCTAGAAATTGAGTATTTCTAGATTTAAACATTCAAATGATTGCATTTTTCAGTTTGTTGTTGCTCTCTTGTGCTCTAATATTGATCTCAAAATAGTACCAGAAAAGTAATTCATGGTCCATACAATCATTTTTATTTATATATTTGGGTTATATCCTATCTTTTCTTCTGGAAGTTCATGTGTACAGAACCTCCTCCATTTTTCTCTCGTAAGCATCTCTATGAATATTTTATGCTCAGAGAAAGTCACTGCCCCATACACTATCAACAAGTCACATAATTCCATTTTCTATCTGATGTAATTGTGTTCTGCAAAGGAACTACATTCTTATAAAAAAGATATTTCAGAAGATATATTTATTCCTATCCCATTATAGGTTACAAAGAAGAAGAAGTATTTGTTGTGAAATAAAGATACAAGGACTGGTGAGTAAAAATGAAACAAGAATGAACATTATCAGTACCATAACAAACGCCACATATGTAGCCTTTTTTCTCCCTGTATTCTGAATTAATCCTTTTAGTAATGCTATCATCATCATCATTTGACAGTAATAGTTTGGAATTCTGCAATGTACTTAGCAGCTTTTCTTCACCATCACTTGCCATTCTTAATTCTGAAATCATTTTCAGGTTTTAAAATGAAAAAAAAAATGCATGTACATTGCAGATCTCCATTCCCTCCATTCCTGACCATATCCCATGCTGCTTGTTATCCTCAGAGAGCTTTCCACTTTCCTTGGGTCCGCTTTGTACATGTCACCTAAAGAAGCACAATTGCTTTGGGTCTAAAAGTCATAGTTTTAGCTGCATATTCCATGTGTTCGAGAACAGTTTGGGAGAACTCATTGACTGGGTTCACATATTACAATAAGTCATCATATCTATTGTTTCTTTTATTTTGATTGTGTTGTTTGACTCCAGCCTTTGCTTGGAATGTGTGCCCTCATGTTACACTTTGATGATTTTTATGTATTAAAGTAAGATAATGTTTTATATATTGGATTACCTGCAGTCAATTTTAAAATACGTAAAAGTAGTTGAAAAGGAATATCAGGATTATCTTCTCCATATGTTCAGTAATGCCCTGTCTTCCAAACACCCTCATTTTATTTCATCAATGATTTAGACCAGGGGTGAAATGTAAAATTTGTTACTACTGGTTCTGTGGGCGTGGCTTGGTGGAGAGGTGACTGGGTGGGCGTGGCCAACTTTTTTTTTTAACTTTTCAAAGCATTTGAAAAGTTTTTTTAAACTTTTTTTTAAACTTTTTTTTTAACTTTTCAAAGCATTTTTTCTGCAAATGCAAAAAAATGCTTTGAAAAGTCTCTCTGACGATCAGGCAACTCAGCTGGGATCGTCAGAAAGACTTTTAAAGCATTTTTTTAACCATCTCTTCCACTGAAGAGGTTGCAGAAAAAATGCTTTAAAAGTCTCTCTAATGATCCCAGCTGAGGTTGCCTGATCGTTTTAAAAAATGCTTTGAAAAGTCTCTCTGACGATCAGGCAACTCAGCTGGGATCGTCAGAGAGACTTTTAAAGCATTTTTTCCTGCAACCTCTTCAGCAGAAGAGATGGTTTAAAAAATGCTTTGAAAAGGCTCTGACAATTCCAGCTGTGTTGCCTGATCGTCAGAGCCTTTTCAAAGCATTTTTTTAAGCACCTCTTTCCCGGAAGAGGTTGCAGAAAAAATGCTTTGAAAAGCCTCTGAGATCCCAGCTGAGCCACGCAATCATCAGAGGCTTTTTTTTTTACTTTTAAAAGCATTTTTTCAGCAGAAGAAGTTGTAGAAAAAATGCTTTTAAAAGAAAAAAAAGCCTCTGATGATCGTGCGGCTCAGCTGGGCATGGTGGGGGGGGAGCGCAGGGATTTTTGCTACTGGTTCTCCGAACCATCTGCCACCATCGCTACCAGATCGGGCGATCCGGTCCAAACCGGGAGCATTTCACCCCTGATTTAGACGAAGGGATAGAAGGGGAATTTGTCAAATTTGCAGATGACACCAAGCTGGCAGGAATAGCCAATACTCCAGAAGATAGGCTCAAGATACAGAAGGATCTTGACAGACTTGATCACTGGGCCCTATCTAAACAAAAAAGAAATTAATTGGTGAAAAAAAAGTAAGGTTCTACATTTAGGAAAGAAAAATCAAATGCATAGGTATAGAAGAGGTAATACCACACTCAATAGTAATAACTGTGAAAGGGATCTTGGAGTCCTAGTGGACAACCATTCAAATATGAGCCAGCAGTGTGCTGCAGCTGCCAAAAAAGCCAATGCAGTCCTAGGCTGCATTAACAGACGGACAGAATCAAGATCACGTGAAGTGTTAATACCACTTTATAATGCCTTAGTTAGTAAGATTGCACTTGGAATATTGTATCCAGTTTTGGTTGCCACGATATAAAAAAGATGTTGAAACTCTAGAAAGAGTGCAGAGAAGAGCAACAAAGATGATTAGAGAACTGGAGGCGACAGTGGGTAATAGTTTTCCGATATCTCAGGGACTGCCACAAAGAAGAGGGGGGTCAACCACCTATTCCACAAAGCACTTGAAGGCCGGACAAGAAGCAATGGATGGAAACTAATCAAGGAGAGAAGCAACCTAGAACTAAGGAGAAAATTCCTGACAGTTAGAACAATTAATCAGTGGAACAATTTTCCTCCAGAAGTTGTGGGGGCTCCAATACTCCAGTAGGAAGTATTGGAGGAAAAAGTTTTTAAGAAGAGATTGGAGAACCATTTGTCTGAAATGGTATAGGGTTTATCGCTTGAACAGGAGGTTGGACTAGAAGACCTCCAAGCCCCTTCCAACTCTGTTAATCTGTTATTCTGTTATTTTGCTCAGTGAACAGCCGAGTCCATTAAGGCAGAATTAAAAAAGAAAAAGAACAATGTGCAGCCTTGTATTAACTGTTACCAGGGAGGAAATTCACATCATAATTATCTGTTCTTCCTGATATTGATGCAAAAGGGATAAGATAGGATGATTTTGAACAGCCTGCAGAAATAACAACATAACAACTCATGATTAATTGTTTCTATCTCCCAGATCTGCAGAAGGATGTCTCCAAACATGATTTAGCCTCTCCTCCTCATGATAACAGTATTATAGTTAGGTCAGGCTGTCCTAAAACTTTAGGCTCAAATAACACCCATTCTCCAAGTCTTGAGTCGTTAGTGTGAAAAATAGAATCTAAAGACTAGATCTAATACCAGATCTTGTCTTTTGAAAATGGAGATGAGGGAAAAATGTGATTCTTTTCATTGGTTCCATTTGGACATTAGTTGTTTTTTGACTGGATTAGCAGGGCAAGAAACACCTGGAGATTAAATATATCCTGTTTCAAGCTCTGGTCTCGGTGTGCAGGATAAATTCTGAGTGAGTGGTTGATTTGCTGACCACAAATAACTGACCATTATTTATATTTTCAGGCAGGCCTAAAAAGCGAAGCAGAGGAAAAGGGACAGAATGGTGTCTAAAAACGGCATGGTGATATAAACCTATTAAATGCCCTGCCTTGGTCCAGAGGTGATTGTTGTTTTTGTATGGGCTTATTTTCCTGCAATATGGAGCAGGAGGAAATGGCTAACTGCTTTTGTAGGAGGTAATTCAGGGCAGGATTTTTGTGCTACGGAAGCCACACCTGCAGAAAACACCAAACAAACCTGAGTTGTATTGCTTTTGTGGTCTGACATTTATGTATATTTTAAAAAAAAAAGGAAACAAAAAGAAGCAGTCAAAACAAAGTTTAGTTAGTTTAGTTTAGTTTATTTGATTTGTATACCGCCCTACTCCCGAAGGACTCAGGGCGGTGAACAGCCAACAATAAAATACATAAATACACAAAATTTAAAAACCCGATAAAATCAAATTAAATTATTTGGCCCAGACAAATTAAAAAACCACAATAATTTAAAAACAGATTAAAATTTACGTATTTAAAAAGGGAAGAGATCAGGCCAAGCCCGCTTGATGGAATAAAAAGGTCTTCACAGCACGGCGGAAGGAGCGCAGATCCGGGATCCTCCGTATTTCCGGGGGGAGCTCATTCCAGATGGTAGGTGCCCCCACAGAGAAGGCTCTCCCCCTAGGGGCCGCCAGTCGACACTGTTTGGCTGACGGCACCCGGAGGAGTCCCTCTCTATGAGAGCGTACTGGCCGGTGGGAGGCTATTGGTGGTAGTAGGCGGTCCCGTAAATAACCAGGCCCTAAGCCATGGAGCGCTTTAAAGGTGGTAACCAAAACCTTGAAGCGCACCCGGAAGACCACCGGGAGCCAGTGCAGCTCGCGCAGGAGAGGTGTTACATGGGAGCGCCATGTCGCTCCCATTACCACCCGCGTGGCCGCACTCTGCGCCAGTTGGAGCCTCCGGGTGCTCCTCAAGGGGAGCCCCATGTAGAGAGCATTACAATAGTCCAGGCGGGAGGTGACGAGGGCATGAGTGACCGTGCGTAACGAGTCCCGATCCAGAAAGGAAAGTGATGGGAATATCTGGCCCAATTAACTACACCAGGTTCATCACAGGGAGTCGACTTATTCTGGATTTCTATCACCCTTTCTGTTTCAAAATATTTCAAAACCCAGACCTTCCAAATCAAAATACTGTCAAAACATTATCACTTTGCTTAGCAATTATCACAAAAATGATAATGAAATATCATTTCATTATGATATTTGGGCTGTAATATTCTCAGAAAATGTTTAACAACCGGATAACAATCTAGAGTCGTCTAGAAGTTTCATAAGAAATAATTGAAAAATATATAAAGATTAACTTTTTTGGACATTGAGCCAGATTCCATGTCATATATCACAAATGGCAATGCAACAATCTTTGGGCAGAAGCCCAGGGGATAAATGATTCATTAGATTTTCTTCTTTGAGGTTACTTAGAATGCCACGACTCCAGAGGAAGAATCCAGAAACTCACTTCTTTCCTTGCAGATAGTTCCTTGGCCTTTATTTCTTCAGTGTGAGTGCTAAGGATGCTCAGTGCCAGAGAGAAAATGTAGAGAGAATCACAGGGCTTTCCTGCTGTGGGCCTTGAAAAGCTCTCTTGAAGGTTGGAAGACCTCCTGGGCAATCTTGATTAAAACATAGGATCTGTTGGGGTCCAAAGAATCCCATCCCAGAAAATTGGTTTGGATTCTAACAGATGTTAACTTTCCTCTTCTTTTCTCTTATGACATTAATGAAACAATATCTGTCCTTTGTCCAAAAAAACTTTGGCATGGAACTTTGTCCAAAGTTGTCCAAAGCACTTTGGACCAAAGAACTTTTTCCAAACAACATTAGCATGTCATTCCCCCTATTCTCCTTGTAGCTGAGATATAGTAACCGGTGTAAGGGTAACTATTTAGCTAACAGCAGAGATCCTGAATCTGGATTTCCTTGATGTTAAGTATAGCATCTAATCAATATTCACATTTAATTATTTATTTATATTTATTTATTTGTCAAACACGGTAAAGATAACAGATATAAGTATAAACATGATTATGAATACAGGATAAGGATACGAATAAATGGGTACAGTAGGACAGGGACGGTAAGCATGTTGGTGCGCTTATGCATGCCTAGGGGTGGGTTCTACTTACCTTTACTACCGGTTCGCAACGGGATCGTACACACGTGCTTGCTTTGCTTGCACGCGCGCCTTGCTTTTGCACATGCGCAGAAGCTTCTGCGCATGCACAGATCACCAATGATGACATCCGGGGCAGTGGGTGGGGCCTCCCTCCGTTTTACTACCGGTTCTTGCGAACTGGTCTGAACCAGGGCAACCCACCACTGTGCACGCCCCTTACAGACCTCTTAGGAATGGGGTGAGGTCAGCAGTAGACAGTCTAAGGTTAAAGTTTTGGGTGTTTGGGGAAGAAACTACAGAGTCAGGTAGTGCATTCCAGGCATTGACCGTTCTGTTGCTGAAGTCGTATTTTCTGCAATTGAGTTTGGAGCGGTTTACCTTAAGTTTGTATCTGTTGTGTGCTTGTGTATTATTGTGGTTGAAGCTGAAGTAGTCATTGACAGGTAGGACATCACTTACTTTGCATAGAATTTTCTACGTTGCCTTTTGCTGAAGTCCAAAGTGGCTCCTACCTGCCCAAATGGTGTCTTTTGAATGCTCTCAGGTACAGAGGCAAGAGCCTGGTGTCTGGAGAACAGATCAGAATGATTCATTTGTTGTGGTAGGTCACTGCCCATCTGTTTGATGTCTTTTGTTGGCTGTAGTGACTAATGACACTTTCCATTTTAAACCAAAGAGGCTTGAGCAATGATAACATTATTTGATGTGGCTTGCTTGGACACATGATTACTCAGAAAACAGGGGAAGAAAGCCAACAGCTTTTTTTTCCTGCAACTCAATAAGCCATAATTTATTTTTCTTCTGCAGTCTACAGATAGTGAACCACTCTCCTCCAGAACTAAGGACCAATCCCAGCTATCATTTTAGTATTAAGTTATTCACCAGGCATAAATGTTGCAAACCCCAGGAGGCTTGTCTCAACTGTTCCTATTTCAATTGTTTACTTGGAAGAAATCTGCGTGATACTTATAAAGCAATGTCTTCGCATATGTTCTAAGAGAACCCAGAAGAAAAATATGTAGACAGGGTCTTCCCCTTTGCTTCTTCTTTGTCTCTGTCTCTTTCTGCCTCTCTCTCTCTGTGTCTCTCTCCCTCTCTCCATAAATGAGTCAGTCTATTCAGTCAACTCTTTCTAGATCAGCAGATTGGTTGGGTCAGACCTGCTATTAAATGCTGAACTGAAGCAGGCAATTCATACGCAGGAGCCTTTCTGTGAGTCCCTTGTCACCAGGTAAGCGAATGTCTCTCATGGCTGGGGAAGGGAAGGTTTTTATGGATTGATTCCAAGGAAAGCATAGCAAAAGTTTGACATGATATATTGCTACAAAAATACTTTTTCTTACGGAAGTCAAGAGCCTCCCATTGCCTCTTCGGGTACCCAAACTATCTTAATTATGCTCTGGAAAGATCGCAGATGGAATTGCTTCTCCTTTTGTGGAAGGAGAGAAGTAGTGAACTGCTTCCAAAGAAAAAGAGCACATCACATTCCTTGCATTCTCTTAAAGTTTTGGTAACAAAGGAAAAAGCAGACCAGAGCACAGGAATTAATCGGGAGATACAAAGAGATGCTTCCCTGTTATCCTTATATTCTGTTTTACCTCTATATAAGGAGAGCTGCATCAGTAATTTTGAACACAAATCCGGAGCCAGCCTCTGGATATCTAGATGCGTCTCCTGAAAGATCTAGAAACTGGATACAGCTGAGAAACTATTTGTCATCTTTTGATTCTAATGGAGTACAGCCACTGCGCATTGACCTGTTTAAGCTGGAGTTCTTGTTTTGCTCTGCTTGTAGCCCTCTATCAAACTAGATTCTTCTAGATTATATGCAGCTAAAAACAAATAATAAAACTAGCTGATGCTTCCACTTCATGCTAGGAAAGTCTTGCATTATTTATGATTTGTTGTGTAATACTCAGATATTATTTTATTTGAGTCAGTGAAAAAATGTAGCAAGTAAAGAAGTCTAGATTTTATTGTAATTAAACAGAGTTACATATAGGGTCATTTTACTTTAACCTTTATATAACTTCAATATCTACAATATGTAATGATTGCCTTTTGCTAAATACAAATAAGGTGTGAAGAATATAAGTATATTTGATCCTTTTTGCATTATATTGTCATGAAGGTTCAGGTTAATGCTGTCGAGGAATTATGGAAGTTGACATGTAACATACTTCCACCAAGGCAATCTTCTCCAGTATGATACTGGGGGAAATTGCCTTCTTATGCTATGAACTATAGTTAGCTTCACTATAGTTAGCATGTAATCAATTAATTTTGCCAAGGCTATATGGCAGTCAATTCATATATGAGAGACTTAAGACCACCAAAATAAGACTGTTTTTAATAAGATTAAAAAAACATAATGTAACAGTTACATTTCCCAGTGACAAGGAATAACTATACTTCATACACAATAATGTACAGTATATCGAGAGACAAGACTAACCCTTCAGGATCTACAGACTTGCTGCAACAATGGCTTCATGAAAAACTAACAGAGTCAGGTGGCATCTGATAACTTTTTCCAGAGAAAGAGAACATGGTTTTAGAAGGCTTGATCTGGATCCCTGAAAGTGGACAATCCTTAAGAGTAGGGATTCTGAGGAAGTCCCCTTTTCTGGATTTTACAATGCTTTACCAAGAGGGAAAGCAGTCCTGCAGCTATTCAGGTCCTGAATTTGGATGGATCTAAAGCAGGGGTGGGTTCTACTTACATTTACTACCGATTTGCAACGGGAGCACGCGCACATGCTTCTGCACATGCACAGATCGCCAAATATGACATCAGAGTGGGTGGGCGGAGCCTCCCACCACTTTTACTACCAGTTTGCAAGAACCGGAGAGAACCGGGAACAACCCACCACTGATCTAAAAGTCTGTATGTTGAATTGCACCTGGAAGCAAATCAGTAGACAGGGAACTTCTCAAAGCAGAGTGTTACATAATACATTACTTTCCATCCCTAACTGCTTGAGGTATTGTTTTCAGGACCACTTGCAGTTTCCAGGTGATCTTCAGAGAGAGCCCCAATGAAGTGAGCAAAAGGTATATGATGGCCAAAGCATGAATGAACTGTCAGGAAAGCCTCCTGATCCCAGGAAACATCATAATTGGGACACAAGATGAATCTCAATAAAAATCTTCCGAGGCAAATTACTACCGGTACTTATTTCAAGATTGACTCAGCCTTTCATCCTTTCAAGGTCAGTAAAATGAGGACCCAGATTGTTGGGGGCAATATGCTGACTCTGTAAACTGCTTAGAGAGAGCTGTAAAAGCACTGTGAAGCGGTATATAAGTCTAAGTGCTATTGCTATTGCTATTTCCTTCAAGCAGAACTGAGTTTCCTCACCTTAAAAGCCATCTCTAAGTAGAAGTCTTGGAGAAAAATCTATCTGAGGAGACTCTAAGACTTGACATTGACTTATTGGCATAGAATCATTTTTTAAAAAAATCTATACAAGGGAGCATAATCTCATTCAGAGCCATAGACAGAATCCATCTGGAATAAGAAGACATCTGCATTATATGTTGCTGGGATTAATTCTCCTCATTTAGACTATCACAGCCTTGAAGCATAAGGGCAGAATCTTAACCACATCTCCTCCTTGGCCTGTGTTAAGATAGACAGCTGAGTATCATTTATATGTATGTAAAAATGAATGAATATGCCTGACCCTGAGTCAGCAGACCCCAGTGGCTTTACTGAGACCGTGGTGCTGCAGTGGTTAGAATGCAGTATTGCAGGCTAACTCTGCCCACTACCAGGAGTTCGATCCTCACTGGCTCAAGGTTGACTCAATCTTCCATCCTTTTGAGGTTAGTAAAATAAGGACCTAGATTGCTGGGGCCACCAATAAAGGAGTGTAGCTCAGGGTGCAAATGCTCAGGGGTCCTTGGTGCTCTCTGAGCTTGTTTGTTTTCTTGCAGATATTTCATTATCTTAACTAAGTAACATCATCAGTACAGTGTTGGGGACAATATGCTGACTCTTAGAGAGGACTGTAAAGCACTGTGAAGTGGTATGTAAGTCTAAGTGCTATTGCTATTGCCATTTACATAGAAAGGGGAAAACTCAACTTAGGCAGCACCACAAACGCAGAGGATCCTAGGCTCAACCTCTCACCATGCTTCTGCTAACTGGATCCACTCACTTACAGTAGGAAGCATGCACTTCCAATCCTTGCATTTGATTTGATACTATGGGTCTAGGACCATAGTATCAAAATCCATTGAGATATCAAGCAGAATTAGGAGGGTGTTGCTTCCCTACCCTAGTTATACCTGGATAGTGAAATGTGCAACATCATAAATAAATAAACAAACAAATAAATCCATCAGAAAAAAGCATGATCAATGTGGATTTAGTTCTATACCATCCCTGAATTCTGAATGAATAGGTGTAGATATTGTAATAACCAGAAATTTATTTATATTTTATTTATTTATAAATTTATCGGCCGCCCATCTTACCATAAGCTTGGTTGATGCCATAAGAATTGGTTGGTTTTGCACAAT
This sequence comes from Pantherophis guttatus, assembly GCF_059756535.1. NCBI lineage: Eukaryota > Metazoa > Chordata > Lepidosauria > Squamata > Colubridae > Pantherophis > Pantherophis guttatus. The sequence continues at coordinate 188,946,505 of NC_142064.1, forward strand.
GCATTGAGCCCTAAACACTGCTTATTACTAACCATGGTTGGGTAATGTCTTTTATATTAAGCCAAACCAAACGAGCCCGTGTTGTCTTTTAGTGCGGTATTAGCAATAGCAATAGTATTTAGGCTTATATACTACCCCATAGCACTTTACAGCATTTTCTGGGCAGTTTACATCAGCATATCTGGGTCATTTTGCTGACCTTGGAAGGATGGAAGGCTGAACCAACCTGGAGCCCCTGTCAGGATTGAACTCCAGGCTGTGGGCAGAGTTTCCCTGCAATGCTGCATTTTAACCACTGTGCCACTCAGGGTATTGAAAAGGTGCCATTGAAATAATGAATGGAAATTATGTAAATATAGTTTTTTTTTCCTCTCTAAGGGAATCTATATGATAAAAATAATTAGACTCTGCCTACATGAGAACATTCTGAATACTAATTAGGTTTCAGATAGCTAGTAAATCTGTTAACACTGATAAACCTGGCATGGGAGCAGTTACTTGGAGCTGAGCTCAGCTTGAGGACATAAAATATTTTTTTCCATTCTGTTCAGTTGTGTCCAGTTCTCAGAGATTGCTTGACAAGTCCCTGCAGTTTTCTTGGTAAAGTTTTTCAGAACTGGTTTGCTATTGCCTCTGTCCTAGGGCTGGGAGTGAGCGATTTACTCAAAACATCCACCTGGCTTTGTGCCTAGGACAGAAATAGAATTCACAGTCTTCCTCTTTCTAACCTGATGCCTTAACCACAACATTAAACTGGCTCTTACCTTTAAGATGTAGAAACCAACATACATACCCATGTAGAAATATCAATATTTGGGGCCTTAGGTTCTTGCTTATTTATGTTTTCCTCCTAAGAAACATACTCTGAAAAATATATTTTTTGATTTTATAATGTAATAGCCATGGTGGTGCATTGGTTAGAATGCAGTACTGCAGGCTAACTCACTGCTCACTCCAGGATTTCAATCATGACCAGCTTAAGGTTGACTCAGCCGTTCATCCTTTGGTCAGTAAAATGATCCAGATTGTTGGGGGCAAGATGCTGACTTGGTGAATCACCTACAGAGGACTGTAAAGCACTATGAAGCAGTATATAAATTTAAGTGCTATTGCTAACTTACCAATTTTTCCCCTAATAAAATTTTCTGGAAACCAGGTAAACTAAAAATAGGTAGGAAATAATGTCAGATTTCTTTGTTGGCCTTCCATTCTGGTGCTCTCTGTTCAGTGCTGGCTGAAAATTCTAGGAATTCTAAGCCAATATATCCAAGGGGTACCAAGTTGAGCAAATTCCTACATCAGTGGAAACACTGATATGCCATCTTCTACAGGGGTGGGTTCTACTTATCTTTATTACCGGTTCGCGACTGGGCTGTGCGCGCGTGCTTGTTTCGCTCGCACATGCGCTCTTCTGCACATGTGTTCTGCATTCTGATGATGTCGGGGTCAGTGAGCCTCCCTCCAGTTTTACTACTGGTTCTATAGAACCGGTCCGAACCGAGGTCAACCCGCCACTACTCTTCTAACAGATTTTCATTTAGAGAAAGAGAAAGAAAATCACTCCTCCCACTCAGCAGATCCAGCCTTCTGCTTTTCATCAGGAATTAGCAGTGAGAGCTTTTCCATATGAGACAGTAAGGTTTTGCTTATGCAGCTATTGTGGTATTTGTTTAAAAATGCAGATGGGCCACATAGAATCCTTCTTTGAAATGTTAAAGCCTTCCTAAAAAATCAGAAAGTGACACAGCTCTAAAAATAGAACACTATGTGATACAGTAATCTCTGCTGACCGTACTGATTTGTTTGCAGATCAATGGTTATTCTTTTGGCTGCTGGGTTCAACAGTACAGTGGAGAAAATCGGAATAAAACCTTTACAGTATTAATTGCTGTTAGTGGGGAAATTAGTAAGGGGTTTCTTCTCCAAAATTGGAGGCAAGCACTGAAGGATGAATTAAAACTGGATTTAGAGGTTACTCAAGAACTGAGAAAGAGGATTTATTTATTGGCAATGAAGAACTCAAGAGGGTGAACTGTTTGAATATGAGAAGATGAGTTGGCAGTGAATTGGACTGGAACACTAGGAAATGATGGTTATTGATGGTACACGCCTCCCTTCAGATGAGAGAGAGGGCAGCAGTAAAATACTTTCCCCCAGAAACAGAGTGTAGACTTCCAAAGTCTAATTAGAAGATTATGAAGGTATGGTAAGTGTAATTGTAATGACTTTGTCAAATCAGCCTCTGGGTACGAAGTAGGATAATTGGAAGAATCGGGAATTGGGACGTCTAGATGCTGGAAGGGAGGTTTGATAGAGATGTAGAATCATTTCCAGTGGTTCCTCTGGTATTTTATCAACAACATTCAGGACTTCAAAGCAGTTCTGATGTTTCTCCTGGAAAGGATGGATACATGCTCAATATCATACGATGAAAACTGGTTGGTTTTCTTCTGCTGCTTTGGGTTGATTTAGAACTTCTATAAAAGCATACAGTGATCTGTTCCACAGTCAGTCCCTGATCACACCTTGATAACTGGATTCTTCTATGGTACACATTTGTACGAATAATATAATGCATTTCATTTTGTGGTGTTTCATCTGGTAATACACTGTACATTTTATTTTGCTTGTTTGAAGGCTTTGTTAGCAATGAAGAAACCATCAGGTTGGCAAAAACCAATAAGTCAGTCTCTTGATTCATTCCTGATTCCTAGGCCATACAATCCAAACTATATATTCAAAGCTTCTTAATATTTGCAACTTTGGCATTCCAGTATCCAACCACAAACAGACTGCATATTCTGTCAACTTTAGATAAAACTTGATCACAAACTCATCAGCCTCTTCTTTTTCTGCATCAATGGTTGGAGTATGACTTTGGATAACCGCCATATTAAAGAGTTGTCTGCAAAACCTAACTGATATTATCTGATCATTGATGGCATTATATATCCAGGTATTATCTTTGCTGATTCTTTTCTGATTATAAAAGCAATGCCATCGGTTTTCATGTCCTGAGTAGTAAAAGACATGATCTTTTGATTTAGAGTATCCAGTTCCAGTTCATTTCTATTCGCTATTCATGCCTAAAATGTTATTCTGTAGTAGAAACATTTCATCTTTAATGCTGTTTAAGTCCCCTATCTTGGTCTGAAAGTAAGACTAAAGGGGGTTCTGATAATCCACTTCATTCAGGATCCCCTGAAGCTATTATGTGACTACTTTCATATAAACTTCCCTAAAAAATAAAGGTTGGATACTGGAAGAAAATTGTCCAGCATGATTAAGGTTAGTGAACCAACACAATTTTAAAAGATGAAGGGACAATCTCCTCTCTCAAGGAAGAAATCACCACCACTAGAACCCAACCTCCTTGCACTTCCCAGGAGGCCTTCGCCAATCAGGAGAATCATAATAATAAAGGTAAAGGTTCCCCTCGCACATATGTGCTAGTCGTTCCCGACTCTAGGGGGCAGTGCTCATCTCCGTTTCAAAGCCGAAGAGCCAGCGCTGTCTGAAGACGTCTCTGTGGTCATGTGGCTGGCATGACTAAAAGCCAAAGGTGCACGGAAAGCTGTTACCTTCCCTCCAAAGGTGGTCCCTATTTTTCTACTTGCAATTTTTACGTGCTTTCGAACTGCTAGGTTGGCAGAAGCTGGAACAAGTAACGGGAGCTGACCCAGTTATGTGGCGCTAGGGATTTGAACCGCTGAACAATTGTTTTTAATCCTAATTTTGAGTACTTGGCACCTGAACCAATCTCAATGAGCATTTTACCCTCGAAATAGTAATGAATAGTTGTGATCCATCCCCAACCAGTCCTTTTAATTGTCGTCCCCCCCTCACTCCTCCCATTTTTGTCTGTTTTCTTCTCAGATTACTTTTATGATCAGGGTTCCCCCCCCCCCCAGAGATTACAGCTTCTTCATGCTATTCAGTTTTAAACCTTACTACTAAGAGTAAAAATAAGCTATTTTGTAACATCCTCTCCTACTTCCTCTTCTGTACTGGATGGGGGAGACTTTGCAGGCAGAAAATTCATTGTAGGTTCTCTTGCACAGCTATTTTTCACTGCATAACCTCCACCTCTGCTTGGCCATAAATAACCACATAATCTTTATTTTTAAACCTGCATTACTGCAGTTGTGGAGGGGTGCATGAAGTTTGTAGCTATTAAGCAACCCAAAACAGCTACTCGAGAAGACAAAAGTATAACTGCATCTGGTTAACTTTACTGGGGAGAGGAAGCACTCCTCCTCCTTCCTCTTCTTTAAAATGTTATTTGATGTAATTCGTCATCTGCTTGATTTATGCAGCACATGTCGCAAATAGAGTGTTGTTATAGGTTTCTAAAAGCACATTCCCTGTCACGCGCCTCTTCAGCAGCCACTCTGTCCTGGACAACTATCACCAGCATTGGATTCTTATGTGACAGGGGCTGCGGGGTTTTTCTTCTCCTTGTTACATTAACTGACTCTTCATTTTTAAATAAGACTTGCAGGGAAGCCATGGGTTACCAGTAAACAATTGTGGTCAGCCCTACAGCTATTGCAGAACTGAGATCTGAGCTTTCCATACCCAATCAGGATTTAGTTTCAAGGCAGGAGAAACAGAAGTCTTCAGCAGTGCTAAGCAAAGGACAATGTTCAGTTTTAATAAATTCATAAATAAGATGAAATTGAATCCTGGAAGAACCAGGACAGGTGAAAGATTTTTTTTTTTTAATCCAACTTGTAAGTAAAGTTTGGGATTTGCTACCATGAGATGTGGTGCTGGTTAGAGCAAGTCATAGAAGTCCCAATGGCTAATATTTATTTATTCGCTTGCTTGCTTGCTTGCTTGCTTAAATATTAATTTATTTTTCAAATTTAATTATCCTCAATGATAGCATGTACCTCTGGAGGGCATTTGATGAGAAATTGTGAGCTTCCTTGTGCAGCTGGATAGCCATTGTGAGAACACTTGGCTTAACCAAAGGGACCAAGAGTCTGATACAGCAGGACCAGAGGTGGGTCTCAGCAGGTTCTGACCAGTTCTGGAGAACCAGTAGGAGAAATTTTGAGTAGTTCGGAGAACCCGTAAATACCACTTCTGACTGGCCCCACCCCCATCTATTCTCTGCCTCCCAAATCCCAGCTGATCGGGAGGAAATGGGGATTTTGCAGTAACCTTCCCCTGGAGTGGGGTGGGAATGGAGATTTTACAGTATCTTTCCCCTGCCACGCCCACCAAGCCACACCACAGAACCGGGAGTAAAAAATATTGAATCCCACCAGTGAGCAGGACACTGATTATGCTCTTATAAAAGTCCTGTTTCCTTGAGAACTTGTCAAGAAAGCTAACAGACTTAGTTTTACCAAAAAAAAATCCCTACCTGATATACTCTTGTATATGAACAGGAGGGTCTGCAGGGGGTCAAAAAATCAAGACGATGGCCACAAGCATAAGATCAGAGCCCTGTCCTTTTTCTTGTGAATTGCATAATAATAAATCTCACAGCTGTGGCTGCCACCTTCCAAAGGAAGGCATAGATTGTCTGAAATATCTTTTGATTGAAGTTTGTTTTATCCTTAAATGAACCTCTGTGGAATAAGGTTTAATTTACTACTATTTCTGCACCAGCTTGATCTAAGAGTCTTCTTTGTGATCAAGTGAATATATCATTTTTTGGGAGAAAACAGCACTTCAGCCTAGTTAACACTAGATGTCCCCCTTGCAAGCGAATTCGCTGTGGTCTTCAAGAAGCAGGCAGAACTTTGAAAACAGTTGTATACCTATTGGAGGATTAATTCAGCTGTTTTACTGAGCCATTCATTCTGAGGCATCATTTAGATTTACACTTGCCTCCTTCCTACTTACCTATAAAGAGATTTTTTTTTAAAAAAGCAACTAAGAACAAGCATACACACATGTTCAAAGAATGCACTGTTAGTGTATTTAAGTGCAATGCATACATACATACAAGGCCAACTGTTGCAGCTATAACAGTATCATGTCTGTTCATGTACTATATATGAAATTGTATATGTACATGTGTATGCATGTATATACTGAGAGTATACACACACACATATACATGTGTATGTGTGTGTGTATATATATACACACTGCCCTGAGTCCCTCAGGAGAAGGGCAGTATAAAAATTTAAGTAATAAATAAATAACTGGCCTAACTTCCCTTTTGAATTGTAAATTTTTAATCTGTTTTAAAACTTTAGGGGTGTTTTAATCTGTTCCGGGCCAAACTATTTAATTGGGTTTTATATTGTTTTTTAAGTTTTGTAGTCTGTATGTTTTATCTCTTTGGCTGTTCACCGCCCTGAGTCCTTCGGGAGTAGGGCGGTATATAAATCTAATAAAATAAAAAAATAAAAATAAAAATAAATAAATACCACTTCTATATATGTGTGTGTGTGTGTGTGTGTGTGTGTGTGTGTGTGTATATATATATATATATATATATATATATATATATATATATATATATATATATATATATATTTGTCTATGTAAGTTTTCACGGGTATATATATGTGTACAGTTAATATTTCGGGTTTCTTCCCATGTAATTGTGAACATATCCCTAAAAGGGTAGAAGCGACGTTTTGACAGAATCTCATCTGCCATCATCAGGCATATACACACACACACACACACACACACACACACACACACATACATACATACATCATACATACATATATGCAAGTTTTGGTGTATTCGGGTCTTTTCCCGTGTAAGATTGAGAGCATCTTGGGCCACATTTCGACAAGGTCCCACTCGTCATCTTCAGGCTGGTGCCTTCGGCTTCGTACCTATGTGAGCAAAGCGCTTTGCTCGCACAGGCACGAAGATGAAGGCACCAGCCTGAAGATGATGAGTGGGACCTCGTCAAAATGTCGCCAATGGAGGCCGGGGCGATGCGTGCAAGTGGTGGCAAGTGGCTGCAGAAGAAGCGGACCAGCAGTGGGCTCCTGCTGGGTAGGGCTGTCAGTGCCATCACCGCGAGGTCAGTCAATAATAAGAACCCTCCAAAAAGAAGGTCTAGCCATTTTTTCGGGAGTCAAAAGAAAATAAGACCCAGTTTTTTGGAGAAACACTATATTTTCTCAGCCTTCTTTTTGGCTCGTGCAGTATACAGATCCTCAGTGGAAGGCAGGCGGGTTGCAATTGTTTCTTCTGCAGTCCTAACTATCTGTTGAAGTCTGTACCTGTCCTGTTTGGTTGTTGTGCCAAAGTAGACAGTTATAGAGGTGCAGAATGTAAAATTGGATCAGCAGCTCCTTGGACAGTCTGAGCTTTCTGAGCTGATGAAAGAAGAACATTCTTTGTTATGCCTTTTTAATGATGGTTCTAATGGTAGGTGTCCATTTCAAGTCCTGGGAGATTATAGAAGCCAGAAAGTTCAAGGTCTCTATTGCTGATAAAAAACTGTGTTGTCTGATATTGTAAGAGGTGGTAGAACAGGAGGGCTCCTCCTAAAATCTACTATCATCTCTTCAGTTTTAAAGTGTGTTCAGCTCCAGATTGTTTCTGGCTGCACCAAAGGGCTAGTTGTTCAACCTCCCATCTGTAAAATAGGAACTACCATACTTTTCAAGTTTATTGTTTTCTATTAAAGTTTAGGTTCCTCTTCAGCTTATTCTTTCAGTCTATTAAATCTATTTTTAATTGCTTTCAATGTAGGTTTAGAAGAGTACAAAAACATCTGTCTCATACGACTGTTCCTTTGGATGAAGTGTTGAGTCTGTAAAGAATGTCAGTGGCAAGCTTTCTACTTGGCACTGTAACTGCTCAACCACAAAAAACTAAAGAAGTTGGACAAATGTAATTCCATAAACGTTGTTGTAGGAGGCAAGGGAAAGGAAGAGATATTGTTTTCATACAAGATGATGGGGGGAAACCATGAAATATAGACCTTAAAAAAATAGCTCCCATCTCACTTTCAGAAAAGATTGAGAGGAATTTTTAGATCTCAGACAGATGAAAATTCAAGTAGAGTACAGCAAAAGATGAATAATAAATCTTTAGTTTTTAACAGTCAATGGAGCCTTTAAATCAGGAAGGAGATAAAGATAAATATTTATTTATTATTCGAATTTCTATACCGCCCTTCTCCTTTCGGACTCAGGGCGGTGAACAGCCAAAATAAAAAACATTTATACATAAGTACGATTAAAAATAGATTTAAAATAATTAAATTTGGCCCATAGTTTAAAATTTATCAATTTAAAATCCATATCAAAATTTAAAACCAACCATAAAATCATAAAATCAAGAGAGACCGGCTAACTGAAAGAGATGAGTTTTTAGGGCCCGACGAAAGGTCCGGAGGTCGGAGATCACTCGTATCTCTGGGGGTAGATTGTTCCAAAGGGTAGGTGCCACCACAGAGAAGGCTCTCCTCCTGGGGGTCGCCAGCCGGCATTGTCTAGCCGACGGCACCCTGAGGAGGCCCTCTCTGTGGGAGCGAACTGGCCGGTGGGAGGCTATTGGTGGCAGAAGGCGGTCCTGTAAGTACCCTGGCCCTAAGCCATGGAGCGCTTTAAAGGTGATCACCAACACCTTGAAGCGCACCCGGAAGTCCACCGGAAGCCAATGCAGCTCGCGCAGGAGAGGAGTCACATGGGAGCGCCCAGTCGCTCCCATAATCCCCCGCGCAGCCGCATTCTGCACCAGTTGGAGCCTCCGGGTGTACCCCAAGGGGAGCCCCATGTAGAGAGCGTTACAATAGTCCAGACGAGAGGTGACGAGTGCTTGAGTGACTGTGAGAGGTGACGAGAGGTGACGAGTGCTTGAGTGATGAAATCAAATATTTAGAAGAAGATTGGATAAATCAAGATCTGAGAAAGAAATGGCATGGATGAGGAAGGGAAAAGTAATTCATCTGTGGGACAATTTATTATTTTTCATAAGTGTTCAGTCAGTGTGCACCATCTTGGAACAGGTACTAAAATTCAGGCAGAAAGACAAAAATAATGTGTATCTCACCAAGGCGAGCAATTTTGTGCATACTATGAAAGTCTTTTTTTTTTTCAGGCATAAAAGTACAGGTAGTCCTCGACTTATGACCACAACTAAGTCCACAGTTTCTCTTGTTAAGTGACATATTTGTTAAGTGAGTTTTGCCCTATTTTACGACCTTTCTTGCCACAGTTGTTAAGTGAATCACTACAGCTGTTAAATTAGTAAATATGGTTATTCAGTGAATCTGGCTTCCCCTCTGACTTTGCTTGTTAGAAGGTGGCAAAAACAGATCACATAATTCAGGACACTTCAGCCATAGTACCTCTGAGTTGATTGTCAAGCGTCTGATTTTTGAGCATATGACCATGGGGATGCTGCAATGGTCGTAAGTGTGAAAAAATGTTCATAAATCACTTGTTTTAGTGCTGTTGTAATTTTGAATGGTCACTAAATGAACTGTTGTAAGTTGAGGACTACCTGTACAGTATGTCGGGGGAAAATGTACCTGTTCTGGCCTGTGGGCCGCCGGTCCCTCCAGCAGCTGAATCAGATGAGGAGGAGGCATGGGAGTCAGGATCAGCATCGAGGCAACCTGAGAGCTCCGAGGGGGAAGAGGGAATGGAGCTGTCAGAGAGAGAGAGACAGAGGCGGAACCTGGGCCGCCCGTCAGCCCTCAGATGGAAAGTCCACAGCCCCGAGGTCTGCAGGTGGCTGATGAGGAAGAGGAAGAACAGCTGGGTCCAGTGCCTCATACGCAGAAAGCAGAAAGCAGAGGAGGGCAGTGGGCCGATCCTTGGGATGGAAGAGCCACTTCTGCTAGCGAAGCCTCACCCTAGTTCTGGTGATAAAAGGCAGAGGGCGAATAGATGTGGCAGACAACTATTCATCTCCCAGCCAGACAGACTTGTTAGCCTGCTGTGAGAGAGAGACTTTTTGCCGGGGCTGCTGGTGCTCCTAATAAAGGAATTGGTGATTAAGTACAGAGAGTTGGTCATGTTTGGGGAGCTGGGTCAGAACAGTACCATGAGTTTCAGAGTTTTGGAAACAGCTGGTGTAATTAGATAAGAACTGAAACTTGCGCAACGTTACCAAGCAGAGAAGATAGGAAAAATATCTATTCCACTCAGCAATTGTTTTCCATTGCATTTTTCCAGGTACCATTTATGATTTAGTAAGGTCAATCATGGTTTATGACCCTGTTGAGATTCTCAGTCATCCAGGTCATGGTTGTCCCAAAGGTGCTTTCTCAGGAGACAACTGGACTTTCTTGTTTTTTCTTTGAAGACGTTTCACTTCTCATCCAAGAAGCTTCTTCAGCTCTGACTGGAATGGAAGGATTTATATTCTTTGCAGACAGCTGGTCATTTGCATCATTTTAAAGGGTCGTTGAAGCTCTTGGAGGTTTATCTGTGTCCTCAGGGTCACCTGAGTAACCCTCCAAGTGCTTCAACGACCCTCTAAAAGGATGCAAATGACCAGCTGTCTGCAACAAATATAAATCCTTCCATTCCTCCTCCAGTCAGAATTAAAGAAGCTTCTTGGATGAGAAGCAAAATGTCTTCAAAGAAAAAAACAAGAAAGTCCGATTGCCTCTTGAAAAAAAGCACCTTTGGGGCAATCATGGTTTATGTAGATGTCCTTACAATGGCAAACTACTGAGATCCTGCGAAGCAAACCACAATCCTGCTATTGAAAAAGTGAGATAAAAAATCAACTTTAATATGGATTTTGTACTTTTTAAGATGAAAATTGTTTGGCATTTTAAATGTGTTCTTTTCTTAAGTGTACACTTATGAAGAACAACTGTTTTTTTGGACAGAACATATCTGAAAGTACATTTCAGCCAAACCAAATTCCATAAACTGCCCTATTTCTAATCTGCTCCATTAATCTGCAGTAATGGATTGCCTTGCACTATTATTCCAAGCCATTTTATAGCCACAGAATGTTAATAATGTTTCTTCAACTAGGAACAAAAATAAATAAAATGAAGGACCATGCAAGACAAGCTTTCAAATATTTTTTTTAATATAATTGCATTTCTTAGGAAGTCTAATACTATTGGAATTCCTTTTTAAAAGATGATTGATTTGATTTGATTTGATTTTTTGATTTGATTTGATTTGATTTGATTTTTTGATTTGATTTGATCTGATCTGATCTGATCTGATCTGATCTGATCTAATTTACATCCTACATTTCTTACTGGGTGGTAAATACAATACTGTCCTCATTTTTTCCCCAACATACTTGTGGGATAATCTAGGGTGACAGAAACTAACTGGCACAACCTTCCTGGAGGAAACGGATTATCTAGACCCGTACCAATCGGGTTTCAGGCATGAACACAGCACGGAAACGGCACTGGTCACCCTGGTGAATGATCTCTGGCGGGCCCGGGATGAGGGTTATTCCTCTATCCTGGTCCTACTTGACCTCTCAGCGGCTTTTGATACCATCGACCATGGTATCCTACTGCGACGACTCGGGGGGCTGGGGGTGGGGGTGGGGGGCACTGTTCTACAGTGGTTCTCCTCCTACCTCTCGGGCCATACGCAGTTTGTTTGGGCAGGGGGTCAGAGATCCTCCCCGAGGCCCCTCACCTGTGGTCTGTGTGTGTGTTCACTTTCATTTCCATAAAACCCAAAACCTTATCAGAAAATACATTATAACAGCCAAGCCAAGAGTAGATCTATGTATGGAATACCAAAAACACTGGCCTAAAATCAGTGGTGGGATTCAAATAATTTAACAACCAGTTCTCTGCCCTAATGACCAGCTGGGTAGGCGTGATTCGGTAGTCATGTAACTATGGGCATGGCCAACTCAACTTCACTCACATTGATGGGCACTTCGACTTATCTGTTACAATGTAATAAGGGTTAAGCAGAGAGACAGTTTCTGTAAGCAGGGCAATAAAGATTAGGCTAGAAACAACACCAGAATGTTTCCTTCCTGTCTTCCTTACACGATTAGCTCTGTAAAGTGGAAAAAAACAAAATAAGATTTCTTCTAACAACCGGTTCTCCGAACTGCTTAGAAAGTTAACAACCGGTTCTCCCGAATAGGTGCGAACTGGCTGAAACCCACCACTGCCTAAAATTAAGAAAACACTGCTCACATCGATCACAGTATGACAATGGGGGCAGGAGCTTGTATTCATTCAAGTATTCTGCTGGAGTCACAGGCCACTGACAAGCAAGGACAAATTCTGAAAATAGTGATGAATCTTAAAGCAGAAAATGGAACTTGCTAATTTATTTCCAAATGTACTACCTTGTTTTCCCAAAAATAAGACCCTGTCTTTTTTTTTTTTTTGAACCCTGAAATAAGCGCTTGGCCTTATTGCCATACACTCAAAAGCCTGATTGAGCTTATTATCAGGGGATGTCTTATTTTGGGGAAAACAGGGTAGCAAGCTCCTCCATTAAACCATTTCAGAAGAGCCCTTGGAGCATGGGGCCACTAAATACATCAAGACAGCACCCTAGTCTACCCCTCCTTATTTTAGCACTGGTAATATATAGATGTAGATGTTGATGTAGAAATAAATATAGGTAGATATACTGTAGATACTGTACAGATATAGACCCATACATTTATCCATATCTATCTGTTCCAAGGTTCAGCAGGATTTGTTCGGCAAGAACCAAGCTCCCACTGGCATCTGAAATTATCTGCAATCTGTAGGTGGTTGAAACAACATGTCTCACTTCTTGTTCTATATTTTTGCTACTCTGTTTATCTCAGCTTTGGGGTCAATTTTCAGAAAACAAATATGCTAATGGTTTGGTTTCTTAGGTGGCCTAGAGATTGCTGCTTCAATTAACTGTAATAGGGCAACATGCCTGCATCAAACAGTTGCTGATAATAGTGCCAGCATTATTTTGTGGTGCCGTATGAGGTGAATGGAAAACGTGACCTGAGGAAGTCCTCAGAGAAGTGAAAAGGATTTGCCCATTTGCTGTTACCCAAACCCACATTTTTCTTAACCACTCCCATGTCTGGTGTTTGCTTTGAAAAAGAGCCAATTGTTTAATACTTAATCAAAACAACAAGGAACAGTCTTCAGTTATACGTGTGTATGTGTGTGCATGTATGTTCTGGATCCCTTTTTCCCATGTTGGAACCTCCTCTAATTATAAATGCAGCTTCCTGTCATTTGACATGAGAAACAGATGAAAGATCTAAAACAGAGGTTTTCAAACTTGGCCGCTTTAAGATTTGTGGACTTCAACTCCCAGAATTCTCCAGCCAGCAAAGCAAAGCTGGTTGAGAATTCTGGGAATTGAAGTCCACAAGTCTTTTTTTATTTAAAAAGTTTTACAAATACATTTTCTCCCCAATTCCCCCCCCCAAGCCCCCCATACCCTCCCTAGCCCTCCCCTTTTCCCCCCAGGACTTCCACAAAATAAAATCCTAATCAAAAATACATTTTATGAAACTTAAACCCCTCCACCCCCTATATACTATTTGTATCTTCATAAAACTCAATTAATCTATCCCTACATAATACATTCATTCAGCTAAAAGCTATCTGATATTTCCTAGTTTGATATTTATTCTGCACATAATCTATCCACCTTTTCCACTCCCATACATAAGTCTCTTGAGTTTGGTCTTTTAAATATGCTGAAATCTTCGCCATCTCTGCAAAACTGGCCATCTTCAAAGTCCATTCTTCAACAGTGGGCATAGCTTCATTTTTCCAATATTGACCTATCAGTAATCTCGCTGCTGTCACCATATACAATATCAGCTTTGTTTCACCCATTGTAAGACCCTTGACTATACCCAATAAAAACAATTGTGGAGAAAACTGAAGTTTTTTCTTCAAAACATTTTGCATAATCCACCAAATTTTTATCCAAAAAGCCTTCACTTTCTTGCAAGTCCACCACATATGGTAATATATGGCATCTAAGCAATCACATCTCCAGCATTTTGGTTGAACATTAGGATACATACACGATAATTTCTTAGGATCTAAATGCCACCTATAAAACAAGTCTTAAAGCGACCAAGTTTGAAGACCTCTAATCTAAAACATCACATTTAACAGAAAACTATGCCAAAACCTTACTCTGGGTGCATATGTGCTATAATTCTGCCCATTCTACAGCATTTAGCTCTTCTCAGAAGCCACCAATTTCTGATTACAAACAATAAAAGTAATCCAGGAAATCTTAGGTCTTGCTTGCTTTCTTCTCTCTGCCTATTTTTTTTCTTGACAGAGATAGGGATTGAACTGGTACCTCATAAACATATGGCCCTTGCTTGCTTTTATCTTATTTGTTTTTATTTATTAAACACCGTTTTATTGATTTAATACTATGGCATACAGTAGGCATATTCAAAAAGGCTTTTCAAAGGTTGAGGGAACCAAAGATACAGCATACTGTCTTGCTCTGTATGTTGAATGACACTTTGATGAGGTGGGTAATACCTAAAATAATGTCTATAAATAATGCTTGGAAACTTCTCTTCCCGCTTTGAACATACCATGACATGAAAGATATCATTACTATTTTGGCTCCTTTTGGTGAAATCCTGCTAAATTTCTTTTCCAGGACCGAAGACCTAAGTCCAAGCAAGGAAAAGAGATGTCTAGAGGAAAATCACAACATTTCCTGCCATGACAGAAAAATTTGACCTGCCAATGGCAGATTACAACCAGCCCAAGCTTCTTTATTGCAGCAATGGTGGTCAGTTCCTGAGGATCCTTCCAGATGGGAAAGTGGATGGAACAAGGGACAGGAATGACAACCACAGTAAGTGGCTTAATTGATCCAAATAGGAGAAAATATTATTCTGTGCTATTACAAAGCACTTACAACTGTTTACAAAGGCTGTTTCTAGATCTGGGCAGCTGTTGATCCAACAGTCATGAATCCCCTTTAATGTCTAACTGGGCCCTTAGTTATTTTTAACAGATATATAATTTGGAGGGGGAAAAAGCTCTCCACAGTCTTAAACATAATGTTTGTCTGGATTACACTGTTGCACCCATGTTCATTTGGACTAAATCCATTGACAGTTGCCTGTATGCCTTTAACCACATCTATTATTACAGTGAGAAGCCACAAACATATTGAAAATAGTGCCATGCAGTGGGCAAAGGGTTGAAGAAATGGCACCCATGAGCTAAGCTGAATCACAGGCAGGGGATGCCAAATATCATTCAGTCTATACGGCTGAGAAAATCATGGGCTCAGCTCTAAAATCCTCTTTGACTTGGTCCATGAAGAATTGATTCTTTCCTCTGAGCCTATCTTCATACCTCAGTCACAGACTTGCCCATCATATGTTCTGTATGAATGCATGCACGTGTAATGTGTATGTACAGTCAGGTCCAGAAATATTGGGACATCGACACAATTCTCATCTTTGGCTCTATACACCACCACAATGGAGTTGGAATGAAACAAACACAATGTACGTTAACTGCAGACTGTCAGCTTTAATTTGAGGGTATGTACATCCAACTCAGGTAAACGGTGTAGGATTTACAGCAGTTTGTATATGTGCCTCCCACTTGTTAAGGGACCAAAAGTAATGGGACAATTGGCTTCTCAGCTGTTCCATGGCCAGGTGTGTGATATTCCCTCATTACCCCAATTACAATGTGCAGATAAAAGGCCCAGAGTTCATTTCAAGTGTGCTATTTGCATTTGGAATCTGTTGCTGTCAACTCTCAAGATGAGATCCAAAGAGCTGTCACTATCAGTGAAGCAAGCCATCATTAGGCTGAAGAAACAAAACAAACCCATCAGAGAGATAGCAAGAACATTAGGCGTGGCCAAAACAACTGTTTGAAACATTCTCAAAAAGAAGGAATGCACCGGTGAGCTCAGCAACACCAAAAGACCTGGGAGACCACGGAAAACAAGTGTGGTGGATGACCAAAGAATTCTTTCCCTGGTGAAGAAAACACCCTTCACAACAGTTGGCCAGATCAAGAACACTCTCCAGGAGGTAGGTGTATGTGTGTCAAAGTCAACAATCAAGAAAAGACTTCACCAGAGTGAATACAGAGGGTTCACCACAACATGTAAACCATTGGTTAGCTTCAAAAACAGGAAGGCCAGATTAGAGTTTGCAAAACAACATCTAACAAAGCCTTCACAGTTCTGGAACAAGATCCTATGGACAGATGAGACCAAGATCAACTTGTACCAGAGTGATGGGAAGAGAAGAGTATGGAGAAGGAAAGGAATTGCTCATGATCCTAAGCATACCACCTCATCAGTGAAGCATGGTGGTGGTAGTGTCATGGCGTGGGCATGTATGGCTGCCAATGGAACTGGTTCTCTTGTATTTATTGATGATGTGACTGCTGACAAAAGCAGCAGGATGAATTCTGAAGTGTTTGGGGCAATATTATCTGCTCACATTCAGCCAAATGCTGCAGAACTCATTGGACGGCACTTCATAGTACAGATGGACAATGACCCAAAGCATACTGCAAAAGCAACCAAAGAGTTTTTGAAGGGACAGAAGTGGAATGTTATGCAATGGCCAAGTCAATCACCTGACCTGAATCCCATTGAGCATGCATTTCACTTGCTGAAGACAAAACTGAAGGGAAAATGCCCCAAGAACAAGCAGGAACTGAAGACAGTTGCAATAGAGGCCTGGCAGAGCATCACCAGGGATGAAACCCAGCGTCTGGTGATGTCTATGCGTTCCAGACTTCAGGCTGTGATTGACTGCAAAGGATTTGCAACCAAGTATTAAGAAGGGAAAGTTTGATTTATGATTATTATTCTGTCCCATTATTTTTGGTCCCTTAACAAGTGGGAGGCACATATGCAAACTGCTGTAAGTCCTACACCGTTCACCTGAGTTGGATGTACATACCCTCAAATTAAAGCTGACAGTCTGCAGTTAAAGCACATCGTGTTTGTTTCATTCCAACTCCATTGTGGTGGTGTATAGAGCCAAAGATGTTAGAATTGTGTCGATGTCCCAATATTTCTGGACCTGACTGTATATATAAAAATTATGCAATCGCAACATCTCTATCTAGATTTCAGGCACAATAGCCCACCTTTTAGGAAATTTTACACCAGCAATTGTGGTACCAGTAACCAGTTCTCTAAAGAGGACTACAGGAAAATCGGACATGTTTCTACTGTGGCAGCAAAAGCTATAAACATGTCATATAAGTATTTAAAGCTTGTAGCTACTCTCCTTTACATATATTAAATCTTCTACTGACATTCCCTTCTTGATAATACCCTTTGTTTGAAGTGGCATCCTTGCACTAATTTAAAGTCTGTTGTCTTGCCAAAACAAAATGCCTTTTATGTCTGTTTGTGCAGGATGTATTCTCAGCTCCAATTCATTTTCCTGAGGGAGTAGAATCTACTGAAAAGCCTCTTCTGTGCCATAACAGCCTGGAAAGAGGAAATGAGAAGGCTAGAGAATCTGCAGGAGTCAATCTTTATTTCTTAGGACACAAACAATTTGGTCTATTGATCCGAAGCGATTGCTCTTTGTGCCACACTCAATAAAAATGCCCAGTTGACTGAGAAGCTGACAAAATGCAGTTTTAACCCTTCTTTTACGTGTTATTAACTAGAGCGTGAAGTTCACTGATTTTTGCCACTGCAAAATTCAGTTTCAGATTTAATAATCTTCACAATGGACCACTCTGGCCAAATATTTCTGTAGTAACAAGAAAGGTACAAAGCAAAATTGTAACCCATCAATCAGGCTCCCTAACTGTATAGAGGCAAAATATCCAATCAGATGCCTGAGATTTATCTCCTATCAGGATAGGAAGTAGACGAGACAAGGCAGAGAGTGAAACCCTCTCCCTCCTTTGGGATTTTTTTCCCCTTTTATTTTGTCTTGGGGTTTTTTTGTGCCTTTGAATTAATCTTGACTCCTGGTGATTGCCTGGACAATCCCTGTCATTTTCTTTGCAAGATTCTGAACTAATTTGCCATCCCCTGCTTCTTCTTAGGACTGAGAGATAATGAGTGGCCCAATATCATCCAGCTGACATCATGCCTAAAGTGGGACTTTAGCTGGGAGATATTATTATTCTGGTTGATTGCAGAGTCAGTCAGATGTTTAGGCTGGGTTTGGGATTTTGATCCACTTATCTAGTCCTTCCAAAGGACAGGGGATAGGCAGATATTGTTGTTTAATAATATTAAAGATATTGCTACAGGATATATCATTATGGTTCACTGCACAATCAGCCAGATGCTCGGACTGGATTTGGCATGTGTACCGATCAAGTGGCTGATGTGGATATTTGATGGTATTATCATTTTGGTTCATCGCACAGTCAGCCAGATGTTCAGACTGGATTTGGCTGGATTCCACCTATTGAGTCCTTCCTAAGGACCTAAAATAGGCAGATGCGGCTGTATTAAAGGTATCATCACAGGATGTAATTATTAGGGTTATTATTAGTATACAGATGGTCCCAGATTTAGTGCTACCTAACACAATAGCTGCATTTAGCTGACTTTATTTGATCTGAAAATTAAGCAGATCAAACTTGGTCAGTGACTGTTCTGCCCCAGCTCCGGATTTCCAAAAATATTGACACACACCAACAGTCCTTATCAAATTTATTAAGTAACAAGAATAAACCAAAGTCCGGCAAAGGTTGGCAACCAGCCCAGAAAACAAAATACGATAAGACTGTTCCAAAAATGCCCTGATGATAATTACAAGTTGTTTCCAGCAAGAAACTTACTAACCGTGTATGACTTAAATAGGCTAAGGGAGTGGCCAGTTATCCTGAAGCCTTACTCTTGAGGAGACCTCGACCTCCTGAGTAGCCACTCCTGCCTTTTGGCAGCCCTGCGTGCTCGAGCATTGAGAAGAGGCTCTTCCACTTCGCTATCTCCACTTGAAGGAGCCTCTGGAGGTTCTGAAGGCCCTGGCTGAGTATCTGCCTCTGGCACCACATCCTCTTCAGACTCCTCGCTGTCCGACGTGAGCATCGGCGACACCACACCAGCCTCCTCGTTGTCGGGATCAGCTACGATCTGCGCAGGCCACTGGCAGGCCACAGTGTTTGAGTGGGAGACTCTCGGGTAATCCCAAGATTCTAGCCCAAACTATTAACTTAAAAGAGAAATCCTAAAATGGCAAATGACTTCTGTATCATAGCAAAGGAAGCTACATGGTTGAAACGCTAGATCATCAACAACTGAGCTTCACTCAAGGGAGATGAGCTTTACTTGTTTAAAAAAAATAGAGTTCAATTATTCCATGTTTCTATTATTCAACAGATTTTTATGTGGTAAGAAAGAAAAATATGGAATCAGTGCAAAAACATGGGTGGGTAACAAGTGAAAGTTGCCAACATAAATCTGAATCATATCAGGATGTGTAGTGACTGTACAACTAACATCTCATCTAGAAGGGCCCTATCTCTGCTAATATCTATTCAGTGGTAGTGCAACGTAGAAAAGTGGCCTTTGGCCTCTGATAGGAAGCAAGTTTCCCCATGCTATCAGTTAATCTGCCTTTCTCTTTCTTTGTGCTTTTACAGGTTTACAAATTGGCTGTTTTCTTTATGAACTGCATGACTCTGTAGTATATCTGCATGATTTATCTACATCTTCTTCAGCATTTCTCTTTTTCTGCATTTCTAATATATTAATCATATGTATACTATGAGAAACCTTGAAATATTTGATGCTGGGATGAAATTTCTTGTCAGTGAAAACTGAGTAGCGTGATGGCAGAAGATGAAAGAATAATAAGCTGAGCTTTATTGCTACTATTTGTACTACATCTAGATTAGCAGTGTTTGATCAGCACACACACAAGCACAACAACTTGGGTTCTCAGTAGGGTCTTCTGTACTTCAGTTTATATATTGTGCATTGCTGAGACTAACTGGAATCCAGCTGGATTCCTTGGTGCAAGATGTGCTGAAAATGGAGTCAAATGCACAGGCCAATTCTAAGAAAAGCACTTATTTTAAAAAAAGAAAAGCCACAAGAACACTTGGTTTTCCGCCCCTGCCCCAGCTCTGCTCTCTCTTCTTTTCTGAAGTCAGTTTATGGTTGAGGTTTATTAGAAATAGCATTTACATACTCATGCTTGCACCCTCAACACTGGTCTGAATGAAGATGATCTCATCCTGAATAAACACAGCAAAGGACAGGCAGGAAGTCGCTAATGTAGAGTAAACTGGCATATTGCCTTTCTGAAATCTTGTTCAAGCGATAGAGGTAGGAAAGCAAACAAGGTAGAGACTCTGTAAAAGCACAAGTGTGCTTCCAGTTTTCAAGAACAAGCACAAGACAAAATGCCACATGCTGTGAAATCACTTATCAGGAATCCGTGCCCAAAGAGGCAGCCTAATCCCCAGTGCTACATAGGCTAAATGGGACTCACCTTTTAGAAATTTTGGCTAAGTATCCTCATGTCTTGACTGTCCCCTCTGGATCTCCCCTACAGGGATCTGGACTTGCTGATATCCTGTGGTCACTCTAGAATCTAAAAATGTATATAACAAATTCTTCATGTCTCATAGAGTTGGTTTCTTAAAAATCAGCCATTTCCATCCATGCTGTAGGCCTTTTCCCACTCACTAAAATGTCATGCATGGAAAGTGTAACGCGGCTAAAATATAACACAAGCTTTTGCCAGCACTTTGAATTTCAACATTAGGTTCCAGCAGTAGCCTAGTCAAAACACTTATGATAAAGTGCTTAGATATAAAGTGTAAATCAAAACCATATCTCTCTTCTAGAAAGCAGTTCAACCTGGTTTCCTCCAATTGTATGGAGCTTTAACTCCCAGAACTCCGGGGGTAGTATGACCATGGACACCAGGTTGGCCTGTTCCTATTGCCCTTATTCTTCTAGGTGTCAATGATTCATTATCTTGACTGTCCGATAACCAGCTTTTCAAAGCAGTCCACTGGCTTTGTAACTTCTCTTCAAGCAAAACCAAGTAATAGGAGCAATACCTAGCATCTAGGCTTGGGTGAAATAGTTTCCCATGTAACTAGAGAAAACTTCCACAAGAAAAAGAAGTAGCACAGCCATGATGACAAATGCCAAAAATGCACAGAAAGCCACTTCAAGTCTCCAACCCGAAAAAGAGATCTACCTCGAAGCCATTATGCCATTGCAGAATGCATGTGTGAATCAGTCCCATAAATGGACGCACCAGATAAGAAAAGAAACTAATTTCATGGCAACAGAAGGGAAGATGTTTAGATCGGCAACTGCACATCCATCAGCTAGACAGGAGTTATGAGAATGAGAGAAAAACTACTTGTATAAATGCTTGGCAGCAGTGGTGGAATCCAAATTTTTTTACTACTGGTTCTGTGGGCATGGCTTGGTGGGCGTAGCAGGGGAAGGATACAGCTAAATCTCCATCCCTCCCCACTCCTGGGGGAAGGATATTGCAAAATCTCCATTCCCATCCCACTCTGGGGACAGCGTGGTATTTGCCAGTGGTATTTGCCCGTTCTCTGAACTACTCAAAATTTCCACTGCCGATTCTCCAGAACCAGTCAGAACCTGCTGGATTTCACCCCTGCTTGGCAGGTTTAATAGAGGAAGTCTCTCATCGTCTCCATGCTCATCAAGGATAGAAGCCCCAGCAACACATGTTTAAATACTATGAAATAGAGAGAGGCAATGAATTATAGTAGGTAGGAGCCTTCTGGAGCAGGGGTCTCCAACCTTGACAAAGCTGGCTGGGGAATTCTAGGAGTTGAAGTCCTCCAGGCTTAAAGTTGCCAAGGTTAGAGACCCCTGTTCTGGAGTATTACATCCAGTCCCCTGGTCTAGGGGAAATGGAATAAAAAGAAAGTCAGGCTGGCAGCCTGTGTGTGTGTGTGTTTATGTCTGTGTGTCTAGGTGTCTGTGTTTGTGTGTGTGTAGATGTGGATGCTATCTTGACTTTTTCCTTTACCCCCAACCCCATAGACACCGTCGCACTGGTCAGGACAGGTATCCAAATTAAAGCCTCCTTAAAAGATCAAGAGTTTCTGTTTGAATGTAAGGCCATTCTTTCAAGTCTTCCCTCTGCAACCATAGAGAAATTTTCCAGTATGGTATTTTTTTCAGACGTATAAGACGGCTTTTTTATGGAGCTTTCCATTCCCCGAGTCTTTTTTTTTTTTTTTTTTAATATGTACGTCACACATATCTGCATTTCAGACCAGGCTTCAGGCTTTTTTGAAGCTGCCCAAAATAGGCCCAACTTCAGCATGAAAGGTACAACTTGATGCTCTAGGATTGCATGCTACTCTAAAAAGATTTTTTTTTCAAAAAGGAGTGAACCCCCAGAGTTCCTTCAAGTGTAACCAAGGAATTTTAGTGCTCCAAGTGACAGAAGAAGAACATTATTAACCTGGGAAGTAAGGATATTAACTGGATTTATTTTATTTTTTTTAAAAGTCCTACATTAACATTACTTTTGTTTGTTCCTGCCCACTTTTTGGGTCTGTGCTTTTCTATGACTGAGAAAATCCAAACCCCTAAGTTTGAAGGGCTTGCTTTTGTTGTCATAAAATCGTAAGAAAAATCCTGCTGCCTGTTAATTCAGCCTTTGGTTTTCAAAAATGGCCGGATATTCTGGGTATTTGCAAACCAGGAGCACACACACATAAAGGCATTCTGTTTTCATAGCTGTTGGGTGATGACAGCCTTTGAATTTGTTAATATTTCCTAACAACCACCTGATTTAGTGTTCAGTTCTGGTTTTTTACATATGAATTTATTTCTTCTACTTCTGTTTCTAACCTGAAGCTCCCAGAAGTTCTGGCTAATATTTTCCATAGCTGGGAATTCCGGAAACAGTACTGTAATTCAACACATTTTTAAAAAATTCCAATTTGGGGAAAGATTCCTGAACACATCAGGGAGGGAAGCAGGCAGGCAGGAAGGCAGGAAAGCAGGAGGTAAGAAGGCAGGAAGGGAGGGAGGAGGGACGGAGGGAGGGACGGAGGGAGGGAGGGTGGGAGGAAGGAAGGAAGGAAGGAAGGAAGGAAGGAAGAAAGGAAGGAAGGAAGGAAGGAAGGAAGGAAGGAAGGAAGGAAGGAAGGGCTGATTAGGGGTAAAAAAAAAATCATTAGGTATCACTCTTGAATTATAATTTTCTCTCTTTTCTCCTGGAAATAGTTTCAAGCCAACACATTCTTTTAAAAAATGTATGTTTGCTAACTAATGCTAGAAATGAATTTATTGTAAATGAGTTATTAAACTTGGACATCCTGATGAAAAAATATTTACAGAGGAAACTCTTTAAACAGTTATGTGCCAGTGGAATAACCCTAGTTACAGAGTACACTTCTTGGTACAGACTGTGTAAATAAACTTGGGTAGTGCCCTTACTTTCCACAGCCCATTAAGCTAATGCAATTATATTTGTATAGAGCTAGGAAGGGATTCAGAAAAGCCTTGGTTCTGTCTTCGGAAACCAGGCTTGGCAAGTTGAGGTCCCTGATCTGCATGAGGTTCTCAATCCTTCCTTTGGCAAGTCAATTAGGCTATACCATGCCCGACACACACATTTTCATGAAATCAGAATTTCCTAGGATAACACCATTATATTATCAGTCTTGGCAATTAACTTAGTCCGCACTGCACAGCTTCAACAATAGTTATGTATTAACAGTGACTCATAATCCCTCCTTTTTTTTTCTTTCAAACTATAGTTCAGTTACTGCTCAGCACAGAATATTTTGGTGCGGTGTACATAAAGGGCATTGGATCTGGATTGTACTTGGCTATGGATATCAATGGACGCTTACATGGCTCGGTAAGTATAAAGTTTCCATGATAGAAGCTTTGAGGCTAGCAAAGATCTTGTAGCTTGGATAGCTTGGAATCAAAAATCATTCACACATGCACAATTAAATGTCACTTGTTTTTGCTGCTGAGTGGATGTTTTTTGGCCAATCTTTATTTCTGGAAAAAGAAAGAGAAATATTCAAAAACAACATTCTGAAACATTTTAGAAAGTGGCAGTGTTCCTCCAGATAAGATGAAACCATTAGAAGGAACTGAGACATATTTAAATCTAAATGAAATAAGACCCATCCAGTAATCGGGTTTGCTAGCTTTTGCTGGTCTATGTAATAAAAAAGAATTGAGGGGAAGACTTGCTATCAGCCTTGCAAGATAAATGGAAAGTACCTTGCTAAGCAGCAAGGATCTGGAGCAAAAGGGTTAATTTTATCACCTGCCAAAAGGCAGCAGATACTCAGACTTTCCCACCTAGTTCTAAAGTTGGACCAGAAAGAGTCCAACTCTTCCACAATCCAAACACAATCACGATGGTCCTTCAGTGCCATAAACGGTTTTGGTCATTGTATTTGCTTCCCTTCTGAATGCTCCCAAACTCTTTTTCTTTAGCAGTTGCCAACAGCAGAGTGTGTGTTCCTGGAGAAATTGGAAGAAAACAATTACAATACTTACAAGTCAAAGATGCACGCAGATAAGAACTGGTATGTTGCCTTGAAGAAGAATGGAAACAGCAAATTGGGACCGAAGACTAATTATGGCCAGAACGCAATTCTTTTCCTTCCTCTGCCAGTGTCACCTGATTAGATTGCTTCTGCTCCTCCCCTCCGTTAGAAAAGTTGTCCTGTAAAATTAAGCAGCCAGTGAACTTTCCCTTTTGTCCCCTTTGATTCTCTCTCATACTAGAAACAAACAGAAAGATGGACCACGAAGTACTTGAGATGGAAAATATATACTGCATCTCTAAAATGTCCATTCAGCCTCAACAATTCCATTGGCATACCATAGCAATAAGTACAAAATGAATCTGTTAACATGGCTAGAAAAGTGTTTATCTTAGAGTATCATTCCCATAGCCACAGACAGCCTATAATAGAGCTTCCCACTTTGAAAGCGCATATTCACAAGGCCCATTTCAAGGTTATAGAAGATGGCTTTTAAGAATATTTGTGCATCACACAGAAGCAAAATACTTAAACTATACAACCATTTAAAACCAACAGACTGTGTGCCAAGGGCAAAGAAATATATATATATATATATATATATGTATGTATGTATGTATGTATGTATGTATGTACGTATGTATGTATGTATATTTCTTATACATTATATACATTATATATATGATATGAATATTCATAATTATGAATATAATTTCCCACTCCCAAACCGTTTAAATCACACAAGCTTATTACAACAAAACTGAAAATTATACAAGTCTATCAGACTGAAATCTAGAGTCTTTACATGTTTAACTGTGTGCCTATATCTCATGACTTAGAAGTTTGGGTCCCGGCATTAGTTTCCCTGTATTGATGTGAGGTTTTCCAGTATAGCCAGTTGTTTCTCACCAAGCCAGGAAACTGGTAGATACAAATCCCACTGGCCGTATATAGGTAGTCCTCGAGTTACGACCACAATTGAGTCCAAAATTTATGTTGCTAAGTGAAAAATTTGTTAAGTGAGTTTGCCCCATTTTATGACTTTTCTTGCCACAGATGTTAAGTGAATTGTTGCATTTATTAAATTAGTAACATGTTAAGTGAATCTGGATTCCCCACTGACTTTGCTTCTCAGAAGGTCACAAGAGGTGATCCCGTGACCCTGGGACACTGAACCACTGCCACGCATCTGAATTTTGATCATTGACCATGGGGTGCTGCAATGGTCATAAGTGTGAAAAATGGTCATAACTTTTTTCAGCGACGTTGTAATTTTGAACAGTCACTAAATGAACTGTTGTAAGTTGAGGACTATCTGTAAACCATGGGAACACTGCCTCTGATTAAAAGCCTGATGATAACATTGTTACAGTATGTAGCTACAGCAGTGATGGCTAACCTTTTTGCCATCATGTGCCAGGAGGGGGGGGCGGGGAGGTTCGTGCGTCTCTAGGTGTCTCAGGAGGCTGGAGACAGCAAAAAAACATCACTTCCTGTCCCACCGGGCGTTGGGAAATGGGCCATTTCAGGCCTCCAGAGGGCTTCCGAGGGGATGGGGAAGGCTGTTTTCACCCTCCCCAGATGCATAGAGAGGATCTGGAGCCAGGTGAGAAAGAAAAACAGGCCTTCCCCACCCCCACCCACCCCAGGCCCTCCAGAGGCAGGAAACAGGCTGTTTCCTTCCTGCCCATAAGGCCCGAAAATCAGTTGGCTGGCGCGCACATGCGCACCAGAGCTGAGCTGGCATGCCCACTGACACGGTTACATGTTCCATAGGTTCGCCATCACAGAGTTAGAGTAATTGACTAACTTTTTCCATGTGAGATTTATTTATTTATATTGATTTATATTGATTTCAAAAATGCTCTACTCCAGGTGACATAATAAAAGCAGAACAATAAAAGGGAATCAGATGATATGCATTCAGATAGATTGAATACAAAAGAATAATATTGTATAGGTAAAAGAGTAAAATTGTATTTGTACCCAAATATTACAGTGGTTCACCCAGGACTTTGCCCAAAGCTTGGGAAAATAGCCCCATATAACATAATCAGTGTCGGAGCCATATGGGTCTCTGGGGGAAAATGATTCCAAAGGCTTCTCTCTGTTTAACAGAAGAGACTTGTAACAGAAGTGCACAAACTCTGCCAGATTTCATCCAATGGGCAAAAACGAGATATGCGGGAACCTTATTAATATCCAGATCAGCGGTATCATATGGGTTCATGGGTTCATTTCCATGAAATGTCTGTGGCTTTGAAAGAATAAACCAGTGAGAGTAATTATACTACGGTTATAAAGATAATGCATATATTACATATACAACAGCCCCTCCAATGGAAGATAGGAGAGCAAAAGTTAGGAAAGGAACATTGGAGAATCAAATGGAAATTATTATAGGCTTCTACCATCCTGTATATAATTCAGAACCTTCAATATATATATATATATACATTGTTAATTGCTGCATTGTCCTGTGCTTGAAGATAATGTTTGCAAGAAAGTGCTGAAGTGCCCAATAAACTGCAAGTGACAACAGCATGCTCCTCCTTCGATAAAGAGGGCCCACTCGTTCATGGTCCTGGATTATGTTAGACTACTTGCATAGAGCTCTGCTTTCTTGGGTTGTATTGGTTTGTGCACTGTGCTTCTGTAACTAAAGAAAATTTACAACTTAAATATTTGCCTGTTTTATTCCAATCTAGCCACTCAGGAGCCATATAAGTAGAACAAACAGGAATAGGAAGGGGATATGGCCATGGAACATTTTGTTAGCAATGAACTGCCTGTTCCAAGTCTGGCACTGCAAGTCCATGAATACCTACAGCCTCTTTCCTAACTGAATTCCCAAATCAATTTTCTGTAAAACATAATTTACCCAAAATTCAAAAATTTGTTGTGTTGATTGTGGGCAGAGATAGGATCTGAAGATAGCAATGCAGAGGGCCATAAATAACCCACATAGCCTGTCCGAGCACAAGATCTCTTTATTAGACTTTAGAGGCCAAATGAAGTGCTGGATTACATGATCAGGTATATTGCCCAATTTAACATCTCATATTCTGTCTATGAAGAGGCAAAGCCTGGGTGACTCTCAGTCACTTCCCTTTGATGTCAACAGAACTGTTCATCAAATCGCAGGGAAATTCTCCTAGCATCCAACAGAAATTATCGTGAACCATCATGATAGGTGTCTGTAGTGATCCATTAGAATGAGCTTGAAAGATCAGACCAGATTAGATCAGGTCACCCAGGAAGAAACAACAGTAAAATACTTTTAATATTGTTGCCAAGAAAACGACAGATATGCCCCTGTAGCACAAAAGTCCATCTCAGCTCAAGAAAATATTTCCCTGTTTTAAATGTGCACTGAATTATAACCCAAGTTTATACATTTCTCAATATCGCTGTGCATCTCAGTAGTGGAAAAGTGTTGTTTGCTTGACATTCTTGTGGACTTAATAAATACTTGCACAAAATACTATAACATAAATGCAATGCCATCCACAGGAGCTCACTGTTTTTGTCAAAAAGGGGGAGCGCATAATGAAAGGGAAATTAAAGCATATTGGTTAACTTTTGATCCAGGCAAGCTTAGATTTCTGAGCAGGAAATCTGCAGTCAGACATAAAGGATCTTAGAAATTAGCCAGCTTGAGGGCAACAAGCATAAGCAGTTATTTGAAAATGCCTTTTGCAAGCTCTGAATTTTTTTTTATTTTTGATCTTTATTCCAATCCAAGTACAATAGCAATTTGGGGAAGGACGAATCTCCAGCAAATTCAGCAAGTTTTAGCAATTGATACATTGGTAAAATAGCTTCCAATCATAATCTCATAGATTTGTTCTATTTATGATCTTCTTCACTCCTTTCAGGCTTTATCCTGTCTATGATCCAACTTACCTCATTCATTCTTCTGCAACCATATAACAAAGGAAAATGCCAACCAAATTAAGATCACATCATCTCTCACTAGCTAACTACCCGTGTTTCCCCGAAAATAAGACCGGGTCTTATTTTCTTTTGGACTCCAAAGTAAGCACTAGGACTTATTTTCAGGGGGTGTCTTCCCCCCATGTATGGGAGGCCACTTCTGCTTGCTTGTGGCAGGGCAGGAGGCCGCACGGTGTGCCAGCGCCACTGCCATGAGGTGGGGTTGGAACTGCCCCATGCAGTTCTAACCCAGGGCCCCGCAGCCAGGCTACCCACGCCCCAACATCTGCCTCACCTCGCGATGGCAACTCTAGTACCCATATCCAGCAGGACCCTGTGTGGCTGCTGGCCCACTTCTTCTGCTTGCAACAGAACAAGATGCCGAGCAACACGCCGCAGCCATGAGGCAAGGCAGGTGTCAGGCATGGGTGGCCTGGCTGCGGGGGCCCTGAGGTAAACTGCTGCGGGGTGCACTGGGCAACTCCACCCCCCCCACTTCACCTCATGACTGCGGCACCGCAAGCAACCAGATGGAATGTGCAGCCGGCCAGCTGTGCAGGCTCTTAAGTAGAGCTTATTTGGGGGCGGGGGGATAGGGCTTATATTAGGCACATGTGTGAAAACATGCTAGGTCTTATTTTTGGGATAGGTCTTATTTTCAGAGAAATAGTGTATATGGCATCCTATTAAAGCCATCAGGGTTTTTTTTCCTTTGTTGATATGGATACATTGCACTGTTGGATATTGTTTGATAAGGCCAATGTTGAACTCTATCAAGATCCTTTTGAACAAAACCAATATTCTGAGGAGACAAAATGTTACCCCCACCCCCACTTCTATCTCCTCTTCTTCGTTAATTATAAAAATGTCAAAGAGTACTAAGTCCCATGCTGAGATACCCCACTTCATACCTCCTTTTATAGATCTGTTAGGTTCTATGCTTTGGGTTCAGTAGTTCGACCAGATGTGAATCATTCTGGTAGTGGAATCATCCATTCTACATTGCTCCTACTTATCAAGAAGATGACTGTGATCAGTTTTATCAAATGACTTCCTGAAATCTCTAGTATACTACATCCACAGCATTTTTATTTATAATCTAGTCACTCTGTCAAAAAAAAACAGCAATAAAATGTGCATGGCAATGACCTGTGATTAAAAAAATAAAAGCAAAGAAACAAACATGGTGATCTCTAGAAATTACCTTATGCCTTTCTCATTGCTTCCCCATTTCTTGACGGTCTTTTCAAGCTTTTTCCTGGTACTGACCAGTAGTTTCCATTTTTTGAAGAGTTGGACAGCGTATAGCTTTTCTCCATTCTTCTAGTACTTTTCCTGTATTTCAGGAATTCTCCATGACCTCTCCAAGGTTCCACTTTTGGGAAGAGCCAATTGGGCTTTGAAAGTACTTCCCAATCATCAGATTTTCTTAGCAACAATATGGAAGCAATTTATCACTAACTTCTTCTGGGATTTTTTTCCCCTTTGTTTCAATTACTCAATCTAACCTAAATCCTAGAATTCCCTCACAGTCAATCTCCTATAAGCCAATGCTTATTTTGCTTGGCTTCCAAAATCAAACAAGATCAGCTCACTGCTGCCATCTGCTGAGACACATATGCAGACTTGAAACACATTTCTGAAATTCCAAGCAAGGAAAAATATCTAATTACTATAGTATATTTATCCCTGCAAAGGAGGTAGAATGTCCTCTTCCATTAACACTCTCCGAGTTTAGAACTACACACATGCTTCCACTTGCCCTCATGTCATTCATTTCCTGCAAGGCATTTTTTTTGTTATTGAAACAAATGTTGTATTAGCATTCTTATATACCAGTGATCTATACTTCATATAAGAGACAACAGCTGAATATTTAAACAAAAATATAAGGTTATGTGGGCCTCACGGGTAAATCAGATAGGACTCACAACCAGATAAACTAACTTTGCTCCATTGTAAAACTACATTGACAGAATCTTGCAAGTCAGAAAGTATCACCCTCACCACTATCTCTTTTACAGCCTGAGAAATTAGGGAAGGTCCCTTTTGAGCTTCTTACTCTGCCTAATGTGCAGCTGCAGGCTATGCTATCTCTTATCTGACCATTTCCTTGAAGTATCCCTTTGCAGGGCTCCCAAGATCTTTCCCACATATTATTACAGGTTAGTCCATATCTACTACCATGCTGTAACTAAAGGTAAAGGTAAAGATTCCCCTTGCACATATGTGCACCGACTCTAGGGGGTGCTGCTCATCTCCGTTTCAAAGCCAAAGAGCCAGCGCTGTCCAAAGACATCTCTGTGGTCATGTGGCCAGTATGACTAAACGCCAAAGGCGCACAGAACGCTGTTACCTTCCCACCACAGGTGGTCCTTATTTTTCTACTTTCATTTTTTTACATGCTTTCGAACTGCTAGGTTGGCAGAACCTGGGACAAGTAACGGGGGCTCATCCCATTACACGGCACTAAGGTTTGAACCTCTGAACTGCCGACCTTTCGATCGACAAGCTCAGCATCTTAGCCACTGAGCCACTTTAACTAGAACTAGAACCACTTTATTTTTCTGGATAATTGTTCCCAACCTGTTTGTGTCGGAGACACCATTTAAGGCACTTCCGGGATGAAAAGATTAGCCAAGGGACATCACCATTGCTCAGGGGATGCCCATAGGGGCTCCTTTCATATCCCCATCAAGGAGCTGGAGAGAATGACGGGAGCTCACCCTGCCACGTAACAGCACTTGGGTCTCAAACACGGGCTCGCTAACCTCCAACCCAGCGTTGTAACCAAGTGAGCTACCACACTCCTTAGATAATTGTTGAAAGGATGTGTGAGAACAGAGCAATTGCCAAATTTGTAAACATTCGAGCTTATACTCTTGCAGAAAATGGGAAAAGGAAAAAGACCCTCTTGAATAGCATAGCTATTTAATATCACTTCAGATTGGGTTGTGGAGGCCTGGCATTATAGTGGAATAGAAATCAGATGCAACAGGAGAAAGTAGGAGAGGGCTATCTAATCCTGTCCAACAGGGCCTTTCCTCTCCCCCACTCCCATGGGTACAGGGATCTGGGTTGCCAACAGGCTGAAAGCGGAAGTGCCTGGTATATGCACAGGTGACTGGGATTTCTAATTAAACCTGAAAGCTGGAAAATGGTAATATTGGATTTAATTCTGCTGTTTTCCAGCACCTCATTAACCTCCGGGCATTCCTTTCATTAGACATCTGAAGCCCAGCTATTCCTTACTTCATGTGTATACTTGACACCCAACTGGGGAAAAATGTCAACACTCCTGCTTGAAAAAATAATCCCCAGTAATTGCTCCAGATGGATGAACAAGGGGGAAATACTAAGGCTGAGGGCCTCAGTCCTGCATTAAGTTAAAGCATGTCTGAATCCACTAGTTTCAATGGGTTTAAACCAGCACAGGTACTATGCCTCAGATTGTGTCCCAGCAGCATTTTAAGAAGCAAGTGAGTGTCTCTTTTCCTCCAGTTTATAACTAGAGATGAAACATAAACCTCTTTTCTTCCTTTGTAAGTAGTAGGTAGTTATCAAATCATTTATTAATTAAAATGGAAATGGAGTTCAAAGATTATAGGTCTCAAGCTGATGCAGTTTAAAGAAGGTAAGTAAATTTGCTATGGGTTTGTGAATGGGGAGGACAGGAAAAGAATACTAAGAAAAACATCGGAGCAACAAGAGGCATGGAATTTTTGGAATGTAGAAACTTTTCCAAAGTTTTGGGATTCTAGTAAATCCTTCCATAGCTATAGAAGGGGGAATATATAGTACATTTTTTTTAAAAAAAGAAAGAAAACTGGCGGAGGTAGAAATTGCAGCTTTTTACATGTTGAGAGCTAAATAATGAGCCTGGAAGTTCAAGCTATAAAATGGAGCAAGGAAGTAGAAATAGATGTAAACCCCTATAGAGAAAGAGAGTTGGGTTTTACACATATCATTCGTCTGACATTGCATTTGGATGTAAAATGATGATCAAATGGACAATGTAAAGAAATAAGAAAGCCTAAACACGGAAGATTATTTGGAGCCATGTTGTTAGTATGTCTTTCCTCTTTCTTTAAATAACATCTTAATCTAAATAGCAGAATGGGTAGTTCATTCCTTTTGCATCTGTTGAGCACTTCATGATAATATGAAATAGCAATATCAGCAAATAAAATACTCATGTATCACCATGGGTATTTTAGATGCCATTTCTTCATTTGTTGGTGTTTCCCCTGCCCTATCTCATGTATGCTGGGATAGTTTTCCACCATCACTGGTTGATTGGTCAGCTATTTCGCTGTTCTTCAAGCATGTTACAGATCTGCATTGTTACAGAGATTGGAGAATGGAATCCAATCTCTGTAACAAAGGAATTGGGAGCTGGGACTGGCACATCACACATACAAAAATTAATTCCATATTTCCTATTAATCAACAGTATTTCCTTAAATGGAAAATGCTGAACTCCAGTACTGGAAGAAATGTATCTCAGAAACAGCTCTAGTGTTCATGCTTCTTTTGTGAGCTTTTCAATAACCAGTTTAGTTGGTTATTGTGGGAACCAGATGCTGCACTTATCTCTTTAAGCTGATTCCATAAGGCCTTTCTCATAAACTTAATTCAACAACCAAATCCTTTAAGGTATGCACAGGTGGCAGGGAGTCCATGCAGAAATTAGTGTGATAGTGCAGAATTTCTCTTTTTAAAAAGCTGATCACATTTCCATCCTAGTGCTCTTATCTGAATAAGCTCCTTTCACTTATGTTACAATAAGATTTGTTATAGCAAGGCACCTATAGTTATCCAAACACGGATGAACTTCCATCACCATTGTCAATGTTGGCTTGGGCTTCCAAGACTTGTTCAGCAAGATTCTGGTGGCTCACAAATTCCCCATTTCTATCAGATTATAAAGGTGAACAATAACTAAATTCCAGAATGCCATGACATTAGATGCATTCATTACATTTTAGCAATGAAACTTTCCAAAGACTTCAAGACAACAGGGTTACATTCTGAAGAATTTAATTACAGAATTCTTTTGCTCCTGTCTACATTAGAAAAAAGAAAATGAGAAATTGCCAACTGTCTTTGTAGGCTTATTTTTACTTTACATATCATATTTGAAAGGTCAATTTTTAAAATGTGCTGGATCCTTAATTAAAAACAAATATAACATTAGAAATGAAAGCTGTCCGAAGTCCAAGTCCCTAGGATCCCCCTAGGATTTTACTCCGCTAGTCATTGCCAACTATAGGGGGCAGTCATCTCCATTTCAAAGTCATTGAGCCAGCGCTGTCCGAAGACAATTCTGCAGTCATGTGGCTAGCATGACATCACAGAGCACTGTTACTTCCCACCAAAGTGGTACCTATTTGCATGCTCACATTTGCATGCTTTCAAACTGCTAGGCTGGCAGGAATTCAAGGGCAAGGATGGGAGCTCAACCTGTTGCATGGGGGTGTCAAACCTGGGCTTTCCAGTTGACAAGCCCAGCATTTTAACTGCTGAGCCACCCTGCCACTCTCAGATTCCCTAACATGGGAAAATTTCATCAACCGATACACAGCATCCGGTTCCATTCATTTATTTGGTTTTTAAAAGCCGCCTTGTAACAGTTGGTGTTGGAGTCAGAATTAATAACACAAATCTAATCTGTATGGGGGGAAAGCATTCCAATAATAAGACAGTTTTTAAACAATAAAGTGCAATAGGGCCTTTCCAAGCACTCTGATTTCTGCAGAGGGCATGAACCAGATTATTAAGCGACCCGATAGCATCAGCCTGGAGAATTCAGCTCACTAAATTTAATTAACGAGGTTGCAGTCTCTCCACAACCCCAGATGCACACCCAAATTTCCCATTGCCGTTTTTTTTAAAAAAAAAACCTATGTAAACAAACACACACACACACACACACTATGCAATCCTGCAAAGAGGTCGTGGTGGAAAGTTGTTTATTTGGCAAATAAAATCGGTTGATTGTCTCCGGATTGGGTTTATTTGTCCTTCTAACTTCCAGCCAAACAACATTTTCCTATTAAAGCCTTCCTGCTCAGCTGGATTAGGGGGCCCCCCAAGCCCACCCTCCGTGCCAGCGCTTCCAATCCATTCAAAGTGATTTAGGAAGCCATCGCCGCGGCTGCCTGAGGGTGCCATCAAGGGCAGGAAAGGGCCTATTAAGCAGAGGGGCTGGAGGGGGCAATGGGAGAGCTTCCTCTCTCAACGCGAAGCGCTGGCAGGCAAGCAGGCGAGGAATGCACCCGAGAAGACCGGGAGCAAAGCGGCCGGAAGATCCTCCTGACAAGGCCGGGGAACAACGGGTCCTTCCTGGCGCAGGGAAGCCTGTGATCCCATCCCACGCCTGATTATCTCCCTAGTTCCGGAGAGGGAAAGCAGGACAAAGGCGACCCTTTCTCGGCCTCCTTCGTCCTTAGGCAGATTCCTCCCCCCCACCCCGCGATCCACACGTGGCGAGAGGTGGGCGGGAAGGGAGACGCCTCCCTTGGGGTCATCCTGGCTGGATCTGCAAGACGCGAGATAAGCAGATAAAGCGGCATCTGCTCCGGCTGTGCGTGTTTTGGAGCCGAGAGACCCCGATCTGCTTCTCTACTTCAAAAAAAAAACTCTGGCCAAGCACAGCGGCCGTCTGGATGAAGTTCGCCCCTAACAACTGTTGTCCCAAAATCGGGGCTGGAAGGTGGGAGGATAGCTGGGCTAAAGAGTCTCTGGAGATTCTCAGTCATCCAGGTCATGGTTGTCCCAAAGGTGATTTTTTTTTCAAGAGGCAATTGGACTTTCTGGGTTTTTTTTTTTCTTTGAAGACGTTTTCAAAGAAGAAGAAAAAAACCAGAAAGTCCAGTTGCTTCTTGAAAAAAAAATCACCTTTGGGACTTCCAAGAAAGAGAAACAAAAATTGACCGTTGCTTCCCGTGGATCAGACTAAGGAGAACTTTCCTAACCGTGAGAGTAATCAACAATAGAATAGATTGCCTTCAGAAGTTGTGGGTGCTCCATCACTGGAGGCTTTTAAAAAGAGATTAGACAGCCATTTGTCTGGAATGCTTGAGCAGGGGGTTGGACTAGAAGACCTCCAAGGTCCCTTACAACTCTATTCTATGTTTTAATTCCCAGCCTGGAGGGCTCTCTCCCTCTCTCTCTCTCTCTCTCTCTCTCTCTCTCTCTCTCTCGTTGGTTTTACTTTTGGGGGTTTTATTTCTTGGCCTTCATTGCTTTATTGCTATTTAATATTTTAATTATTTATATTATCTCCATATAACCCAGAAAAAAGAATTACACAAATTTGAAATTAAACAAAAAAATCCAGAACACAAGAATAACCTCTGCCCCATCAAAATGAGAATCCAGTAGCTTCTTTAAAACGTGCTATCTGTTGCACAGAGATGGAAATGCGTGTGAAAAGATGTGGCTTACGCCTGCTGAAATAACCCTTACCTGTCTTCATATAATTGTAGTCTTCAGCCGTTCATTACAGCAAGTCCTCACAGGCACTCAGCCCAGGGCCTCTTTTGCCTGCATTCAGTAGCTGTACCAATGTGCTTCTCCCTCAGTTGTAACAGAGTCAAAGTCACAATAAAACTAGCTTTGGCTACAAAACGCTGAGGCTCTATGGAGCTTTGGGCAACCTATTTCCATGTCTGACCATACCTGTAGTTCTTAGGTTTCAGTCACTTTAAAAAGTCTTTCAAAGGACTAGCTTGATGAATTCACAATTATCTCTCATAGGACAGGAAGGAGGACCAAGTATGTTCATCATCTTAAATTACTTATATAAACAATAAAGGTGGGAAGAAAAAAATCTAAATGTTGTGAGATGGATGGATGGAAGGGAGGGAGGGAGGGAAGAAGGAAGGACACATCAGGAAGGAAGGAAGGATACATTGGAAAGGAAGGAAGGAAGGTTTAAACTCAAATCAAGATATGGGATAGGGTGGGATACCAGGAATTTATATGATTTCCACTTTTCATATAGTGGGGGAGAGAAACCTTTTTTTGCAACACTCAGAGGATTGCGAAGACAATGGAAGAAAAGACGATTGTGTTTCTCCTTCAGATGGCTTTGGAGATGCTGGAGAGTGGCAATGCCCTTATTATTCATACCTTGGAATAAATCCCTTTCCACTCAGGTGGGCTTATTTCTAGCGTTCCAACCTTAGGCTGTGACTCCATTTGCACCTAACCACAGGGATAAAAATCATGTTCATGTGATGTTGCTTTTAGCTGGTTGCAAGACCTTTAGCTGAGACAGGCTCTAGTTGTCCTTGGTTGTGCCAGTTTTAAGCCAACAGTTCTTACTTTTTTTTTCTTTCCCAATGCAATCCAAGGGCAACTTCAGAGAACGGGAAAAGTCTTTTTGGGTGTTGTTCCTAAGAACTTCTTTCTTGGAGGCGAATCAGATCAGCAGCGGTGATTGGAACCAGAGTCAATTTTCAGGCAAATTTCATGCAGAAATTGCTTCTGCCAAGTCAAGTATATTGTGGCTCAGTGATGGGGAAAGTCCCTCAGAAAATAGAAATCTAGAGAGATGTCTGTTCCTTTCTCTGACCTGATATGCTTTTTAAAAAATCTCAAGGAAGCAGAACCCGAAGGCTAAAAGTATTCATGGTTCACAGGATTTTTCATTAAATTAAGTAAGCATTTTTACAGTGTCTCTCCTCTTTATTACTAAGCCTCTCTAGGGATTCTGCCTTAATATCCTGCTTTCAAGTTTTTCAAAGCAGAAGTTCATTAATTTTTTTTAGAGCTGTCCCTGTTTGCCTCTGAACTGAGCTTTATTTTTTTTAAAAAAACTAAATTAAGCTATGTGTACCACTTATTGTATTGAGAACAGGATATTGGCAGAATAAAATGGCAATTTTAAAAAAACATCACCAGAAATAAAACCTCTCAAGTTGGTATTCATCTGGCACCTAATACCTCGCACCTGGTACCAAGTGAACCACTGTATAAAAGTCATTCCATAAGTGAGACATCAACCCTGAGAAGGATTAAATGCCCCATCATCACCCAACCACTGTAATCTATTGTGTTTTCTTCCTTAGACAATTTTTCTGCCAAGGGAGAACTGGCATTTCCTGATGTAGAAGGCAACAAGGCAACATGATATCAGATAGCATTAACCTCTTTAATATTAGGATTACATTTTGTATATCCCTCCGATTATATCGCTAGAGTCCTGCGGTGAAAGACACAGCTTTTATTTCAGATCTGTTTGTGAATATCTCTCATCAGCCCTGCATAACTGTTCTTCCAATCTGTTTGCTCTTGTGGTTTTATTCTCGTCTCAAATTTCAGCCATTGGCCTTGACTCTTCCTCTTCATTTATTCTAGCCCTCTTTCCTCTCTCCTTTCCTCAGGATGTTGACATCTTAGGAAATTGCTTCTCATCCCTCCGTGCATTAACATTTTTCATATTCTGCATCTTCTTGGCTCTGTCACTGGCAGCCAGATGCTCTTCTGTCTGCCCAGAGTCTATTACTAATCATACTACTGAACTTCCATTGCAATTGTCTTGGCTTTTTGGAAGGGTCAATCCACTTCACTTGCTTTAAAGAGCTTCCTTACTGTCATTTTTAGATTTTTGTCTTCCACTGTTGAGTAGCAATTTTCACTCTAAATTGGGGAGATTTTTGCATTAATCAGTCTTTTCAGTGAAGCGTTGGTTGGTGTTGGTTGATTGGTTGGTGTTGGATGGATGGATGGATGGATGGATGGATGGATGGATGGCCTATGGATCCAGAATGGATTAACATGCCGCAGCCAATTCACTGAAGCCACCTTGCCACAGCCATTTCGGCATGGCCAACTCGCCAAAACTAACTCATTGCAGGAACGCTCACCATGGGAAAGCTCACTGCAGGACAATTCAACAATTCATTTTTTTAAAAAAATTAATTTTTGTCATTCACATTTCATTTTTTTGTTTAATGATTCTATTCCACTGTTCCTTCAATATTAGTGTAATTCTTGTCCCACAGCGAGTTGTCCTATGGCAAATTGGCCACAGCAAGTTGGCCACAAGTTGACTGTGGTGAGTTGGCCACGGCGAGTTGGCCACAGGGAGTTATTGAAGACCCTGTTGGGTCCATTCAGTCCAATAGCACCAATAGGGACTTGCTTGACCAGAGTATTTCTACAGACAATGGTCTTCTCTCCATTTAGGACTGATGATGTTATCTAGTTTGGTAATGAAATGTCTGCATGCTAAAATTTGCAAGAAAACAATCAAACTCAGAGAGCACCAAGGTCCCCACTTCTCTCTATTTATCTGATAATGCTTTCTCTGTTCCTCCATGCTAAAATTTGTGTGTGAGCTTTATTCTAGAGAACCACAATTCTCACCAAGTAAGTTCATTCACAAATGCCACAGAGGGAAGAATGGAACCACACACAAACACACACACACACAAGTTGGCTTATTTAATAAAGGGAGCGCAAACTCAGTGCCATTGTCAAGTAAGGCCACTTGTGAACCGGCATGAGAAAGAGAGTGATGGCTTCCTGCCCTTTTTAGTTAGCAACAATAGTGTTGTAAAGGCCTGTGCAGTGTCTTAAGGCCTCTCTGCCATTGGAAAATGCAAGTGGAAAATAAAGGTTGGGCAGCCGGTGGGGTTTAATCCTCCCCACTGCTTGTTTAATGAGCATAAGGGGAGCCAAAATAGCAGGAAATGCTGGCAATACACCAAGGATAGACTCTGTCTCTGAAGTAACACCTCTAACTTCTTCAAGTTGGTGAAAGGCAGCCCCTGATTCACATCCCAAGACTTCTCATCAACAGAAACAAATTAGAGAGGCCTTCAAGGCTGCCGGGGGGCGGGGTGGGATGGGTGGGAGCAGCCAACAGTGTGTTAAGACTTATTCTTCTATTTTCTGCAATAGAACTATTTGTCTAACTTTCCTCTTGTCTGCTTGAGAATGCAGACCAGAAAGAGAAGAAAAAAAGGGGGGCAGGAGTATTACTGTTGATCCTCCTACAAAGGCTGGGCATCAGTGCAAAAAAGGTGCCATTAGCAAAGAGGACACAGCAAAGCAGCACTGTGTTACAAGAAGATTTTCTGATGACAACAGAGTATCGCTATCAAGGAGGATAACAGATTAACAGAGTTGGAAGGGACCTTGCAGGTCATCTAATCCAACCCCCTGCCCTACATCTGCCTCTACCTAGGATCAAACTCATTCATTACATTTTGACAATGCCTTAGAACAGGCATTGTCAAACTCGATTTCATTGAGGGCCATATCAGGGTTGTGTTTGACCTCGGGGAGGCTGAGGGGGCATACCCAGGGGGGGCATGGCCAGGTCGATGTCACTCGTGTTGGGGGTCGCCTGTGGCAGCCCAAGCACTCTGCCAGTGAAAATGAGCTCCCAAGCTCTGCTTTTGGCGGCGACGGCCTCCTGCAACCCTCTGCCAATGAAAACGGAGCTCGGGAGGGCCATGTGCAGCCCTCCCGAGCTCTGTTTTTACTAGCAGAGACTGCGGGGCGATCCTTTCCTATTTCCAGAGGAGCCCCGTGGGCCAGATTTAAGCACCCCGTGGGCCAAATCCGGCCTGCGGGCCTTGAGTTTGACACCTCTGCCTTACCCAGGATATTAGGGCAATGTCAAAAGGACAATTTCCTACTTGTTGGTAAACAGGTTTTGGGACAGGCTGGTAGGCTTTTATTTTTTCAGGGAGGCTACAAAGGAAGCTTTGGTAACTACTTCCCTCTCATTATTTATATGATTCATGCAGCATTCTTTTGCTATTTATAGAACTATTTTGCTATTCAAATTGGGGGGGGGAGGGGAATGCAAAGTAGCCAGTAATTAAAGCTTTCTCTTGTCCCCTTCAACCCCGCCTCCTGGGGAGAAAAATTAATGTTGGGGCTGTTCATCAATAATTATCCAGACAAAACAGAAGACACAAACTAATTGCGGTTTAGAAATGCTTCAGCTGCCTAAAGTGCTATTATGCAGAATCATTCAGGGCAGCGGAGATGCCTCATGGCAGGGGATCTCATACCACCACCTCCAAATCTCACAGTCCATTGCCGCCTCAGCTCTTTTTGGAAATGGAAAAATATTTCAATATTCGCTTTTAGGCTTCTGAAAAAAACCGAGTGGGCATTCTCTTTAGCTCTACTCGGTGCTGCTTGTAGACATGCCAGCATTGTATGCACACACACAGTACTGCTCCTGATGAAGGGGTCAGTTAAAAATGGGGTACTCTTGATTCCTGGTTTCTTGATAACAGACTCTGCATGCCCACATTTATGTGTTTATTATATTGATTTATACAGCTGTCCGTCTCACTATGGTCTGTCTGGCCTTACTAGTGCAGAGAGTCAATGAGACAGATCCAGAAGAGGGCAATACAGAGACAGACAAACAGTCTTGGGTCAGCCATTTAGAATTTTTGTACTGTCATACAAACATCTTCATAATGCCAAGGCCTTTGGAATAAGCCCAGAAGAGGGTGCTGCCTACTTCTAAGATATGATAGCAGAGAAAATTTATATGCTGTATCCTTTACCATCCTGTAGTATCCTGTAATATCCTTCTGCAGTCTGGTTTCAAATAGACAGAAGAAGAGCTACATTTTTTAAAAAATGAACATGCATTGGCATTGCAGTCAGGAATATTCCTGGGATACTACTCGAAGCAGTACTGGAAGTTAATGCTACAATGTAAGCATTAGCATCTCCTTGGAGCCTTGAGTCCCAAGCATCCAGGCGAATAGAAAAATATCCCCTTGCCCCAGTGAATGCATTGGAAAAAATCAAATAAATGGCATCATCTTATTTAGAGATGGCAAATTATTTTTTACAGTAATTTTAATAAAAATTACAATTAAAAGATGAAAACTAATACAAACTAAAAAAAGAATAAAAGATAGAAAGTGAAGAAAAGAAAAAAAAATAACTTTGTCCCTTCTCGCAAGATTCTTCAAAGTTTTAACAAGTCTCTCTTGTAAATTCAATACAGGAAAGTTATCCGGGTCATTCTCTTGGTTTGTTATTTGTGTATCTATTATTAAGACACTAGCTGTTTCTTTTGTACGTCCCTGAGGCATCTTTTCCCATATCATTCTTGTAGCCTGTCATTTTTAAATCCACTTTCAGGTCAGTCTCAATCTTGTCAGGTAAAATTTGTTCCTCTTTCATAACATCTTTTAAACATAGTCTATCTCTAGAGGCAGCCACTGTTAAAATAAACCTCTGAGTTCATTGTTTAAAAATATGCTTTCAGTGCTAAAATATTTTGCTCCATTCTGTATTAATAAGTCAGATTAATAAATGTTTTTTAACTGTAATCTTTAGTTCCTTCTGGTTCCTTCTAATGGCCAACCTTAAAGGTCTAATCATTTTTGTGAAGAGAATTTTTTAAAAAAGCATTTTTCCACGGGAAAGTTTCGTCCAAAATTCTATTTCAAATCCATATGGACTCATTCTTTCAGTGTAATCAATCAACAAGATAATTGACTTTCAGAATCAGATTCATTTCAATTTCATATTCAGAAAACAAATGGGTTTCTCTTTTATTTTAAGGATCGACTTTGACTCTCTCTTATAACTAGGGCAGTTCTTCTACTACTATTTCCATCTATTTATTTTTTCAGGGATATCTTCAATTCTAAACATTTCCCCGTTTGGTTAAATCTCAGTTGTGCTGCTCAGAATATTATTCAGTACAACAAGGGTTTTAAAAAATGGTAATTCATGCTTATGGTTACAGACATAAAATTATGCAACCTGCATTTTAAGCTGCTTTTTAATTATTTAAATACAGGGTTGTAGAAGGAAAGAAAAACAAATGCAAATCCAGTTTGCTAAGAATTTGGATATGTGGTGAATGTAATATTGCAACACAGCTGAGTCCCAACAAACTATGAAAATTCTATGTTCCTCCACTTACTTTATCCCACATCATTGTCAACTTCATTTATTTGAATTTCTAAGCAAGATTGTTTTAAAACATGAAGTGCAATTCC
The DNA here is from genome assembly GCF_059756535.1 of Pantherophis guttatus. Lineage (NCBI taxonomy): Eukaryota > Metazoa > Chordata > Lepidosauria > Squamata > Colubridae > Pantherophis > Pantherophis guttatus. Next base: position 188,988,826 of record NC_142064.1, read on the forward strand.
TCCTCTCTTTCTTTTGTTTGTATTCTTTTTGAATGAATTGTATCATTTATATTCCAGCCATATTCCAGTAAAGGGAATCATACGGTACAGGTAGTCCTCAACTTACAACGGTTCATTTAGTGACCGTTTGAAGTTACAACGGCACTGAAAATAGTGACTTATGACCATTTTTCACACTTATGACCATTGCAGCATTCCCATGGTCACGTGATTTACATTTGGATGCAACTGACTCACATTTATGACAGTTGCAGTGTCCCAGGGTCATGTGATCATCTTTTGCGACCTTCTGACAAGCAAAGTCAGTGGGGAAACTAGTTTCACTTAACAACACTGTTACTAATTTAAGAACTGCAATGATTCACTTAACAACTGTGGTGAGAAAACTCATAAAATGGGACAAAACTCACTTAACAAATTTCTCACTTACCAACATAAATGTTGGGCTCAATTGTGGTTGTAAATTGAGGACTATTGTACAGTATTGCCTAGTTTCTCTTTTGTCTATTAAATCATATTGTTTTTTCTGAACCAAAAGCTTATGTCCGTCTTGTTTACTTGAAACAGTAGTGTACAAACAAGAAAGCCACTAAGAGCCTTGGTGGTGCAGCGGACTAAAGTGCTATTAAGTAGCACTTAGCTGCCAGCTGCCTGCAATTACTGCGAGTTCAAATCTCACCAGGCTCAAGGTTGACTCAGCCTTCCATCCTTCCGAGGTAGGTAAAACGAGGACCCAGATTGTGGGGGCAATAAGCTGACTTTGTATATAAAAAGAACACCGCTTGGGGGGGGGGGGCGAAAGCCCTATTAAGCAGGTATATACAAAAGTATGAAGGCTATTGCTTAACGCATTGTAAGCCACCCTGAGTCTCCGGAGAAGGGCGGCATATAAATCAAACCAATCAATCAATCAATCAATCAATCAATCAATCAATCAATAAATAAAGTTTATGAACCAATGTTCTGATTTTACTTAAAATAGTCTTATTTCAGATACACTTTCTATGCTGCACAAAAGTTCTTATCTGAAGCTCTTATTTCAAGGTTGTCCTTTCTACATGCAGCTCCCTCTGGAGTCAATTTAAAGCAGCACCCACCCACCTTCTTGAACCTCACTGAACTTCGATCAAACCAGTCCATCTAACATCTAGATACCTTGGACTACAGTCCCAAAAATTATTTCTCTCCCATTGTCCATATTAGGTAGTCAGACAGTGACTAAGCAGCGTTCTTTTTTTCCATACCAGTTCCTTTCTGTGGACTGGAAGGCTGGACGATCTGAGCTCACACTGAGCCTTGATATTTCTTCCAAGATTTTCAAAACTTGTGATGATACAGTATTCTGTTCCATCTGCTCCACAGGGAATCTTTTTCTTCTTGTGAACACTCAAAATCTGTTTCATCCAAAAACTTAATTCTGAGCTTTAGCAGAACAGTATAGAATTCTTCTTTTTTGTCTTGTCTCTGGTTGTTACTCCCATCCATTGTGTGCTTATAACTTCACCTTCCTTCCTTCCTTCCTTCCTTCCTTCCTTCCTTCCTTCCTTCCTTCCTTCCTTCCTTCCTTCCTTCCTCCTGCTTTCACGGGCATATAAATTTAATTAAATACATTTCTTTTGTAGAGACTTCTTTATCTGAGTAAATAAATTCATGTCTTTGATTTTTATTTATTTATTTTCTCCAAGATCTGCTATCAGCTTGTAATTTGCTGCAAGTCCTTTTCAAGTTGCTTTTTAGAAAGAAGACAAATAAGGGCACTGTTGTAGATTCCTGTTCATTCATTTTCACCTTAGAACACAGTCAATAAAAAGGTTTTATTTCTGCTTGCTAGTTTCTCATGCTTTCACATTAGCCAAGTTAAATATCTTGATTTAGAAGGAAAATTTGGTCGAAACTTTCCCAGAATGTGAACATGCAAAATAAAAAAAAAATAGTTCACTCAATAAGCTTCTCCCTGGATTAGTGGTGAAATGTAAAGTTTGTTACTACCGGTTCTGTGGGTGTGGCTTGGTTGGGGAGGTAATGTGACTGAGTGGGTGTGGCCAACTTTTTTCTTTTTTTACTTTTAAAACCATTTTTTCTACAACCTCTTCGGCCAAAGAGATTGTAAAAAAATGTTTTTAAAAGTCTCTGATGATCCCACCTGAGTTGCCTGAACCTCAGAGGATTTTTTTTCTTTTAAAAGCCTCTGACCATCCCAGCTGAGCAGCGCGATCATCAGAGGCTCTTTTTTTTTTTACTTTTAAAAGCATTTTTTCGGCCAAAAGAGGTTGTAGAAAAAATGCTTTTAAATTTAAAAAAAAGCCTCTGATGATCGCACGGCTCAAATGGGCATGGGGGAGGGGCAGGGATTTTTGTTACCGGTTCTCCGAACCACCCGCCACCATCACTACCAGATCGGGCAATCCGGTCCGAACCAGGAGCATTTCACCCCTGCCCTGGATCCAAGCTGTCCTATTTTTCTCTTACAGTTTCTGCTTACTCTGTAGGAGCCCAATGTTTCACAATAGAAAATCAACATTTCTTAGTACAAATCATCTTTTCAATCACTAGCTGTTCAGTTTACCTTTGCCCCTAAATATCTCAACACATTATTCCTCAAACACAGAAATTATTATCATTCTCTCTCCTCTTTTTATTAAACTTTCAGGAAAACCCTTTAGCTCAGGGGTGAAATCCAGCAGGTTCTGACAGGTTCTGGAGAACCGGTAGCGGAAATTTTGAGCAGTTCCGAGAACCAAAAAATACCACCTCTGGCTGGCCCCAGAGTGGGGTGGGAATGTAGATTTTGCAATATCCATCCCCAAGGAATGGGGAGGGAATGTAGATTTTGCAGTATCCTTCCCCTGCCACGCCCACCAATCCACGGCCACCAATCCAAGCCCACAGAACCGGTAGTAAAAAAATTTGCATTTCACCACTGCTTTAGCTCTTTCTGTTTGCTGCGGACAGTTACAACTGAACTGGACAGTTACAAGTCCTCCCTCCATGATATTACCAATATGATTTGATTTGATCAAATTGATTTGATTTGATATTGATATTACCAATCAAATTTTGCAATATTGCAAATATAGTTTTAATATTTTACAGAACATTGTCCTACAAACCTATTCCAACAACAACTGAAGGGATAGATCCCTATAGCTCAATATATATTGTTTTTGGAAAATGTAAACAGAGCTCTAATACTTATGTTTTAAGAAAGAAGAATCCTATGTCAATTGCTGCATTTACCATTCATGTGTATTTTTCCATCCCTCTGTTCTGGTTCTCTACCAACACATAATTTAATAGTAATAACTTTACATTCCTTTGAGGAAACTTTATAAGTTATGTCTTCAGAATTATTTCTGACTCTTGGGGTCCTTACTAAAAAAAGGTTGCTACAGAAAATTCTGCTTACCAAATTAACCAGAAGAAGAGATGTTGATGCTGGTAGATGATTGATAGATGATTGATAGATGATTGATAGATGATAGATAGATAGATAGATAGATAGATAGATAGATAGATAGATAGATAGGAAGAAAGGAAGGAAGGAAGAAAAGAAAGAAAGAAAGAAAGAAGAAAGAAAGAAAAAGAAAGAAAGAAAGAAAGAAAGAAAGAAAGAAAGAAAGAAAGAAAGGTGATAGAGATATCTAGTTAATATTGCATGCATTAAAACTCCCTTTTTACGACCCTATAATCCTTTAATTCAGGGTAGAGTCAGAGCATTATGTACTGAAATTTTCCAGGATATGAATATTCAAGTATCCACATCCTCTCTTCCTGACTAGGGAATCTTTGTAAATGTTACTCTGATACCAAAATATGTCACTTTCTTTGCCCAATTCCTTCTTCCCTAAAAAAATCCCTCCAAGCTGGTTCATTGCTGCAGGCATTCTCTGCCCAAGGGTTCAATATAAATCAATGAATGTTGACATTCTTTGCTCACGTTATCATGGGGTTATAATATTATTTTAAGCCATAGCCATGGCTATGAAACAAGCCATGTCCTCAGTAATTATGTCCTGTGTTACTGTCCAAATTTTTTTTTCTTCTTCTTCTTCTTCTTCTTCTTCTTCTTCTTCTTCTTCTTCTTCTTCTTCTTCTTCTTCTTCTTCTTCTTCTTCTTCTTCTTCTCCTTCTCTCCCTTTTCCTCCTCCCTCTTCCACCCCCTCCCTCTTCTCCTGGGGAAGAGAAGGGAGAATGGAAGCAGAAAAAGATGCTCCAACAAGAAACTTGCTACATTAATAATCAGAGGGAGAGTTTGTTGATTTTGTCTGATACAGACAATTCTATACCTGTTGAGTGCTGACCCTTCTATTGGCACTAAGCCATGCCATCAAAGACTTTGCTATCTGGGTTGCTTACCTCTATTCTGCTTCAGTTGCACTCATTCTAATACCAGGCTGAATAATATTGTCTGATTTTGGCTGGGCAAGTTCTTATGGTCTTATGGTATTTGTTTTCTTCTCTGGCTTGCTACTGCTTCCTTGCCCTCAGGAAGTCATTGGCCAGCAAGAAAACACTGACATTGCAACATATATTGCACGGATCAGAGAAACTGCTTGGGTTGTCTTTGGAGACACAAAAGGAGGTGCCAGGATAGAAATAGGAGGGAAACAGATTTTTGTCATGATCAAATAACCCCCTGTAGAGGTAGATTCCTGAAACATTTCACTTCTTTCCCATATAAAATAATGGAACTTTTCTTCTTTACTTGGTGAATACTTTGGAAAGAATTTAAACAAAGGAGGATTAAAAGAGGATGAAAGAAATCAGGAAACACAGCAGCATAAGTAAAGGTATCTGAGCCTCAAAAGTAACCAGATAAGCTTCCATGGTAGTGCAAAGAAGAAAAGGAACAGGGTAGTCAGTATTGAATGCCAGGAAGGTTTGACTTTCCTCAGCCCGTTTTTACTGGTTTGGCTGATTAAAGGAAGGAGAAGTGGCCGGCTGCAGTTACACTGGTACTGCTGCTGGCAGAGTTGATGGGTGACTCAGTTTACAATATCAAAAGTTTAGTTCGTCTCTCCCTTTCATTTCCCTCATTCTCTAAGGCTCCTACAGAGTGTCATGATCCAGGAATCAAACAATGCCTCTAAATGTGAAGAAAGTGCTCCAGCAGGACCAGTGGGATGTCAGGCTCAGGGGACACAAAGCCAAGAACCCACACAAGGCTGGTCAAACACAGGCACCACCTGTGCAGTGGAAAAGTCAGATAATGATGATGTAAGGGCTCGGGGGGGGGGGCTTCCCTCCATACTTGACAACTAGAGAAGACAAGAATGCAGAACATTCTGAGGCTCCTTGCCAAACAAGAAATTAAATACTTTAATTAGAGACAACAGGATGCAGTTTAATTTAAGAGGCAGCCCAGATCCATAGTCCCTCATTAGAAGTAACTCATGGATCTCTGTTTCTTGTGTAACATTTGTGTGTGTGGATTCTGCTTGTGAAATTCTGAAATCTGGACTGGTTTGCAACCTGGATCTTGGAACTTGGGACTGGATTTGGACTAGTCTTTTGAAGCTTCTTTCAGAGACTTATGAATATTTAATTGGAACCAAAAGCAAGACATTGAGAACTATATATTGATTGAAGGGGTGGAGACAACATGAGGCCAATGTCATGTGGCTAGTATATGGGGAAGATTGTGGTTGTCAGGGCATTCTGGGGCTGGGGCTGCAGTTTACAGTGGTAAACTACAAATGAGGACAAGGCTTTTATGTGGATTTTTTCAGGAGCACATACTATATGTAAAACTTTCCAGAGCACAACCCTTACATATAGAATGTGTCCAGAATATGCAGCATTAAATGTTTGATTAAAGCCATTTAAACCATTTTTAGTTGACCAATTGTTTGCTTTTATATGATGAATTATCCTATTAATTTTTGTTCTTAAAGAATGAAAGAAAATAATTCTTTCAAATGGAACAGTTTTATTTCAACAAAAATTAATATTAAATTATTAATGTACACAGATAAGGATTAAATAGCAGCATCTTTTAAAAATGCATTTTTAATATACAGTATTTTGAATGAATAACTTTGCCTGGTGCCAAGAAAAATGAAAATGCTGACATTATATGAAACTACTGAAGAAAAGTCTGTAAAAGAGATGCTGAGAACTCTCTCTGATCACATCAACGATCTGAACTGCAATCAAAATAGGAATATAGGAATACTCTTTATTGACCAAGTGTGATTGAACACACAAGGAATTTATCTCCAGTGCATAAGGTCTCAGTGTACATACAAACAACAAAGTGGTAAGTCATAGATTATAAATTATAAGATACTATCATAAATTATAAGATACAAACAACAACGGATAAATCATAAGATACCAATAGGAGAACGTAGTACGAAAGATGAGAAGATGAGAAGGATAATAGCAATGCAGCCATATATCTGTATTATGCTATATTACAAATGGGTTATAAACCAGCAAAGTTATTTCAGAGTGGGCAAGATCCATCAACAACTCTAGATTGGATATTATTTTTTAAATATAATTTTATAGATTTGCAAAAAAAAAAAAAAAAAAAGCCAAGATACTTTTCAAATAATCTTCAGGCATTCCAAGCTTAGATATTATCAGAATATAAATAACTGTAACTACAAAATGATAATTTTTAAACCACTGAGGAAGCCCTCAACTTTGTAGAGGATTCTGGGGTGTTTCCAAGAAACCATCCTGGTTTCATCTCACCCCAATGATCCATATTATATTAACAAAGACTGCCAATTTGCCTCAACCTTACGAAGGAATCGAACAGTACAGGCAGCCCCATGAGAGTGACACATTTCTGAATTCTGGATTTCATGCCCAACAGCTTCACATCCCCGGGCCACACTTTTCCCATTTTCATTTGCAATGCAAAAGCTCTGCACTCTCAGATGAATGAAGTCAGCCTATTTCCTTTCTTTTGTGTGTTTGTTTTTGGAAGGGGAGGGTGGTCCCCAGAAAAAGTGGGGGTTGTTTCTCAAAGTAGCTCATAAATAAAAGGGATGTCAACTTCAGATCAAATGAGTGAGACTTGGGCTAGTAGAAAGGTTAGTTGTTCTGTCCAATCACTCCAAGTACAAGTTTTGTTCCCTAGGGCACCCAGTTGGGCCTCTCCTTTGCTTTCCATCCAAGTTTGCCTAGGTCCGTGCTGCTTCCACTGCAGCGTTTTATATTTCAGCCATATCTTGGGTCTCTTGGGGGGACCAAGGATCTCTCCTCCAATCTACCCCTCCTTCGACCATTTGAATCTCATTTATCCTGCAACTGATTTGGGGGAAGGGATGGAGAGCAAGCTGTTTTTGTGGATCCATCTGGATATTATTAAAAATATGTTTTCAGTGCACTGAGGCTGCTGGCAAAAGTTTGCTCTTGGCTTTCTCAGTGCTGGACAACAGAGCCTTAGGAACTGCCTTTTAGAAAGAGTTTAGAAGTTTAGTGTACAAAACAGAAACAGGCAGTATCATTTGGGTATTGAAAACTTGTACGTTCTGTTAAACTCATCAAGAGGCCACACATTGTCGCCTTAACGTGATCAACCGTGTACCTAAGCAAACATTACACTAATTATGAGTTATCATATTCAAGCATAGTCTCTGCCTACCTTCTGCCTACCTCCTACCTAGCAAGAAGGTACTGCTTTGAATTCTCAGTTCAGATTATCATAACACTCTAATATACTGTAACGATTCAAGTTGACTTGAAAACTGAGTTGACTTAATGTTTTATTTTTAAAGGACCAAATCAAGTTGATCCCATGCTTGTGCTTTTTGCACAAATCACCCAATCAGTTTAGACCTGCCCTATCTGATTTGACAATTTGACCAGAATTTGACCAGACAATTTGATCTGATTCAATTCAGAGATTGGATTGATTTGGCTTGGAATCAATTTCCCTCAATCAAGAATTTTCCACAGTTTTATATGCAAATGGACCACTATAACAAAATAATGTATTTTTATCCATAGTGCATCTGAACCTCTGGCAGAGTGCTGAAAAAAAGAAGTTATATTTTCCTTTCTATGTTGGGCTTCCCCCTATTTTCCCCTTCTTTAAATTTTTTAAACATTGGTAAATGTTTCCCAATTAAAGAAGCACGAGAATTTCACGGACAGCTTCATTTGGGAGAAGATCATAAGGTTATGCATCATAAAGGGTTTTTAAAATAATTGCAGCACTTTGAGTTGGGCCCAAAGCCTACCAAAACTTCAAGATCTATTGAAATTCTCAGTCATCCAGATCATGGTTATCCCAACAGTGCTTTTATAAAAGGCAACTGAACTTCATTTTTCCTTGAAGACATTTCGCTTCTCATCCAAGAAGCTTCTTCAGTTCAAGATAGATGTTATTCTCACTAGCCTTTGAGGAGTCTAGCACCATAGTTTGTATCACTATATTTTCCAAGTCATTTCCAAAGACAGCCCCACATAATAGGCATTGGAGTAGTTCAGCCAGGTGGTGATCATGATACCTGAGTTACTTGATCCAGGTGGTCATAATCAGCACACCAGTTGAACTTGGGCAAAGGCTGCCCTGGCCATTGTTTCCATCTGCTCTTTAATCAGTAGCTGCAAATCTAGAAGAGATTTGCCAGCCAGTTCAGTCCCATCCAGAGTAATTACCAGAACAATTTTCCAAGATTACAACAATGCCTCCTGTCAGCAACCAACTCTGCTCTGGTAGATTTTAATCTGAGTTTGTTTTGTCTCACCCAGATGGTGAACTGCTTTTGAACTGGAAATACTTTTAGCCGTTTGTTTTTGTTTTGCTTTGCTTCCCCTGTTAAGGAGTCAGAATACACAAGAACTGAAATAAGGGACATACATTCTTTGCTGTTATTCGGGGAGGGAGGTGAGTTTCAGCTGTATGTGGACAATTAGGTGTCTGCTCCTAACCAATTATTGTTTAGTCCCAGCTTGTGCATCAGTTGCAGCCCCACATGGAGTATGAATGTCTTTCAAAGCTAACCTATCACCATGCAATTACATTATTGCAATCTGCTTTACACAGGGCTACCTTTGAAGACCACTGAAAATAAAGTTTACATCTCACTGAAGTGAAGAAGCAATATCACTTCGAAGTTAATAATTGATGCAAAATATGGGGGCCCAATTACTATCAGCTGTTAACCCCTACGCTTATGACCCTATATTGGCTGCCAGTTGGCTTCCAGATACAACTAAAAATACAGGTTTTGAGCTATAAAATGCTATGTGGTTTGGTAGCTTCAGGACACACTACTCTTCTCCAACCAGAATCAACTCATTCTATATGTCCATCATGGAAAAAGCTCTCATGGATTCTATATTTTCAGAAAATTGGGGGGCGGGATCTAAATTTAGAAGACAATCATTTCTGGGCTTGGCTCCCATACAGTATTATAGAATAGCTTCCCTTTGAAATCACATGAGAGCTTTGACAGATATATAGGAATTGTTCCCTAGGCAAAAGGATTCACATGCTTTTTAAATTCAGAGCAATGAGATATTAGCAGCTTAGGCAAACACTTCCTAATTCACTGAAGTATAAGAAGAAGGAAGAGGAGTTAGAGCACAATCAAACCTGCAAAATTCTGTTACTCTCTAGCCAATCTCAATAAAAATAATTTTCGCTTTCTTGTCGGATTCATGTCCTGGTCTGATCTAAATAGTGGGGCTAAGAGGCAGGTAAATTTTAAAGACTGAATCATTTCAGAGGATCTTCAGTAGGTAGGTTTATCCACTAATAATAATCATTATTATTATTGTTGTTGTTGTTACTGTTGTTGTTGTTATTATTATTATTATTATTATTATTGGTGAACTGGATCTTGTGTGATTATGGGGAGATTTTTACAGTTTCTGGTTTTAATAAATTATGTACAATGCTATAAATGTAATATTCTTTTAATATCTATATTGATATATCATGGATGTTTCAATCATTGTTCATAAGCTACCATGAATCTGAATGGAGTTGATTGCATATAAACATAAATTTATTTATGTATTAAATTTATATGCCACCCATTTTGCTGTCCAAAGCAACTCTGGGTGTTAAGTGCCACAATGACAGAATAGCTGCCATAAGCATGTTTTTAATGCACATGATAGACCTTGGTAATAGCTTCCTGTTCCCTGCCTTTGTCTAATCCATTTATAGGACCATCCATGCCAGAACCAACTCCTGCAGAAACAAATTATTTTTATTCATGTGGTTCCTGGGTTATGTATCTGATAAACCTGCCACTAATCATGGAGTAAAATATTACAGGAGAAGGAAGAAAACTGAGGGCCAGCTCCTATTTGGCATGCAGAAAGCCCCAATTTGGTCCTCACCATCTCCAAGCCCTGCATCAATGATGGGTTGCTACTGGTTTGCCCTGGATTGGGAGTGGTGGCGGGAAGCTCCGCCCATCTGCCCAGACATCTCTGCGCACACACAGAAGTTTCCACGCATGCACAGAAGCATTACACATACGCGCAGGCACCCACAAGCAAACCAGTAGCAACTGAAATTGAAACCCACTACTGCCCTGCATCCTAGGAGAAAATCTGCCCCAAATTGTGAGAACTTCTGCAGGACGGTGTTTCCTATATTTGATAATTTAACGTGAGATTGCTGAGATTTTTCTCTTTGAAGAAGGTTATCCCTTCTTTATCCCTTTATCCCAGTTTATAAGATCTTCACATCCAGGTCATTTTTCATTTATCTACAGTGTCCAATTCTGCATTGTACAAAACTTGATACCCTTGAATACGTTCAGTTTAAGCTTATTAGAGCAATCTTTGCAATTCCAAGGATAAGATATATTAGGAAAGCTGTTATACATTTACAGACAGACTTGGTCTCCATGTATGCTAGAACTTTTCAAGCTTTGGCTAAAGTTAACCATTTTTCCATTTTAATTCAAGCTGTTTCAAAAAATTACTTGCAAGCTTCAGTCCCTAAAGATCTTGTTAGAAAGCCCTTGACCATTAGGCCTCAAAAATGTCTGAAGTATTCCTAAGCAACATATCTGAGACAATAATTTTCAAATCAAATTAAGTCTGGTTTCCAACCTTGCAGCACTTGGGATTTTGCAACTTCACAAAGCTTTTGCTTTGGCCAGCCTGGTGCGATACGTTGCTTCTGATGCTCTGCTGGGGCATTACAGAATTACTCCTCTACACAAATGAATATATCTTTGAGGCAGCGGTGAAATCCACTTACTTTTGCTACTGGTTCGGGAACGGGGGTGCGTGGGAACATGCACAGAGGGTAAAAAACAGGACATAATGACGTCCTGGCGGGTGGACGGAGCCTCCCACCGCCACCGCTACCGGTTCGCACGAGCCGGATAGAACCAGCTGGATTTCACTGCTGCTTTGAGGGGACATTTTGAGCAACATATATTTTATTTGTTTATTGTTTATTGTTCTCTTCGCAGGAAGTCCCAGATGACTTTTATCCATCCTATCCTGAAGATATTCCCAGGCAGGCAGAGAGTATGATTTTTATTTATGGCTTTTCCAGTCTGAAGGAAAAGCCTTCAGCTTTTCCTTCAGACATTTATTAAGAAAAAAACATTTATTAAGATGTTTCACCCTGGATGGCCAGTTTTATTTCTCCTCATGCATCATCCACTTCTTTTTGCATTTGAAAAAAATGTATATGGTGGTATATGGTATATACTTTGCAGCTGATTGCTGGTCTTGTGGTTCAAATAAAGACTTGGTTAGATTTGATTTGAAAATGTAAAAGTATATAAAACCAATAAAAAATTATATTCTATTCTATTCTTCCTTGTAAGTCTGTCCTGTCTGGAGAAGATGGAAAGTGTTGTCAACACTATATGAACAAGCCAAGGAAGTACCTTTTCGTGGGGGGAAAAGCACCTGTTATATTACTCTTGTCCATGTTCTTCACACATTTGCTGTTTTCCATCAAGAAAGTCAGATTTGGAAAGCAATTTTTTTAAGTTATATTAAGTCCAAAATAGAATAAGTAAAATAATTTATTAATAAAAGTGGAATTTGTCATGGAATAGTGCAGCAACTGTCCAAATAAAATGGGAGACACACAAATTTGTAGTTTTATATAAATATATTTAGCGTTTATATTTACAGCAGACAAGATAGATACACAGGAACATCACGAGGTAAATCTAAATAGCATACAGAACACACAGAAGAAAAAGGCCTGGGGGAGGGAAACTCCCCCATTACACCCATAGCAACCAATCATAGCACAGATTGCCTCATGTAGGAGCCAGAACTCTCCAACCAATCATCTACAATTGTGTGTTCTGACCCATTGTACACTTAACTTTCCAGCTACTAAATTAAATATTCTAACAGAATTAAAATGCATTTGCAATTTGTATGGCACAAGAGATAAAAGGGGAAGAGCATTATTTTCAGATACCCACAATAGGAAATAGTTTTTTGTAATCATTAGTGTGATGGTATTAGTAGAAAGAAATGTTGAACTGAAACAATTATAGGTACAATTTTGAATCTGGGAAGATATTCAGGTTGGACTTGTTAGCATGTTTAATAGAGAATAATCTCTACTAAACAGTAGAATTTACCTCTGTGTAAACTTAAATAAGATCGTACTTCTAGTTTTTCTGTCCTACTGATGCAATATGTGATAAATACCTTATGTCATGAAAGATCAGTTTCCACAGATCTACAATTATGAGCTGAATTTCAAATTATGGTTAGGAAAGTTGTCTCCTTCCTTTCTCCCACCATCAGAACTGATGGAGCTTATTGGATGAGAAGCAAAACATTTTCTTCTTCTTCCTCAAGGAAAAAACAGTCCATTTGCCTTTTGAAGAAGCATCTTTGAGACAACTATGATCTGGATGACTGAGAATCTCCACAGACAGACAGGAAAGTTCTTATTAAATGTCATAGGTCCTTCTGAAGGCTGCTTCACAATCTTGAGACTTGGCAGGAACAGAAGAAAGATGTATTTGGTTAATCAGAAATGACAAGAGTATCAGTTCTATCCACCATCTCCAAGAAAAAGTCAACAGTCATTTCAAGGAATAATAGAATTTATTAATGGGGATTTCCAGTACGAAATAGGATGGATTTCCTTTTCCACTCTCCGGTCTTTTCAAATAGCTAGGAAAATTCTCGTCAGGCATAATATAAGAGGGAAGCAAAAGGTTATAGGAAAGCAAATAGGAAAGGAAAATCTGAAATTTTGGATTTTTTTCTAGTGTACTGACTCCTCTCATCCTGACCTGTGTTAGACCTGTGCTCCCTTGATTGTATGAAGAACTTGGCATGACTTTCACCCATCAAGTTTTTAAACTACTCTTTGAGGCACATGCTTGTTCAAATACTGGGAAATCCACAGCTGTCCATATAGAGTTCATATATTTCATTTTAAATGGTAAATAAATTGCACTTCCTGAACCGTGGTGCCCTTTGACCACAAGCTGAAGAATTCATGATTATTTTATTTGTCTATTGCTTTCTTGAATACATCACAAGCAGTTCAACCAAGCATGAGGACAAAACAAACACAAATATAAATACATCAATTGTTGGCTCTCCATCAAAGCTCCTGAAAGCCTGTCCAACTTAGAAATAAAGAAGTATGAGCATGAACTTTGAAGTTCTTCAACTTTGAAGTTCATCTGTGGGATAATCTACATTGAAGGTAGTAGATATCTGGATCACTTATATGGCACATGGCAAACCCTCAAAACATTACTTTCACACTACAGTATTTCCATCCTTTTTCTGGATTTGTTTTTCAGCCACTTTTATTACTTTTTCACAATCTATTGCAGTTGCCTTATTGTGTACATTTCTTTTGAATGATCTGAATACTAATCTCACTATTAGTCCAGCCACACCAAAATCTGTTGAGATTCAGGGTATCCCAAGCAGAGGACAAAACGTGTGTGGGTTAGCAGACAGTTAGGGTATCTAGCAAAGTACCAAGGGGTTTCTCAGCTGGCTTCAAAATAACAGTAAGTACCCTTCACCAGTGGTGAAATGTAAAATTTGTTATTACCGGTTTTGTGTGTGGGGGGTAATGTGACTGAGTGGGCATGGCCAACTTTTTTTTTTTTAACTTTTAAAACCATTTTTTCTACAACCTCTTCGGCTGAAGAGGTTGTAAAAAAATGCTTTTAAAAGCCTCTGACGATCCCAGCTGAGCCGCACGATCATCAGAGGCTCTTTTTTTTTTTTACTTTTAAAAGCATTTTTTCGGCTGAAGAGGTTGTAGAAAAAATGCTTTTAAAAATTGAAATGGGAGGGGCATGGATTTTTGCTACCGGTTCTCCAAACCTCCCGCTGCCCTCACTACCGGATCGGGCGATCCGGTCCAAACCGGGAGCATTTCACTCCTGCCCTCCACTCAAGTGCTCTTTACTCATGTGAGTGGAGCTTCGCACGCGAGTGCAAGGGCCCATCGCTTATCTGACTTGGGGAAATTGCAAAAGAAACCAACCATTTAGCTTGGAAGTTCTGAGGAGCACAAATAAACTCCAAGAGGGGATGCGTTGAAATGGGGGATGGAGGAAGGAAGAACCTTATGCTCTGACATCACTTGTGTCATTCTTGAACACCACTTTATAAACAATTGCTTCCTGCTCCACACTATATTTATCTCGCATGTTTATCTTCCATACACTTCATTTTGAAAAATGTTAACGTGCATTTTCGTCTAAACTGTTACATCCCATTGGAACTGATTCAAAATACATCAGCTGTGGTTTATCCATGTACAGTACAGTATATATGTACGTAACTTTGTTGCTCAAAACAGAAAAGCAGATATATACTTACAGAAATTAATCAGTAGCATTTCACCAGCTTTTGCATTTTAAGCAACAAATTCACACATTCAGATTTTCTATCTTCTCTATTTCCCTTCAATGGAAAGATAGCTCTGAATTTGCTTAAGTTATGTTTTTAGTTCATAAATAAAATACTAACCAAGTTAGGGCACATACCGGTAGTAGTGGCATATTTATTTACTTGTTTATTTATTAAATGTATGTACCGCCCATCTTGTCCAGAGATGACTTTGTGTGGTTTACAAACATTAAAACATTATATTAAAAATAATAAAGTAAAAATATAACAACAGGATCCCCCACCCCAAACAGCTATTGGCCAAGAAAAAACGTTAGTATTTCTGTCAGGTCTGCAGCAGGACTGCAAAGGATTAAAAAAATGTATAAATTCCTTCAATTTGAACTCCCCTTCTATTGTCTTCATTAGTATATTAATATATCCAAATTAATTTTCTTTTGGCAACCATATTTTTATTTTAATTAATCCACTTGTATCTGCTTCAATCACAAAGGCCCCTGTAGCAATTTACATATGAAAATTGAAAACCACAACTGGGGGAGGGGAGGAGGAAAGACACACAATAACAACCAATAGGACACCAACACGTAACAAAACCCAGTAACAGTCAATGACATTTCAGATAGTGGAATATAATCCACATTGTCTGGAAGAGCCAGATGTTTAAAGATTTAAGGAAAACATATCAAACCAGGGCCATTGGAGCAGGTTTCAAAAATTTTTACTACCGGTTCTGTGGGTGTGGCTTGGTGGGTGTTGCTTGGTGGGCGTGGCAGGGGAAGGATACTGTAAAATCTCCATTCCCACCCCACTCCAGGGGAAGGTTACTGCAAAATCCCCATTTCCTCCCAATCAGCTGGAACTCAGGAGACAGAGAATAGATGCGGGCAGGGCCAGTCAGAGGCAGTATTTACTGGTTCTCCAAACTACTCAAAATTTCCTCTGCCGGTTCTCCAGAACTGGTCAGAACCTGCTGAAACCCACCTCTGCATTGGAGCTTCTGAGAGAAGACCTTTCTCATCCTGAAAGATGACATTGCTCTTTACTGTAGATGGGACATGAAGTAAGACAGCTGTGATTTGCCATTGTCTTCTTCCAGGATGTTTTACAATTTGCCAATCTAGTTTACACTCTTTGTATTTTCTGGTAGATATCCATCCATGTACAGTACTAAATTGGCCTGATCTTGCTTAGACAGACCCAAAGTTGCCACCTAGCTAACTTAATGAGTATTAGTGCTTCTCGTCATCAGCCTGCGTGCATACATATACCGTGTTTCCCCGAAAATAAGACCCTGTCTTATATTTTTTTGAACCCTGAAATAGGCACTTGGCCTTATTGCCATGCGCTCAAAAGCCCGATTGGGCTTATTATCAGGGGATGTCTTATTTGGGGGAAACAGAGTAGAAATGTTCTTTATGTTCTTAAAAGCACACACATAATAGGGTACACATAGAGAATATCCTGTTTAATTTGGCCCTAACCTTTTAATGCAAACTGTTCAGAGGAATGTGGGCAGCCAATGCTTGTATGGTATTCCAAACGTTTGCCCAACATACCGGTATATGGCAAAGACTGATTTATTCTCAGCTCCATCCATGGATTAACCTAAAGCTTTCAAATAGGTCTGTGCACCAACCTAACTCTTTAGTGAACTGTATGTAGTAGATAAGCTGACTAAAGCAGATTGTTTGTTTTTAACCAAGGCCCTTTCAGAGATGTTTGAAATAACAACAAATTGAGTCTGTCAATCAATGCTGAATTACTTGAAGATGAGAGAGTTTTCCCAGGACTGACTAGATCACAGTCACATCCTTCCCCATCACTGATGACTCTTAACAGCACACATAGCTTTGCACACTGATTTTATCAAAGGCATAGATTAAGCAACTGCATGTGGAGGATTTATCACTATAAGCCTGAAATGCTCAAACAATCCTCACACAGAATTCCCAGATCAGAAAATGAGTCAAAAGGAGAAATGCACCTAGGCATCCCTTCTAATCAATTGAGTGCAATCATGTAAATTAAATAACATTTGAATGTTGCTAAGGCATGTATCAACGTCCGAGACGTCCCATTCAAAGCCATCCAGGCCCGAAGAGTACTTGCTGGAGCCAGCCGGAAGGAACCGGGAACAGGAGGGCTGGGTGTGCTGAGTCCATATAGCCAGCTGGCTAACAGAAGCCAGTAATGCTGGCTAGGAACCTTTTACATGTATTGTTCACCACATGCCGAGCTGAGACTCCAGTAAAGAGACCCCTTCTGCTCACAGTGTGGCTTCTTCTTTTGCTGGCTTGACTTGGAACCTGACAGCATGTATCAAAACTCAGCCGAGTTCCATACCCTGCCATAGCTTTTTTTCTTGATCTATAATGTTTCGTCCTTCTTTTGCCCCATCTTCAATACCAATCCAGTACAGGTAGTCTTTGACTTACAACCATTCGTTTAATGATTGTTCAAAGTTACAACCGCACTGAAAAAACGTGACTAAGGACTAGTTTTCACATTTATGACCATTGCAGCATCCCAGTGGTCATGTGACCAAAATTCAGATGCTTGGCGACTGGCATGGTTGCAGAGTCCCGGGGTCAGGTGATCACTATTTGTGACCTTCTGACAGGCAAAGCTATGGGAAGCCAAATTCACCTAACAACCATTTTACTAACTTAACAACTTCAGTGATTCACTTAACAATTGTGGTAAGAAAGGTCATAAAATAGAGCAAAACTCACTTAACAACTGCCTCGCTTAGTCACAGAAATTTTGGGCTCGATTGTGGTCGTAAGTCGAGGTTTACCTGTATGTCCTAAACTTTAAAGAAAACAATGTTTTTATTCTTGTGCATACCTGAAACCTTGTGCTAAAATCTTGGCCTTTCACCCTATTCTAATAGTCTATGGAGATTCTCAGTCATCCAGGTCCCAAAGGTGCTTTTTTTCAGGAAGCAACTGGATTTCCTTGTTTTTTCTTTGAAGACGTTTTGCTTCTCATCCAAGAAGCTTCTTTAGCTCTGATGGGATGGTGGGGAATGAAAGGATCTGCAAGGAATATAAATCCTTCCATTCCCCATCATCCAGTCAGACCTGAAGAAGCTTCTTGGATGAGAAGTGAATCGTCTTTAAAGAAAAAACAAGAAAGTCCAGTTGCCTCCTGAAAAAGCACCTTTGGGACTCTATTCTAATGTTGCTTTATTCAAAAGTAATGTCTCATCTTAAATTACTCTTACTAATCCAGTAGAGGACAATGGATGCAGCCTTATACTTGGAGCAATCATTCTTATTACATAATAATGTTCACTGGAGCAGGTTGTAAGACATAGTTAAACAGGCTTGTTGAAAAGAATACTATTATATTCTTGTATGATTGATCTAGCACCCAAAGAGATCACTCCATCTTTGGTTTCCCCTTCCTTAACACTGTAGCAATACCAACCAACACTCTGGCAACAGTGATCAAGTATTTCTGCAAGACTAATGCTTTCTGAGTTCCATTCAGGTTGACTGAATGGAAGGTTGACTCAGCCTTCCATCCTTCCGAGGTAGGTAAAATGAGGACCCGGATTGTGGGGGCAATAAGCTGACTTTGTATAAAAAGAGCACCGCTTGGGGGGGGGGCAAAGCCCTACTAAGCAGGTATATACAAAAGTATGAAGGCTATTGCTTAACGCATTGTAAGCCGCCCTGAGTCTCCGGAGAAGGGCGGCATATATATCGAACCAATAAATAAATAAATAAACAATAAATAAATTCACCCGAGAGAGGTTAGCTTCCATCTGTTGCTCAGTTCCTATGCAATCTTATAAAGCCACTTCCAAAGGTGATGCTCATCAGAAAGTTCAATAGAAAGATGGCTGACCAGTGCTCTATCCTACCCTAACCCCATTTCAACCAGTTGGGAGCGTAAAATGGTGAGTTTGACTGTTTTATTTATGTGTTTGTTTTCTCAGATTCATAACTCCCTTTCCCCCACAGCAGAAGACTCTCTACTCAAGTTATTCCCAGCTTACCCAATGAGTCTCCATAGTGAATGATCCTGAACCAAGATCTTCAAGGTCCAACATCTTAAACAGCATACTCAGGGGTGGCTGCTGGGGGTTTGCAGGGGTTTGGGAGAACCTCTAGCTAAGATTCTATGCAGTTCGGAGAACCCCCAAATCCCACTCCTGGTTGGTCCCACCCACCCCACCCCTCACAGGAATCCCCACGCAGCCCATTTTGGATGCAGGTAAGTGCAGGGTGTGCGCAAAGGCTTGGGGAAGGCAAAAAACAGGCCTACCAGAAGTTCAGGAAGGCCGGAAACAGATCAGTTTCTGGCCTCCAGAAGGCCTCTGGCGCTTGGGGAGGCCATTTTCACCCTCCCGGAATGGTCATGTGGCCGGCATGACTAAACGCCAAAGGTGCACGGAACGCTGTTACCTTCCCACCAAAGGTAGTCCCTATTTTTCTACTTAAATTTTTTACATGCTTTCGAACTGCTAGGTTGGCAGAAGCTGGGTCAAGTAACAGGAGCTCCCCTGTTAGGTGGCACTAGGGATTCGAACTGCTGAACTGCTGACCTTTCGATTGACAAGCTCAGCATTTTAGCCACTGAGCCACTGTGTCCCATTTGGGAAGTATACATCTGTGAAAAACTAATTGATATCTAAAATTGAATAGTTTGCACCTTCATCAAATTTCAATTCCTGTCATTCTTTGAAGGAAATCATATAAGTCGTATTGCCAGAAATCTGATGACTAACTGTAACATAGTTATGCTCTGTTAAAGCACCAGACTAGAAACTAGAAGTCGGTGAATTCTAGTCCTGCCTTAGGCATGAAAGTCAGCTGGGTGTCTTTGGACCAGTTACTGTCTCTCTCAGCACAACCGACCTCACAGAGTTATTGTGAGGAAAATAGGAAGAGGAACGTGTGTTTGATATGTTCACCATCTTGGATTGTTTGTAAAAGGAATACATGTGGAATAAACTTAAATAATAAATATAAAGTGGGGAAGAAAAAAATCATGAAATGAGAATATTGGCTAAAATGAAGTCATCACAGATCAAAGCATTGGATGTAATTGTGGCTGGAGACTGTTATAACTTGCTTCATGCCTGACAATTCACACTATCTACAAAGAAATGGCTCCCTTCTTTAAGAAGTGCTGGATTCAGAACTGATGTAAGAATCATGGCAGTCAATAAGAATTTAATCATAAATAACTGGACTACCTTTGACTTTAATGTATAAGTATATATATTGTAAATATGACTATGTCTATATCAGCCCTCCTCTCATCAATTGTTAAACAATTAAGATGGGATTAATTTAATTATTTTTTTAAAAAAAAATTATCATTGAGAAAATATATGAATCATTTCCTGTTCTGTTTTAAAAGAAATCTCATGATTTTTTTTTCTGCTTTTTCTTTTGAAAACATTGACTTTTTTCCTTCTGTACAACCATGGTGGCCAATCAGCCATCTGGACTGATAAACAGCTCATGATAGCATTTAGCTGACCATCCGTGGGGGTGGGGGGAGACATGTTTCCTTCAACTCTCCCTTCCTCTCAGTTGTTCCCAGGAGATTTCCATCATTCCCTTGAAGAGGCAGCTGGCTATCATTTTACGAGGCAGGAAGCAGCAGAGAAGGAAAAGGAGCAGACAAATGACCAAAGGACAAGGCAAATTAAGTGCTGTGAAAGCATGAGGCACTTAAAAGTGTCTCCTCAGGCTTGAGTCAGTTGAGGCACAAAGTGGGAATACAGATATAGGACCATCTGCATATAACAACCATGTAGGTCACTTTATGGAATGCTGCTCAAATATTTCCAAAGATGCTTGCAGGCTCTTCCCCAAATTTCAGCAAGTTCTTCTCAATGACAGATGGGGGCGGGGAGGGGGATGCAGTTAAAGATATAACAAAGGGACACAAATTCAAATATAGGGGATGAGGACTGTGGATATCTTTAGCACACAAATTACTACACTGAAAGAGAGATGAGCAGGTTATCTATCATTCTTATCCTTTTTTATTTAAGAATGAGAACAAGCCAGTTATTTATTTTTTTTAATTTGATTTATATGCCGCCCTTCTCCAGAGACTCAGGGCGGCTTACAATGCGCTAAGCATTAGCCTTCATCCTTTTGTATATTTATACAAAGTCAGCTTATTGCCCCCACAACTGGGTCCTCAATTTACCTACCTTAGAAAGGATGGAAGGCTGAGTCAACCTTGAGCCTGGCGAGATTCGAACCTGCAGTAATTGCAGGCAGCTGGTCTTAATAACAGGGTGCTTTAGACCACTGTACTACCAAGGCTATTTTAAATAACTGGATTGATTTTTCTGGCATACATACATTCAAGACCAGGCTCCCCTATCAGAATCACAATCGATTGTTTGCAGGAGAAACTGTTGGTGGTACCTCAAGTGAAGGCATCTGAGGCTCAGAGATGGTGCTTTTTTTCAGTGGCAGCATCCTTTGAATAGCTTTCTGGATATGATCAGACTTTTGTGACCTCTTTTTTGGAAGAAGCTAAAAACAGTTTTTCCATTGGTGGATTAAGTGGATGTCATCTAGGTGCTGTATATTACTGGTGCATTTAGGCTTTGTTTTTAGAGGTTATTTATTGATGATGATGAAAGTAATGATTTTACCATGCATGTTTTATTTTATTTTTTTCTTACTGTAAATGTTTTAAATAGCTATATATTGTTAACCATGGGAGTCCTAGCAGATTGTGGAATAAATGATAGAAAGAAAGAAAGAAAGAAAGAAAGAAAGAAAGAAAGAAAGAAAGAAAGAAAGAAAGAAAGAAAGAAAGAAAGAAAGAAAAACAAATAAATATTTTCTTAACTTAATAGCTCTTTCCACTAAGTTACCGGTATCTTCTGACTTTCAGAAAATATTTTGCTTATACACTTTTAGAAATCATCTTAACCTTTGTCAGACAGATGCTTCTTTTAAGTTATTTTCTTTCCTCACAGTTCACTCAAGTCAGCATTGCCAAAACCACATGCTTAAACTATATGGAACTCATTAGAATTTCTGTTTTTCCTTCTTTTTGTTTTTTTTTTAAAAGCCTTCTAAGTATTATTTTACATGAGATACATTTTACAGCTAGTAAAAATTTCCTTTAGGTTCCTGTTCTAAACCTGCTTACCTAAAACCCACAAGGAAGAAGATTCAACCAAAGAGTTTGTTCAGTTACTGAGGGCAACCATTCCCACAGGGTAAAACTACTGGACAGTGAGGAAAAAAGCCAAGGTAGCAAATTATTCATTTGATGCAAGTTTCATGAGTACTGGATAATCCTGTGAAAAGGGATGGTATTCAAGGCACCTATCACAATTGATACTATCCTCTCTTTCTTTTGCCACAGTTGTTCTATTTCTATTTTCAGGCCTTTGTATTTTGCAATTTTCTCCATTGAAAAAGAAAATTTAAAGAAGGATCTTGCATCCTAGCATCATGCCTTTACCTCGTATTTTTTGCTTTCATATGGTTACTTATTCAAGTAGATAAGTCTGAGGGTTAAGACACCAGACCACACACCAAGAGATCGTAAGTTCTCGTCTCTCCTTAGGCATAAAAACCAGCTGGGTGATTTTGAGCCAATCATTCTCTCAGCCCAACCCACCTCTTAGTGTTTTAGGGAAAATAGAAGGAATTATGTTCGCCATCTTAAGTTATTTATCAAAATAATAAAAGTGGGATATAAAAAAATATAATATAATATAATATAATTAATATAATATAATATAATATAATATAATATAATATAATATAATATAATATAATATAATATAATATAATATAATATAATAAATATAATATAATATAATATAATATAATATGATATAATTAATATAATATAATATAATACAATATAATACAATATAATACAATAAAATAATATAATAAAATAATAAAATAAAATAAAATAAAATAAAATAAAATAAAATAAAATAAAGCTCAGAAACTATCAAACCAGCTAAAAAGTGTGATGAAGAAATTGTCCTGGCCAATGGCCTACCCAGCAAAGACCTGTTCTGTTATCACTTCAAATATAGCTCAAATAATCCAGAAATAAATCAGCTCAGCTCTTAAATGAAACTGGTATTGCGGTCCAATAATGCTTTTGAACTGATGCAGAACCCTTGTGTACTTTGGTAGCAAAGCCATAATTTAAAACAAAAACATGTCATGGTTATGGTTGAAAATCACCAATATATTTAAATTACAAATTTCTCAGAAAAGATGTTGTGACTGGATTTTTTTTTTTCAGTTACACTTTGTGTGCAATTTTGTCAGAATCATTGTTTAGATACTATCTTTGCCTGTCCTAAGGTTTCCCTGATCAACTGGTGTGGTATCCAAACTACAATCTGAACAGATATGAAGGTACAAGATTCAAGAAGCCTAGCTTAAAAACTTAGTTAGGATTCATATTCCCAATTATTTCTATTACAGCAGTTTTCTTATTTTAGTTAAGGATTCAATAATGCCACACTGTGCTGGGTAACATTCAGAATACAGATTCAAATGTAACCAAAATCTCAAGATAAATTGCAGAACATGTTTATGAAAATAACTAAATAGTGCACTCTTATATATGCCTAATAAGAAGTTAGTAGCATTTGGTTTGTATAAATGAAAATAGAATGCCAAAGTTTACGGGGTGCCAATGCCACCCCTCCATCTAAATCATTCTAAAATGCAAATCTTTACATTGGCAGGAGGTGGCGCCATCTGTCAATCTGGCCTAGGAGTGCCATGTATCATACCCTTGAGCTGGCACTAGGTATATTGGTGAGAAGATTCCCACTTGAACCATAAAAGTAATTGAATTACTTTGGGCCAATTCATGATCTCTTGGCCCAATTTACCTTGTAGGATTATTCAGAAAACACAACAGAACTGGAGGAGTGGGGAGAAATACATACCTCAAACTTCTAAAGGAAAGGTGTAGCAGTAATGGAACATGTTCCCTCACAATTAATTAGTTTTAATGAAAAATCAAATTAAGTTGATTAAATATGTTAATATAATTACTGCTCACAGTCATACTACTACACACACTCATTACTGATTGATAATAATTCATGGAACAGCTCTGCAAGGAGCTGAATATGGCCCTTAGACTTCAGATTACAAACTCTTGTAGCAATTCAAATACCTTTTTTAAATTGCTGAGAAAGTAACTTAAAGCTGACTCTCAGGATCATCTAACTTCATCCTATCTTATTCCCAATATCAACTTGGCAATATACATGGACAAGAAAAATCTGCCGTTCTCTTTAACTCACTGGGGGGCGGGGGACCTGCAAGCAGTATAATACAGAGATATAGAAAGCAGACTCTGTCAACACTGTAATCACAGTTTCGTAGTCTATAATCCTGAAAAATGAAACTACATCATACCACCGAAAGCTGAAGACTGCTGTGGGAGTTGTTTGAGCTTAAAGGTAAAGGTAAAGGTTCCCCGCGACTCGCACATATGTGCTAGTTGTTCCCGACTCTAGGAGGTGGTACTCATCTCTGTTTCAAAGCCGAAGAGCCAGCGCTGTTCGAAGACATCTCCGTGGTCATGTGGCCGGCATGACTAAATGGCAAAGGTGCACGGAACGCTGTAACCTTCCCACCAAAGATGGTCCCTATTTTTCTACTTGCATTTTTTACGTGCTCTCGAACTGCTAGATTGGCAGAAGCTGGGACAAGTAACGGGAGCTCACCCCGTTACGCAGCACTAGAGATTCGAACCGCTGAACTGTCGATCGACACGCTCAGCATCTAAGCCACTGAGCCACTGCATCCCTTTGTTTGAGCTTATATTTCCTAAATTATGATTCTCTTTATAAAGGAAATTATAAATAATCACAATAACTGCAACTGTGGATTTAGATTTTGCTTTTACCAACCAGCACTAGAAATATATTTCAGGGACTGTGTCACTTACTTGTGGTTGGTTGTCTTAGTTAGCTGGTAAATGGTGATTGCATTTTTGTTGGCATCTGGCTTAAAATTTCCATTTCCATTTTTAAAAACTGAAGGGAAAAAACTTACCTGGAAGAATTCCTTTGTTTAAAACAAAGAAAAACAAAACCCAAACAAACTAATCGTTCCTCTTGAAAACTAGTTATAAGTTAATGATAATTCCACTTTGGGCAGGAAGGAAAAGTTTAGATTTGTGTCCCTGAGTGAATCAGGAGAATGTTAATTACAGAGTTTTCTGTTACTCAAGACCAGTTTACAATCTAAGTTCCTTTTGGGAGACTCAAATTCCACAAGGACACTTAAGAATATTTCTGCAGAAGAATGCTTCATTTATAAATCTCAGATAACTTTGGACGATTGTTTTTTGGCAAATAGTATGTGGGGCAATACAAAGCCAATGCATACTGTTATGTATTCTTTTAAAACCAATATTTTAGTTATATTGAAATATGCTGAAGTGGCAAGCTATTGCAAATATAAAAGGTTACCTCACACAACTTTTTCTGACTAGTTTAAATTATGGTTTCAATGTTAAAGTTGTTCAGTAAGTGAATGGATCCAATGAAACTTTTATAATTAAAACCAGAACAAGACATCAAAATATTTATATAAATGTTTGTCTCTGTGCCCTATATTAATCCCTGCATTTTTTAAAATATTCTAGAAATTAAAAGAAAAAATGAACCCCTGCATTGTATTGAACATATGTCAAATTTCAGTTTTGACAACAGCATTACAATTCAATCTAAGGATTTTTCTGTATCAGACCTATGTTATAAAAGCATAGTTTATCCTGTTTGGTCAATAACAATGTCAACAATCCATGTCCAGAATATTTTTTTATAATAGCTAAAGGAAGCATGTTTCCTTAATTACTAGGCAGTAGTCAGGATCTGTCATATTCATTAGGTACAATGGGCTGGGCTACAATTATTTTATATGCAAAACAGTTTTGTTAGTGATTTGCAATAAGGCATGATTTAATTTGGTCTAAATATTGGTCAGATATGTGGCTCTGATAAATCTCCTATCTTGAAGATAGTTTGATCTACTGGGAAGGCACCAAGCTAGAAAAGAGGAGATGGTGAGTTCTATAAGTAGTCCTCAATTTATGACTAATGACGATCACAGAATGAGTGCTTTCTGACCTGTAAACATTCCAGTTATTGCAAAATGTTACGCCACCACCTCTGCAGGCAGCTGATCATAATCTGGGTGTTGGCACCCTGTTCACATGTATAATTGATTGCCAAGTGCCCCACAATCATGTGATTGTTATTTGCAATCTTCTCTGCTGGTTTCCTCAGAAAGTGATTGGGGAAGCCAACAAGGATGGTTGCAGCTTGCAGACACTCCTTAGCTCTGGCAGGCAACTCTTTGAGAGTGAAAGGGCTGCCTGCAGGGATGGAATCTCAGCTGGGAGGGAATCTCAGGTCCACATGGAACTGAGATTTTCCCCACTCTTGCAGGCAGCCTTCAGAGGAGTTTTCTTCCATACACAGACAGGTGCTAAACTCGCCAGGCAGCTCTTTTGCTCTGGCTGCTTAATAACCACTTAAGATGAGATTACTTAACAACCACAACTGGGAGTACCAAGATTGTGGTTGTGAGCAAAGCAATCATGTGGATGTCTCACTTAATGACTGCTTCACTCGACGACTGAGGTTTTGGTCACCTGATCTCAGTTGTGATCCTATGGATTACATTTGTGTGTCTGTAAGCCACCTAGTGCAAGGGTCACCAACATTTCGGACCTCAGGGATCACTAAATTCATAACTGTAAATCCCGTGGACTACTAATATGGATTTTTAAAAGATAAATAGTATTTAGTGCAATATAAAAAATGCAAATAATTTTTCTGCAGACCACCAAAATTTTCTCACAGACCACCAGTGGTCCATGGACCACCAATTGGTGACCGCTGACCTAGAGTAGCCTCTGGTGAAATAGGCAATATACAAGTTTAATAAATAAATAAAAATAACTGTTCCTGCCTTAGGCATGAAAGCAAGCTGGGTCACCTTGGGCCGGTCACTCTTTCTCGTTCCAACTCATCCCATGGGGTTGTTGGAAGAAGTATTAGATATGATTGCCACCTTGAGTGATTTATACAAATAATAAAGACGGGGCTTTAAAAATCTAAGAAAAATACTGACCAGAGTTTGCACAAAGCTCTTGTTTCCCACATTCAGAAGAGAAAGGGGTTTGTTGCACATTGAAAGGATGCAGGGACTTTTTCCCCTTCCCTTCATTCAGGAAATACAAGAAGGGATTCTTTGAGTCTGAAGTTGCCGTGGCTCAGGCACGTTGCGAGAAACTACAGGTTGGTGTTACATCTGAAGCCAGCTTATGCATACAGTACAATGTCGGTGATTTCATGTTTGCATCCTATCTAGCTATTCCATTAATGGAACTCACCAGATGAAAGGATCATAAGCTCTCAAATGAGGGGGGGGCATGAGAGTGTAACAACATAGTTAATGATAAATTTGAATGCCTCATTTCTTGTTATTTTCCTTAACTGAAAGTGTTTGAATGGCAGTGCAAAGGTTTCCATCTATCGCAAAGTAACATCTGAAGAATTGTTCTGTTACTACGCAGTGTGATTTCATGTCGGACTTATCTACTTTGAGCAGGCAAAACCAGAGCATTTTGATTCCCTAATTCAAGTTTAGGAATGATTTAAGTGGCTGGGTAGCATATTGATTAAGCAAGGCTTTATGCTACCTTGGTAAATGTGAGCTGGGTGTGCATTGAAGGAAAAGATCAAAAGAGACAGAATTTACATAACTGCAAATCTCTAATCTCCAGTGGCTGCAGTGAAATTCAGCCCAATACATGGCCGAGATAGAAACAGGGAAGTAAGATAATAAAATGAAATGCAGGGGAAACGATAAAAGGCAGAAAGCTCAGCTCCCGAAGGGAACAGCTGTGTCTGCTAATCCCTCCTGGGCTGCTCCTTTTGGATCTGCCTTCCTTCCTTCCTTCCTCCCTCGCTTCCTTCCTCCGGCCTTCTCTAATAGCTCCCTTGTTCCTTGTGGATAAAACCAGTCCTTTGTGGCTCCTCTCGGAACAACATTAAAAACAGGAATAAGGAAATTGTAAACAGGAGGCTTTTGGCCTACAGGCCAAGGCACACACAAGCCTCTGAGGCCTACTTCATGCTAAGCAAAGAAACAGATCTTTGTTGCTAAAAAGATTAGGGCGGCAGCATTTCTGAGACGCTGTTCAGGCATTCAGCTGGCCTGAAGGAGGGGCATTGTAAAGAGATACCTCCATTATGTGTCTCCCAGCGGAAATCATTCAAACTCTTTATGCCATCGGAGTAATGCGATAGTGTGGGAGGACTGAATGAGTGGAGAAGCAGAGGACCTGGTCTGTTGAAAAGGTTTGGGGAGGGGGGGTTGGTTTTTTTTTAGCCAGCTAAAGAGATGGTGATGTAATTATCTTAACTACAAGGGTAAAATAGATGGAAATTAGAGCCCCTCCTTAGTCCTTCACTGATGTACCAACAAAGTTAAAGGACAACAAGGCAAGTTGAAAGTTAGCATACGGACCTCAGTCTGAAATAAGCTATAAAAGTAGATAATGCTGATCAGGGCTGTGATAAATTTGAACCAAAGGTGTGAGCTACTGCAAGAGCCATGTGGATGGACTGGGTATGTGATAGGAGAGAGTCCTAAAAACACAGGAATGGGCTTTTGCACATCAGCTTCATTGTCTTTATTATTTACCACGCAATGCTCCACAATGCCTCTTGATGCTGCAAACACAATCTATTTGTAACATTTATTGGGGAGATTAGCACTGTTTGCCACTTCTCTCCTTGTTTGCTTTTGCAGTCTAAATTCATTGCAGTAGTAGAACAGTAAATACTGTGCAAAATGAAGAGTGAGGAAACGTACTACATGTTCCTTTGAATGTATTGCATTCAGCAGCTTAATAGAAATAACTGAAGTTGGTGCTGTTCAGAGTTTAGTTAACACCCCCCCTCCACACCCACTTCATCTCCTTTCTCTAACCTCACAAGAACAATGCTGTTACAACATTATATGCTTCCATGGACTCCCTTGCTGTTTTCCAGAAGTTAAAAGTCGTGTATACATTTTTTACTTATAATTTTCATGTTCAAGTCTGACCTCTTCACTCAATCTTAATCATAGCCAATAAAGCAACTGTCAAAATAAGATGGAAATTGTATGACTGGTTGCTGAGCTATAACCAATAATCAATTATGGTTTGCTTTTATCTCTTCCCTTACCTTTCCTGCAAAGAGCCCAGGATACTTCACAGCATCTATTTTTCTGACCTTTGACCAAAGCAGAATGACAAAAATCATTTCATTGTGCTACTAAGTTGTATCTAGCCTCAAATATTGGCAGCTAAATGTGCGGCATCCATTTCACATGAATTATGTTTCATTCATGAATATAAATAACTATCACGTATTCTGAAGTATTCTGTACAATGGACAGGCATCTTTCAAGCAGTTAATGTTTTGACTGTGTCCCAGAAAACTGTAATCTATGAAAGATTTGGTGCCACTTTCAAGAACTTCAAAGGTTCCTAGTACCCAATGGCCAATATTGATGTGTGGGAAAAAAAATTGCATGTATTTGCAATATTGCAAATTGTGAAAAATAATTACAAGCTTAGGTTTAATTTTAATGGAAAGTAAAAACAAATGCAATAAAAGTAATAAAGTAAAAGTAATAAAAGTAAGATTTATTCACTAATTTGGTGGATGTGGACTTCATTATTAGTAAATTGCAATACTTTTCCTGGAAAAAAAATATGCTGTCCTATAGTTGTGCTTTAAAATTTGTTGCGACGAGGCCATAAAGAGTGTCTCAAAAAACAGTGCTAAGATCCCCCACTCTCAGAAGTAACATGGATGATAGCTACTCTTTTTCTGTTATGGCTACCTATCTTTGAAACTCCTTTTTCAAAGAGGTTTTCTTGTGTTCTTTTCAGCGCCAGTTTTGCTCTTTTATTTTTCCAGACCATTTAGTTGTTTGCATTTACACTGGACTATATTTCTTCCATTTGTTTTATTATTGATACTTATTCTGTGTTATACATCAATAATTTACATAAATGTGATGCCAAAATGATTGCACTTAGTCTGGCATTCTAATCTTAGTGAACATGTTCTGTTCTTGTGGGTCCCTCAGAATGAGAAAAAAAAGTCCACACAGCCAAGACCAGGAGAAAAAATATTAGTCTTATTGTCAGACAATAGGAACATTCCTTGGTTTCTTTGGAAATTGAAACTCTAAAGAGGTAGGAAGGAGACGGATGTTGATGCCAGTTTGAAATTAAAAAATATTGTAGATATTGGCTGGGTAGCAGCAGTTTTAAAAGCGTCTTGTTTCAATTGGAGTTCCATGGAAGTCAGAAAAGATTGATCATGCTTTAACCAAGCCATGAGGTTTATGCCTCTTCCTATCAAGTTCCCTTGCTCCTCATATATCCACTATGTAAGTCATCCTGTTCACAAAACAAGTAACAAAACTGATCATATAATTCAGGATCATTAGTTACAGTGGTGGGTTGCTACCGGTTCGCCCAAGATCGGGTGAACCAGTAGGTGAGGCGGCGGGAGGCTCCATCCACCCTACCCGCCCATCTCTGCGCATGCGCAGAAGCGTCACACACATGCATGAGTGTGCACACGCCCACGAGTGAACCGATAGCAACGGGATTTGAAACCCACTACTGATTAGTTACCTTTCTTCAGTCGGTTCCCACAGATACTTTTTTGCCACATGACCCATGTTAAGCATAGTATCTGGCTAAGAAAAATATAAGACTTATTTAATTCACCCAAGGGAAATAAACTTAATAATAGATAGGGTATTTCAATTATTATTAAAGAATACTTCAATAAATATAAAATATTGATGCAATATAATAAATAAAAAAATATAATAAATTCAATATAAAA
The DNA here is from genome assembly GCF_059756535.1 of Pantherophis guttatus. NCBI lineage: Eukaryota > Metazoa > Chordata > Lepidosauria > Squamata > Colubridae > Pantherophis > Pantherophis guttatus. The sequence goes on from NC_142064.1 coordinate 189,019,559, forward strand.
TAATTGAGAGCCAGTTTGGTCTGGTGGCTAAGGCACCAGGTGAGTTCTAGTCCAGGGGTGTCGAACTTGATTTCATTGAAGGCCGCATCAGGGTTGTGTTTGACCTCTGGGGGCTGGGGGGCATGGCTGGGGGGCATGGCCAGATTGACATCACTCATTAAGGCTCCGTTTTCAGGTGCGATGGCCTGCCCGGACTCTGTTTTCGGCCATGATGACCTCCTGCAGCCCTCTGCCAGCGAAAACAGAAAATGGAGAGAACAGAAAACAGAAAGCCTTCGTGGCTGAAACCAGAGCCTGGGCATGCTGCACACGGCCTCCCTGAGCTCCGTTTTTGCTGGCAGAGGGCTGCAGGAGTCTGTCATGGCTGAAAACAGAGCTGAGGAGGGCCGGACATGGCCCTCCCAAGCTCTATTTTCACTGGCAGAGGCACCATAGGCCAATCCTTCGCTGTTTCCAATGTGGGCTCGTGGTCCAGATCTAAGCATCCCATGGGCTGAATCTGGCCCGTGGGCCTTGTGTTTGACACCCCTGTTCTAGTCCCATCTTAGCCATGAAAGCCAACTGAAAGCCAGCTAGGCCAGTCTCTCACTCTCAGCCCAACATATCTCACAAGGCTGTTGTGGGGAAAATAGGAAGAGAAGAGTGCATTGGATATGTTCAGTTTATTACTTGTAAAAATAATAAAGGCGGGATATATATAAAAATAAAATTATCAGTATCACTACCATGTAAATAATTGTAAATAATATTTCAGTGCAAAATGTTTGTTACATTCATCACCTAATTTAGAATATTAATAATATTAATATTTAGAATATAAATAACAGGAACTCCCAAAACTTCTGCTATTAGTTACTTATCTTCCTATGCTTACCCAGGAAAATGGAATAACTGACCAATTCCTTTTGCCTGGAAACACTAAAAGTCCTGATATCAACAGGTACTATTATCTTATTGATTATTGATCTCGTTAAAGTTAAGCACTCATGGGTGAAATAGGCTTAATGTAAGTGTAACATATGAGGATAGTATTTGAGCACCACAATTCCAATTACATGAATCCCTTCCCCAACCAGATATTTTTCAAATGAGTTAGGATTATAGAATATCATGCTGGCTAACAATTCTGAGTCTTGTGGTCCTAATGCAACTGAAAGACATTATATTACAAAGACTAAAGTATATTCTTGCCTTGCACTTACTACATTAGATCGTTCACTTGTAGCTTTTGGTAGAACAGTAGAAAGTTGTTTTGCTTTTCTTCTGCTGTGCAAACTATCTTACTTTTATTAAAGAATAATATAAATACATTTTAACATGTGGTCTCAACTGAATTTTCATATGACCCAATAGACAATGTTCCTTCCATTCTGCTCCATGATGTGGTCTGGATTATGGTTTATGGTTTACTCTAATGGAAGATGAAAGGGAGAAAATGGATTAATTCACTGATGCCAAGTCGTCCATTGCCAAATACACTGTAAATCAGAAGGAACTTCACTTCTCTGGCTATTCAAATTGAGCAGCTGGTTGCTGCTGGGAAGATGATTTTCCACTACTATAAAGAGCATCTTGGGAACTACAACTGCATCTTTGAAAACGTTTTTCAAAATTTATACTATAAATTTATACTGCAGAGTATCATTGGATTCTATCTTCATTTCAAAGTTTTTCAACATTTACATAACACCCTTGGGAGAAGTCATTTAGAGATTTATGATGTGATAATGTCAATACATTGTACTAACTGTGTACCTTTATCACAGTTCCAGTTGAGGCAATGGAATCTCTGAACAGGTAGATTCACGATGGGGCTAAACATGACCAGTAAATTAAAACATAATTTTATTTATTTAATTGTATTCCACCTTTATTATTTTTACAAATAACTCAAAGTTGCACACGTATTCAACATACCTTCCTCCTCTTATTTCCCCCACAACAACCCTGTGAAGTGAGTTGGCCTGAGTGAGAGTGACTGGCCCAATATCACCCAGCTGGCTTTCAAAAATATGTGGGACTAGAACTCACAGCCTCCTTTTTCCAGCCTGGTGCTTTAACCACTAGAGCAAACTGGCTCAAGTATAAGGTTCAACATGACCCAGATGGAATTGAACTGCCTCAAATGATCACGATCATTCTAGAGTTCTATTCTAGAGTTATTTCTGCATCTAAGGAGATCCAAAAAGGCGTCTACCAAGGAATACCTAGTAACAACTCAGGCTAACATGCTAGATGTAACTTTTTCTGGAGAGAAGTGACCCTGGGCACAGTTTCCTGTTTTGTTAAAATGACTACTTTATCTAGTGTCCTATGCTGATTGAATTATCATCTAAGGTATATTTATTCCACTTTTCTACTTACAAAACACTCAATAGATGAAGCTGTTTTTGAAAAGAAGTCAGAAACTTAAATTATCTGGATGGGACCTAAAGCCAACCTCCTCTGTTCCAGTCCAGCTAATGATCCCCAGCAATTAGTTTAGTGTCCTATTGCCCCTTATACCAGAAGTGACATGTCCTGCATGTATTGAAAGAATTTCATTGCCTTCCCATCCATCTCTGAGGACCCTTCAAAGCGCTGGCAGCTTAGAGCAAAGCTATCAAAAGAAGTCTACTCCATACCAATCTGTCTTTGTGCTGATGGTTATCTGTTGGCAGACAGACAGCCCTATCCTCATTTTATATTGCCATCCAATGTAGCAGAATAGTTTTAAGGACACCTACTCCAGGAATAAAATTGCCATTGTGACTCTTAATTATTTTGCGGCTTCCACCAAATTGACATGATTTACTTTGTCCGGTTTGTTGATACAAAATATATATGAACTCTTCTTCCAAATCTAAAATCAACTTTAACTGGTAGCAAGGCCCCTTTTGTTCTGGTTTCTGTTGCACTCTTTCCCAATCCTCTCGACCTGTCATCCAGCTACTGTTGTCAGAGGAGTATTGTCAGACTAATTTAGATTGAAAACATCTCACAGTAGGGATCCTTCCTCTTGCATTTTAACTCCTGTCCTCTGTTTCCAAGCTCAATAAAAAGGTGCAACAGAAGTAAGAGATAAAATAGTCATGAAAAGGAAGTGACAGTGGAATGTTTTTGAAAAGGATGCAAGAATGAGGTGGGAAATTAGATAATAATTACAGGAAAGCTTTCCCAGCAACATCTGGAATGACTGAGCACTTCACATTATATTGTTTCCTGGCAACTAATGAAAATGCAGAATGCTGGCAGGATTGAAGAATATTCTCAATATCTTGATTAGAAGATATCTGGCTAGCATGCAAGTTGAATCCCATTCCTATTGCGTTTATCTTCAGTGTGCCAACACATGGAAGCCCTGTCTAATCCTTTTTTTTTTTTTTTAATTTGATTTATATGTCGCCCTTCTCCAGAGACTCAGGGCGGCTTACAATGCGTTAAGCAATAGCCTTCATACTTTTGTATATTTATACAAAGTCAGCTTATTGCCCCCACAAACTGGGTCCTCGTTTCACCTACCTTAGAAAAGATGGAAGGCTGAGTCAACCTTGAGCCTTGGAGAGATTCGAACCAGCAGTAAATTGCAGGCAGCTGTGTTAATAACAGGGTGCGTAGACCACTGTACTATCAAGGCTCCTTGGTTACACAGAAGTAAGTCATTTTTCCCTCAGTGGAACTGATGTCCAGTGAATGCACAGCTGCAACCTTCTCTCTGTATTAAGTAGTTTAAACCTAAACTTAAATAAGGAAGACAATGTCTTATTGTTATTATTATTAATAATTTAATTATTAATCAATTATTAATCTAATTATAACTTAGTTGTATTTATTTGATCAATATCTTAGTGTCTCCTCGAAGTTCAGATGTCAAAGGCACAGAAACTCTGTGAGGCTCTTTGAAAAATAAGTATGTATCCCTAACACCACAAAGTTGAAGATGTTGGCAGCAACAATGAAGACAATCTCTCTGTGCGATGCTGGAAATGATGTTATATTCCCATAAGTCTCCAGAGTGTTACTATATTAAGTGACATTTCCAGAGCAAGGGCTCCAAAGCGTATATGAGATAGGCAGAAATTAACAGACTAATGTCCTTCTATAAATACCTTTTTGGGCTAAGAAAAACCTAGATTTCTGCTTGGGATCCTGATATTGAAAGAAGAAGGGAAAAAAAATAACAGGGCTAACGTCCATTGCAATTTGGTGTATAGGTTAGGGCACCAGGCTGGGAGGCTGGTGAGTTCTAGTCCCAGCTTAGGTGCACAAAATCAGCTGGGCAACCTTGAGCCAGTCATTCTCTCTCAAGTCTAGGAAGAAGGCCATGGCAAACCACTTCTAAAAGTTTTACCAAGAAAACTATAAGAACTAGTCTACACAGTTGCCAGGAGTCAAAACTGATTTGAAGATGTACACAGAGCATCCATTAGGAAATTCCCAGCTTATTCAGCAATTAATCTTTTAAAAACATTCCAATTCAAAATCATCTACCTTCTTTGGTTCTACCTTTTATTCTTTTCAATTGTGAAGATAAAAATTTTGTTCAAGTCTCCTTTGAATCAAGTTAATCTCTTGGTATCTTCGTGGACAGCTGTCTTTGAAGTTTTTCATGCAACTTTACAGAAACACTTTGCCACTTTTTCTTTCCTTCTGGAATGTTTTTGAGACTTCCCATCTTGACCTGCTTCCTTTTTTTTTTTTAAAGAACCTTTATTTTCTCCACCATAATCAAAAGACCTTCTGTTTAACTGATGACTTTCTTGGTAGACTCCATCCCAAATACCTGACCAACAGGATGCAATGAGATTTTTCTCCCATCCTTTTTATGCACATTGAAGGGACACACAAGATGTATGCCCTAGAAGTTCTAACTAGATCTAAAAGGATAGCAGGTATTGCTGTTTAATTAATGCCAAGAACTATGAGGTGATCTTGTACCTGAGATACTTAGAGGTGATGCAGTATAAATAGGAACTGAAGAGTATTCTTCCCTATGGGGTCTCCAATCTGGCACCTCCAAAAGCATTAGCATGAAAACTCTTCAATTGCCACCTTTCTGGCTGAAAAGTTGGAATCATTTCTGGAAGATTCCAGATTGGGGAAACTGTTCTACAGTAAGAACACTGCTCAGCAACAAGTCTCCAGGGCACACCCCTTTATACAGAAGCTAATTCACATTTCCAATAAAAGGTTGTGTTTATTTAAATAAAATAACACAGCAATTCTCCTTGCAGTTAAAAGAACTAAAGATAGAAACACATTCCTCTGATTACAGCACTTCCTGGCACCTGCCTCTGGCTGAGATTTGTTCTGGCGTAGAGGAATGAAAACAAAGCAAAACACAAAACCGACTTGATAAATGAGAGGGATATAAAAGGAGAGGAGTGGATTTGTGGCTTTCACCAAAGATATAGAGTGAAGTGAAGGCAGTTGTTGTTTCAGGTGTCTTCCTGGGAAGCTGCTTTCTTAGAATCTGGAAATGACACGTGTTCGTCAGAAAAGCATGTCAACAGAAAAAGCACCACTATAACATCTCATCTCGATCCTCTTGTACTTCCTGAAGACACTATAGTTCCTGGGAAAGAAATCCAGAGGGTAAAAAGAAAGCGAGATGAAAAGACTTTACCATATATGTTCTGAAGCACTGGACTGATTAAATCATTATCTTAAGCTTGCTTCCTAACTAAGAGGCTGGGTGGGTATTTAGGACTAAATACTAAATGACATCATCAATAAATACATCAAACTCCTGGATTTACATTGAGATGCCCATCAGTACCAATGCACCAACAGACATTATCCCTACCACACCGGACTGAATGATTGACAAATGCCTGTGTAGATAGATGAATGGATGGATGGATGAATGGATGGATGGATGTACATTGTTACTTTAGCAGTAGGAATTAAAAGCTTGCTTCAAAACTAAATAACAATTCTGAGCATTGTAAGCATGACTGCAAAATAAAAATTGCAGGGCTATGCAGCCCACTGCTCTGTATACCCCACCTGCCAAGGAAGAGACAAAGGTAAATGATGGAGAGGTTAGATAGCAGCCTGGGGAGTTGATTGGTTATGGTGAGCAATCTTTGGGGAAAGGAGTATTTTATGATATGTAATTCTTCCCATACCAGTTCTTACCTGGGGATATGCCTTACAACATTTGATGCCACAGCATTCTACATATTCATAATTCCAAAACTATCAAAATAATCCATGACACCAGTACTACACGACACACCTGACCTAACCAAATACACTAAGATCAAAATAATCAGATGTATGAACCGCATCAATTTCTTCCTCACTACCTAGATAGACAGCAACAAATCAGAAGAACACTGATAGGATCATCACTCTAAGGACTCATAGCAGTGACTCTAATGAAGTCTCTAGAAACTATAGCACTCTCATGCGTTCACCCAAAATTATATGGATTCAATATGTAGTTGTTATCTTTGTCATAATAAAAAAGGAACAACTAAAGAACAACATGAAACTCTTAACAACATCTTCAAAGGAATAAAATTCACAGGTGAAGAAGAAAATAAAGCACTATCCTTTCTGGATATCCTCATCAATAAAAGAAATAATAGAAAATTAGAAATGCAAGTCTACAAAAAAAATCAGCAGTAACCACCTAACCTGGTGTAGATATCAACTTGACAGGTTCATAGTTTCCTGGTCCCTCCTTCTTCCCCTTTTTGAAGGTAGGGACAATATCCTCTTCTGAAACCCTTTCAGTTCTGCTGAAATCTGCAAAGTCCCCTGAAGATGGGCTCCAGCATGAATCTGAAAGCTCAAAAGACAAAGTCTCTGGTCCCAGTGACAGACCCAAATTGGATCCTGAAATAAGGGTTAGGTTCAGGGGTGAAATGCTCCCGGTTCGGACCGGATCGCCTGATTCGGTAGTGATGGCGGCAGGTAGTTCGGAGAACCGGTAGCAAAAATCCCTGCGGCCCCCCCCCACACACACACACACGCACACCATGCCCAGCTGAGCCGCATGATCATCAGAGGCTTTTTTTTTAACTTTTAAAAGAATTTTTTCTACAACTTCGTCCGCCGAAAAAATGCTTTTAAAAGCGAAAAAAAAGCCTCTGATGATCACGCAGCTCAGCTGGGATCATCAGAGAGACTTTTAAAGCATTTTTTTCTGCAACCTCTTCCGGGAAAGAGGTGGTTAAAAAATGCTTTAAAAGTCTCTGTGATGATCCCAGCTGTGTTGCCTGATCGGCAGAGCCTTTTCAAAGCAATTTTTTGCATTTGCAGAAAAAATGCTTTGAAAAGTTTTTTTTTTTTAAAGTTGGCCACGCCCATCCAGTCACATTACCCCACACACACACCAAGCCATGCCCACAGAACCGGTAGTAACAAATTTTACATTTCACCCCTGGTTAGTTGCTGCATAGTATATAAAGAGAAAGTGTTGGGGGATGAAAACCTTATTGAATGCGTTTGGCTAATCACCACACTCCTGGGAAGATCCAGTTGGACCTGGCTCTTCCCTTAGGCATTTGGGCCAGGAGGTTAGATGAGTTCTGCTAGTAATGCTGCTTTTATTACTTGAATGTATTGTTTTAACTGTGGGGATAATGGTTTAGATGTTTTATCTGGAAGACAATGGACATCCGGCAGTCTCATATAAAGTTTGAAGATAGTCACTACTGGGACTCTCATCAAAAAATCACTCACTGACACACCCTTCATAATCTTGAAAGTGATTCTCAGGTTTCTTTGATTTGTGGCGGTCCAAGCATATCTCTCAGAATTCTATGGCAAGGTTGCTTCACATCAAGGAGGCTGTGGATTATCTTCTAAAGCACGGGTATCAAACTCGCAGTTGTCACGTTGCTGTCACATGATGTTTCGTTATGTTTTTTCCAGTGGTGAAATCCAAATTTTTTTACTACCGGTTCTGTGGGCGTGGCTTGGTGGGCATGGCTTGGTGGGCATGGCAGGGGAAGGATACTGCAAAATCTCCATTCCCACCCCACTCTGGGGTGGTAGTTGCCGGTTCTCTGAACTACTCAAAATTTCCACTACCGGTTCTCCAGAACCTCCATGGCATAGGACCTAGCTATCTTCGAGACCACCTGCTGCTACCGACGACCTCCCATCGACCCGTGCGCTCCCACAGAGAGGGCCTCCTCGGGGTGCCATCAGCCAAACAGTGCAGGCTGGTGACCCCCAGGGGGAGGGCCTTCTCTGTGGGGGCACCTACCCTCTGGAATCAGCTGCCCCCAGAGATAAGGAGAATCCAAGACCTCAGTGCCTTCCGTCATGCCCTTAAAACCCATCTTTTCAAGCAAGCCGGGCTGGCTTAAGAAGAAATTTTTAAATGTTTTAATTGGTAGTGAGTTTTAATTGGGCCAAATTTATATATCTTTTAATTGTTTTTTAATATTTGTACTGCATGTTTTTTAATTCTGGCTGTACACCACCCTGAGTCCTCAGGGAGAAGAGCGGTATAGAAATTCAATAATAAATAAATAAATAAACCTGTCAGAACCTGCTGGATTTTGACCCTGTTTTTTTCCCTTCGCGAAGCGCTGGGGTGGACATGACCTATGCATGACGCATCCGGCCCACAGGCTGCCAGTTTGACACCCCTGTTCTAAAGGGAAAGCCTACAAACTCTTCCTGAGTTGCACTGACCTTGAGTGCATTTTGACTTTGGGGGGTCACATGTTTTCACATGTTGATCTGGTCAAAAAGAGTTTTATTTATTTATCAAACAAATATAGGATATCAAATCAAGAAAACTTACAATCATCAATCAGATAACAGTATAATATAATACACAGAGATGAAGAAAGTTTCCTTGACCCAAGCTTTCTTTCATTTCAGGTAATTCTCTCTTAACAATCATTCATACAGCAACCATTCAAAGTTACAAAGTCATTCCCCTCTCGTCATCTCTGCTCTTTTGACCTGTTCTTTAGTCCCCTACTCCCCCTATTGCCTCAGTCTCTCCAGTTGACCTTCACCATCCTCTTCCTTCCACTGCTGATGAGGTGCGTCCAGTCAAAGCAGCTGCTGGCCCTTTTACAAGTCCCTGCAAGGCTCCCCAAGGCCTCAGAGAGGACTCATGCAGGGCTGGCAGCTGACTTGACCAGGCATGCCTTGCAGCAGTGAGAGGAAGAAGGTAGCAAAGGCGTGTTGGGGGTGGTAGGGGTAGGCAGAGAAGTGCAGGACAGTCAAAAGGGGTAGGCAGAGATGTGGCAAGGTGGGTGGGAGATGAAGTGTATCTATGGACATGAAAGTGGGCAGGGGGCCATGGTGGCTCACATGGTAAGACACTGAGCCTGCACTCCACTGCGGTTGACAGCTCGGCATCTTGATTCCCGTGAGCAAATAAACCATGTAGAGACAAGAAAGGAGTCTCCCCCAATTGCCTACTGGCATTCAGGCGTCCCGTGGGTAAGATAACACTGCACAAAAAAATTCCTTTCACAGGCAGCCACTTTGGTGATCCCTGGCTAACACGTGCCATACGCTTAAAAAAAAAAAATGCGGGCAGACTTCCAGGCACCTGAATTTTGATTGTGTGGCCACAGGGACGCTGCAATGGCTGCAATGTTGAGGACCAGTTGTGACTACCATTCGCTCAGCATTGTTGTAATTTCAAATGGCCACTGAATGAACGGCTGTTTTTCTCTCCAAAGACTAGTGAATCACGCTTTGGTACAGCTGTCTGGGAAGCCTGCAAGAAATTAAATGCAAGAAGTCAAACTTTTATCTACTAGCTTGGTATATTTTCATTCTATTTCTCTGAGATTTTGGAAGGATAAACTATCCTTCGTTTCTATGAGCCAAAAATCCAGCCTACCCTTGACTTCAACATTCCTCTGTGATGCGAGTATACCAATTAGAGCTGTGTTGATTTTTTGTTTTGTTTTGTTTAGAAAAGAATATCTTGCATACATATGCTGGTCTTGTGTCTTTAACGCAGTTCCGGGACAAGCAACTTCAACCCAAATAAGACATTCCAGGACGGACACTGTGAATCTTTTGTGTACTTGTTGTTTCAGGTGTCCTATATCATAGCTCCCATTGGGGAGAGGAAGTGTCCCATGTCACACTGCTTTGTCCTCTAGTATTATGATATCAAAGGATCAGTTAAATAGTTCCTGTGATCAGTGGATTGTGGTTTAGTTACTTTCCCATCCTATCCCATCCTAATACCAGCTGTTATGACTCTGAATATGCCTGGCTACTAAAATAAGGAACAAAATAAGGCTTTATTTAAGAAGCTTCTTTGAACTGGACAAAATAAAGGAGGGAGGGAGGGGGGGAGGGAGGGAGGGAGGGAGGGAGGGAGGGAGGGAGGAAGGAAGGAAGGAAGGAAGGAAGGAAGGAAGGAAGGAAGGAAGGAAGGAAGGAAGGAAGATTCTATTGAAAAGGTAACCCGATTTTAATCCCTGACAAGAGAAAGAATGATAAAACTGTACAGTGCAGAAGACCGAAAAATAATTCTTCATATAAAAAATCAGTAGTATTGTTGTGTAGTAATATAATTTTAGTTCCTTTCATGTGAGCACCAAAAACACATAGCTCCCACTCACCACACACGTTTTTGTTTCTTGGTATATTGTCCTTGCAACTGAGAAATAGATGCCTAAACCAGTAAACCTGTAAATTTGATGTAAAATCATATAAAAAAGGCTTTCTACATATGCCGACATACAAACACACCAATGTAATACAGTATGCTCTTGGAAAAGAGAGATCCCTCAACAGTGAGTACACAGCACAGACCTCCAGATATCTATTGTTACCATTCCTTTGGAATGGTATTTGGAAAGGAACAAGGATAGCTATCTGACTAGCTGTCTAGTATGGCTAAAGTTTAACATTTTCTGCATCTACTCCATGGATCAATAGATCTGGTTCCTGGATATTCACTACAAAAAAATAATAATAAAATCATAAAGCTTCAAATACAGTTAAGAGTGACCTGAATATGATAGCTTAGAGACACGGTGCTCTCTAGATCCATTTTATTTATATCCCACCTCTACTCCAAGGATCTCAAGGTTACATGCAGACTCCTTCTAGCTTCCTCCATTTTTACCACAGTCCCATAAAATAGACTTAGTATGAGAAAATTGCCCAAAGTATTGGACAACAATTGGCATTATCCCTTAGCATATTGCATGGCATCATGGAAGCATGATGTCTGGCATTATGGAAGTGTAATCCTAGCATATAGCCCTAATCATTTTATTTAAATCCTGTGGCATGGAGATTCTATTTTACTTTATTTTTAGCAACAGAAACCAGTCCAAAAGTTCCAAAATCTAAATGCCTCATCTGTGAATAAAGAAATACAAATTAGGTGCTCACACAATTGTGAACCCACACAATTGAAGACAGATTTAAAAACCTAGCCTGATTGACAACAGATGTCTATTTTGGGAAATATTTCTAAACTTTGCATTGCATTTTACCTATCCAAGCTTGTACAGCAGTTTTAACAAAATCTGCTTGGTTAAAATGCAGTCCCCATTTCAAAGAGCAAATATTCTGTGTAATCATAGCAGCTACATCCTCACATTGATAAGAGTTCTAATCCTTCCGCCTTTTCAATCTGCTTTGTCTCATCAAAGTCTATCAGCCACTAAACTGCCAGAGGTCATTCACTATTCTTTGGCTGAAGCCATACAGGAAGGAAGCTCTTCTTCACAGCCATGTTAATGTGCCTTCCACTAATCCTTGAGCCAAATGAAAAGTGTAAATTGCACTGCCACAGTGCCCAAACATGGCCCTAAGGCGGAAGGCTGGTGCTGCCCTTAGAGAGTTAAAAAGGGACAAGTTAAGGAAAGCAGTTGGGCGAGTTCCTTGGCTTTGCTGTGCTTCCCTCCCACACAGTGACACTGTCAGTGGAAAAATCATCCACGGGTTGTCCTCAACTTAAACAGTTCATTTTGTGATCATTCAAAGTTACAACAGCACTGGAAAAAAGTGACTATGACCATTTTTGGTCTGAGGACCAAAAATCCGAGGACCCAGATTGTTGTGGGCAATATGCTGACTCTGTAAACCGCTTAGAGAGGGCTGTAAAAGCACTATGAAGTGGTATATAAGTCTAAGTGCTATTGCTATTTTTCATACTTAACGACCATTGCAGCCATGCCCATGGTCAAGCGATCAAAATTCAGATTCTTGGCAACTGGTTCATATTTATGACGGTTGCAGTGTCCTGGGGTCACGTGTGTCAGCCCTGGAGGCCATCGTTAGGGGTGTTACTTGGAACCCTGACCAACGTGATCATCTTTCGCGACCTTCTGACAAGCAAAGTCAATGGGGAAAGCCAGATTCACTTAACAGCTATGTGACTAACTTAACAGCTGCAATGATTCACTTAACAACTCTGGCAAGAAAGGTCATAAGAGAGCGCAAAATTCATTTAACAAATGTCTCACTTAGCAACAGAAATTTTGGGCTCAAGTGTGGTCGTAAGTCGAGGACTACCTATAATTGCTAGGTAACATGGACCAGGGGATGGGGGACAAGTTCTGACAGACTCATCGTCTGTCAAAGTATGCTCTGGTTTGACCCAATGAATGCCACACTAAGGAAAAGTGTGAAATCTATTTTAGAAGGAGCTCGGTAACGATGGGGGAACTTTCCTATGGGGCCAAGCAACACCCACCTTCCTGTGCTGTTATTATGCGATACAGCTGTTATTAAAATAGTAAATCAGTGGTATAAATGATACTTTTGAAAAGAATGCTTTTCCCCACCCTTTAATGAATGCTTTCCTGGAAATTTAAAACCCAGGCACCTTTCTCCTTCCACAACCCTCACTGCATTTTAAAGGTGTTTCCTATAAATATAAAATAATAATATAACTTGCGTGCCATTCATCTCTCAACAACTCTGGGTGGCTTGGAGGTGAGGGAAAAGGTTGTGGGAGTTGCAAGCTTTAAAGGAAAAGTCACAAAGTCCTGTCAAACAGATTCAAACAGATCCAAAAAACAGTTTGTTTGTAGAACTGGTTGGTGTTCAGGGAGAAAATAAAATGATTAGTAGGAGTAGCACTAGGAATAGTAGCAGTACTAATAGTAGCGACTGGAGTAAAGACCCTTACTCAACAGCTAAAAATAATCTTTGGGAGCCCAAGAAGGTCCTAGCCTCTGGCTGCTTCATCAGAGAGATTTTACACAAGACTTGTGTCAGGAAAACAGGAAAACACAATTTCACAACTGGAACAGTTAAGAACAAATTTAGGTGGAAATGATATGGTGTGACATAATCAGGACAAGCACCTTTATGTTGTGGTTAGCAGGACGTGACTCTGTAGGAATAGCTCTCCAGGATTTCAGACAGATATCTTTCCCATCTCAACATAGATATCCCAGAGAGACTAAATTTAGGATCATTTGCGAGCATGAACCAGGCCGCTGCGCTTGCAAGATTTTTTAAATGAAAAGTGGAGATTAATGGGAATTATATGCAACATAGTCAAATTAAAAACGCAAATGAAATATCAGTAAGATTTGGATGGGAGAGAAACACTCATTTATGTACAAAAATCCTCTTGTTTATTTTTAAGCTCTGTTTTGGAATTATCTGCAAACCCAATAGTGGGAGAACTGATATGGTCCAAGAAATTCCCAACCAGTGCTGTTCATATGAACACCCTCCCCAGAGTTTTTTCTAACTCTTGTAGATGGAGTGCCCATATAGCAAAATGCAATCTTAGATACAGCTCCCTGAAATTTGCAAGAGAACCCAAGAAGTTAAGTATTGCAGTACTGAATTTGGAATAATTAGGTACCAACCCTTCCAGAAACCAGAGAAGCTATCTGATCCTTTTAAAGCCGGAGTGTCAAACTCAAGGCCCTTGCGCTGGATCCGGCCCATGGGGTGCTTAAATCTGGCACACCTGGAAATAGCAAAGGACTGGCTTGCGGTGCTTCTGCAACCAACATGGGACGCAGGATGGCCTCACGCGCACCACCATCACCAGCACCCCATTTTCAGCCTGGACGGCCTCCTTCAGCTCTCTCTCTCTCTCTCCCTCTCTCCCTCCCTGTTTCCCTGTATCTCTCTGTCTCTCTCTGTCTTGGCACTGTAAAGGGATTAGATAGCAATATATATATATTGCATTTTATCTCCTGGCTATCATGAAAACGAATTGGGGGATTTAAGTTTTACCACATCTGAAAGGTTAGTAATCAAGAATATGCTGATAATTACCCATCCCACTTTGAATGGGAAGTGACTGGAAAGGACTTGCCCTTGACTGTGTATGGTGTTATGGAGAGCGAGAAAATGGCTGTTTGCATGACGCACTGAATCACAAGCTCTCCAACTCACATTTAAATCCAGTGCCTTGTGCAAACCCAGAAAACGGAATTAATCGATTAAGCATGTAGCACAAACACAGAGAAAGAGATTTTGTTCCCATTGCTATTTCTCACGATACTGATCCAGCCAGCCTACCAACAACTACACATGCTTTGCACAGGTAGTTGCCACTGTGAATTTGGATTTTAGGATATTTCTTTTCGTAATGAGAAAAATGTCCTAAGTGAGAGAAAACTGCTCATCTCAGGCTTGGACATTTGACAAGGTTTTGTTTATTTAAAGTCATTCCACCTCATGAACTGTTGAGGACAGTTCAACTAAAGCAGAATACATTGATGGACAGGAATATTAAGCAAGCTAATCTTTGGAATTTATAGCCTACTTAGATTCCTGATTTCCCTCCTTTGCACTTTGTGCAGCTGTTTCATTTCACACCTCAAGAAGTTACCTTTCTCCCCTCTGATAGCCAGGTACAACTGCTTTGGAGTGTCTCAACTGTGGGCCCAGCCCAGAGTAAGTTAATGTTCAAAAGGCTTCCATACTGGCAAAGGACATTAGGTCAAATTACAAGTGGCACAAACCTCTGAAGGTCCCAAGCAAAGAGCTGTGACTGAAAACATATATCTGTCAGCTTGGAATAGCACTCCTGTAGCTCTGTGTACAAAACCTTGAGGAAAATATGTCAGAGAGCTACTTCAAGGGTCAGATGTCACCAACGATGTTTGAAAGAAACCAACTTACAGTTGTTTCCCATCCAGAAAAAGGAAACCTCTATTTAAAGGCTGTGAGCATCTACATCCACAAAGATCAGAAACACTGATTCCCTTAGAGACCCCAATTTGTTGAAGCAACTGAGCATATTTGACCATTGATTCCCCTAAGATCGTCAGGCTGGGTAAGGTTAATCACAAAATACTTGGGCCACCAGATCTTAACTGCAAAATTCCAGACCGTCACTGCAAAGAGTTATACTCTAGTAGTCATCCACATTTTGGCAATCCAGATGTGCTACATGTGCAAAGCACCAATTTATCTGAACAGGAACTCACTGAGTTTGTTCTCACCATATTCTCCAGACCTCCAAAACACTATTTCTCTCCATACCTACAGCTTTCTTTAGCCTTTTATTTCCAGATGGATTGCAAACTGCATGGAAGGTCTCCATGAACAGAGGAGACTTCTTCTTAGAGACTGTTGGCCTTTCTACAAAGAGAGGAAGAAGGGCAGCATTTGTGTTTACTCCTGTTCTCTTCCCTTGTATTTCTTCAGGGCCACCAAGAGGCTCAAGCCTAAGGGCATTTGTGCACTTTTTGCCTGGCCCAATGCCAACATGGGCTACTCACCACTTCCTGAGTGCAGGAACAGATGACATCATCCTACACTTACTCCCAGCCCATTGCAAATGCACTCCACGCCCATGTTCTCCGGCTTCAGTTCAATTCTTGTTTTCCAACCCAAGCTATCTTGAGCCTTTCAGAGCAGGAAGTCTCCAGTGCTTCAATCCATTCCATAGCAGCCCCAGCTCTGATTGGCTATAATTCACAAGATGACCCCTCCCTTCCAGAAACTGGTTGCTACCCCAGGCTGGCACTTCATCCTGGGTTACCAGTCTGCTATTGCATGTTTTTATGATCCTGCAGTCAAAACCAGTGGTGCTCCATCAAGTCACTGAACAATCTTCAAATTGGAAGTTCAGACTCATTGAATTTTTATATTTCCCTTTCAGGCGAATTGTAGCATGCTTTTCTTGCTTTCCGATCCCCTGGCCACAACATTACAAAGCTTCTCTCCCCTTCATTTTTAAAAAATATATTTAACTTGCAATGTAGAAACTTTACTAATCTGTTTTTATGAAGCTGAATTATCAGTTCTTGCTGCCGTGGAAGCAGGACCTGCATTAGTATCAAAAAGCATAATAATGGGAAGGGAATGTTACGCCTTCCATGCAGTGGTGGGTTGCTCCCAGTTCTGTCCCGGGAGGCTCCACCCATCTGCCCGGACATCATAATTGATGCTCAGAAGCGCGTGCACGTGAGTAAGCGAAACAAGCACACACACACTCCCATTGCGAACCGGTAGTAAAAATAAGTAGAACCCATCCCTACTTCCATGTATGCAAATCTGGGAAAGCATAAGAAAGGCACAGGGTCAATTGAAGAAAGAACACCCCTAAAAGAAATTGCAAGCACAGGTAGACTGATCTACAGAGGAGTCAGCCAGGAAGGATTGCCTTCTCTGTATGAATGGGAAGATCAAAAAGCATCTGTAATGGTATGTGGGAATGGCCTTGGAGACACGAGAAAGAACTACAGAGTGGACAACTGGCCTAAAAAAGATTTCTCAGCCCACAGATGGAGGGGAGGTATGGGAAGCATTTCAAAAAGGTCCCTCCTTTATTTACCAGAGAGTAAAAGGAGGGGAGGGGAGAAATCAGGGGTGAAATGTAAAATCTGTTACTACCGGTTCTGTGAGCATGGCTTGGGAGGGGGGGGGAGGGTAATGTGACTGGGTGGGCGTGGCCAACTTTTTTTTTTTTTAACTTTTCAAAGCATTTTTTCTAATGCTTTGAAAAGCCTCTGCCGATCAGGCAACTCAGCTGGAATCGTCAGAGAGGCTTTTTTAAAAATACCTCTCTGCCAATCAGGCAACTCAGCTGGGATCCTCAGAGACTTTTCAAAGCATTTTTTTTACCACCTCTTTGGCCAAGAGATTGCAGAAAAAAATGCTTTGAAAAGCCTCTGACGATCCCAGCTGAGCCGCGTGATTATCAGAGGCTTTTTTTTTTACTTTTAAAAGCATTTTAAAAGGTTGTAGAAAAAATGCTTTTAAAAGTAAAAAAAAAAAGCCTCTGATGATCACGCGGCTCAGCTGGGCATGGTAGGGGGGCGCAGAGATTTTTGCTACCAGTTCTCCGAACCACCCACCGCCATCGTTACCAGATTGGGCGATCCAGTCCAAACCAGGAGCATTTCACCCCTGGGAGAAATACTTTCAGTCTTCCAGTTCTGTTAATGTAACCTTACAGTAATCATAAGAGTTGGTACTCATAGTTGTGCTTCTTATCTGGACTGCCTCAAATGGCTAACAAAAGAAGAATGACCCGTCAAACCTTCCATAGCTCAAAACGAGCACCAACCCAGCCCGTTTGGCAATCCTTTGCAATCCTCACTGAAATATCTGATATTGGCTCCAGAAATGGATGGAAACAGCATGGGAGACAAGCAGCTTAGGTTGCAGTGCAGAATTGGCCTAAATATATTTGGCAATCAATATGTCATAACATCCTCATTTGCATAGACATCCATGGGATTGTGGGCGGGGAGAGGCGGCAAGTGACAAAACTCATGTTGTGATGTCAAAATGCCAACCTTGTGACTTTGGTACTCATGTCTGACTTTGGAGAACATAAACACAAGAGACCAGGTTCTCAATGTAACAAATTGTTGCGCATGTCGATCATTTTTTCTTCATCATGGTTAGCAGCCGGTGTCTTATGATCATTTCACATCTCCCAACAAATCAAGAGAGGGGATATATGTACTTAGTGTCTCTTTTTTGTAGCATCTTAAGAAATCTCAAATACTTCCATGTCTGTAATCTTGTTGCTATTGTAATGAATAGACATACTCTTCCATGTAATAGGTAACAAAAAAAAATGTCCTAGATGATCTGTAAACACCTTTTAAAAGAATACACATTTCAAGAGTTGTTTATGATCCAGAACCCCAGCATCTTCTCCTTATCCTAAACGTCCTCCAGTGATTTCTTCATTTCAAGCTTAGTGTGACCAAATATTTGGAACTGCCTACCTATCCTTTCAGTGTCCTATGCAATTCCCAGAGGGTAGGAAATTCTCTCATCATATAAACTTTGGATGCGTTTTCTTCTTTTGGAAATCTAACGCGGATTGTAACAGTTTACAGGGTAAGTACCAAAGTCTAAATTGTTTTACTGAAATTAATGTCAGTTACTGACATACTTAAGAAAGTGACGCACAAGTTGGTTTAGCACATGCGTAACCTTTCAAACCAGTGTGTGGGTGGGTGGGTGGAAGTCTAAACAGAAGAAATGAAGCCAACTAATTAAATCCTTGTTAACAGACAGGATTTTCTTTTTCCTAGTCAAACCTGGTGTTAAGTGATGTCTAGGGTGAGGGAGGGCAGCCTGAAAAAAGTAATTAGACTTCAAAAATTTTGTTTTGCACACTGGAAGATCTTAGTGAGTTCATACTCTTTCCATGTAAAATGTACTCTAGTTACCCCAAGCTTTTCTTTTATTACAGCTGTATAATTTGGCTGTGGTATGCCGGGGAGATGGAAGAATGTTGTTGCTATTATACGGCTGTCCAATACAGGTAGTCCTCGACTTACAACAGTTCATTTAATGAATGTTCAAAGTTACAACGGCACTGAAAAATGTGACTTATGTCTCTGTTTCGCAGTTACAACCTTTGCAGCATCCCCATGGTTGTGTGTTCAAAATTGGCAACTGGTTCATACTTATGACCGTTGATGTGTCCTGGGGTCACGTGATCCCATTTTACGACCTTCTGACAAGCAAAATCAATCGGGAAGCCAGATTCCCGTAACAACCAGATTACTAACTTATCCACAACAGTGATTCACTTAACAACTGGGGCAAGAAAGGTTGTATGATAGGGCAAAACCCGCTTAACAAATGTCTAACTTAACAACAGAATTTTTGGGATCATTGTGGTCGTAAGTCGAGGACTACCTGTACATACAGTGACTTTGGGCATCTTATAGTATTAAATTTTCAGGCAGCAGTCACGCGATCACACCAGCCATTTGATTGGCTCTGTCTCTACCTGGATACCTAGGCCTGCTGACAGAACCACGTGTTCAGAGCCTTCCAGAAAAGTATCATGGTGGGGACCAATCTTATGTCCAGGGCAATGGTATTCCACAGAGAAAGCCTTTTTCTTCGGGCTCATTAGATGTATTTTCCTAATACTGTAGATGGAACCTGCAACACACCTTGCATTCCTGCTGTGGTGGGCCAGATAGATGTAACTGGGGAGAGATGGTCCTTCAAATAACCTGGCCCATGTAGGGCTTTAAAGATGATAACCAGCACCTTGAATTTCACCAAAAGCAAATCAGCAACCAATGCAGGTTTTGCAAAAGAGATGATACATGCACTGATCTCAACTTACACAGAACTATGTGGGCTACTGTATTTTTAACCAACTGAAGCTTCCGGACACTCTTCAAGGGCAACCCCATGTACAGTGCATTACAATAGTCCAAAAAGGAGGCGATTAGGGCATGAATGACTGTGAAGAAGGGAGGTTAGTCCAGGAATGGATGTAACCAGTACACAACTTGCAGTTGCACAAAAGCTTTCCTGAACATAACTGCCACCTGTTCTTTGAGCAGGTGTCAAAAGTCGAGAAGACCTCCCAGGTTACATATCCTGTCTGTCTAGGGAGTGCATCTCCATCCATGATCAATATTCGCCAAAACCAAGGAAGCCTGAATCCAAAATCCTTCCATTTTGCCAGGGTTCAGTTTTAGCCTATTGGTCCCATCTAGCCCCAACAGCTTCCAGGCATCAAGAAAGGGTGGTCCCAGCATCACTTATCTCACCATAGACAGAACTGTATAACTTGGTATTATTAGCATATCATCCATTGTGACAGATGATTTGATCCATCAGTTTCACACTCCTGATCAACACCTACTGAAAACACCCTCAGAAGAAAGAAGTGAAGCAGGTCAACACAGTGCCCCCCTCCATTCCCAATCTCTGGAGCCATTCCATGGTTGATAGCATTGAAAGCCATGGAGAGAAGGATGGATACACTACCCCTGTGCTGCTCTTGCCAAAGATCATTGAAAAGTGTAACCAGTGACATTTACAGACCTAAATCCTGCCTGAAAGGGGTCCAGATAAACCCATTTCATCCAGGATCCTCTGGAATTGCAGCACAATTACCTTCTCAAAAACCTCAACAACCAGAAAAGGAAAGTTGGAGACAGGATGAAAATTATCGGTGAGGGTAGGATCTAGTGATGGCTAGATGGGCAGCAAACACCGAGAGAGATCAAGGTCAATCCAGGGGTGGGCTGCTGGGGGTTCGCAGGGGTTCGGGAGAACCTCTAACTAATATTCTGTGCAGTTCGGAGAACCCCCAAATCCCACTCCTGGCTGGCCCCGCCCCACCCACCCCGCTCCGCCCCTCCTAGGAGTCTCCACACGGCCTGTTTTTGATGCAGGTAAGTGCAGGGCGCACGTGGAGGCTCGGGGGTGAAAAATGGGCCTACCAGAAGTTTGGGAAGGCGGAAAACGGCCCATTTCTGGCCTCGAGAGCCTGGGGAGGCCGTTTTCGCCCTCCCGGAAGCTCGAGAAAAACCTCTGGAGCCCGGGGAGGGCAAAAACACCACCCCCCCGCCGCCGTGGTGCAAGAGGCTGACTAGGCCACGCCCACCCAGCAACCGGGCAGAGAACCCCTTGCTAAAATTTTTGAAGCCCACCTCTGGGCTAATCCCATCCCAAAGGCAACAGAACATGGAGTTGTTTTACATCAGGGTCTGGAAAGTGCTTTGGCAGAGAAGAACCCATGGCACACAAAGCTGCTTTCTTGACTTTCAAGCTATGGCTTTCATTCAAGGTGCCCTTAACAAACCAGGCCATATAATCTAGCCTTTCCCTTAAAAGGTACTGCCCCAAGTTTGGCAGTCATCAAACAGGCCATAAAATGAACTGATTGCTTGACGTCTGTGTCAGATTAAGTAAACAGCTAAAGGAGAAGTGCTGTTGCTCCTTCCCAACCCCCTCCTATTCCACATCTTCACAGTGAGGTTTTCCAGGTCCTTTCTGCTTTCTCTAGGGACAGAGACTGGGTTTCAAGTGAAAGCTGTTGCCTTGGTAGGCTCCCAGGCAGGCAGTAGCATCAGGACATTCACTGAGTTCAAGAAAGCAGAGGAAGCCAGAGTATAAAATTGACAGTCTCTTGAGGTTCAGATGGAAACTGTCCAAATAAGGAAAAGGAGTAAAGGTACATCTCCAGCAATATTTCTTCCAAGCTACTTTTTTTCCATGCAAGGGTGCCTTGCTTTGATTTTGCTTTCCAGCTATTCCAATTTCGTCAAAGTCATTCTTGTTTATTGCTTGGAGTGTTGTTGGGCATACTGACCAAGTTCCTTATTCAGACCTACCATCTGTGATTTACGATTTATATGATCTGAAGAGAAAGATAGTTGGCTTCAGGTCATGCAGTCCATTAATTATTAATTAACCAGCCCACTAACTTCCAAATCATTTTAGGATGGAATCATATGCCTTTTGCAGATGTTTTCATTTACATCCAGATCCAGCTCAGATAAGAAGAGTCACATTTTACTGGGTTCCTGTAAACAACATTCCCGTTACAGGTAATATCACTCAGGATTATTCAGCTGGCTCTTAAAGTACTACCATTAGGCACTAAAGTGGTAAAAGAACACAGAAAAGTCATTTGGGATAAAAGCTATTGCTAAACTCCATTTAAAAAAATATCAGAACATTCCACTCCAACACATCGGTTGAATTCTAATGTTCAGCAACAATTCCTTCTCGTTACTAAATAATTTGCTAACCATACCATATAATTTTTAAATAAATCTTCACGTGCATATTAACCAACTTGTCAAGTTAATGCATAAGCAAGTCATATTCATATTTTACAATCTATAATTATTGCCTTGTCATTTTTTCAATATTCTCATTGCATTTTTGTCACTAATATTTATAGTGCTGCTTTCAATTCCACACTTCAACATACCTCTACTATTCTCATAAAGATCTCTAAAATTCTCTTTCCATCATTCCCTTACTTCAGTTTAAATCCTAATAATTTTATCAATTTCCTTTTTAGTTCAATTTCTTCCAATAGAGGCAACTTGGTTGAGCCTCTTCCTCTACTTCCCCAACTTCCAAAGTATTTTCTTTTGTTTCCATTAAAAATGGTCTATAATTTCTCTGCCTGTTTTACTATTGAGCATTTTTTAATTTTCTTTGCCCATATTTCCAACTTTTTTTTCTCTGTACTCAGAGAAAATCTTTCTCTTAGCCTCATGTTTTTCAGCAATAATGTTCTTATATATTTTTTCATCCACAGCTTCTTTCACTTCAACGTCCTTTTTAATCCTTTTCATTGCAGTACAGTAAATCCACAAATTTCTGAAGCACTGTATAATACAGGCTTAAGATACAAAAGGATCTTGACAGACTTGAATATTGGATGCTATCTAACAAAATGAAATTCAATTGTGAGAAGAGTAAGGTTCTACATTTAGGCAAGAAAAACAAAATGCACAGGTACAGTGTATGGATAACTGTGAGAGGGATCTTGGAGTCCTAGAGGACAATCACTTAAATATGAGCCAGCAACTGCTGCAGCTGCCAAAAAAGCCAACACAATTCTAGGCTGCATAAACAGAGGGATAGAATTAAGATCATGTGAAGTGTTAATACCACTTTATAATGCTTTAGTAAGGCCACACTTGGAATACTGCATCCAGTTTTGGTCGCCATGATATAAAAAAGATGTTGAGACTCTAGAAAGAGTTCAGAGAAGAGCAACAAAGATGATTAGGGGACTGGAGGCTAAAACATATAAAGAACGGTTGCTGGAACTGGATATGTCTAATCTTATGAAAAGAAGGACTAGGAGTGACATGATAGCAGTGTTCCAATATCTCAGGGGTTGCCACAAAGAGGAAAGAGTTAAGCTATTCTCCAAAGCACCTGAGAGTAGGACAAGAAGCAATGGGTGGAAACTAATCAAGGAGAGAAGCAACTTAGAACTAAGGAGAAATTTCCTGACAGTTAGAACAATTAATCAGTGGAACAACTTGTCTCCAGAAATTGTAAATTCTCCAACACTGGAGGTTTTTAAGAAGAGATTAGATAATCATTTGTCTGAAGTGGTGTAGAGTTTCCTGCCTAAGCAGGGTTTGGACTAGAAGACCTCCAAGGTCCCTTCCAATTCTGTTATTCTATATAGATATAGTACTTTTTACCATGTTACCTTCATCATTTACATTTTCTTCCCTTATGTCCACTTTTATTTTATTCTGTTGGGATTTTTTCATATAAAATAATTTTTGCAGCCCAATGTGCACTCCATTTCTTTAACTGATTTAATGTCTATTTCTTACACATTATTAAAATGAGATTAGTAAAATAAAAAATATTTTGTCTCAGGTTCAAAATTTCTCACGATCACCATATATTTCACTAATTATGTCAATATCTCATCATTAGTGAACAAATTGATTACAATTTTAAGATTTATATTCATTCTTTTTCCGTATAGATATACTATTTATCCCAGAATCACACATTTGAAACAAACAGAACTTTTTCTAAGTAATGATTCATCTAAGTGTTATTCTCAGTTTGGGGTCTCCAATTAGCCTAACCCTTTTTTTATGTGGTATCTCATTCTTTTCCCACCTATTTATCTACATCACTTACCAAAATACTCTTTTACATCTGGATCACATTCATTCAAAACATTACACAATTTTCCCCAAAATTCTCTTCCTATTCCCAAAATGGCTCTTCCTATTCATGGGAGCATAATATACAAAGATAACCAGCTATTTTTGTAACAGTGACACATACAGTTTCTCACAAACCTTTTAGCCCTTTTGTTTATAATTAAGCCTATCCCTTCACTTCCCTGTACATATTTATCAGCAGTGATCCACAGGATGAGACCTTCATTCAGATATCTAACAGCTTTCCTTTATCTCCTCTCTTCCGGATACATTTTCTTTCATTTCAGTTAATAAATGCTCTATTTACTATTTACTTTTTTTCTCCAAACCACAGTCGATTGTATTTTATTCACATATTAAAGAAAATGTAAATTAACTTGCAGCCTTAGTCACATTTATATTATATGCTTCATTCCCTAGGACAATACATCTTAGTTTGGGCATATTTTGCCACAAACTAAACCAATGCCAAGTGCTCATCATTATATTATCAGAAAACAGAAACAAATCCAATGTGCAGAAGCTTTATTTGATTCTAAAGCACAATTTGGCAATTGCACCTTCTATTCCAGGTGTTCCGACAAACACAGAGCAGAAGAACCTGCCAAAAGTATTAGCTTCCCCACAGGACCAGCAAGACCGAGTGGGCACCACTCTAGGAGTGCCATGACTTGCGGGGTGGGGGGGCACCCAAATTGAAGACTTCTGAAAAATACAGTAAAATAATGAAAAGCAATAACAGCACACTTCTTGAGCCAATTTGTCAACTTGAGTGTTAAACATAATTAAGAAACAAGAGAGTGCCTTTTTGAAATTGCTAACAAAATCAGAAGATGAACCAAATCATGAGGGTACCAAAATATGACTTTTCTTAGGGGCCTAAATGTCTAAAGTTGGCCTTGCCGACTTGGGTCCTTTCAGTTGTTTCCCATTAGCCCTCAACTAGCATAGCCTAATAATCAGGAATGAAGGGAAATGAAGATTAAAACAACTGGGATGACCCACCTTCACCATCATTCTTTGAAAACTGAATTCAGGACAATTGGTCCAAGAATTTTAAAAATATGTCTGCCGTTTTTTTTTTTTATCATGTATTTATTTATTGCTTTTTTGCTTAGTATAAATGCATATCACACCACATATATTTGGATCATGGCTTCTATGTTAAGGATGTAATTGAAGCCGAAGGACAACTGGATAATCACTGTGCATATACCAAAAATATCTAAAAGTTGTAATTTGAAGAACGGTGCTAAACACACATGGCTGAGAATGGGAATCTCTTTTTCAGTTTCCAGGGACTGGGTGATTTGCACTGTATGTAGCCTGTTGTAGTTCTTTTCATCCAGACTTCCACTGACAGCATCTCTTGATTACACTGGGGGGGGGGGGGGACCCAAAAAGTCCAGTGGAATCTGCAATCCAGTTTGCAATTTTAAGTTAACTTGTGGTCCTGTTTCATTATTTTTAAAATAAAGGGCAAAAGGGGCTAGCCCTCCTCCTCCCCCCCCCCCCCCGTAAAATTGCTACATAAAGGAACAGCAAACAGTCAGAGGACCTTCTTTGCTCTTTGATCCTCCCTGCAGAGAGCACACCATGAAGCATCTGTTAAGATGTTAATCCTATTTAAAACCAGCTTTTGAATAGTTTAAAAGAGGAAATGCCAGCTTCTTATTTCCCACTCAGCAGGGATGGGGGGGGGACCCTGTATTTTCCCCTTCTATATGTTACTGGCGTATAGATCCAGGGCCAATCATTAGGTTGTCAATACTCAAGTGTGTTCCAACAGCCAAAGGTGTATTTTTCAGGAATCGCTCCTTTGAAACTAAAACACCTAACATAGGTGGAATGGGAAATAGTTTTGAAATACCGTGACTCATATGAAGAGGAAACAGTGGATAAGAAGGCTGTGAATCACAGTAGTTGAGATAGGATGTCCTGAAGCATTGTTGCTAAATAAATCCTTCTTCAACCCCATTATTTTCTTTATAAACTAAACCAGTTTACTCAAGACAAAAGGAAAGTAAAGAGCCTACTTGTGGTTGGGTGGCTTTGTTTACGTTCAGACAGCTGCCTTTCTGTATCAGTTACCCTAAATATCACACCAGAAGTCAGGCAAATTAATTGACATGACACCACCGCACGTTTGCTCAGAAATAAATTCCACCACACTCATTCAGGCTGCTCCCAGGTACAAATGCCTAGGAAGGGCATCCACAAGTTTTAGACTTCAATAATCCAGATAGTCTTTTCCAACAAAGAAAAAGATAGAGATAAGCTTTAAAGTACAGGTAGTCCTAAACTTACAACAGTTCATTTAATCACCATTCAAAGTTACAAGGGCATTGAAAAAAGTGACTTATGACCATTTTTCACACTGTTGTAGCCTCCTCATGTTCACCTGATTTGGATGCTCGACAACTGATTCATATTTATGGCAGTGGCAGTGTCCCATGGTCAGCTTTTTTGACCTTCTGACAAGCAAAGTCAATGGGGAAGCCAGATTCATTTAACAACGGTGTTACTAACTTAACAACTGCAGTGTTTCACTTAACAACTGTGGCAAGAAAAGTTGTAAGATGGAGCAAATCTCACTTAACAAATTTCTCACTTAGCAGCATAAAGTCTGGGATCATTTGTGGTCATAAGTCAAGGACTACCTATACTAAGATATTCAGTCTTACATATGCCTGGATCTGATTTTTTATGGTAAGCAGAGTTAAACGATATAATTTAATGATTGTAGTAAATTATTAAATCAGGAAAGAGTGGTCTGCAGTCCACATGCATATGGGCTCTTGAACCATGACACATACACAAAGTGGCAGGCCAAGTAGAAAGGGAGGCTGATCCTTTTGCCTTGATATGTTCATTTCCTAGATAAATGAATTTCTGGTATGAGAGATTTAGATATGCGGCTTTACCTCTTCAGTCTGGAAAAAAGCAATAACATTTGATTGTAAAAAAATCATTTCCAGTAATCCTACCTGAACTTGCTTTCCTCTCATTCTTTCCCTCAGCCTGTTTAATTTCCGCTTACCTTGTCTCCTTTTATTTTCCTAATGGGCCCAGAGTGTATGCCTCTGTGAAGCAATCATATTGAATTACTTTTCCTGCATAGACTTTTCTGTTACAGATGCTTGACTTCATTGAATGATGCAATGTGCCACATAAGGACCAAAATAGCACCTTTTCTACTCATTAGCTGCACCAATTGCCATTTCAGGTCTCAGTATAGGCAAGTAAACTTCTCACGCCTATTTTCAAACAGAACACAAACCAAATAAAAGTGTGGGCCTGTATGTATGTAGATACAGAGAAACTTCTGATGGTCATGAGCAGAATCAATCAGAATAGAGCTAGATATCTTATAGTCCAACCTCCTGCTCAAGCAGGAGAACCTATACCATTTCAGATAGGTGGGTGTCCAGTCTGTTCTTTAAAACCTCCAGTGATGAAGCACCCACAACTGTTCCACTGGTTAATTGTTCTCACTGTCTCAATTTCTCTTTAACTCCAGAGTTTCCATCCATTGTTTCTTGTCTTGCTTTATGCTGTTTTGGAAAATAGGTTGACCCCCTCTTCTTTGTGGCAGCCCCTAAAATATTGCAATACTGCTATCATGTCACCCCTAGTTTTTTTCTCTCGACTAGCCTCAAACGAACAAATGAAGATATAAAATGAAGTTCCTATTTTTTTCAAAAAATTGAACAAATGTGTGTATTTTTTTCTTTAAGAGGGGCAGTTGGACACAACCCCCTCACCCTTTAATTTTATTGCTTTTATCCAAGGACCGGGTGTTAGCAGAAGCTGCTAATACCTCAAAGTAACACTTTGTGACAGGAAAGACATAAATTATCAATTAACACCCCCTGCCTAAAGCACAGCTGCTAGAAACAGCTGTGATAAAATGCAGGTTCCTCCTTTCCTAGTGAGGCAAAAGCAGGATCTGGTGTGAATATGCTCTTCGCTGCTGAAGGCAAGACCTGGGAGATGCTGTTATTTGATAACTTAAATACAACCAAAGATGTGACTAAGAAATAGAGGGGGAGGAATAAACAAAATGGAACCCGCAGAACCACTTTTCTCTCGCTAGATACTTCATTCCCACAAGGAGGGCCCTTTTCCAACAAACAGGACAGGAATGCTCAAGTGCAAAAACTCTCACTTGGGATTCGTGCATCTCAAACAGCCTTCTGGTGATGTGAACCTTGGGACTCAGGAAGAGCTCATGGAGAAAATTCAACCTCCTCTTATCTTGCTGGCCAGGAATGGGCCCAACCCCCTATTTGCAGCTCTGGAAATCCTCTTTATTCCTATTTTGAGGCAAGAAAGAAACGAAAAATGTGACAAATGTAAAGTAGGCCCTTAAAAAAGGAAATCTTTCAAGTTGAACTCAATTCCTGGTGATTCCATGCACATGTCCATATCGTTTTTTTAACAAATTTGGGCAAGGGAGTTTCTATGATCTTCTTCCATGGTGTTTATTGCACTTTGTAGCTTCTAGCCGTTTGCCCTAGTATTTTCTGATGTTTCCCATCTAGATCTTTCTCTGTTTAGATTTCTAGGTTAAAAACAAGTGAATATAAATGCTTTTCCCTAGCTCAGTGTTTCTCAAGCTTGGCCATTTTAAGATGTGTGGACTTCAACTTGCAGAATTCCATGACTAGCATGCTGGCTGGAGAATTCTTTGAGTTAAATTCCACATATCTTAAAATGGCCAAAGTTGAGAAACACTGTTGTAGCTTATTATGATTTATTGTTACTAAGCAATAGTACATTACACTTAATAGATAACCCAAAGGTGCTTCTTCAAAAGGTAGCTACCAATTGCCTTTTGAAGAAGTACCTTTGGAACAACCATGACCTGGATGATTGAGAATCTCCATAGACACTTAACAGATAAGTTACTACAATGTTACCGAAGTAAACTGCACATACACATACACATTAGGAAAAAAAGAGAAAGTCCAAGCTCTACTATCATTTGATCCCATCTACTTTGTGCCATGACTGCAATCAATGAGCCTTTCTCCGTAATCATTACATGCAACTCCCACCTCTTAAGGTATTTTAATATTAATGTGAACGGAGGATGTGCAAAAATGGAAATATGAATTTAGACCTACAATACCCCTTCTAGGGACTGAAGCCCTGGTGAGTTAGGGTTCCCATTTCCATCAGCTGGGAGCACATATATGCATCTGAAAAGAAATAACCAGGCACAATGGAAAACAAGATTTGCATGGATTCTACCAAAGCAATTCCAGCTTTGCTGATGGAGTTTTTAGAGTATCATATGAACATGGATAGAGATAATCCTGTAATTGGTGCACCCTTGGATTTTCAAAAAAACAGCTTTTTAAGTCAACTTTTTCATCTTTTTTCAGAGTAGTGTGGATTATTTTGTAGCAAAGAAGCACAAGGTCTGAAATATATCTGAATTAGTTTGAATATTTTTGAATATTTTTGAATATTCCTTCCAGAAAACTCAAGTTCATGTGTATGCAAGAAAGAAAAAGTGGAAAGGGAGCTGCAGTGACAAATCCATGAGCCATTTACAATCTTAAAACAATTGGACTACCATTTCGATTCATCCTCATATTGGTTACTCTAAGCAAATGTAGCTCCATGCAATTCCAAAAACTCTATTTGTTTGTTAGAATAGTTTGTGACTCCACACTCCTTTTCGTGTTAGAAAAAAACCAGTGTATAGTGCAAGCATTTTGCTGTCTCTCCATCGTAGTCTGGCATTCTGAAATTAAATACCTTAAACCCTTATTTAGAAAAAGCTTATTGCTGTGACTTGAATAATGTATACAAATGTGACCTCAGAAACAAAGGCTGGCATACTAAAATGCTTCCTCTTTATACCATGTTGAACTTTTAGGTTCAGGTAGTCTTCAGTTAGCTACATCCTTGTTTAATAACCATTCATAGTTAAAAATGGTGATGAAAAAGTAATGTTGCAACCAATCCCTGCATTTCCAATCTTTGCCAGGTCTGTAAAGCAAAGAAAATCTGAAGTAAAATCATAAGCACAGTCACATTCACTTAGTGATTGCTTCATTTAACGATCAAGTACAGGTTCCAACTGTGGTCCTAAAAAAGGAAAACCTGTATTCTTACACATACACACACACAAAGATGACATTGGAGAACTCAAGCTCAGTTTAATCCCCAGTGTCCAGTTTCAATGTGTAGGTAACCCTTTTGAATAGCAATCAATAAATGATGTAAACCCAAACATGTACTCTAAAGTCTGGGTTTATATCCTGATTAGCTTTTTGTGAGAACAACGCCTAAAATAGTTTGCACATGTTATGTTTGAAGGCGCCTAAAGCAGTAACCCTTGATGGTGCACGAGATCTTTCCTGGGAATCCTTTGAATATCAGAAGAAGGATCATCCTGTGGTGTTGATCTATAGTCAGGGCCAGATTTAGATGAAAAGAGGCCCTAGGCTATTCCACTTATGAGGCCCTTTCACCTATAGTGAAAGTGTAATTTTAATTTTGTTAACAATTTGAATGTAGGCCCCTCTTGATCTTGAGGCCCTAGGCTGAAGCCTAGTTAGCCTATAGGAAAATCCGGCCCTGTCTATAGTCCCCAGCATATCTCACTATTTGCCATGCTCAGTGGGATTATAGGCCTTGTAGTTCAGCAACATCTGGAAGATTATACAATCCCTACCTTTATTGCATATAAAACCATGCTCCCTCCGTGAGGAAAGAAACTGGAGTGGAAATAAATTTGTTTCCAGTTTGCATTATGGAGCTGTATCTTCACAAAAGTAAATCCTATTGGGTCTACAGCAGGGGTGTCAAACTGGCGGCCCACAGACCGGATGCGTCACACGCAGGCCAGCCCACCCCAGCTCCGCGAAGGCAAAAAATGTCGCAATACATCACCTGACATCAACGTGACGCAACGAGTTTGACACCCGTGGTCAATTGGAATTGACTTCCAGTATCAGGAGGAATAGAATTGCTGCCTTAAATTCCTAAGCGTATTTTATAAATTATAGCCCTTCCATCTGCTTGGATTTGCAACATGAAACACTGCAATCTCCTAAAAGTTTTGGATCAAAATATAGAGATAAAGAAAAAAAATACTTTCAATAATAGACATTTACCTTTCAAGGGGAAGGGTTGAAAATGTCCTAAAAATCACACCCAGACCCTAAAATTTTAAAGACTTACATGTTATCTGCAACTAAAAAAACTAGAAAACATATTGGGGAAAGGAGTTAACTCTGACAAATTAAGCTATCTCTGGGACCCCCAAAATAGCATTTTGCTACTACATTTGGGTGGGTGGGTGTGTGTTTTAAAAAACACCAATCTCAATGACTGAATAAATCAAGATAAGTATGGAAGTTATCTTGGAGTTGCATATCAGTTATTTTGAGAAGGGAGGTATCCAACTACTACAGGGATACATCCATAACCAATTAACAGATTGTCACCCTTTAATCCTATGTTGCAATTCAATTTCCTGCCTATGATTTAGCATCACTGTTAGGCTGAGAAGTCAAACCTGCAATCCCTTCTTCAAATGTAGGAATTATCTCCAAAATATAAGCAGGGCCAAGCTTGGTAATTACTTGGATAGAGTAGCATCAGGAAATGCCAGAATTGGAGACTCGGCTGCGATTTTGAAAAAACACCAATCTGGAAGAAATCAGTGGCAAAGTACTCCCATACTATTACTAGAAAAACTATAGAAACATATCCCTGAAGTAACCCAGAATCAAGGCTTGAAGGAGACCACGTTAGATGTACCCCACAGCTATAATCCCAGAATACATTTGCAGGCATAAAAGAATTTATAGGCAATCCTGTGCCTACTTATTCAGAAGTCGTACTGCATTCAGTGGGACTTATTTCTAGTAAGATATACATAGTTGTGTATGCCTTGATTTTGAGTAAATATGCATGGGACTGGACAGCAAACTGTCTTCCATTCAGCAATATAAACATGCTTTTATGGAAGCCAACATTATTTTTTTTATATAAAAAAAAAAGCTAATTCTGCCAACTGCCAGCAGTTCGATCCTGACCAGCTCAAGGTTGATTCAGCCTTCTATCCCTCCGAGGTTGGTAAAATGAGGATCCAAATTGTTGGGGGCAATATGCTGACTGTGTTAACCACTTAGGGCTGTAAAGTACTATGAAGCAGTATATAAGTCCAAGTCAGTGGTGAAATCCAATTTTTTTTACTACCAGGTTTGTGGGCGTGGCTTGGTGGGCATGATATGGCTTGGTGGGTGTGGCTTGGTAGGCGTGGCAGGGGAAGGATACTGCAAAATCCCCATTTCCACCCCACTCTGGGGCCAGTCAGAGATGGTATTTGCCAGTTCTCTGAACTACTCAAAATTTCCGCTACCGGTTCTCCGAACTGCTCAAAATTTCCGCTACCAGTTCTCTGAACTGCTCAAAATTTCCACTACCGGTTCTCCAGAACCTGTCAGAACCTGCTGGATTTCACCCCTGGTCCAAGTGCTATTGCTATCAGTCAGGCTTGTATACCTCTATGTGGGCAAGTGAATACAAAGGGCTTTTCATGATTCCTCTCTGGCTTAAATTATTTGAACTACATAACAAGGACATCTGTTGTCCATCTGCAGGACCGTAAGATCATATTTGGTATTTGCCATCTTTTTTATTCAAAACAATCATAATATATACATAAATCACAAATTCCAACAAGTAACAAAATCAGTCAGTTGCGTTCGGCACTAATCATTGCAAATACTTCTCCAAGAATCCATTGGTATTAAATCCTATGGTCAAGACTGAGTCCAATAATAGATTAAATATCCAGTTCCTCTAAATATTTTATTTTTTTGGATTTTTTCCCCTTGTTTTGGCAGTTATCTTGTTTCCTTGACTTTATGTAGCAGATTTTCCTTCCCTATTTATCAACAGGCATCCAAAGCTATTTTCTATGCTTGTCAGAAATAAATCAGCCAATACGACTTATTCTCAATCTGTTCTACAGGCTTCTTCCTAATAGCATAAACAGAACTTATTTTTATTTCCCACACAAAATCGGTGGGGATATTGCGGTATTAGGCTTGTTTTTGTTTTTCTGTTAATTTTAATAATTGAGTAATTTGTTAATCTCAAATTATTCAATAATGACTCAGATGCTCTAGTATTAACACTAGCACTGATGTCTAGCACTGATTATGTTACCTAGTTTGGGTAATAAAACATCTGCAGAAAACAACCAAGCTGAGAGAGCACCAAAGACCCCTCAAATACTGGTATTCTGTTATATGATGAATCCAAACCCATTATCTGTTTAGATACATGGAATCAAGGGGAGTGCACATTATGAGTGAAAAAATCTTTGCGGCTGTAGATTAATCAAGGTTGCTGCTTTAAAAATAAAAAGAGAGCCATCATCTCTTGATATATCAGCCCTGGCACACTAGTTAGAAAGTGGCACTTAACAGGGTTCTCTAACTGAATTATTGGGAAGATTCGCTGGATTTCAGGGATTTCCTGCAGGACCAACTCTGTTATTCTGTGAGATCTCAACTACAAAAAGAAAAAAGAAAAAAGAAAAAAAAGGTTAAAGCTAATGGATTCCTTCCTTCCCTGCAGAGAGAAACTCGCATAGGGAACGCGCCCTCTGCCTCCATCCACCAAGTGCGTTGTGACGGATCTTTAAAAGGGGTCGTAGGACGGTCGCCTTAACCTACGACAGCCAGAAATCGAGAGTCTGGAAACAGCTTCACCAACTACCAAACTTCATGAATTTATACTTTTTTAAAAAAAAAAAAAATGTGCTATTTTACAGTAGTCGGGAAAGGTGCTACCCGTTTGCTTACAAAAAGTAAAGGGGCCCGCAACACCCATGAAAAAAAGGAGGGTGGGGGGCACGGATCTGGACTTGGGGGTTCAACAAACAGCGGAGAAGCGAGCGCGGAGCTGCCCAGGCGCAAGAAAGCCACCGGCTCAGCGAAATTCCCTGGGCTGAACCCGGCGCAGGCGCAGACGCTCCAGGGCTGCGGGGGTGGCAGAGGCGGAAGCGAAGGAGGCAGACGGTTGGGATGTTTAGAGGAAATTGACACTCATTTCCTCTCTGTGGTTTGGTTACAAATCAACAACATCCTGTTCTTTTGTGAGGCTCGGCGGCGTCTGCCAGGCGGATGGCTGCAGTCCCTTAAAGCTGCAGAAGCAGCAGCAGCGGCAGCGCTGAAGCTGGCTGGGCTGGGTGGAGGAGGGGCGGCGAAGGCACCCCCCCCCCCGGAGCCCGCGCGCGGGGCTTTTCCCTATGCACCGGTTGACAGATCGAGAACTGGGATCCAAAGATCTAGTTAGGAAAGGGAGCGACCCGCTCTCCCCTTGGCTCCTTCGGGGTGCACGCCCGAGCCGTATGGCGGAGCTGCAGCTCTTTCGCACCCTTTTAAGCTGGCGGCGGCTTTCCACCGCTTTTTGCTTTTTACGTTGGCTTTACTTCTCTGAGTAAGCATCTCCCGAGCAACCCTGCGTAAGGACGGGCTTGCTTCGGGAGCAAGGACAATATTGACAAGGAGGGAAACTCCGCTGGGTTGAAGGGAGTTTATTATCCCGGGTAAAGAGATGAAGATGGCTTTCCGGGAAAGCGGTGGGCGCTGATCCCATTCCCCTACTCCGCCAGGCAACAGCGAAGCGATGTTGAATAAACGGGGCTGTAAGAAGTGTAAAATCCTAGTGGCGGGTCAGCTCCAAACTGGGTGCAGGACAACTAACTCGGCGGCGATAAGTTTTTATTCTCCTTACAGCCCCCATTTAGCATTCAGAAATAAACTCATCTGTTAAACGGCGCTTGTTCGTAACACGTTTTGTATTTTTAAGATTAGAGTGATTAAATCGGGTTGAAATCCATGTCTGGTTTGGGTCGTTTTTTGGGTTTTTTTTTTTTAGTAAACCTGCCTATAATCCAGTTAGGGCCACTTGAAAAAACGGCTATTATTTAGAAATTCCTTATCTGGCTTTGAATTCTAATGGCATGGTCTGCATCAATAAAGATTATTCAGCAAAAATAACAACAAATACTAGCTGTAGATTAAAATAGAAGGAGCTTTCCCCAAAATGGCCAATGAATGGCCTGTTTAATGGTCCTGAAATTCTGGGAAAAAAGAAAACATGAAAAAACAAGAACAAAGCAAGGGATAGCAAAGCTAGAGACTGAGGTGATGTTACAATATGTCAATCAGAAATACAATACAACAGAATATTAAATCCAGCACCTATAGCTTTTTGGGACCCTGATCAGAAACCTTTGCTACAGCAACATTTAGAAGCAGGAGTTAGGACCCATTTTAAAATCCTAATTTCAAATAAAGGGTGTGTGTGTGTAGATAGATGCTGAAGATATTTCAGTCTGAAGTCCTGCATTAAATAAGCGGCTGGAATGGATAACTGAAATTATCCCTTCCAGCTTTACAATTTTTTTTTTTACTTCACAGTTTCAGAGCATGAAAAAGCTGTGCTATATAAACACATGCACACAGAACAAATTTTAATGCTAGTTTTCTAATTGCAGACTTAATTGTTTTCTAGTTTCTGGGTTAATGTTGGTCCCCCATTTGCCAATCTTTTGTGGAACTAACTTCCAAATAAATGCTATCTGAATTGCAGTTTTATTGCCCAGTCCTAATCATGTTTACTTAGAAATAAAATGCCTGTTGTTTCCCATTTTACTCTCAGCTTTATTTTACAATATTGAATCTAAAACAGACAGGAAGGAAATATTAAAACTTTTTATGGCAGTGTTGTTGTTGTTTTTTTTAAAAAAAAGCTTTTAATATTTTTGGACTTCTCTATATCCACTTGGCTAATTGTATACCACAGACGAATATTTCTGATAAAAGCTTAAAGGATAAATTCTAAGTTAAAATGTACTGAGTTCTTTCCAGAATTTGGTTTGTAGTGAAATGGATTCCACTTCCACATTTCTTAATTATAGGAACCAGGGAAAACATGGGAGATCAAAAAGAACGCAACTCAGCAGGCCTGGGAAACTGAAGAACGAGAGTCCAAGGGAAATACAAGTAGCAGACTAAACTTTTCCATCTCATGTAATTCTAGCATTGTACTTGGCCCAATGAAACTAAATGGCAGTGGAATCTTAGGCAAAATGCCCTCCTGGAATACTGCATTTATAGAATTGCCATCCTACAGTATGGAGATGACAGCTAACTCTCTTTAAAAGAAAGGAATACTTTTTTGGGAGGAACAGCTATCAATGGCTCCTAGACTTCAAGCTTAATGGGATTTGAGGCTCAGAAGTAGAATCAGGCCAGTTTCTGAAAAGCAATTGTCTGACTCATCTTTCCAGAAACTCGGGAGTGAGAAATAGAACTCCTCTCAGGCTATAAGACTCTATTTTTTAAAATATTCAGCATTTATATTTATATCTCAGCCATAAATAGCACCTAGTATATTTATTTTTAACCTGTAGGAGTTGGAAGTGCTGAGTTTCTGGCTTGCTTAAGGTGGTTGGAAATTATGGGATCTGTAATATTGTAATAGATGCTGTAGCTGTAATCTATGAGCAGCTCTTGAGGAAAGACTCATCCAACCACTTTCTATACAGCAATAACTCTTAAGACAATACCTCTAAACCAGAGGTATCAAACTCAAGGGCACCAAATCTGGCCCGTGTGTACTTAGATCTGACCCGTGGGGCTGTCCTGGAAATGGCAAAGGACTGGCCTGCGGTGCTTCTGCCAGCGAGAATGGGCTCCCGAGTTCTGTTTTCAGCTGCCACAGCATGCAACCCTCTGTCAGTGAAAACGGAGCTCCATTTTCACTGGCAGAGGGTTGCCGGAGGCCATGGCAGCTGAAAATGGAGCTCGGAGGCCCGTTTTCGCTGGCAGAGTGCTTGGGCCACCACAGTTGCCCCCGACATGAGTGATGTCAAGCTGGCCACGCCCACCCTGGTCATGCGCCCTCCCCCCCGCTCTCCCCGATGTCAAACACAACCCTGATGCGGCCCTCAATGAAATTGAGTTTGACACCGCTGCTCTAAACCTTATGAAAATTCACAGTAACCTGGAAAATATTTCAGAAATCTGTTTCTAGGGTCTTGCAGTCAAGAGTTAGTAGAAAATCCTGCTAAAGTATTAAAGTAACAATTCTTAAGAGATTCCCATTCTCTAATCAAGTAATAGATTATTAAACACCAGTTCAAAATAATATACAAAGTCCTGACTCTGTTGTTTCTCTCTCGAGGGGATATTTTAATCATTATGGAAAGGTGAGCTACAGTATTTCTACTACCTGATCTATTGTATTTGCAAAGGATACAGTGGCTAGGATCTAAGAAATCCAGTACAGCCATACTGTAATCGTGCACTGCTCTGAAAGCTTGTTTTCAAAGAGCAGCTTTCTATTGTAGATGCATGCTTCTGAAATTAAAAGACTTCCAAAAGCAATTTGCTATGTGACTTGAAAGCATACTTTCATGGGGGAAAAAAAACCCTGAAGAAAAAAATTCCTCCAAGTGTCCAAAACTCTATTGCTAAAGTAGTTATTTAAATGTCGTTAGTATAGCACCTTAAATACTAACAAGAGTCGATATCACTATCCCTCTAACTGAAGGCTGCTATGCAAAGTTAGCTACAGCTTCTCTCACTGATTTAAATATGTTTATTTCAAAAAATATAATTAATGAGGTTAAACCTCCCCTGAATCTGCATCGGAAGATGGAAGTGCCATTTACGACCCCCATCCTTTTCACCCGAGGCAATATGTTATCCTCATCTTTGCTGTTTTGGTCTGCTTAGATCCCAATTGCAGTAATTAAATGACGTCTCCTCCAGATTTAATACTAGCACATCCGGGATGTATTTGTTTACAGTACAGTCATTTCTTCTCTCTGTCTCTTTGCTATGCTTTGGGCATTCACCATAAATATCAAAGTTATTGCTGATTTCTCTAGAGAAAAGTACAACATTGATAATCATAGGGGAAGAAGAAAAAAGATATCAGTGGCTTGTTGGACCTGATCCTATGATGATATTATTTCTAATCTGCCAACTAGCTGAAGGGGCTGCATTCCAAACAGATTTGAAAGGCACTTACAACCCAAAGACAGGCTTTAGAAAACGGAAGAAAAATAGTAAAATAATAAAATGCTTATGAAAAATATGAAACATTATTCCACTGTGGAATGGGCACTGAAAAAATAAACAACAGAAATGCCAAGAAGAGGGGGAGACTTCAATCAGCCCTAAGGAAATAATTTACCAGGGGCATCCCCGGTGCTACAATCCATAAGTAAGGGCCCAACAATGACTGAGGACTTTGAAAGATGACCATAGACCCAGGGAGGAGGTTTCCGAAGATATCACCAGAATAAGGCATATCTGTGCCTAGCTACAGTGTAAACACCCTGAATCCAGTAAGGCCTAGTTCCAGGTGAGCACAGGAAGGAGCTACTAGAGTTGGCAGACACCTACACGGTACATTCCTAGTATCTAGTTTTGCAGCTACAGCCATAAATCAGCAGTTGAAGAGTCCCACAAGAGGAAGCACTTCAGTCAGCAGAAACACCCCAGTAGATTTATCTCTGATTTGAAAAGGTTCCTGTTTCTCATTTTTAAAAAAGGGCAAGTATATTAGCCACTCGCAAAAAAAGCAGCAAAGAGTTTTATGGTATCTTGAAAATTAATATATTGTATTATTATGATGTCAGCTGTCATGGGCTAAACTAAGATTGCTGCTGCAGACAAACAGGTTTTTCTCCGTCAGCTTTTTTTAAACAAAAATAAATAAATAAATGAATGTGCTCACCTGGTTTTCTGGATTCTCTTAGCTTCTCCCTTTCTTAATTTTGTCAATTCATTGTAAATTGTCTCAAGCATTCAACAGAAGGGTGGACAATTCAGAAATCTGTAAGAAAAATATTTGGCAGTAACATACAACGTTTTACCTCTTGTTTTAAAAAAAACATATTTTCTGCTACTGGTAAGTCCAGAGAAAGTAGTCAGCTGACTACCATAGGATTCATAGAGTTAAGAACTCAAGGAAGAGAACTGATTAGTTCCAGATTAAGTTTTGGCAAATAAGTATCTTGCCCATGCTATAAAATGCTATTCAGTCCATGGACCACCTAAGTTGGTATGCATTCATTTTGGATCATATATAACCCAGTTTGATCTACTCCAGATAATGAAATGGAAGATGGATCTACTCTAGAAAGTGCCATGGACTATGTAGACATTCTCTTTAGCATAGAAATTACTTGTCTATGGAGATTCTCAGTCATCCAGGTCATTGTTGTCGCAAAGTTGTTTTTTTCAAGAGGCAACTGGACTTTCTTTGAAGACATTTCGCTTCTCATCCAAGAGAACTGAAGAAGCTTCTTGGATGAGAAGCAAAACGACTTCAGAGAAAAACCAGAAAGTCCAGTTGCCTCTTGAAAAAAAGCACCTTTGAGACATAGAAGCTGTACCAATATACTGCATTTTTCTATGCTTGTATTTGTCTGTTTCCACCACATTCAACCTAACTAATTGAAGCAATAAAGATTTAAAATCCTTTTGGTTAAGGAGCTCACTGAATGATTTTGAGATTATCATGTTCTCCTGGCATAGCCTATTTCACCAGTTAGGTGCTATGACAACAAAATATGAAAAGATCATTCCCTGAGCCATATTAAGAATGCTGAAATATAAAATTAATTAATTAATAAGATTGAACCCATGACAGGAGCATCATTTGGCTTCTATTCAAGTTAGATGCATAGTCAGGAGACATATAGGAAGCAGTCAAAAATAACTCGCTATGAATTTTTCTTGGAGAAAGGCTTTTGATTCTTTAGAATGAAGTACTGAATAAAAGAAATAACATGGTATATTGTGGGAACTAGGTAGGTTCTCAGAAAACAGAATGAGAAATACTTATCATAGACTCAGTTTCAACTACAGATTATAATGGCTAAGCCCCAGTTCAATTTCTGGACCATTGAGACTCATTATTATTATAATCAAGCAATAAAATGCCACTACCTTATCTCACCAGCTGCAATGCATGATGTCAACTGCTCATTCAAAAATCAGGATGCTTTCCTCCAGTCCACAGAGCAAAAATAAAATTATTGATTTACTAGAATGAACTAATGATACATCTGTTTATAGATAAAGATGACTCTGGCTTTGTCTGCAAATCATTTATTTTGTAAGCCATACTCTGCACTCTATTTTCACTCAGATCAAAAAGGATACATTTGATCTGCTGAACTGTGAAATCCTGTCCAGGAAATGTCCATTTACCTATAAAGCATTGATTTAATCATTGGCTCCAGTACAAATCAGCTTGGAAAATATTCCAAACTAACTATCACTGTCTGCTAAATATGAGTTTTAGTTGTGGTCCTTGTCATGTGTTCAGCTAAAGAAAATAATTTCTTCTCCTGATTAGAAAGAGAGATGGTAGCTACAAATGATATGACAATAATACCCAGGAAGGCACCAGCTCCACCCATCGAAAGCTACCCATATACATTCTGGTTATCAACTGTGTCGCTCAGTACATTTGCCAGTTTGATTACACAAAAGTAAAAACAGTGAATTCAGATAATTAGAAAACAATAAGCAGGTGATTTAATTAAATCATTCAGAATCTGAATTTCCCTGATAGAGAATTGAATTGGTAAAGATAATTCAATGCAATAACTGCTATAATTTCTCAATGGGACATATTGACTTGCAACCTTGCTTAAATTTTCATCAGACCCACAAGAAGTCTTTACAGACAAGAAAGTATGGAAAATAAGATATGATGGGGAGGAAATGTCATTCATTCAGTTCCTGGATTCAGAGTGCTCAAATATCCTCATAGCATACAGCCCCTTAGGTCATGAGCTCCTGGGCATAATGCCAAAGGCCTTTAGGCACAAACCATGGGGGAGAAATCATCTTGGACTCAACCACAGCAAGGAAAAAGGGATCTAGGTTTTTTTGTCTCCCTAGTTCTGGTTAATATCATCTTTAACTCTTGCTGTGGTTGCACACTCCCTGAGAGAGCTTGTGTGCAATTTGAGGTCCTCAAGGAGCAGGTAACAGCTATTGCTGGGGAGTGGGGAGGAGTTGCATAGATATATCTTGTGTGCCCGTTATGTCCATTCCTAGATTGGGAAACCTAGTTCACAGTCATCCACGACCTGGTAATTTCTCATCTGGATGATTACAATGTGCTCTACAACGGGACTTCCCTTGAGTCCATCGAGAAATTACAGCTGGTTCAGAATGTGGCAGCCTGTACAATTCTGGGCTGTTTGTCCATGCTGTGTGAGATACACTGACTTCCAATTTCTTTCTAGGTGCGATTCAAGACACTTTCTGTCAGGCACAGATAACCAGTAGCATTAATTGAGTTCAAAGCACAGAAGAGTTTCTTATTGCTACCTATACACAAGCATCTAGTCAACTAATGGTCAAAATTAAATTTGTGCTAGATAAGGGTCAATGGAATTCACAAGGTGCTGGGCTTGGCTATGTAACCTCCACCCACCCCCAAATAAGAATCAGTCATGAGTAATTCATAGAGGATATAAGTACCAGGTATTAATGAGGCAGGAGGAAAAGCCAGAGGTTTCATCTACGTACATGACAGTATTTGTTCCACTCTTTAGTTTTAACCCAAATTTGGGAAATTGAAATAAATGTCACCTCCTGAAGCCAAAAAAAGTTAGGTTCACAGATGACCACAGATGAAAGAGAAAACAATTTCATTGTTAGCACTAGTTTTTATTACTTGGCCTTGACAGTGAAGAAATGTAAGACAATATGTATCTCATACATATTTTCATCCGCAGTCTGAATCCTCCATCTTTTATGTTACCTTAACTTAGGATAAATCATATCTGGATGGCTAGAAAGAGTCAAAGGGGAGGGAGAAATGTTATTTTAGACTTCTCTCCTTTGCTCTACAAATAAGGATTTGGGAATACAGCCTGCCTTGACTGAACTTCAGCATTGTTGAAACATCTGGCCAGATTGTTGAATTATACACATTGCTGAGGTTACCTTAAATGCATGTTTCCAGAATTAGGGAAGAAATGGATTTTTATAGTCCATACTCAATATAGCTGAAACTACTGTCTACCTAGTCAGATTATTGGCTCTACGGGTCAAGGACATGTTTTTCTTCAGAAGTTGAATTGAAGACATAGATCATGGACCTGCACGTTAGGCCAGAGAATGGGAACTCCAGATGTTGTAGCCTCACTTGCACATTTTCATCTGGTGCCCTTTTTGATCTTTTATGAAGAGAATGTCACATCCTATGCTGAACCCTATCCCTTCTACCCACCTTGGATTTGCAAAGTTGGCAAACAATTAAGCTGGGATTCAACCTCCCAATTTAAGGGGCAAAAGAAGGTAGCCTGCTGAGATAGCACTATCTATCATGCTGAAAGAGGAAGGATATTGCTATGTTGTTCTTTTTCAGGTTTTATTTTAAGTTCTTGAGGCTGATTCATAAATTTCAGCAATTCAATTGATGGGATTACTACCTTTTCTAGCAAGAAGCTGCTGCATACCTAAAACTGATTCAGGAAAGCAATGACAACACCAACTGTTTTCCTTCCCAAATATCACATTTGAAGCTAATGAAGGTGCAACAGATTATTATTTGAGGGGTCCTTGGTGTTCTCTGAGCTTGCTTGTTTTCTTGCAGATGTTTCATTACCCAAAGCAGGTAACATCATCTAGCACTGGTGATGTTACCTAGTTTGGGTAATGAAACATCTGCAAGCTCAGAGAGCACCAAGGACCCCTCAGGTGAACCTTGAGCTACAAATATTCTCCTTTATTAGATTATTATTTTACTTCAGGTGATTTGACTGTATAAAATATGATAGCCTTGAGAAGCTGAAGGGTTAACACTGTGTATCATCCAACTACTTTAACCTTCTTTGCTAAAAGAAGGACTATGGGTGACATGATAGCAGTGTTCCAATATTTGAGGGGGCTGCCACAAAAAAGAGGGGGGGGGGCAACTATTCTCCAATGCACCAGAAAGCAAGACAAAAAGCAATGAATGGAAATTAATCAAGGAGAAAAGTAACCTAGAATTAAGGAGAAATTTTCTAACAGTGAGAGCAATTCATCAGTGGAACAGATTTTCTTCAGAAGTTGAGTGCTCCCATCACTGTAGGCTCTTATGAAGAGATTGGACAGACACTTGTCTGGAATGGTATAGAGTCTGCTGCTTGAGCGGTAGTTGGACTAGAAGACCTTCAAGTTCCCTTCCAGCTCTGTACAGTATTCTGTTCTTTAGCACCCACTCCCTAAGAGGCACTCACATTGCCCATGGATATAGCCAGCTCTGCAAGAAAACGATACCTCCTTTTTTTTTTTTTTTTGCATAGCTGTTCTTAAGCTTCTCAGGAGATATTTATTGTGTGATTTAGTTTTCTGTTCTAGAAATTCAAGCAATTCTAATGTTATCAGTAAGTCTTTGAAAATAATGTTTTGGAGTAGAGATGAAGTTGATGTGAATTTTAAAAAAATTACAAAGTGTATACTCAGGTTTTGTTTTGTTTTTTTCTTTCCTGAACTTTCACGTGAAAAAGGTCTCCGTAAGCTGAGAAGGAAGCAATTCCCTTTTGCATTCCTTAACTTATACAAACATACAGGCATTAGCTATCAGTTAACAAAATGGTTACTATTCCATGAGGTAAACTCTAATGTGTTATACCTTTTAATAAAATGTGTTAATTTGAAAAAGTGCTACCAGGATCCATCTGATTCTATTCAATATCTTTTATATATTAAATAGTAA
This sequence comes from Pantherophis guttatus, assembly GCF_059756535.1. NCBI lineage: Eukaryota > Metazoa > Chordata > Lepidosauria > Squamata > Colubridae > Pantherophis > Pantherophis guttatus. The sequence goes on from NC_142064.1 coordinate 189,063,154, forward strand.
TTTGTATTTCTACGTCATTTTAAATATTCAAGGGGCCATTTTCAATTTATTCTACAATCCAGAATAATACGAAGTCTTCATGGGGGGAAAAATGTTTCTGAATCTCCCTTCGTGTTTACTTCCTCTATTAAAGTGAACGAGAGGCACTTGCAATTAATATTTAACAAGGTTACAGGAACAGTCGAACGTTATGAGATTATTGAACACATCAACAAGTTAAGTCTTCAGAAATTCTCATTCACTGTTTCTTGAATCATGTCTGAATGTAAATTTAATTATATTCCAATTTCCTGGAAATTTTCTTGGCACTTTAGAGAGGTGTATTTCTGAGTCAATACTAAGATGAAAATTTGACTTGAACGGGAGGTTCCATTCCTACATAGAAGGCTATGCTGCCGTAAATCCCAGTGCTCTTTACAAGGATCAAAGGCACTATAAATTTCTTGCCCATTGGGGCAAGAAAGAGTTCCACATAGAAAATATACTGACTAGAATTGCAATGAATTCAGTTAAAAAAGGATCATATAACTTATATCTAATTTACAACGCAAGTGTTTAGCTAGAAAAATATATTCAAGGCTTTTACTGACGATTACCCTGCTTCCTTTATAGAACTGTAGAGGCAATGTAATAATTTTATCTTCCATTCTTCCCTCCTACTGTTTTTTTTTTTTCATATTTTATTTTTAATACCAAATACCTATTAACATTTACCAAACATCGCTATTACCAAATATGGTTATACAGAGACAAGAGTAGCAATGCCCTGTCTTTTGATTGACAGCACAAAGAGCCCCTTTAGCTGGGAACATTTACTGAAATAAAGAGATCTTCCATTTCTTTCTATTTCCCATGATTCACACAAAATGGAGAAATATCAGACTGTAGGTGGTCTGAAAATATTCTTTGAGCCTTTCCACTGAGTGAAAGTAACAGCTACATTTCATTTTACCAGAACACCCATAAAGGTGTTGCCATAGATTTGGATTGCATTACTTGGATAAACTGTTTTGCTTAAGACTCATCTGCATTTCTGCCCTATTCTGCCCTTCTCCCCATTTCAGGTTTATTTTACTGCTTCTAAAGTTCAGTGATGGTGGATGAGACCAAATGTGATGGACTAACAGCTTCCATTACCCACCCCCCTCGGCTTGGGGGTGGAGATCATTATAGTCCTACACAACTGGAGGTCACTGAATTTGAAGATGTCAGCTCACATGGTTTTGCCCAGCTTTTCTGGATGATCCAGGTTCTGCTCTTGCTTGGGAAGATATTCTGGAAAATCAAATGCTCCACGTTAAACTTACAATAACAGTAACACCTTGGAGGTCAACTAGTCCAACCCTCTGCTCATTCAGGAGACCTGTACTAGGGATTCGAATCGCCGAACTGCCGACCTCCCTTTCTGATCGACAAGCTCAGTGTCTAAGCCACTGAGCCACCTAGTCAGGCTAATTTTTTATTCTTTACCCTGGGGTTGTTGTTTTTTTACTCAGGGTTCTCAGATGCATTGAATGCAGCTATGATATAACAAATGAAACAAACAAAATGTTAAAAAGTTATGATATTTATATACTTACTTACCAAGCACATCTACATTATATCAATGTAACCAAAATACTTTTACAATTCCCCCAAGACATTGAGCACACCTAATGTTTGGAAACTGCAAGTTGAAAAATTTGACACGCCCTATAAATACGACCCTGTCCTGGGGGAAAAGAAGAGAGGAAGCTGATGGGGTGGAGGATTAAGGAATGAGTATTGATTTCCAGCTCGGCCGTTTTCCATCGATTCAGAGGCCTTTTCTCAAACACATCCCTTCCTTCCTGCTGTCCTCAAGGCTGACAGGAATGCAGACCGTGTCCTTTAAATGAACAACAATGCAATATCCAATACAGGGAATTCCAGATTTCTTCTGAACCGTTGACGTGGGAAACGAATAAGATCGGAGTAAAGCCCTACACAATTTCCAGAATTGTGAAAGGATTGGGAGAGGGGGGCATGTTCTCCCACCCTCCCAGTGTCGTCTTCATTTTTTAAAAGGTCTCCGAAACACCTGGACTTCAACTTAATTAAACCAGAAATGCCGTGGCCGCCCTTCAGAGAAGGAGAGCAGGCATCGGCGTTGTATCGCGATCCCGCGGGACGTCCAGAGGCTCACTACAGACCTCGGGAAATGAAAGCCCAGCACCAGCCAGGAGAAATACTCGCAAAAGGATCCGAAACAACGTTCAACCGCACTTTCTCTTACGCCCTCTCCGCCCGCCTTCCTTAATTACTCATGAGAAATCCCAGCGGCCGCCCTCGATCGCAAAGACAAAGGATATTTTTCCACTACGACCTATTTCCTTTATTTCACTCTTAACCGCACATCCACTCCCTGCCTCTACTGTACTTCGCTTTACCATCAGCCCGAGGCTGGGGGTGTGTACTGTGGTGCATGCGCAACTGCCTGCAGCTACCGCGTTTCATTCATAAAAAAAAAAAAAGAGGAAAAACACCAGTCTATAGTCATCCTTAACTCTCAATGAGTTCCTTCCGGCCCCCCATTCATAAAATGAGAGCAGAGCATGCGCCTTGGAACTCCAGTGCCCACCCATTCATAGAATTGGGAGGACAAGCATGCGTAGTAGAGGCCCTTTCCCTCCCATTCATAAAATAGCCATTTTCCCAGGCAGCGGTTGTTGCAACAGCGAAGCGACGGCTGCCGCCGCTCCTGACAGCGCACCACTTGTTCAGGTTGCTCTCTGAGCCCCGGGTGTGTTTCGTGTCGATTTTAACCTCATCCTTCACCACCCACGTGCAAGTACAGCCGGGATTTTTCTCGGATTTAGGATTAACTCGCCTGTTGAGATATGATCTGGACTGGATTGTTGAAAGTAAGTAGGAAAAAAAAATCATCGCGGGATTGAGGGAGCGGGAGGAAAGGGGATGAAAGAAGGGGGGATCGTTCTACTTCCTCGTCTGATCTTCTGCGGGAAAGGCGTGTGCCCTGAAACTTCTTGATGTATCTTGAGAAGAAGAAAAAAAAACCCCCACCAAGACCAAGCTTTATTCTTTTTTCCCCCCACGAATTGTCTCTTCGGCACGGACTGTAATTAAGTCCGATGCTCCTGCGATAGAGACTCGTCCCTTCTCCCTACATACCCGCCTTATTAAGGCACTGTGTTAGTCGCAGGCACCTGGGCGTTCGCTGGGATTAAGGATCGGTCTGTCGGCCGCATCCTATAGCTGCGTCTGCCCCGCTTGTCGCTCGGGATCAGCCCATACAGCCAAAGGGACTGGACTTTCCGGCTTGCAGCCCGGCTGCACGGGGGAACGTCGAGCTTCCTCCCCCCCCACCCGCCTTGCCTTTGGCATCTCTGTCTCTGTCTCTCTCTCTCCTTCCTACCTCGTTAAGCTTCATGCGGTTCCGACGCCTCGGCTGGGATCGGGGCAGTCCCCCAGCCAAACTGCTTGCTCGCTGCCGTGACCTTTGCTCTTTTTCGCTTGCCTTTTATTTCGGGTAACCATCCTGCGATGCGGTCTCGTTCTTACCCCCACCCCCAAAACCCACCCCGTATATGCTTCGCTTCGCCTGGTCCCCCTTTTTCCTTCTCTCCCCCCCCCCTCCCCAAACTCCCTCAGCGGCTTGTGGCTTTGAACTACGAGATTAGCTGGGAGGATCGCGCTGCGCTAGAAGGAAACGGCGCCAGCTGGGTGTGCCAAGGGCTTTTTTTTTTTTTTTTTGTACCTGTGCGCAGCAGACGAGCTAGAGAAAAATAGCGGGGGGGGGCGGGTGGTGGTGGGAAGCGCTGATCTCGTCGGGGCCTTCTCCACCTATTGCGTCGTGGAGATCTAGGCCGAGGCTCGAACCGGCTGGGCCTCGCCAACGTCGCACAAGATAGGAGAGCTAGAACCCCCCTCCCCCTCCCAGTGCGGCCTGGTTGCAGGTCCAGGGCAGAAAATGGAAGGCGCCGAAAAGAACCCAGAGGCTGAGCCAGGCGAGGAGGCCGCCAAGGAAGGGTCTCGATATCTGACCGGGATGGGTGTGTGTGTGAGAAAGGGGCCTAAACTGTGGCCACTTCCGAAGGTCCCCACCCCGGTCGGAAGGGCAGCCTCGAGAGGGTGGCGTTGCAGTCTACCGCTTTCTTGCAGTGCAGCCCCTGAAATGTCAGTGTCATTTTTTTTCTCTCCTTTTATCGAATTTAGTAAGGGTGGAAAGAAGGGTGGGCTGCCCAGGCTCTTTCCTATCTTCCAACACGTTTGATTATTTTATTTAAAAACGCCTGGCGGTCTAAATATTGAGTTTCTGCTCTGCTTGACACCCCTCTTTTAACAAAAATAATAATAATAATAATTAATAATTAATTAATTAATAATAATAATAATAATAATAATAACGTCATCAAATTCACAAGGAAACAGGACAGAATATTTCAGTCCTGATGTTAAAGCTCTCCCTCACACACACAAACACGCTTGCTCTCATTCCCGTATTGTTCTTTTCTATCTTTCCTCTCTCCCTCTAATATTACTAATTACTGTAGTATGTTCAACGTGTAACCTAGTTTTCTTGATCTGGAATTGTTTTTAAAAGAAGTCTTGTAAATTGGATCGTTGAATGACCAGGATCTCTTCCACTGCTTTCCTTCTACTGACCCTCCAAGTTCCCATTATATAAAGGTGAACAGTAGAGGAATTAAGGAAGCATTAAAACATTTTCAGGATATTGGAATGCTGTTGATAACGTCTCCATTTGATAAATGCTGCTTCCTACAACCTATCGGTTGTTCAAGGAGTCTGTATGGGATTCCTGTATTCAAGCACCTCTTTTTAACAGCTGCCTTCCCCTTCTGCAAATGATCTTTTCACCTGCAAAAAATTGAAAAGGTTTATATACTACATAAAATGAAAAGGTTTCTGCTGCGCCACTTCTAACTCTGCCTGTGCAAAGCCATGGTTTTGTGTGACTGGGTTTTGTAAAATGGCTGCAGCAAGAAGCTTTCCCTTAGCAGCAACTTTCCCTACCTGGTGCTTTCCAGGCAGGTTGGACTACAAGTCTCGCCGTTCCCAGCCACCACAGTCCATTGGGAATTACAGTCCAACACATCTACAAAGGTCCAGGTTATGGGAAGATTACTTTCCATTTACCTTCATGTTCCCATGTAGGGCACCTATTGAGTATAATGTTCGTTAGACCTTTTGAGAGCAAAGTTGCTTTTCCCTTTTGACAGATGGAGTTGTGGTGGTTGTCGCAGTCTTAAAAGACCTGAAGCCTGATCCTAAGCATGTTCACTCAGAAGTAAGATTCACTGAATTCAGTGTGCCTGGTAAGTGTGTTTCTTTGGTCTGGGTAGTGGCAGCTCAAGAATTATAATCAATGTCTAAAAAAAAACCTAATTTATTTATTTATTGCTTAGAAATCAAGCAATACTGTTGATGTGTAGAACACAGATAAATTCACAGGGTGCTGGATGGTTTTCCTGTAAAAAAAGAAAGTTTGGTGTTTAAAGTGAAAAATTTGAAGCACTTGAAACATTTGATTATAATTCTCCTAAAATATTGCAGTTTTACCATCCCGATTTTAGAAATTTAATCAATTTGCCATTTCATTCCATTTTATTCATTTTCTTATATCTGAATGTGGCTTCTTTTATACCAAAGATTTATTCCAGGTAGACTAATTCCATTGCATCAAAGTCACTCCCTTGATTAAGTAGAGCTTGAAATTAGTTGAGGAAGGAATTGGAAGCAAATTTTCTGAAGTACATGAGATATCAGTTAAACCTAGAAAGAGATAGCGTGTGTGAAACTGGATGCTCCTGATTTATGTCAAGTGTTCCCTTTAGTGTAGTTTGAAGTCTTCTGATGCTATTCAGTGTTAAACACTACATGTTCCATGGGGATTACAAGTAATTTAATCCTCATTAACTGGCATTCCTGTTCTCCTGTCAGTTTGGTCAATGCAAGGGAGACTTTTTCCTTGATTTGCATACTGGGAAATTCTTTTGAATGTTCCATTGTGTTCTGTCCTCTGTATCTTCCCTGAAGATACAGTTTTCAAGTAGTAGTTGCTTTTTCAAGCATTTTGTAGCTGAAAATATTTCTAGATTAGGAATCAGAAAACCTACAGTTCATCAGAAATTTCATCATCCCTCACTATTGGTCTTGCTGGCTGGAATTGGCTTAGAGTCAAGATCAGAATGGCCACAGATCCCCCCCCTTTTTTTTTTGAAATCTTTTTTGAAATCTTTCATTCTAATACAGCAGGGCGATCTTCATAATTGAGATATTTACATTCACCCTTACCAGACTGACTGTTTACAGTTGTGCAAATGAGCACCCAGAATATAGAGCAACTATAGACAAGGCCTGGGTATTTGATCAGACATTTTATTGAAATTCCAATGAATTTCCTTCAGAAGGTTTACTGCTCAGGAATGTATGGGAAGCCCAGCATTACGTCTTACTAGGGATGGTACTTGTCTTGTGGTTTTGTGTACATGAAATTGCTGTACCTACTGTTTCTAGTTTCATATTTCTCCATGCAAATTGAAAATTTGCTCAATCCTCTGGATCATTGTCTACATATGACAGATAATCTGCCCAATTTCTAACCCCCCAAATGGTTGACCCCAAAGTAAGAGTTTCTCCTCAGATTCTTTCACTGTTGCCTTGCCTGCTTCTAGAAGTCTTTTGTCCGAGTGGAATGAATACTTTCTTATTCTCTCTCAATTCATGCCAGGATTCTCTGGAACATTCAACAAGAGCAGTTGAAAGTTCCACAGCCATTGCATGTTTACTCAATTCAGTAGGCTTCTGCTCTTTCTTGAACAGCTCTTTCGGGGAGTGGGGGTGGGGGGGGGGAGAGTAAAGTTTCCCTTAAAAGAAGGTTTTGTTTGGTTTGTGAGAAAAATCGAAATCTGTATTAAAACTCTACCTTTTGTAAGATTTATAAAATAATAATAATCTTCCAGCTTTTCAAGGGTAGACATTTGTTTTCTTCCTCAAGATGATTAAAAACCAAGACCCAAAAACGAGGGGAGGGAAACAAAGAGAAAAACATCGGCTTGTATTTGAGCCAGATTTGTAGCAATTTACATTCTTCAATGGAGTGAAGACAAGACTCCAAATTGTGTCCTATTGGTACTGCTTTTCCACTGATAACTCTGCACGAGAGATGGATCTAAATACTTTGATGTGTTCTACAATTGCCCAGGCACACCTAGGGGTATGTTTAACTCAGCAACTGAAAGCCACAGGACTTGGAAATCTCTAGAAAGCTGTTGCTCTTTATCTTTACATTGAATATACACATAGTAAATTTATAAAATAAGAAATGGCATATTTGTAGAAATTCTACCATTTCCCCCAAAATAAGACATCCCCTGATAATAAGCCCAATCAGGCTTTTGAGCGCATGGCAATAAGGCCAAGTGCTTATTTCAGGGTTCAAAAGAATATAAAACGGGGTCTTATTTTCGGGGAAATACGGTAGGTGGGGTTATTTATTTATTTATTTAGCATGTGGGTTTGTTTGTTTGTTTGTTTATTTAGCATGCTGCCCAACTCCTAGTGACTTTGGGCAGCTCACAAATAAAAACAGTTTTAAAAAATACAATAAAAAACAAAAATAAAGAATAAAAAAATGACAAAGGCAACAACAACCAGACATGAACTTCAGAGTGGTGGGCAGGGAAAAAACTAACTCACGCAATCTGAGGAGGCTTCTCCCACCCTCACCAAAGCCGTGGAGAAGAACAACGTCAATGTTCCAAAGACCCAGCCAGATCTGATCAGTTGGGCAGATACTATGGCAGATAGTAACTGCCCAACTGATGAGAGGCCCTGTGATTACTGGATTACCTATGATTATGAATCAAATACATGGGACAATGAAATTGATTTATGTTTTAAGATTATATCTAACCTTCACTCTAAATGAACTGAAAATCCTTTTAAGTCATACACCTCATTTCTTCTGCTATGAAGTTGGGCTACAACTAATGTTCTACTTGGAGATGAATCCCAATGTACTTGGTACAACATATTTCCAAATAAGCATCCTTAGAAACACGACCTTAATATATTCACCATGATTATTTTGAAGGAAGTTATACTCCATAGCTATCTTCCATTTTGTAGGATGGTGGCCAGATTGCACCTTCATAAAATGTGCAATTAAAATATAAGGCTAATTATTAACTGAGGCACTTTCTTCCACCTTTGAGAGGGATTGGTCTAGTAGTCCAAATATTTATAGCTTTATTCTCTTAGTTCAAGCCTGCCTTTCTTGGGATTCAGGTAAGAACTCTGAATCCGAGTCTCCTATGGCCTAAGTCAACCACTAGAACTATGCTTAGTAAATATTCTATTCAGGATTTTGTTAATATGACTTCTTTTCAAGGCGTCTCTTTCTGAATTATTTTGTTATTTTTGAATTTCAGTATTTTCAGATTCATATCTGAAATAGCAGACATTGTTGCTTTAACATGCAATATCTTTTAGCATAGGAAGGAATAGACCGTTTGAGCCTTGCTTGCCGTGATCCTGAGCTCTTGGCTTTGATGACAGTGCCTGACGGGAATTGACAACACAGGATTGTTATCTAAATCCTAATTTAGAGTCTATAAAGGGAGGACACAATTTCCATTGATTCAAGGGCCACAGCAGACTTTGTATAGTATAATAAGGACTGTGTCTCCCAAAATGGGTAGAGTCAGCTCCCCAACTACTGGGAAGATTTGAATTTCATAAAGGGTGAAATGAGACCTCAAGTCCCTCCAGTGCTTAGTGATCCAAGTGATTGCTCACAACTACCATTTCCTGTCCTGCTCTCCAGACTCAACATGGGAGGTCAATGGGTAAGGCTCATATAGAATGGTAACCTTGCTTCTGTTGCTACATATGAGTTGCATAGAAAAAGCTATCCAAATGAATGTTGTGAACATGTTCAGTTGGAGGGACAAGAGAGAAAAGTAAAAAAAAAACAAACAATTATCTTAATTTCCTGGAAGATTGCCTGCAATGAAATATTCCTTTTTCATGATTTGACTTTGCTCAAAAAATAAAACGGCTCCATTTCCAATCCATAATTTATCTCTGTGTGTGTTCCAACCACTTTGTTCAGTTGTTTTATATAGAATCGTCTCTAGTGCTGTTGTACCGATTTAAGTTTCATAGGCCATGTTGTTTATGTTGCTTATATTGTTCCTAATAATAATAATAAGAGAATTCTGTTCAGAATGCATCCTGAAAGTAGATTCTTATGTCGGCAATCTGAAATCCCTCCTACCTTTGCAAGCCTCATTTCTCATGTTTTCTCTGGGCTTGACCTTGAGTGCTAATTAATTAGCAATTAGTAGCATTTTGGATCAAATAGTAATGTGAAAGATTATATTTGGGGAGTGTGGGCATATAAGATATGCTATTGAATTATATGTCAAATCTCTTAGCATCTAATTTAATATCCAAATGCTTTTCTTCTTTGCCGCACAGTGCAGGTACTCTACTGATAAGGCTCAGGGGACGATTAAATTACGGGATCCAAACATTATCTATCAAACATCCATGGTTACATGAGAGTTGCTTTGTCACACTAGTTATTGTTGAAAAATCCTGGGTGGTGAACTTTTAAAGCTGAAAGCATGATTGTGGGATCACAAGTTTGTTAGTTCCAACCGCAATCTCACAAGTTTACCCAACTTTCTATGAATACCTATACTAACATTTCATGAGATCTTGTGAGGTGTGGTGCTATTGTGTGGTTTCAGCTGTAAATAATCTCTATTTAATGTTGGGGGCATCTTAGTCATGTTGCTTTTTGTCACAGAAGCATCAACTTCTGTTTTAAGATTCTACCTACCTTCAACATACTTTGAAAGTTCTTCAAAAGTATTGAAGAATTCTTTTTATTTTAATTTTTAAAATTCCTTTTTTTGATTGGGGTCAGTTGTTGTACAAGTAAGGTAAAGAGTTGTTGCCTGCTCTTAATCCCCATCAGTCATAATAAAAATGACTTTAGTAAGGAACTCTGCCTTTTTACAATATATCCACATCAGTCCTGGTCAATCCCTATACCATTGTATTATATGATCTACTGAACTTATTTTAAGTATTTTGCTTTTCTTTTCTTATTGTCCATTGGATGCAGTTCAGAAATAAGCTTCCACACAACACAGAGAGAGGGGGGAGGGAGTTGGAGAGGGGGGAGGGAGGGAGGGTGGGAGAGAGAGAGAGAGAGAGCGAGAGAGAGAGAGAGAGAGAGAGAATCTAGTTCCCAAAGGCTCTGAATTGATTAGATTGACTCAATCTAATCAATGGGTCAATTCTGGCATATAAAATGTGATTTGTCCAGATGCATAATTTTCTTTTTATTGTTTTCTATTTTTTTTAAAAAAAATCTAAGTTACTAAGAGACATTCTGAAGTTAACCACCTCTAGTCCAGTGGAGTTGGGTGGCCAATAAATTTTTAAAAGTACATTTCTTGAATTCTGTTATTTATTGTACGTCTCAAAATATTGATAATTCTTGATTCAATTCTATATCTTATTTTTCTCTTCTGTGAACAAGAGCTCCATATCTTCATTGGAATCTTACAAGTTTTCCGAATATTCAGATTCTGCTAATGCTGTTAATTAAGTTGTACAAATGACTTTGCATTTGAAATGTTTGAAGTTTATTCTGTTCTGAATTCGAAGCCTTTATTCCTACCATTCCAAATGTGTTTTGCCCTTGAAAGTACAAAACATCCATTTTAAACTCAGAAGAGTTGTTTTGAAGTGAATGTATCTTGAGAATGGTCAGAACAACATCAGAACAGTTCTAGGAGGATCTGATTTATTCATTTGAACATCAGCTTCCTCTGACTTCAGCAAACTAATATTAAATTAGAAGTAATATATTTCACAATATTATTCCTACCTGAGCCCAACTTTACCAGAGCTGAAACGTGCAAATTGCAACAAGATTATATTCATATTTCATATGGGTGATTTACTCCATCTCCTATATAATAAAGTTTTATTCTTTAAAGCACAACTTATCATGCATAACTTGTCTCTCACCTGTTCCTTGTGTTCTTGACGCCTCCCTCTCCTTCCAATGCTGATTATTGTGACCACCTTACACTTTTCTGAATGACCTGAAGGTCCCTGATATGGCTTCATCTCTGAGGCTAAGCAGGCCCGAACAAGCCCACCTCTGACTTAGTTGTTTGAAGGCAAGGATGGAATTCAAAGGTACCAAATAATGTGTACCATAATCCCTGTAACTGAGGTGCAAGGACAGTTTTGAGACATCTTTGCTGAAAGCCACTATATAAGTAGAAAAGCCTGCCTTGTCCCAAAAATGATGGAATGCATCATGTTGCATGTGCTGCTTCAGATCTATTTCAGAGGTTCAGAGACAGCATGATACATAGCTCCTCCCAGATGATCATACCTTTAAAAACTAATATGATATTCAACTTCACTTTCTCCCACTTCTGTTCTAAAATAAGTGTATGACAAGAGAAAATACAGTCGTAGCGTTTAATCACCTTCTTACGTAGCTATGATTTTTAGCGTCCAGTTCATGCTGGTGATAAGTTTAGCAATTAAGTAATTATTACTAATATTGTTAATGTACCGTAGTATGCATTTCAAACCCTATCATGGTAAAATATAAGATGCATGTTACAGTTGCACACTCAATCTTTTCTTTCAAAGCTTGATTTATTGATTCTGTCCATGCTGGAATAAAGAGCAAATAACTATCCACCTTAATTTCAGGTTTTTTTTTTAATCAACCTCAATCAACATTTCTGTCATCAATAATCAAGGATGGAAACCAGCTGTCCACAAATACAATACACATTTTTAAGCTTTCAATCTTAAAAGTCTCCTTTGTTGACCCAAGCAAGCAATTAGTCTACTCTAAGCCCGCCTTCTTGTATCCTTTAGGAAGCAGGTCAAAATCATCTTCTTCCTTTGGGCATTTGGCGATGAGTTATGAATGCAAGACTTTAAAAAATTCTATTGCCTCCATAGATGGTTTTGTGTTAACAGGTTGTAAGCTGTCTAGAGTCGTTCAAGTCGAAGGCCTACACAGAACTGAAATAAATGCTCATAACAATATAATTACCTTAAATATATTTTTGAGATTGGAATTTGCAGCAAAAAGAAAATGCAAATTTAATCTTTAAACTCATTTTGCTCCTAACAAGCTTTTGGTTGCTTTAAGAGCTTAGCAGCATTCCTGGTGAAAACAGGCTTTTGAAATCCATAACTTTAAGTGATCAGTCAATTCCAAATACTTTAGGGATTTATTTTGAATGACAGAAAAAGTCAAACTATTGTTTAAAATCTGACATTGTCATAAATGGCAATGCCACTAGCAATTTCTTCACTCTTGACTTGAAATAACTTCTTGTCTTATTCCTCCCATTGCACAAGGCTTGTTGTTATCAGGTTCTCATTATCCAGCCAAGTAATCCTGAAAATGAATACATAATATCTGCAAGACCAGTTTAATTCCCTACCTTTGGCTCCTTCCTAGCTCATACTGGAAGTGCCCCGAGCTCTAGAAAGTGAGTCAAACAGTGCCAAACAATTTCAACACAAATGTTGTTATTGTCTTTGCAGTCAGCGAACATTGATTTACTCTCTGCCTCCTCTGCCTCCACCCCTCAGTGAGTATAGAGTGAGCTGAAGATTTTCAGGTTCAACTCAACCTAAATGCAGAACTTCTTTCCTGTCAGTGTCACTGAAAAAGCAGATTCTGCCACATTCTGTGTCTTGGGATAGGACTCCCTCTCTGGAGTTCCAGCAGAGGAGAAACCAGTTCTGCCAGTTTGCAGCAGAAATCGGCTATCCTGTGCTCCGATTGGCTGGAGTTTACAACATCACAAACCCACCCACTTGTGCAGCTCGTCAAAAATACATGTTTCTTTTTCTAAACTGGGGGAGTGTTACTGAAGGGCCAAACAAGGGTTTCAACCATTCTGGTTTTTAAGAACAAAAAAAAAAAAGGTAGTCCAGCTAGAATTCCGGCTAAGAGGCAAGGCCAAAGGCTGGAAATGGCATTTGAATTGCTGATAAGTGTGCCTGGTTTACACAAAGCAAGGGCGAAGAAGCCTGATCCACAGCATGCATTGAAACTGAAGTTTGGATTTAATGGGATGAAAATCAAGATGTAGCCCAAATGAGGGATTTTTAAGTCTCATTGGATGTTGAATGGAGTTCTTGCTCTTTCTCTCTCTCCCCCATGACTTCTCATGTTTACTCATTCTGTCCCTGAACTGGTGTTTCCCTCCAGTTCTCTTTTTCGGCTCACAGATTTCAACAGCTTCTCTTCAGTCTCAGCTAGGAATGCTTGGGGTTGCTTGCCTCTCTCTTTTTTTTTTTAAACATAATTAATAAAGAATCTAAAGGTCACTGCAAGGAAGTGGCAACTCCACCAGAAAACAATGTGTACTCTCTAAATTTGAACCAAGCCATTTCCGTTCTTTGATTTAAGTTTAGTTGCTTCCTGTGGTTTCATGTCCTCCCCTACAGTTGAATCTCTGGATGGGCTCCAGTATAAATTGCACTCTTCCAATGAAATTAGAGACTAGCAATAAAGGGATTGGCTAGTAAACAGCATTTAAACCAAATATTATGTGGTGTTTGGTGTTTGGATGAAAAAATAGTCTGAATATTTTAAAGGATTTTGTGTCCTCTGCTCTGATTTGCAGCTCAGTCATTATGCTCCTTTTTTGCAAAACAGTCATGTTAATGCCTAAGGATGTTAATGCCTAAGGAATATGCTTTTAAGGAATTTATATTTGGCTTATTTTTACTGGGAAGAGAAAATGTTTTGCCTATGTTTGCAGTTAAAAAGTAAATTATGGCCCCCTCCCCCAATTCAGCAACCTGTGGCCTTCCAGAAATTCTTGGGCATCAGCTCCCATCTTCTACCTTCACCATTAGCTGGGCCATTTGGGTGGGGCTGATGAAACTTGGACTATAACCACAGTTTCTCCTATCCTGGTTTAGCATTGCGAGAACATGTTGCAGCACATGTTAGGGCTGCACATTGCATTTCCTCTGATGCAAGCATAGCAGAGAATTTGGAATTTTCCATTGTAGATTAATCACATCTGAATGTACTTTCCATACTATAAACTCTGGATGCTCAGAGATGGGGGTGTTAAGCCAATTTCATAAGCAGAGGGTTTAAAAATACATAGTTAATGTTACTGAGAGTTTAGTTTATGTATATTGTTAATCTGTGGTTTATTCTAAAAAGTGACTTTCCAATCTGGTCTTGGCCATGCTGGAGTAAAGAGTGAAAGTGAGCCCAAAGCTTGGTATGATTGAACTTCACACTATGGGTTCATTACTAGGTTATGCAAGTAATTCTTGACTTTATGACCACAATTAGGACTGGAATGTCCACTGCTAAACAATGTGGCCATTAAGTGAGTCATGCATTTATGAACTTTTTTGCCACGACTGTTAAGCAAACTGCCTTGGCAAATCAGAGGGCTGTTAAGCAAATCCGGTTTCACCCATTAATTTTGCTTGTTGGAAGTCACATTGACTCCGCTTGTTGGAAGCTTGTCAGAAGAAATGGGGCAGTCACAAAATGAGGTGGGAATGTAGTCTGGATTCCCAGGAGGGATGGGCTGCATTCCAGAGGAGCAAGAAATAGCAAAGTTAAGATAGTTCAGTTGAGAGGTAGAGGGCCAAGATATCTCCTCCCTAGGAGTTCTCAAAGTTCATCTTTAATGAAGCAAGTACCTGCTTTAGTTTGGCTAGATTTCTGTCTGTAGGTGAGAAAGTCCAGCCTTCACCATGATTGGGTGGCTTTGGGCCAGTCACATACTCTCAGCCCAACCTACCTCACAGTTGTTATTGTGGAGAAAATAGGAGGAGGAAGGTATGTTGCATTTGTTCACCAGGTTGAGTTATTTGTAAAAATAATAAAGGCAGGATACAAATAAAACAAACAAACACATTAAATGAAACAATAAAGGAAACGACTTAGAAGACACTCACTGTATTTCTTGGTAAGAGCCATGGTGGTGCAGTGGTTGGAATGCAGTACTGCAGGCTACTTCTGCTACCTGCAATTTGGCAGTTCAAATCTCACCAGGCTCGAGGTTGGTTCAGCCTTCCAAGGTCGGTAAAATGAGGACCCAGATTGTTGGGGGCAATATGCTGACTCTGAAAACTGCTTAGAGAGGGCTGTAAAGCACCATGAAGCAGTATATATAATAGCAATGTTATTGGTATTGCTATTTTGGAACCTGATACAAATGGTGTTCATGTGACTCCCAGAGGCTCCAACAAGTGTCAATACATGTTGGTGTCCCAGAGTCCAAATTTTAATCACATGACCCCATGTCATCACAGGGACAGTGCAAGGACTGCCATTGTAATTGAAATTAAATGAATGGTTGTAAATCTAGACCTACCTGCAACATAATCATGATATATTCCTGACCTGTGTCCTGAGGATTCAGGGAATTCTTGAGGAACACACTAAGACAGTGTTTCTCAACCTTGCCACTTGAAGATACATGGACTTCAGCTGCCAGAATTCCCCAGCCAGCCATGTTTCACATGACCAAGGCTGAGAAACTTTGCACTCTTAAATTTTGGAAATAACTGAAGGTCTGAAGTTACATGCAAACATAGTCACTATGTACTATGCAATGATTGGCTGATAAAAAGTTGAAGTAAAGGGTGGGAGGGGAAGGAACCATTGTCCTGCTGGTCTAGATATCGGTACCATTCTAATTCCAAAATATACATGAGGCATTCTAGTATAAAAGCTGATTTAGAAAATGGGTATTCTTCTGGCTTATTGATTGATTGAGTGAGTGAGTGAGTGAATTATTTCCAGCCCACCCTAGAGCAGTAAAATCTGAGCTTGGCACAAACGTCTTAAAAAAATCAAAACAGTCATTATCTATAATCCACTCAGTCTTCATCAAAATGGAGAGCGATGGCATGTGAAGGCCATGAAATCCAAAGATTTCAGGACAGACTTAGAGTTGGCTTAATGTCAGAATCAACATTGATGCCAAATGGACCTGTCCACTGAGCTCCTTCCAAAACCAGAACCCCCATCTGGTGATGGTACTCCTGTATGTTTTAGCATGAATATCTCCCGATAGTAGGATGCAGAGAAAGGTTTTACTGGAGGATTTTAGTACCCTGGCATTGTTATTTTCAGATATGTAAAGAGGAGCATGGAATCCAGATCAGGTGGAATAATTATTTCACTTTTCTCAGCTGGAATCTTGCCTTGTTTGGAATCTAATGTCTAATACTCGGCATCATAGTCTAAAATTGGGATCCCTGAACTAGAGTTGGTTGAGGGGGGGCTATCAATATTTCACTATCAGATTCTACTATTAGGAGATTTTAAGGGTTATCATATGGAAGAGGGAGTGGACTTATTCTCTGTTTCCTCAGAGGGCAGGAATTAGAAACCCATGAGTTAAAATCTCAGGGAAATAGATTCAGGTTAGATATTAAGAAGAACTGCCTGACAATAAGGGTTCTTAACCAGTGGAATAAATAGCCTCATGAAGTGGCATGTTTCCCTTCACCAGAAGATTTCAAAATGAAACTGGATAGCCATCTATCCAAAATGCTTTAGCAGATCCTGTCCTGAGCAGGAGAATGGAGTAGAACAGAGGTCTCCAACCTTGGCAACTTTAAGACTTAAGACTCTGGGAGTTGAAGTCCACAAGTCTTTAAGTTGCTAAGGTTGGAGACCCCTGGAGTAGAAGACATCTGAGATGATTCCAGTTCTTTAATTCTATGAAATCAGTCATTTAGAATGAATTGACATTTGAAAATATAAAACCGAGGCTCAAGAACACTTATTGGATACTGTTGATGTAAAAATTGAGAGTCTCCTTCTCTGTGTTTTCCAAGTCTTCTAGAATCAGAGCATCTGTACCTTGATTTATGCAGGGGACCTTTCTCAAAATGGAGCCCTCAAGATGTGCAGTGATTACACGATCCAATCTTACACGATCACTATCTGGAAATTCTGAGAGTCATAATCTTAACATACCTGGAGGGCATCCAGTTGACTAGCATACATTCATGGCCAACCTTTTTTTAAAAAAAACCTGTGAATGAGTTAAGAGTGATGAGCGATGACATTACTACTCCCTTCTTCCGTTCACAGATATTTCTGAATAAGCTGGCAGTGCTTGTTTTTGGCTGGATTTTAGGCGATATTTATGTATGCATTTTAACATTTCCTCTTAATTTATCATCTTTTACTTTTGGACCTTCAGAAACTGGGTACGGATTCAACAAATGAGTCATCATAACTAGTCTGCTTATTTAGAGACTAGAAAACTGAGGCTGACAGATGGCACTGTGGGCAGCAGGCCCAGAATTTATGTGGCAAGAATCAGTGTCATTAACTCAATAGTACAGTTCCATTATTTAAGACTCTTGATTCCAGTTCTGCGCTCCAGGTTCATAGGACAAACTAGTCCTATTCTACTCATTTTATTGCACTCCGCAGAAAACTATTGGCAATGTCTGGGATTGTACACCTCTTTTATTTCAACTAATCCCTAAAGAACATGTAACTTTCCATTTAAATTCCCTCTTCTGCTAGGTCATATTTGAAGAGACTCATAGAAATCAGGTTAATTCCAGAAGATCCCTTTTAATTTCAGTATGTGTGCATATATGTGTGTTACAAAGTTTCCCTAGAGAAGCAACTTGTGCAATACATTTATTGATTATTAAATTTAGATACTGGCTCCCACAATTTTGGCTATCCAGAAATATTTTTTTTAAAAATGAGAAAAAGAATTCCTGCAGAGGTCATGAAGAAATTGTCCCCATGGCTCAAAAAAGATAGGAACCCGTGCACACTGAAGCCACATTGGCTTGAAGTCTTCACCAGAAGGTGGATTTCTAGGTGGACAGCTCCTAGTGCTACCCTCAGAAGTCATTTGCCCTAGCTACTTATTGTTAGTACTCCATTGTCCCATTTTTTTTTAAACTACAAAAACAGTCCTGTGAGATATTGTGAGAGAGTGAGTGAGTGGTTCAGAGTCCCTAAGAGGGGTTCCCACTAGACTGCACTAGACTGGCTCTCTTACGCCATACTAGTTAATCTATCTTTTTTCTTCTTAACAGCAATAGATATGTTTTTTTTTCCCCTTTCCCCCAATATTAAAAAAAAAAAAATCCCATGGAGGTGAGATTGCAGTTCCAAGTTTTTTGGAATGCCACCATAGTGTAGAGCCATCCCAACTCCAGTTGCACAACCTTACTTTTTTTTTTTTTAATTTGATTTATATGCCGCCCTTCTCCAGAGACTCAGGGTGGCTTACAATGTGCTCAGCAATAGCCTTCATCCTTTTGTATATTTTATACAAAGTCAGCTTATTGCCCCCACAAACTGGGTCCTCATTTCACCTACCTTAGAAAGGATGGAAGGCTGAGTCAACCTTGAGCCTGGTAAGATTCGAACCTGCAGAAATTGCAGGCAGCTGTGTTAATAACAGGGTGCATTAAACCACTGTACTACCAATACTGTCGCTTCTCCTCTATGGGACTGACAACACTCCAAAGAGTTAACCTGTAAACTGCCAAGATTGACCCTGGGACAACCCTGGCAGAGGAACAGCTCAGCTCTTTGTTGGAACTCTGACAGCAATGGATAATATCTCAGCCTCTTTTTCTTTATTCTCCTTTTTTTTCAGGACACCTAAAAGCAGCCTGAAAAATAAAATGGAGCCTCGAATGCCTCACAACATGACTGTGGTGCCCAGTTCTACCATGGTACAGCCTCTTCTAGAAAGCCGGATCCCTTATGGCAGACTGCAACATCCCTTGACTATCCTGCCTATCGACCAGATGAAGACCACACATATGGAGAACGACTACATTGACAATCCCACACTGGCTCAACTGGTGGCTCAGAAGCCTCCCCGGAGCCACCACGAGCCCACCCTTCCACCACGGTGTGAACAAGATGTCACCCATCCGTGGATCTCCTTCAGTGGGCGACCCAGCTCCATCAGCAGCAGCAGCAGCACGTCTTCAGATCAAAGGCTTTTGGACCACATGGTCCCAGCTCCCGTGGCTGACCAGTCCTCCCCAAGAGCAGTTCGGCTTCAGCCCAAGGCAGTTCACTGCAAGCCCTTGGATCTGAAAGGACTCCCCTCTCTGAAGCTGGACAAGCACTTTTTGCTGTGTGAAGCCTGTGGAAAATGCAAGTGTAAGGAATGTGCCCTGCCTATGACTTTGCCCTCATGTTGGGTGTGCAATCAGGAATGTCTGTGCTCAGCCCAGAACCTGGTCAATTACTCAACCTGCATGTGCTTGGTGAAGGGCATATTCTACCACTGCACCAACGAGGATGACGAGGGCTCCTGCGCAGACCATCCCTGCTCTTGCTCCCACTCGAACTGCTGTGCCCGCTGGTCCTTCATGAGCGCCCTCTCCCTGGTTTTCCCCTGCTTGCTGTGCTACCTGCCAGCCACCGGCTGTGTGAAGCTATCGCAGCGGTGCTATGACCGAGTGAGTCGGCCTGGATGCCGGTGCAAAAACACAAACAGCGTGATTTGTAAAGCGTCCCCGGACGGGAAAGCTGACAGCAGACTGGAGAAATCTTTTTGATTGCTGGAGAGATGTTGGGAAGTGCAGGATGGGAAAAGAAAACAGAAAGGGTGTTTTGTCACCTGTGTCAAAGTATAACATATGTCAGCCTTTTGTAGGGAGGGAAGGAAGGAAGGAAGGAAGGAAAGGAAGGAGGGAAGGAGGGAGACAAATGGATATGGATATGGATATGGATATTTTGCTGTCCAAGGGCCAAAACAGACTACATAGAGCAATGTGAAGACATCTCCTCTCCTAGTCCTTAGTCCTGGCAGTTTGATCAATCTAGAGATTGCAAGAATAATCCAGAAGTAGGCTTGGCATGTACATCAGCAGATGGAAGCAGGACTTCAGTTCAGGGCCACCATCCAATTAACATATTTATAGGTTATGGGCAGTAAGGGCTAAGTTTCCCTCAAGGCTTTAACAAGAATGTTCCTTACCGCCTCGTTTTGTTGTTGTCATTGTTGTGTCTGTACGTTGTAAGAGTACTCCTTTTAAAAATAATCTTTCTGAATATGTAGAAATCAGTAGCTCTTCTCAGGTATTAAGCTTCAACAGAGTATTCAAACTTGAATAAAGAGTTCAAGACTGATCAGATGGATAGATTCAGGGATAGGGCATTCTGCGCCCTCCCTATAGAGGTTTAAATGCCCTGGGTGAGCTTAACACCTGGATTAGTGCTACCTTTAACTCCTGTTGATTTTACTGCCATTAAGGCACAGTCTTGAAAGTCTGAATAACGAGAAAATATCCCAATTCTCTTCCAAAATCATCTCTGTCTCTCTGTCTCTCTCTCTCTCTCTGTTCTTTCTAGAATGATCACTACAAAGAATATATTCTAACTGATGGATTACTTCCTTATTAAGTGTTTCTTGATCTCTTGTAACAGAAATGGTGGGGAGGGGGAATTCATTCCTTTTTGCAAGTTCCACAAAGAATTCATACCAGCGGCCACCAGACTGAACTTTATCCATTCAGGTCAAGTAGGAGCAAATGGTAACATAAGGCTTTTGACGTTTCAATGCTGGAACAAGTTTGAAAGCTATGATCCAACTTGGTCATAGTTTCTAGGACTTTTAAGCCGATTTTTGCATTTCAGACGCACAAAATTCTGAGCATACATTTGAAATAGCGTATTATGTTGCTTGATCATTATTGCACATTTTTATTGCACAAATAAGATCCTGCTACGCAAAAGAAAAAAGAAAAGAAGGAAAACTGAGCTTAAGTTTCAAGGGAACTAATCTCGGTACTTTCAGGATAAATATAAGCAGCTCAATTCTCCTGAAATAAATTATAAATTAAATCAGATGATAGAGATGCTTGAGCTGAAGCTTAAGAATTAGCCTCTACTCTGCATCTGAAGGATTAACCCAAACCAAGCACAATGTATCTGAGTATCTTGGGACAGTTAGAAATAGATCAGCACAATCTCAAACTCTCTTTGAAATGGAATTGTTTTTGACAAAACAGCATACACTCAATATTTTAATTCTCAAATTAGATAGTTGCTGCTTAATTCTCTTTCTATAAAGCAACATGCTGCTGTTCTTACAGGAGGGTTGCTAACTTTTTTTTTTAAGTGTTGGGGAGGGAAAATAAGCTTGAGGGGCATATTTCTGACAAAGTGCCTACAGTTTTTGTCTTTCTAGATATCATCTATCAATATCAAACTTCCTGAACTGGTGCCCCCTGGGTAGGTTGGATTACAAGTTCTGCGGCTCCAGTGCTGACTGGGAAGGATAGAGAAAACAGGAGTGGAATATATTTGAAGGGTTGAAGGTTGGAAAGGTTAATCTCTGTACTTGGACAGCAACAAAGGCTGTTAAGATGTTTTTTTTAAGTGGGAAGGATCCCTGCTCAAGGCTAGTGGATTAACCTTATTACAAGATGCTAAACAGGAAGTCACTGACACTACACAACAAATGGGAAAGAGAGGCATGTAAAAAAAAGCTGATCTGTAAAAGTGAAGAGTATGTCTCTCTTTAATTAGAAAAGAAAAATCCATGGCACCTTTTCAACCAAATAGGATTTCTGATCCAAAATTAATCAACTATGTAGAGAGAAAGGAGGCCAATTTTATTATTATTTTAGGGATAAGCAGGTAGAGTAATATCCTCACTTTCTTCACAATGGAGGATTTATTTAGAATGGTAGGTTTGGCTGGAAATTATTTTTAATATTTTTAAATGTTTCTGTTCTTCTATTTTATAGGAAAGAGAATTTGTTTTATGAGTCCTTAAAGTCTGAGATTAGCCTTACCAAGGAGATACTGGGGGTGGAAACCTTTGTTCATTGAAATGAATGGTGGGAGAAATCTGCAAGAGTTTTCTTCTTCCACTCATTTCAGTGGAGATTACAAGTTCCTGCTGGATTCTGCTCAGTGTGTGTTATGGATATTCTTACAAATACTTGAGAGAATCACAGGGGCATGGGGGTGAAAGCAGAGTGAGAGGGGAAAAAGAACCTTAGTCAACATATTGTTGAATGTATTCATCCCTGTCAATATTCATGGTAATGAAGTAGCATTATCCAACCATAAATGCTTTGTTACAGCATTCCTCAAAGTAGTGTCCTCTAGATTGATTAAAACGTCAACTCCATATCCTCCTGACAGCAGGGGAACTAATGTGTAAAACATCTGGAGGTCGCTAAATTGAAAATGCTGTCTGATTGTCTCTTTTGTTCCTATTAGTGTGCAGCAGTACTGATCAAGCAATATATATATTTTTAAAAAGTAGAATTCTAGCACTCTTAAGTCAGACAAAGAAGCAGAATATCCAAACCGGTGGGTCAACATTTTGACCTTTTACATTTGTCTTATTATTTCTTAGACTTTTTAAGAAAGAAAACTTGGGGCTTTTATTGTTACTGTACATAGTTGAAAACCACTTAAATTACTGCGTGGGTTTTTGAAGCTTGTTTTTAATCTATCGGTATCAATGTACTGGAGATGGATTATGTGTGAAAAAGACCATGGCAAGGAAAGACTCTGAAAATGCAAGCAGAATTTAGCTGCCAGCCTCCACAGCTTCCCCCTCCTCCTGACTATCCCTCTTGTGTAGCAGTCGGTCCGCATGTTTCTACAGCTCTTTCCTCGAGACCTAGCAACACCACTGACAACATTTTTGCCGAGCATTGAAAACTTTCTGGGTTAGTCCAGCCCAAGAAGACCCTGAACGGCTTATGCTATTCCTTTGACATGGCCTTCTTGAATGCTTTGCCTGAAAAGTTCTTCCCTAGCCACCTTCAAGCCTTTTGCCCTTTCCGTTCTACAGCTGATCCTTGTCTCCTCTCTCCCACTCACCCTTCTGACCACCTCACCCTCTCAAAGGGTTATAAAGACAGAACCACCACACATCTATGTGAAATTAAGATCTGACTGGCTAATCCAGGGAAACTTCCTTACACTTTCCCAGCTGGTCAGGCTGGATCCTGATTCACAAGGAAATTGTTCAGGAACATCAAAGTGCAATCTACATCAGGGGTGTCAAACTGGCAGCCCACAGCCCGGATGCATCATGTGCAGACTACGCCCACCCCGGCTCCGCAAAGGCAAAACCATCATGTGACGTCACGTGATGTCATGTGACGTGATTGAGTTTGACGCCCGTGATCTACATAGATAAACCCATGGGAAAAGCAAGGAACCCGTAGGCCTTCCTGACAGCTTTCTGAATGGCCAGTGGTGGAAAATGCTAAAGGTTTCTTCTCCTTGATCTTCCTCTTCCTCCCCTACCTTCCCTGGGTGATTCCTGAAAGCTCCCCTCACATGGATAGTAGCACCTTCATCTTTCAACAGGACAAACAAGAAAAATGCATACCAAGTAAGGGACATAGTTCCATCCCTTGTTCTGAGCAAACATTATTTCTTCCAAGACATGCCCGGCAGCATAATTCTATACAAAGCAAGGAGACGGAAAGTGGGCAACACAGTGGCACAGCACTTGCTATTCCTGTCTCTTGTTGCTTTAGCAAAGTAAAATAGCTGCTTTTTCAAGTTGCTGTCCTGAGCTCTGTGCATGGTTAGGTTATTTTTATTAATCTTTACAGAGAGCAGTCCAGGTTTTCCCTCTTCATTACTTCTTTCCTCGACTGAAAAAAAAATTACCACAGAAGTTTTCCTTTGTATAGAATATTTATTTCGAAGCTCTATTTTAATAGTATTTATTTTAGAAATTTACTATTGTAAGAGTTCTTCTGTTTGTGAAGAAAAACACATTAAACTGAATGTACTGATCTAGAAATTATATATTAAATATATATTGTTAAATATGTGGCAATCTTGTGGTTTTGTCCTTGAAAAATGTTTTTGTTACTTGTGGCACTGTCATCCCACATGGCTGCTCTTGGAAGAACACTTGGAAAAATGGGAGACCATCAAAAAGGGTATAGATAAGGGGTGTCAAACTGGTGGCCCACGGGTCAGATGCATCACACACAAGCCACGCCCATCCCAGCTGTGTGAAGGGGAATAATGTTACGATACATCACATGATGGCAAGATGACCGGGAGTTTGACACCCGTAGTATAGATGGATCTAGAAAGACAGTGGCAAGTCACATTGTATGGCTACTAAGAAAAACTACCTAGATTGTTACATCACTAGAAGTCAAACTCTGCTCAGGGAGCACCAGACTTCATACACATTCCTGTATTGACCAGTATCTATCACATAAATACAACCCACTTAGAGCAGGACTCAAACTCTTCAGCTCATCAACCCATTCAAGGACTTACAGGTTGTTCAGCAAGCCCCAAACATTGGAAAAGCCTGACCTAGAATTTTTTTTCCCAAGGGAACACTGCGGTTTGTCTTGTAAAGACTTTCATATTGTACCTCTATGGAAGGGTACACTGTGTTCCAAATCACCACAAAGGCACAGGTGTGTTTTTTTTTTAATGGTCACCTTGTCACCTGTCCATTTTTCAATCTCAAGAAATCTAATGCAGGATTGTGCAAGATCCAATCCCAACACAGTCTGCTGGTTAAGAGTTAGAGATAGTTTTTTAAATGTTCCCAAAGTCCATAAACTATGTACCAGCCTCCCTCCTTCCTGTCTCTTCCATTTCTGCCCCCCCCCCCACCTTTAGGATTTCTTCTAGTTTTTATTAACTTTGAAACCTTGATCCCCTAAGCAATATTATGGCACTAAAACTTTCTGGAACTGGAATCATTCCAGCATGTATTTCTGCTTTTCTCTTGAACTGGAATAAGCAATGCTTCAGCTCTTGCTAGATGAGCCTGATCCTCATCACTCTCTGCATATCAACCAACCCCCCACCCACTCATACATTAAAATGTTATTAGCATTTACAATAATCACAGGTATACAAGGCATTTACTTATTTTTTATTGCCTTGATTTAAGTATTTATATTAGTTTATCAAAATATCAAATACAAAAATACAAAGAAAAATGAAAAAACAATGGGAAAATAGGAGAGGAAAGGGGAAGGAGAAAACGTGTAGGGTAAAAGGCGGTATACAAATCAAATAAACTAAACTAAACTAAACTAAACTAAAAGGGAAAAGAAAAAGAAAAGCATCGACTTTTTACTTTTAGGTAAAGATTCCCCTCACACATATGTGCTAGTCGTTCCCAACTCTAGGGGGCGGTGCTCATCTCTGTTTCAAACCCAAAGAGCCAGCGCTGTCCAAAGACGTCTCCGTGGTCATATGGCCAGCATGACTAAATGCCGAAGGCGCATGGAACGCTGTTACTTTCCCACCAAAGGTGGTCCCTATTTTTCTACTTGCATTTTTTATGTGCTTTCGAACTGCTAAATTGGCAGAAGCTGGGACAAGTAACGGGAGTTCACCCCGTTACACAGCACTAGGGATTCGAACCACTGAACTGCTGACCTTTTGATCGACATGCTCAGCATCTTAGCCACTGAGCCACCGCATCACTTTTTAATAATAATAACATAATAATATGTTATATATTAATAATATATTTTAATAATAATAACATATATTATTATGTAAAATTACTTTTACATAATAATATATGCTAGCCATTCCTATAACAACAAACCTATCAAATCAGCAAAACCCAAAATCAAAGTTTCATTTTGTTTCCACCACAAAGTCCAGAAGCAGTTTCCAAGTAGCAACAACATTAATTGTATTTCTTTCTTTAACCAAAGCAGTTCAATTTAGCCATCTCTGCTAATTCCATGAACAAGCCATTTTTCTGAGGTAATTGACTTGTGAGGCAGGGAGAAGCCACAGCCCATGATGACTTATCTTCTGTTGGTATGTGTGATTGTGGGCTTGTGAGTGCGCCTATGTACAAGCATCTTTACAAAAGCACACAAAGATACATATATACATCTCCGATCGCATCGCTTCCCACCCAAAGAGGAAGCTGCAGTCTTCTGAGTCAGGTTTTTGGTCTATCTAGAACTGGGCTGGACCCCTTGAGGCCCTAGGATTTCAGGCAATTTCAAACTCCTGGTTTGTGGTTCTCTAGCACCAGCCCACAAATGTCAAAATTAGGAAACACCATTTACCACCGTTCGGGGGTTAGGCATTTAAAAATATAAACCAAAACCAAGTATAGGCCTTAAAATAGATGAAATGAGTTTTTTAAAAATCCAACCTTCCACCAGAATTCAAAGGCAACCTCAGAAAACCTTGGTTTTCCCATATGTGTCATACGTGTCCTTGGTATTTTACATCACACCCAACTCACAGCAGCCCTTGTTCTTCCACAGGCCTCCTATCACAAAAATCTCCCATTGCAGCCTTCTTGATTTGGATCAGGGGTGTCAAACTCGATTTAATTGAGGGCCGCATCAGGGTTGTGTTTGACCTCAGGGGGCCACGTGGGCGGGGCCAGGGTGGGCATGGACAGCTCGATGTCATTCGTGTAGGGGGCTCCTGTGGGGGCCTGAGCGCACTGCCAGTGAAAATGGAGCTCTGTTTTCGCTGGCAGAGAGCTGCAGGAGGCTGTTGCAGCCAAAAATGGATCTTGGGAGGACCACGTAGGGCCCTCCCAAGCTCTGTTTTTGCTGGCAGAGGCGCCACAGGCCGGTCTTTTGCTGTTTCCAGAGTGGCCCCTGGACCAGATTTAAGCAATCCGTGGGCCAGATGCAGCCCACAGGCCTTGAGTTTGACAACCCTGATTTAGATCAAGATTGTTGGCACAGAAAGGGGATAGTTTTTCATGTTCTTATTGGAGTTTGGGAATGGGCATTTAACCAATTTCCGGGGGAGGTGGGAGGTGTCTGCATGGAGGTGGTTGGTCAAAATAGCCAAGATACCAGCCACAAGCACACAATCAAAGCTTGTCCTTTTTATGCACACTCAAGGCCTTCTACCATGACTTCTCATGAAGGTAGCTTCTTTGAGACTTGGATTTTCAGATGGAAAATCTAGTGTTACATGCCGGGGTTTTCCTAACTGACTTTTCTTGTGAATGTGAGGTGGTTCCATGAAAGACTAATGAAGAAAAATGAAGCCAGGTTTCCTATCACTAGAACTTTCCTCTTGATCTGGATTTTAGGATTTATTTTTTTAACTAACAAGTTCTGTGGCCTGAAAAAGTTGAAAAACCCTTCATTTTAGAATCCTGTTTGAAAAATTACACAAAGCTATAAGAAAAATGCTTGATTTGGTTTAGCAAGTGTGAATTCAGTTCAGTTCAGTGATGGGTTGCCCCCAGTTTGCACCAGTTCTATAGAACCAGTAGTAAAACCAGTGGGAGGCTCCGCCCACCGACCCCGACGTCATTAGAAAGCTTCTGCGCATGCGCACGGCCCCGTTGAAAACCAGTAGGAAAGGTAAGTAGAACCCACCCCTGGTTCAGTTGTAGTTTATTCAGCAAATCATGATTAGCCTAACTATGGCTTGGCCTACTGCGTAAACTTACCCTTGTTATTTTAAATAGGAAACCTGGTTAACTACAGGTAATCCTCGACTTACAACAGCTCATTTAGTGACCGTTTGAAGTTACAACAGCCCTGAAAAAAGGAACTTATGATAATTTTTCACACTTATGACCATTGCAGCATCCCCCCCATGGCCACATAGTTTACATACAGATGCTTGACAAATGGTTCATATTTATGATGGTTGTACTGTCCTGGAGTTTCGTGATCAACTTTTTGCAATCTTCTGACAAGCAAAGTCAATGAGGAAGCCAGATTCACTTAACAACCGTGTTACTAATTTAACAATTAAAGTGATTCACTTAACAAATGTGGCAAGGAAAGTCGTACATTGGGGCAAAACTCACTTAATACATTTCTCACTTAACAACATAAGTTTTGGGCTCAATTATGGTGATAAGTCAAGGACTACCTATATCAGTGGTGAAATCCACTTACTTTCGCTATCGGTTTGGGAACAGGAGTGTGCGGGAGCGCGCATGCGCCTCTTCTGTGCATGCACAGAACCTTCTGTGCATGCACAGATGGTAAAAAAATGGGATGTAATGACATCCTGATCAGCGGGCGGAGCCTCCCGCTGGCGGCGCTACCAGTTCGGCAAGCCAGATAGAACCGAGGGCTGAGGGGATTTCACCGCTGACCTACAGTATATGCTAAGTGTGTTAAAAGTTAGCCTTGGTCCTATGCCACAATGAAAATAAATCTCTGACCATAACAAAAGACACACAAAAGACCAACATCTGAAGTTGAAGCTCAGACATATTTTCAGGAAGGTTTTCTTCAAAGGGTTCCTTGCATTGCATGGCTTCTCCCGGCCTCTTTCTTCAATTGTGCCTTCATAACAAAACCATTACAAATCCACTTGAAATGTTCAGTCATGACAAACGGCATTAAGGTAAGCCCACAGCTTTGTCCCAGGAACCAGGAAGGAGGCGGGGGGAGGGCAGGGAGGGCAGGGGACATCTAGGACATCTTGTTCCCTTTTTTTCTACTTCTTCCCCCACCTCCTTCCCCCAGCAGCTGAAAAGTTGATTCTTCCCCAAGTTTAATGAAACAATATCAACGTGGCCTGAGGCAGGTGCAATGTTTGTAATTTATGGGTCTCGGAGACAGGAAGAAAGCTCTGAGGTTTATTGTGCTTGTTCACTAAATGACATTCCAGTTGTCGAGGGATCATTCTTCCTTGCTGGGCTCTCTGGCAGGCATGCAAGCTGCTTCGGATCCCACCTGGGCCTGCTTCCCCTCAGGCAAGGGATAATTATGAATACATCTGTATGTGCTAAGCAGGAGATGAATGAAAGAGTCTCCTCGTTTCCCCTTGTCATTAGAAGCAACTTCCTGTATTGACACCTATATTAGCATGTAACAACTACAGGCTTAAAGCAAGCTTTCTTGGGTTTGTCCATAATCTTCTTTTAACATTTGTCTCCCTTTCCTGAAATAGCCCTGCGAATCCACTCTAGAAAATCCAATGCACTCTAGCAACCCACTCTCTATGTACTGCAGAGCTTTTTTTCCATATCAAAGGGATGTGATTGTTTGGGGGCAAGCCGAAATCTATCAAAGCACTATTAATTGAGCTCTGAAGTGACTGTGGAAACTGGTGCAGTCACATTGATGTATGATTCCCAGAAGCAATTTGGATATGAGATTTCATTCACCCCCACCTAGGATTGCAGCTTTTTCTCCTGAAATCAATACTATCGATGAAATGTGCATTTGCAAATCCAAATCTGATAGATAGAAAGTCTCTAGAAGACAAAATGTCAGCTTTTATAGGTCAGAACAATTTAGAAGTTGGAAAAGTTAAATGGTTAGGTGAAGAGTTCTAAAGTTTGCATAGCTTTGTAAAACTTTGAGATGGCCTTATTCCTAGAATTCTTTGCATTTGAAATTTCAAAAACTAATAAACTCATTTTTCCCCAAATAGATTGCGTTTAATCAGCTACCAACAAGAATCTTCTGTTGTGAGTAAGATAGAAATATTGTCTGTTAGAAAAACAAAAGGAATGTTTTAGGACAAGTTTTGTTCAGGAAAATAGCATGCATGCAATTTAATTCCTAAACTAGTAGGTTAGATTTATCAGACTATAATTGTCATAATTTATTCTGCTAAGTGCCAAAGATTGGTAGCAATAGAGCAGAGGTGTCTGCAATCTAGGGTCAAAAAAGGTAAGACAGTGGCCATAATAGTGAGATTGAATCACTGTCTGTTTTTATATATGTCCCACATGGATGCATATAAAAAACAGGAAGAGCTTAAATCACATTATAGCAGCCAGCATCCTGCCTTTTTTTTTTTGACTGAACCAGTGGTGGGTTTCAAATTTTTTTACTACCGGTTCTGTGGGTATGGCTTGGTGGGCGTGGCAGGGGAACAATACTGTAAAATCTCCATTCCCTCCCCACTCCAGGGGAAGGTGACTGTAAAATCCCCATTTCCTCCCGATCAGCTGGGACTTGGGAGGCAGAGAATAGATGGGGGGGGGGCGGGACCAGTCAGAGGTGGTATTTACCAGTTCTCTGAAATACTCAAAATTTCCACTACCGGTTCTCCAGAACTGGTCAGAACCTGCTGAAACCCACCTCTGGACTGAACCCTGCGGCTCTTCTTGAAAAGTAACAAAAAAATAACCCCTCCGAAGATTATTCTTGTTCTGCCTCCTTTGGTAAAGATTCTGTCAGGCAGGAAAGATCAGGTCCACATGTGAAGGTCCAACTGGTATTTTGTTAATCATGCCTATGCACAAGAATCTTCTCAACTAACAGTTAACACCTGCATGGAATTGGAAAAGGTCAACAGAATTGGGCTTTGTTCACTTGTGGCTAAGTAAGGATTGTAGGCTGATCCCTCTTTTAACTCTGACCCCAGGTTCTGCTACTCCTTCTATAGATTCATTGCTTCCTAGGTTCCCCAATCAGCAGCAAGGTTCTATAGAATCCTGATTGGTCGGAGGGCAGGATAATCTAAGAAAGGAGGTAAGAATTCTTTGCGTTTTAGAGCTCCAGAGGAAACATTGCAAAGCTGTCTCTACATAGTGCTGCTTCAAAACCAGTGGCTGCACCATCAACTCAGCCGACTCAGATCACCAAAAGTCCAATGATGTTGCAGGCATACAAGGACGTTGACCCCAAAACAACACAACCCTTTTGTGTGTGGAAGTAACTTTGCTTTTCAAAAGTTACCACTTTTTCAGTTTTAATCAAAATTGTCATTTCAGTTAGCTACTTCCAGATGCTTTTTTCCTGCATTTATAGATGTTAATGTTGCATGTAGGCATGGCCTTGCTCAATGAGTTAGGGAGAAAGTGTAAAATTTAAATGCAGACTTATATAAAAACAGACTCCCTTTGCCACAACTTCTTCCAATGCCTGCATTTCCTCCCTGGCTTTATTGAAATTGGATGGACATTCTAGGCTTGATCCCATTATGAGCTCGATCGAGCGATTTCAGAGATGACCCCTTGCCGCTCAAAGCTTTCACTCCCTCTCCATGCCCACCCCCCCTAATGTGTCAGGTCCTGCATGACAAGCCAGACCCAAGCATAGCCTGTGTGGGCAAAGCTGCAGCACAGGAAGCTTTCAATTAGCATGGATTGAGTTTCATGGCCCCACTTACAGCCTCAGCAGCCTGACTCAGCATTTCCTCTATAAATAATTTATAACAGAAAGAGCAAATGGCAGAATTATGGCAGAGACTAGAAAGAGGGTGCAGTGTTAATGCAGGGAGTTATGTCAAGGAGGGATTCCTTTGGCTGGGTGGGGATGATGACTTCTCCCAGACAACGCAAGAGCAGTATCTGTCACCTCCAGTAAAAAGATCTCTGAAAAGCATCAACCAAACAGCTGTCAGAGAAAGCAACTCTCTCTGGATTTTGCTTTACTTCTAAAGATAATAACCTCTTGAACGAGCCAATGATTTGCCAAGGCCCTTTGGCCTCAGAGGAACCATAAATGTTATAGATTTAACTCAGAGAGTCTCAAGTAACAGCTAGAGCTGAAGACAGGTACTAGTCACTGAGTAAAATAGCAAATGCTTCTTCTAAAGTCTATGTGGGGGTGCATGTGCACGTGTGCTTCAAAAGTCAAGGGTAGGCATATGTTTAATTTGAACTTTTGCAAAATAGAAAAATCTAGGCCATCCCCAAGTTAATCTAAACGGAACTCTTACCCTGAATCAATCATCTCATTCCATCGTATTTCTTTATGCAGCTTCTTAAACCAGGAAGAAAAGAAAAAGAGAAAATGTGGAAGTGGACAAAGAAGGACTCAGTCATGCATCTGTTGGGTGGGGGGGATTTCATAAAGGCAGAGCCACTACCAAAAGGGCCCTGTCACAGGATCTCCCAAGTGAATTTGTTAAATGACTAGGTGGGTGAACCGCTGTATTGCAGAACTGCTGTTCCTTCCAGAACTTTATCACTCCTCACTGTGTAAGAGGCAAAACGGCAATTGTATTTTCTCTTTCTAGCCTCCAATAAAAGGAAACTGACCAGGAGAACTTTTGGACTTCTGTAGTTTCTATTTACAGCATTTTGGAGGAATTTTGGAGCCTTTGATCCTTTTAAGTCACCAGCTGTGTTGATGGTCTGCTGAATCAACCCCTTTTGGCCTCCATCTCTATGAAAACGGGAAGCCCTTCCTCTTCTTTTTCTATGGGCAAACCGAATTATTCATCCATCCATGGGAGGGAAGTTCAGCATCATTTTAATTCCACAGAATATCCTTGCAGAGACCACACAATTGCATTCTTAGCATTTTCTTTTTTTAAAGGTATGAGCTAGCAGGATGTTTGCAAATATCAGAGATGATAGAGGTGTAGAAAATAATTGACAGTATTGCTCCAGTCTGCAGTATTGTTATTATTTACATTTACTGCTGTAAACTGTTGTGCAGTTGGCAAGATTTGGCAACCTCTAAATGCAATAAACAAACAAACAAACAAACTTGAGCTCCAAGAGATTGGGGGGGGATTTTAGTAAACACTCTAATAATAAGGAACAACCAATTTCTAATAAACTTTAAAAGAGATAAAGGTATAAGCAGATGGCATTGAATAATAGCATTTTTCCCACCTCTCAAGATTGGAGAGAGGTGGAGATCTCATATCAAAGCTATTCTTTTGCTTGCCTGGTAGCCTCCCCCACTGGATTGCTGTTGCTTATCTAATATTAGAGAATACCCCAAAGCTGTATAATATCAACTATTCTATTTGCATTGTGCTAATGATGTGAAAGTGGTTACTGTTTGACTTCTGCAATCTCTTATCCTCTAGTGTTGATCCAGCACATTGGGAGGATACTAAATTGGGAAAGCTGGAGCAGTGGTATAGGATGATTTCTACAAAGCGTGGTCCCTCTCTATTCAAAAATAGATTTTGGCTGGGAGCTGTACATTTCCAATTGGACTCTAGATGCGAACAATTATAGGAACATGACAACAGCAAGATCCGGTGCATTCCTTGGGAAGCGCAACTTTGAACTCCTCCAACCCGTCTGCCCCGAGAGGAAATGGACAAGAAATAGCAGCCTAATGACTTTCAAGAGGAAATGTGGCCTTTCTAAAAATGAGTGGATCTTTAGACTTCTGCATGTTGCAAATGTGCTGGTAATTGGACAAATTGCCTTCTGAGAAAAAGTTGCTCATTCAGTTAGGAAATTTAGGGACCTCCTGCTCTGAGAGGGTAGGCGGCTAGAAGAAACATTTAGAAGGTATTTGTGAACTGGGGCAGTGTGGCATGGAACAAGTGGGAGCCTGCGTTGTCACCAAGTCTAGGAATGTGACTGAGTCAAGATATTCTCATTAAGTCTTCTGGCCCAGAATTTCATAGAAGGCAAAGTCTTATGTATTATGGTAATGCATGATTAATACCAACCCAAGAATCTGTCTGCCTAGGTTTTAACCAAAGCAAAAGTAACAGAATTCAATTTACACACCATCTTTAGCTCCTTTATATTGAGCATAACCCAAATGTGTTGATAATTTGGGATGGGCAGTAACATCCCTGATTTTAGTCTTGAATCACATAAAAATGGAGTGAACAGACATAATATGTTTTTATCTAGAATTTCAAAAGTCCTGGAAGTTTTAAACTTTGGTTCTTGAACATCAAAACAATCAGGGAAGACAGTGGTGAAATCCAAATTTTTTTACTACCAGTTCTGTGGGCATAGCTTGGTGGGCATGGTGTGGCTTGGTGGGCGTGGCAGGGGAAGGATACTGCAAAATCTCCATTCCCATCCCACTCTGGGGCCAGCCAGAGGTGGTATTTGCTGGTTCTCTGAACTACTCAAAATTTCCGCTACTGGTTCTCCAGAACCTGTCAGAACCTGCTGGATTTCACCCCTGATGGAAGGTTCTCAGGGATAGTTTAATTTCTTGACATCCTTTTTACGAGATTGAACTTTGTTCAAATTATCTGTTGCTTTTTGTCAGCAGAAACAGGCAGATTTGGCGTTGAGGAATCCACTCTATGTTATGAAATATTTCCAGATCAATTAATCAGAGACAGGTGCAAAATAATGGGTGAATGATAGGAGCCAATAGAAACAGCTAGAAACACCTTGAATTATCCAGACACAGTTGCCAGCTTCACTTTTTGGAGCCACCCTACAGATGCTCCTGAGTTTTGTTTGCTTGTTTGTTTGTTTTTACTATGTCTCACCTATAAGATAGTTTGCTACTATTTCTGATGTTATGTAAAGATTGCAGTATTGCTGCAGGTACTTGATGAATAGGCAAAACTGTTCTTTTTAAATAATTGACCTTTTATCAAAGGTCTTTAAATTTTACTAGATATGAAAACTTGCTTAACTCACCAGGCTTAATCTAAACCTAAAATCTTTTCTGGAAATGCTTGCTCTTCTTCAGATATTAAATATTTTGTCGAAAGATCCAGTAACTAACTTGAGAGATACACATATAGAGAAATGTGATTCAGAGACAGGAGTAGGTTAGCCTCATGCCATTAGCCATGGATCTATATTAGAGGAAGAGTGCATAACTTTCCCACTTGGTGTGGAACTTCATCTCCCATCATTCCTAGCCAGCATAGCCAGCATAGCCATGACTTGCTGGACATTAAAAGGAATTGTAATCCAACACATCTTGAGGGCATCAGTTTAAATAAGACAGATACGGCTGCAGTCATGCATGTGCTGGAAAAATGATCCACATTCAGTATGTCAGGATGTGGTGCAGTCAGAAATCTCTATCATTTCTAACTTTCTATAAGGTAACTGCCTCAAGGCAGTCAACAACATTTCTCATGTGTGGGAACCACACACAACGTTGTCCTGACAAAACGAAAGCATGGTCTAAAATACACAAACATGACTGAAAGAAGGAAAACCATGGAATTAAGGAATTATAAACAACAAAAAGAGACTCTGTTAGTGTTTATAAATCATCAGGATCTTCCGGTCTCATCTTATAAATTGTGGGAGTCCACACTGGTACATCCTCTTAAACCACCGAGGTGCTATTTTGTTCCCAGATCAAGTAATAAAAGTGTAATGGATGGGAATCGAGTCATTTTGTGGAGCGGGTTAAAAAAAGCTGCCTGTCTCTTTCTCTCCGTCTCTGCCTCTTCCTTTCCTAAAATGGAAAACCAATTCAGAAGGTCAAAACACTGCACAGCACATAAATAGCACTGGCTTTGCGAGCTTGGTGGATAAGCTCACTGTGTTCTAGCCCAGACCCAGCATAGTTTTCCAACAACAAAGATTTCACGCTGGAAAGGACGCACAAAAAAAAGAAAATTCACAGAGCAGGGAATACAGCATTACTGGTATAACTTTAGTTAATACTCTTTGTCCACTTATTATATTGTTTGAAAGAATATGTTTGTTTTAAATACACAGATGAAAAGAGAATGAAATATGAAGAAAATTCAAACAAAATCTTTTCATCAGCTTATTATTTTCCTCATCACTTATGGAAAAAAATCTTTCACATATAGAAGACTAAACTTCAACTCTGCAGACTCCTACTTCCATTATCTGGGTCAACATAGACAATGATAAGTGATGATGGGTATTGTAGTCCAAAACCTGGAAAGCATTTTATTGCCTGTGCTGCACTTCTATAGAATCTCATAACCATGTGAAATGAAAACAAAAACATTTTAAAGCCAAAACTGTGGTTTGATAATATGGCCAGCCAGACTTCACAATATCTTATTGCCACTCTGTGAAAATCTCTTTACATTTTTAGGTGTAGAAGATAAAGTCTGAAACAGTGGGCACGTATGACATGGAAATTAGCTTTAGCTTCACTTGCATTTCTGATCTCTTTAAAAAGAAAGCATTTTAAGCTTTCAAACACAAATATTTGAAATTTACAATTTAGTCCAGCAATATTCTCTGATTAATGTAATTAATTACTTGATTAATGTAATAAAGAAGTTTGAAATTTAAATGGATGTATCTTGTCGTAATCTGGACCATTGCTAGATAATGCCAATGAATACCAAGCACTAATAATAATAATTGGCAGCAATTCTCTGTGGCCGCTCCTAGTCCAGATATTTTTCTTTTATTATTGTACCATTTATAGTGCATTTAATAATATTTGTGTGATTACAGTAGTAGACAAAGTTGTGACAAGGTGAGATACAGTCTCCATTTTAAAATCTGGGACTAATTACCTCAGATTAGAAATGAAGCGATTTTACACAGCAATCCAAAAACTTTTAGGTTAAAATTTTCCTTGTTCTTCGAATATTCAAATAAATAAATAAAGTCATATTCAAATAAATGATTAATGAGGATAACAATATATAGATATATATTAGGTCGATGATATGAGAATCTAGGTAAATTGTAAATTGTAAGCTATGAATTTGGTGAATGATGCACAAAAGACTTGTAACCAACTGACATGCTGTTTGCAATTGAAGATGGTTTTATGTATGTTTGTTTAAAAATAAAAAACTTTTTTCAAAAAAAAAAGGACAACATGTATACTACACTTACTGTAAACTTGCAACAGTCATTAGAAACAAACACAGAAAAGTACCTTTTTAAAAAAAAGTAAAAGTTTTTGTAGTTGCTGTGCAAACCACTATGTGCATTTAATGCCTTAAATTTGTATATATAAATTGAATTGTCTGTGTATCTATGTCTGTCCGTGTGCATGCACATTCATTCATTTATCTCTCTCAATCCCTCTCTCCAAGGAGACCCACCCACAGGAAGGAACTGTCAGTCACTTTACTGGAGAAGAAAAATAGGAGCGGCACCACAGCAGGGAGATTATCCTATGGGAGGATATAATGGCCTGCAATCCAGACTGAACACCTTGCAAGCTGTTGGCAATCCTGTCAGTAAGAAAGGATTTTCTTAAGCTGGTTTAGAATCAAGTCATAAGACCATTTTAACCAGTTAGTACAGATGCACCATAAGACAAGTATTGTACATGTTATTTTACTTGATGCTTTCTATGCTTTTGTTAAAAAACAGATCTAACTTTGAATTCAGTTCAGTTTGGAACAAATTAATTATGTTCTCATGACATATTTACTATGGCAGTTCAAAACAGCAAACCCACAACTTCCACAGGCAGGCTGTTCCACAGCTTTTACCACCCAGAGACTTTTTCTGAAATGAAACTTAGGTATTTGATCACAATTTGTGACCATGATTTCTGATCCTTGTTTCTGTGGCAATAGGAAATTATGCACCCTTGTATGTATCTGAACACTGGAATAATATTTCACCTCAGTCTTCTATGTTCTTGATTAAATTTCATTTCTTCAGCCTGTCCTTATAGGGCAGGGGTGTCAAACTGGAGGCCCACAGGCCAGATGTGTCATGTGCAGGCCATGGCCACCCCAACTCCGCGAAGGGGAAAAACATCACGTGACGGCAACGTGACACAGCAAGTTTGATACCCGTGTTATAGGGCAATAGCAATAGCAATAGCGCTTAGACTTATATACCACTTCACAGTACTTTACAGTCCTCTCTAAGCAGTGAAAGAGCCTTGGTAGTACAGGGGTTTAAGGCACCCTGTTATTAAGCTGGTTATTAAGACCAGCTGCCTGCAATTACTGCAGGGTTCGAATCTCGCCAAGGCTCAAGGTTGACTCAGCCTTCCATCCTTTCTAAGGTAGGTGAAATGAGGACCCAGTTTGTGGGGGCAATAAGCTGACTTTGTATAAAATATACAAAAGGATGAAGGCTATTGCTGAGCACATTGTAAGCCGCCCTGAGTCTTCGGAGAAGGGCGGCATATAAATCAAAATTAAAAAAAAAAAAAGTTTACAGAGTCAGCACATTGCACTCAACAATCTGGGTCCTCATATTACTGACCTCGGAAGGATGGAAGGGTAAGTCAACCTTGAACCGGTCAGGATCAAACTGCCGAACTGCTGGCAGTCAACAGTCAGCAGAATTAGCCTGCAGTACTGCATTCTAACCACTGCGCCACCACAGCAGTTCCTGAAGTCACTATATCTTTGACCATTTTCTTCTTGCTATGTTCTGACCTGTCAATATCTTTCTACAACTATAGTACAAGAATTGTATGATCTCACTCATGTAATGGAGAAGAGAAAAAAAAACCTTCATACTTCTTGGATGCAGAACTTCTTCTAACGCAATGCAGAACTACACTAGCCCTTCTAGGAACTCACTCATACTAGTAGCTCATGTACAGCTTGTTCACAACAAGCACAACAAATTCTTGTCTGATGAAGTATTTCCAAGCCAGGGATCTCCCATCTTGTTGGATGCTGTATGGTTTTTTTTTCTTTCCTAAATATAATACCTTACATTTATCCTGGTTGAAGAGCCTCCATTTGCTCTCAGCTCAGTCTACCAAGCTATCTAGATTAGATAGCAATCTCATTTGGTCATTCTGATTGCAAGCCAATCTTCTTCCAGTTTTGTGTCCAGGCCTCCCAGTTTTGTCAAGCACAATATCAACTCATTAATAAAAATATTAAATAATGCAGGTTCTAAGATGCGGTGGCTCAGTGGCTAAGATGCTGAGCCTGTCGATCGAAAGGTCGGCAGTTCAGCGGTTCAAATCCCTAGTGCCGCGTAATGGGGTGAGCTCCCGTTACTTGTCCCATCTTCTGTCAACCTAGCAGTTCGAAAGCACATAAAAAATGCAAGTAGAAAAATAGGGACCACCTTTGGTGGAAAGGTAACAGCGTTCCGTACACCTTTGGCGTTTAGTCATGCCGGCCACATGACCACGGAGACGTCTTTGGACAGCGCTGGCTCTTTAGCTTTGAAAGGGAGATGAGCACCGCCCCCTAGAGTCAGGAACGACTAGCACATATGTGCAAGGGGAACCTTTACCTTTTTAAAGACAGCTCCCACCTAGTACTTTTCAGTTCAAGCCATCAGTGCTGAATCTGTGAGTGTGGTTAGATAGCCAGTTGTGGATCCATCTCACTGTAGTACCACCCAAACCACACTTTAATAGGTTGTCAATAAGAATGTCATATGAAACCCACTCAAAAGCTTTTATATTTATTTTATACTATATCTGCAGCTTATCTATTGCAGTACTTACCTGTCAAAGAAGGAAATAGGATTTGTTGCTCATAGAGGCTCTTAGCAATCATGCCACTGGCTTCCAAGTTCTTAAAAAGAGCCCACTTTGTCTGTGCAAAGAAGACATGCTTCGCTTCAATGCCAACCCATGAAAAGTAAAAGTTGTTCATTCTTTCATTCACCTGAGAGTCCATAGAAAATTTGTGGCAATGAAGAACTAATAGCAGCTTCTTAGAGAAAAAAGCAGCATTTATTAAAAGTTGGTGGTGTTGCTCCAATGTGCCTAAGTTGTGATGTAAAGGGTTTTTTTAAGGAAAGGAAACAATTCCAGTACAAATGGGCACAGGAATATGTTTCACCTACCGAGGGCAGAGGTTTCCTCTGGAAGGGTGAAAGAGAGATATGCTGGCAGAAAAGATGGGGAAAACATGGACGTCATGGTCTTTGTTAGATCAAGCGGAAGAAAAGAGAAAGGAAGCCAAGAACATAACAGCCCAGCATAACAGCAATAGCAATACTACTTGGATTTACAGCAGTCTCTGGGCCCTTTACAATATCAGCATATTGCCCGCAACAATATGAGTCCTCCTTTTACTGACCTCGGAAGGATGGAAGGCTGAATCAACCTTGAGCCCCATCAGGATCAAACTCCAGACTGTGGCAGAGTTTGCTTGCAATATTGCATTCTATCAACTGTGCCACCAGGGCTCTTTCTAAAACCCTGAAATGGCCATACAGGATGGTGACTATTTGCTGGAGGGAAGGGGACATGTGAAATATTGTAGGCCGTTGCAGCTGGGAATGTCACTAGACTGGAATGAAAGACACAGAGGACTCCAGATGGAAAGCGGAGCTCCAAAACCCAGGTGAGTTTGCCTTTCATACCGGCTGGCATTCCTGCACTCAATAAACAATTGGTAACACAACAGTGGACAGTGAAGCAAGGAGAAAGGATAGACCTGGCCTGGAATGGAATGCAGTCTGGACTCCCAAGTGGGAGGGGCTGCATTCCAGAGGGCAAAGAGGAAGCAATATGGAAAGTTTAGTCAGGAGAAAGAAAGTTAAAAAGGTTCTTTCCTACCCATTCCCAGAATATAGCTATAGTGATGCAAATAGTTGCTTTTAGTTTGGCAAGATTTCTGTCTATAGGTGAGGAACAATAAGGGAAACTACTTCGAAGTAACTCCACATGTCTTTCCTGGATCTTGGGGTCTAACATGACCTTGGACTTCCAACAGTTGGGTAGGGTAACTGAAATCTCTCGTAACGCTCCATGGTTGTGTGAAGCTTCAGTTATCTACTTTACTCTTCATTTGTCTCTTGTAGTTATGTTAATTTGTAACCGATTCCTGCAGGTTATTCCCTCGGTTGACTTGCCTGTTTATCATAACTCACATATTTTCACCGTTCATGTTATTCCAAGTCCGCTGGACCCTTCTATAGGTATGTTCAACCTTGATATGCAATGCTAGGTCACATTCTCACCTGAGTTGTGTTTTCCTTCTCCTTTGTTATTATGCCTTTGTGTTCTTTTGATTTCTATAAGTTGCTTTGGAACAACTGGTGGATTACATGTTTAAATAAAAATATTTTAGTAAAAAATGAATTCATACCCTGAAATAGTCTTGTTTTTCCTCTTAAGTGCAATTGAGTAATTATGACCTGGGAGGCTGGAATTTGATAGACATCTGTATTATTTTAGAGGCAACACCCAATTAAGATTTCACTCGACCTATGCACGCACACCCCAACTGTTCCATGTTTCCAATTCATTCTATATTCCCATATTTTAAATAGAAAAGAAGTCATGTCAAACTATGAGCAGATAATTTAACTCACTTAAATCATAGCAAAAACCAAATTTGCTTTTACCTCTAGCTACCAAATGTTTAATGAAGTTGACACCGTGTCTTTTCCCCCTCCTAGCTTCATCAGCACTGTTTTCTGAATAGCACATGGATTTCAGGAACCTGGCTCTGGTCATTAGGAATAATTTCTTCTTGCACCCCTGAAATGTGCCTAGGGGAAGGTGACAGTTCCCTTTTGTTTTTGTTGTTATTAAAGAAGAAGGAGTTGGAAATCTTGAAGATAGACTACAAATCATGCCTGGAAGATTGACTGGTAAATCCCGATTTACATTTTCATTTGACTCTTTGGCAGAAGTTACACCAGTTAAACTGGTATAACATCCATGCTTATAGTCTCTCTTTATTTCCTGTCACATATTTTAACTGACACTAATACTCAGCACCACCTTTCCTAATTTTGTCTCCTCCAGATGTGTTGAAGTGCAAATCGAGCATCTCTCAGTCAATGTCCCAATGGAGGGCAGACGTCTGAGGAAAGGTGCTGCTGAAGGATGCATTCGCCCTGGCATGTAGCAGGAGGATACATCCATAGACTTTGAAGTCTTTAACAAAGCAAATGAAAACACAAGGAGGTGAATTTTTATTTATTTATTTGCTAGCTTGCTTAGTAGATTTATATGCATCTTCAATCAACAAGGGACTCTGAGTAGCTCACCCAGTTCTTGTAATGGTGAATTTAAAAAGGTCAGAAACTGATAATAACATTGCCAACCACTATGGCAATTAATGCAGAACAAAAAAAAAAAAAACATAGTGCCTTAAATTTCCAGAATCAACAAATATTCCCTTGCAGGAGGAACCATCCCAGCTTGCTGAAACAGGTTGGTGTTAATGGTCTTGCAGAATGCCAAAAGCCTGAGGGATCACTTGAGCTCCAGGGAGAGGGACAAACTGTTCCAAAAAAAGAGGATAGCAATAGAGTAGACCTGCCTCTGAGGTTAAATACATTCCCTAAAGGTAAGAACCTGGAGGAAGCCCCCCCCCTTTAAAGTTTCATTGGAGGGGTAGAGGGCATAGGAAGAAAGCAGTCCCCAAAATACCCACATCAGAAACCTTAAAAGTTTTAAAATATGACATTATATTATATGATCTATATTCATAAGTGTTCAAATAACGAATGCAGCTATCAACGTAGTGATATTACACAAGTAAACCAATTAATATATATAGCAACTTGAACTTGGGCATTCTCAATGGATTGCAGCTTCTGAGCTGCACTGGCTGCACTGGCTCCCAGTGGTTTTCCGGGTGCGATTCAAGATGTTGGTTACCACCTTTAAAGCGCATTGGACCTGGGTACCTTCAAGATCGTCTTCTGCCACCAGTAGCCTCCCACCAGCCAGTCTGCTCCCACAGAGAGGGTCTCCTCAGGGTGCCATCGGCCAAATTATGTCGGCTGGCGACACCCAGGGGGAGGGCCTTCTCTGTGGGAGCCCCTGCCTTTTGGAATGAACTGCCCCCAGAAATGCGTAAGATCTCCAACCTCCGTGTATTTCGCTGTGCCCTCAAAACCTTGTTGTTCCGCCAGACTGGGCTATCAATGTAAAGATTTTAATTGGTTTTAAATGTGGGATTTTAAATTTGGGGGTTTTATAATTGAGCCAATTATTTAATAATTTTAATAATTTTAAATTTTGTCTGTCTTTGTGCTTTTAATCAGGCTGTACACCGCCCTGAGTCCTTCAGGAGAAGGGCAGTATAAAAATAAAATTATTATTATTATTATTTATTGGTTAATCTTTAGTGAGATTCACAGCCTTTGAGGCTGGTTAATAGCTCAGCAGCTCGAGTCCTAACCAAGGACCTAGGAACTGTTAAGGTATCATCGGAGGATGTAAGCTGTTCCGACTAAGGTGGTTTTTTGTAGAGTCAAAATGTTCAAGTCCGGCAAATTTAGAATTTCTAAATAGCGGGGTAGCCCTTTGGGTATTGCTCCGAGGGCTCCAATTAC
This sequence comes from Pantherophis guttatus, assembly GCF_059756535.1. NCBI lineage: Eukaryota > Metazoa > Chordata > Lepidosauria > Squamata > Colubridae > Pantherophis > Pantherophis guttatus. The sequence continues at coordinate 189,105,981 of NC_142064.1, forward strand.
AATCGGGACAACACACGATTTCTTTTTCCACAGTCGCTCAACTTCAATTTGTAAGTCCCGGTACTTTGTGATTTTTTCTTGCTGCTTATCTTCAATTCGTGCATCACCAGGTATTGCAATGTCAATGAACCCTACTTTTTTCTTTTCAACTATTGTTATGTCAGGTGTGTTGTGGACCAAGTGCCTGTCAGTCTGAATCCTAAAGTCCCACAAGATCTTGAGTTTCTCATTCTCTAAAACTTTCTCAACCTGATGTTCCCAGTGGTTTTTGCTGTACTCAAATCCAAACTTCTGGCACAATTTCCAGTGAATGATTTTAGCAACACGGTCATGGCGTTGTAGGTAGTCAGTTTGTGAAATTTTGCTGCACCCACTGATCAGGTGGTCGACTGTCTCATCTTTCTCATTGCAGAGGCGGCATTTGCTGTTGGTGGTAACATGTTGAATTTTTGCCTTCATACAGTTTGTGGCTAGGGCTTGTTCTTGAGCTGCCAAAATAAAGCTTTCAGTTTCTTTTTTCAGTACTCCTGATCTTAACCAGTTCCAAGTTAGTTTCTGGTCAGCTTTGCCTTCAATACTTTTCAAGTATTGGCCATGCAGAGCTTTGTGTTTCCAATTTTCAGCTCATTATTATTATTATTATTATTATTATTATTATTATTATTATCAAGGGCAGCCCCATGTTTAGGGCATTACAACATACCAACTGAAAGTTGACTAAACACAAGTGACTGTGAGTATGGTTCCAAATCTAGAAAGGTATAATTGGTTTATATGCTGCAACTGTACAAAAACCTCCTAGCCATAGCTGCCATCTGCTCTTCAAGCAGGAGCTGTGAGTCTAGAAGGATTAGCAGATTTTGGACCAGTAACATGTACACCCTTAACTGGGATCAGAAATTTTCAGAGCAGGTCCAGGTCAGAAATCCTGTCCCTGCAAAACCTTCCATGACGAAATGTGGGTCGTGAAAATGTCATTTTTATATCCAGTTGTATCATTGTATCAACGTGTCATTCTATCTACAGACCCCACACATCCTGGACATAAATTGTTTCAACTTCTACCCTCAAAAGGATGCTACAGAGTACTACACACCAAAACAACTAGACACAAGGACAGTTTTTCCCCGAATGCCATCACTCTGCTTAACAACTAATTCCAACAACACTGTCAAATAACATACTAAGAGTGTATTAATATTATTCTTCTCTTCCTTACTAGTATCTATCTCTTCCCACTTATTACTATAACCATGTGCTTGTATCTTTCAATTTATATTGTTTTTATTTGTTTCCTAGTACGATTTGTTAGCTTATTAGGAACCTTGACTATCACTAAGTGTTGTATCTTTTTATTCTTGTTGAATATATTTTATTCTCCTTATGTACACTGAGAGCATATACACCAAAGAGAAATTCCTTGTGTGTCCAATTACACTTGGCCAATAAAGAATTCTATTCTATTCTATTCTATTCTATTCTATTCTATTCTATTCTATTCTATTCTATTCTATTCTATTCTATTCTATTCTATTCTATTCTATTCTATTGTGACAATATTCAAAGTGAGTGCCCCTCACTTTGGAGTTATTTCTATAAGTCTTTAACAAGGGACAGAAATTATTACTGTCACTCGTGTCATTCTAAGCTAATGTATTAATAGCATTTCTGTGATGTGTCATACTTCACTCCAGCAAATACACTCTGCATTTTGTTTTACAGTGGAACTATGGAACTGGGGCACCTCTGTCTCATACCAGTCTCAGTAAGCATAGCTTCTGAGCAGGATTAAATAAAGTCAGAAACCAAAACACCTGAAGAGCCATAGAATCCCCATGTCTGATCATGAATTAATAAAAATAAATGCCTCTTAGTCGAGTCAATTCTGCTTTACTGTGGGCCTTTCTGGGCAAGTAGATGGTATGTTCTAAATGCATTTAGACCTAGATCTAGTATGTTATAACCTTCCAGAAATTAGGGTACATCTCCCATGACCATTTGGCTATGCTGAATTGGACATAATGAGAACTGAAGTCGAACAATATCTATTTTGGCCTAATTATTGCTGCATTCATTACCCATTACTTAGGCCTATTCAGCTATAGTAATTTCACTGTCTTGGACGCAAAATTTACTAACTGTACTGCAATAATAGGAACACTTGCCAAGGAAAGAGGAAGTTGGATTTTCATCCTATGCACTTTGAGCTCTAGTAAAATACCTATTCACCACAACAATTATGCTTGCTATAAAATAAAGATGGGCATGTTTCCAGCCATAGCTGCACTTTCTCTCGTAATTGAATTATCATCTGCAAAAGCTCAGGGACAAAACCTCAAGATCTATTTTACAGGAAATAAAAAAAATCTGATCATAGGAGCACTGAACATGTGGTTCCGGATTTTAATACTTAATGTTTAATTTATTTACTTTTTTCTCATGCATATGCAAAATAGACAATCTGTCTTTATTAAGAGGAAGTTTTCTTAATGTCTGCCCCAGTATAATGCATTACTAATCGGGAGGGCAGCTGGGAGACACAGGATAAATCGGATTAAGGGAGGCGATTCTCTGACAAACATAAAACTGGAATGTAGCTGAGCCTAGATTGAGCACTGAAGATGAGTATCCTCTGCTGTCTAGGAAAGGAAACTAGTTTCAGTCCATTAAAGAATCACATTCCTCCAGATACATGGATTATTAAAAAAAAAAACCTTTATTTTAAAATAATAAAAAGTTAAGAGGGGACCATGAGCTCACAAGAAAGGTTTGGTACATTCTTTCCCTTCAAACTACTGAGCCTTCTTGTTCCTTGTATGTGATGGGCATCACCCAATGGTGAAAGATACAGTTTGATAATATTCAATTCGAGGCATAATTTTAAGCCTTTCTGTTCCTTGTTCTAATGGGGTCTTGGACATTAGCCCAGTAGTACCACTGCTGCTTGTCTTTAAGTTGTCTTCAAATGTTTTTAAGTTACTGGGTGTGGAATTGCTTCCTCCCAGCTCTTCAGTCACTTGTTTTTCTTATTCAAAGAACGTGTTTTACTCAAGAGAAGGAAAGCTGCCCAGGGTGGTAGGGAGGCAAGAAAGAGGTTGGGCCAAATCGCTGAGCAAATATGCTGTAGCCAAATATTTATTTTCTCCTTAGTTCCCCCTTACATGTCTTAATCCTGCCCCCATCTCATGAGTGAAATAGATTTTAATTGTCCTTAACTGTACCCATGCTTCTTATTCCATTTTTGCCCAATAGTAGCTTCAAGATTACTGGGTCAAGATAAAATCAATTTGGCTTTGTCACCTATATCCTTTGGGGAGTCTGATAATTGGCAAGAATTAGGAACCAACACAATACAGGATAGGATAGGAATCATCAGTAGGGACAGCAAAATGCATTCCAATATAGTTTTCTGCTAGCGTAGATGGGTGGCTGGGTAGACAGTGGGAAGGCCCATGCTACAGACATGAATAGGCACATGACTTAATATTTATCTGTTTTTCAGCCTGCTAGTGGCTGCTAGTCCAGATGCAGAGCAAATCTTAAACAACATGTTCTGAAGTGGCCAAACCTTATCTAGGCCAGCATATAAGAGGTTGCCTCAGTATGAATGTCTGGACAAGGAGGAGAACGGTGAATCACAGGCAGTCTATTTCAATAGCTTAAATAAACCACAGAAGCCATCATTGTCAATGGCATAGCTATCATGGATCATCTTACTTCATTTCCAGAAAGTAGGTCTTTCACAGACCCAGAGATCTCCTTAGCATAAACAATCATCACTGAATATATATTCATTCAGTTGAGAAATGTATAATGATGCATCAGGCTTAAGCTTGCTACATTCCTGTCTGCATAACAAGACCTTATCAAGTTATATTTACATAGCAACCCTAGAATATTGATCCTTTTAAAAGAATCTGAAACATTTCACACACTATGCCTCTGGCTATTAATTACTATCTTCTTGGTGTTTGCCAAAAGTATGCCTCCTTACAAAACCCATTTGGGGAAGTTAACTCTCCATCACAGTGGGCAATGGCAAGAGACTGTGAGAGGCAATGGGTCAAATCCTGAAGTCAAACCTGCCTTACTGTGCCAGATCAGTGATCCATTGAAGAACAAGGGCAGCAAAGCCAGAGGAATCCGCCAATTGCTTTGATAGATACAGTATATGCAAATGGCTTAATGGGAAATGGGAAGCCAGCCAATTTGCCTTAGTGCATCCTAGTCATTATAAGCCATACTGGGGCAGATGAACCAATGGTCTTACTGGGAACAGCCTGTTCCAGTTTTCTCCCTGCTGTTTATAAGTCTCTTCTAAGAATGTTGATTCTTCAGGAGGATGAAATATGTTAGAAACGTAAACAAGTGCTTTGTTTATCAGGAAAAACAAATGTTTGTGCTAACATAATAAACAAGGTATCTGTCCTCAGTTGGACAATGTAGGTTCTAGTCCACTAACCACTCATTTTAGAAAACTCCTCTTGAAAGAATGACTAGAAGAATATCTGGAGCAGTCAACCTGGCCAATAGTTATGCCTGCCAGGAAAACAGAAACTTTAGTTTAATAAATGTGGAAGACACAGGATTGGGAATGGGTATGCAAAAGAACTAAAAATGTGCATTTTTAAACAGTCCCCATCCTCTTATTTCAAGCTCAGCACAGAGAGCAGGTTATCTTAGTAATTTGTTTCTAAAACTCAGTACCCATATTCTAAAACAATATTAGTTAATATTAATCAGAGGAAAGCAATTTTCTGGCCTCCAAGGTTACATTTCATGTATGGCTGCTCTCCAGCCCACATAATACCTCCACATAGCTACACAGGAAACAAAAACTAGGGACAGGAGAAAGTCTCCGAAGGGCCGTAAAATTAAAGAGAAGGTAAAAGTATGGTAAAAGCATTCACATGTCAAGCTGAGCATAAACTCACCTTTGCAGCTGTCTTAGACATAGCAAGACACAAATAGATCAGATGGGCAAGTTATCAGGACAGGAGCCACAATAGTGAAAAGAAACATAGGCCTCCTGCTAGTTTAGTCTCCCAGGAAGGTAACATGACAAATAAAGGTGACTATATCTAGGAGAATGGTAGAATTTATTTCTCAGTGAAAGAATGATAGCAAATTGCTACAATTCTGGTAGAGGAGGTGAAAAATAAATTGTGCAGTTTTTATGTTCACTGAAACAATTTTGCCTGAGTGCAAATACAATCTCTATGTATATTACTTCTTTTAGTGCAGTCAAAATGACGTTGCCGGATTATGTAGGCATATAAATCATTGTGACATAGGCATTTAAATTTTGCTGAAATGGCAGTTTAAAAACACCCCTTGGTTTTGCAAATTTTGGGCAAAACTAGGAAGCTCGAATGACTTAACAGTATATAAAATTCCTAAATTATTAGCATTATTGGAATAGGCTTTACAGTAGATCATCCTACATTTAGGCTATTTTGTTTTGAAAGAATTGTAGCTAAAGTGGATTTTAATTATTTTCAAGAACTCTAAAAGAACAAGCTGAGATTGTCCTATGTTAGAACCTCAATAACAAAGGGTTTTTAAACATATCAAGATACAGTATCAGAATTAATGAAATCAATGTTGTTATAAAATTATGAAAATATTATTATTAATTTTTCATGTTTCTTTCTCAAGCATTTCAGAAGGTTGCTTATCAACTTCATTCCAATGGAAGAGTAAAATGAATAAGACAGGGCTGAAATCTACTTACCTTCCTTACCGATTCGGAAGTGCATGTGCCGCATCACATGCTCGCGCAGACCCTCTGCGCATGCGCAAAATCTTCTGTGCATGCGCAAAGGGTAAAAAACACCTTACTTCCTGGTTACCAGGAAGTAACAACACCCGGGCGGGTGGGCAGAGCCTCACACAGCCTTCGCTACCGGTTCTCCGAACCACCTGCCACAATTGCTACCGGATCATCCGATCCGGTCCGAACCAAGAGCATTTCACCCCTGGGATAAGGGGACACTTAACACCCATGATTATGGGCTTGTTGGTTCAAGAACCATAAGATTGGTTTGGAATCCATAAGATCCATAACATTAAATTGTTACAAAGTTCATTACAGTTTAAAGATATAAACGTAGTTTTTTGCATTTCAGAAATTTGGAACATTACTAGCGTATGAGGAACTGTGAATTGATCCAACATGGAGAATAGCAAACTGTTCAATGTCAGAAAGATAGAGGCTTCCCAGATTTATAACCTTAACAGTATGTGTTCTCAACACATAATTTTGGATATGTACAGTACATTAAGGAAATGCTGTTTAAAGTCAACAGCAGAATAGAATAGAATAGAATAGAATAGAATAGAATAGAATAGAATAGAATAGAATAGAATAGAATAGAATAGAATAGAATAGAATTGGAAGGGACCTTGGAGGTCTTCCAATCCAACCCCCTGCTTAGGCAGGAATCTCTACACCATTTCAGACAAATGGTTATCCAATCTCTTCTTAAAAGCTTCCAGTATTGGAACATTCACAACTTCTGGAGGCAAGTTGTTCCACTGATTAATTGTTCTAGCTGTCAGGAAATTTCTCCTTAGTTCTAAGTTGCTTCTCTCCTTGATTAGTTTTCACCCATTGCTTCTTCTCCTGCCCTCGGGTGCTTTGGAGAATAGCTTGACTCCCTCTTCTTTGTGGCAGCCCTTGAGATATTGGAACACTGCTATCATGTTTCCCCTAGTCCTTCTTTTCATTAAACTAGACATACCCAATTCCTGCAACCATTCTTCTTATGTTTTAGCCTCCAGAAGGGAGAAAAATGTTCAGACTTCTTGCAAGGTTAAAGAAGTGTCCACAGTCAGGGACACCATTCTTGGGGATATCTAAAATGCTCCCAAAACAACTTTGAGATTAGAGATGTTTGAGGGAAAAGGGTTAAGAAAAAGAAGACTGGGAATATATATCCCCATTGTCCACAAGCATAAGTAAGGTATCCAGGGAAGGTCCTGGAACCTCTTAAAATTGTATGCCTTGTTTTTGCAGTCATCAACTCTCCGCCATTTTTCTTCTCCTGAGCAAAGGAGGAAAGGGAGGGCACTTTATTGTTCCATTCACAGCAGCAGTATTTGGACTCATTTGGACTCATCCCTACCAGGTTTCCCTACCAGGACCCTTAGGTCAAAAATAGAATATTCCTTAGAATAAGATATTCTGCATTGGCCAAGTGTAATTGGACAAACAAGGCATTTGCCTCTGATGCATAAACTCTCTGCGTACATACAAACAACTAAGTGTTAATTCATAAATCATAAGCTACAATCATAAATCATAAGAAACAACAAAGTGATATAATCTAAGATACCAATAGGAGAATGTAATAGGAAAGATTGGAAGGATAATAGCAATACAGCCCTACTATATGGGTAAATAACCTTAGGCGTAAGACAGTGCTGTGGGAATTAGTTGTTCAGCAGAATGATGGCAAGGGGGAAAATTGTCCTTGTGTCTGGTTGTTTTGGCATGCAATGCCCTATAGTGGTGTCGCAGCCCTAAAATAGTTATCCAAGGATTCCTAGCCAGAATGACCACACTCTGGAAATCTAAAAGGTACAATTTTCACACATCTGGAGCGCATCACACTGGAAAAAACTGATTTATTTTGAATACACTAGATTCCATTGATTCATTTATTGTGTAGCTGTCCAGCACACACATATATATTGTGCACCATATTGTGCACCAAAAAGCCTACAAAAAAGCATAGAAATTTAATGCAAATTTATGCAAATTTAATGAAAAGTAAAACTATGAAAATCAACACAGTAGATGCTATCACGTGAATCTTGTAAGCTAGATAGAGACAGAAAAAAATTCTGTGCTTGATCCAGGATCTGACTGGCTGTCATCAAATAATAAAGCAAGATTTTCTATAGATCAAGAGAAGTTTCATCTTCTTAATTTTTGTCCTGGTGTGGTATAAAGGATGAACCAGAAAACAAGTGGCATATTTCTCAGCTTCATTTCATGTGAAAAGATTTGAAATTACCTTCAATGGAAGAATGGGTGGTAAAGTTGATGGAGCTGGTTGAGATGGCAAAATTGACCCAGTAATGTTTGTTTTAAAATAAGTGCTGAAATATTCTGAATTAATGTCCAACTCAATGTCCAGTTATTTACAATTATCTTTTGGAGAGGAGGTGAAAACTGAAAAGTCTTCTTTATCAAAATCAAAACAGAAAATCAGAAGAGGGGAAGGTTTCTTTCAGAAAAATAAAAATGTTTGCTTTGTTTTACTAGGATTCATGCCATTATCTGAAAACCCACAATGCGGAAGGAAGAGAAGAAGAATGTTTTCCATAAAAATAATCAGAGGCATTTTGGCAACTACTTCTGAATGCTTTTTATTACTTGGATTCCTGATAAATAGATCTGCAAAACAATTTGTACTTAGCTGAAATGCTAAGACAGCTCAAAGCAATGAGTGCAAATTCGGTTAAGTCAATGGAAGATGCTCCATATTTAATAATATACAAGCAAAAGATTGTGAATGTGCTTTGCCATTCAATTCCTGAACGGTTCTAAGTGGCAAAGAAATACCAGTAATACAGGTAGTCATCAACTTGCAACAGTTATTTTAGTGTCAGTTCAAAATTACAACGGCACTGAAAAAAGTGGCTTATGACCATTTTTCACACTTACGACCATTGCAGCATCCCCATGGTCACATGTTCAAAATCCAGATGTTTGGAAACTGTTTCATATTTATGACCTTTGGACTGTCACGTGATCAATTTTTTGCAATCTTCTGACAAGCAAGGTTAATGGGGAAGCTAGATTCACATAACAACTGTGTTATTAACTTAACAACTGCAATGATTCACTTAACAACAGTGGCAAGAAAAGTTATAAAATGGGGCAAAATTCACTTAACTAATGTTTCACTTAGTAACATAAATTTTGGACTTAATTGTGGTCGTAAGTCGAGGACTACCTGTAATTGGCTTCTGCTTTATTCAACGGGAAACAACATCCATTGACTTACCCAAGTTTGGACACATTTATGTGAGTTGTGCTTACTATGTATGTATGTATGTATGTATGTATGTATGTATGTATGCCACCATGTACTTTTGTTATAACAAAGTATTTAATATTTAAGGTAGCTCACCTTCAGATCACTTCCCTTCTCTGGTTAAAAAAAAGTTCAGAGGAATTTTATATATCCCGATTCTGACATAATTTCCATTCAACATTTAGAAGAGAAAAAAACCATTCTTTTCTTCTTTCTAGTTGTAGTCTACATGATCTGGCTTTCTTCAAGAAAAGTTTTAAAAATGCAAATAAAAATGACCTCAAAATTTTTCGGTGGGGCGGGGAAATTTAAGCTCCAATTCTAACTAGATTTAGCTAGAGGGAATTCTATTGAACTCAGCTGATTTTACTTGGTTATGAGCTGTAATGTCAGATGTGTCCTTCCATGAGTGATATAGCAGATTGTCAAAATATTATTTAAAGAATGATTTTTTTGATTATATATTTCCTTATTGTAATCCTCAAGAAGGTACAGAAGAAAGCATCCAAGCAAAGGGGGTGCAGCAACTGTGCAATGAGGAAACTTTGCAATGTTTCAGGATTTTTAAATTTAGGAATCCGTTGGAATAGAGAGCATTGAGAAAGGGCTGAAATATTACAAGTGGTATGTAGAAGAATGATTTGGAAGAAGGTTTTTTTTTTCCTGCTTCTCTCATGGAATCAATGGTGAATGCTGAGCAATACAAGAGAGACAAAAGGAAATGTACTACTGAACTTTTGAAATTGTTACTGGAGGTTATGAGGAGAGCCTCTAGCACAGGAGTGGTCAAACTCGATTTCATTGAGGGCCGCATCAGGGTTGTGTTTGACCTGGGGGGGGTGTAGTGGGCGTGGCCAGGATGGGCGTGGCCAGCTCACCCGTCCTGGCACACTCTGCCAGTAAAAACAGAGTCCAGGAGGGCTGCGTGCGACCCTCCTGGGCTCCATTTTCACTGGCAGAGGGCTGCAAGAGGCCATCACAGCCAAAAATGGAGCCTGGGAGGCTGTGTGCAGCCCTTGCAGCCCTAACAAGCAGGCCAGTCCTTCACTCTTTCCAGGGCGGCCCCGTGAGCCAGATCTAAGCACCCCGCGGGTCAAATTCGGCCTGCGGGCCTTGAGACAGCCCTGCTCTAGCAGAAAGGCCTTTAAAAGTAGTTCGGGCAATCCATGAAGAGGACCACTAGTCATAAAGCTAAATCACACCTCAAGTTTGGAAACAGAGGTAGCAGATTGATGGTAACTTTTCTTGCTTTTTGGCATCCCAAAACATCCAAGACCCAACCAAGACTATATAAAGGAGGCAAGGTCATTGTGATTTAATCTAGCAAGATTTTTCTTGTGATTTCATATTTATGTAGGAGCATTTCCTGCTGCTGGTCAAGCTAATAACGGCACAAAGATGGAGACTTAAACAACATCCCATTCCTGCAACTTCCTCTTCTCCAGGGAGTCCTGAGAAATGCTCCTAGCTGAAAACTGGAAGGTTTCTATCAGTCAGTGTATGATGGCCATAATGAGATCCATGGGCCAAATCTATAATTTGTGATAAGGCTGCCTTCCTTTGGTTTTAGCCACACCCTTCCTAGTTTTCGGCATTGGCCACAGAACTCTTCTTTCATCAGGATTTCAATTGCTGCTTGCCTGAACAGGCTACTGACACTCCTTGACAACATTGTCAACACCTTGTCTTAAAGGGTGTTCCTTCCGTGCCCAGAAAGGGGGAAAAAAATGTTGGCAGGCGTGACTTCTTCTAGCAGGTGGGAAGCACATCTGCCTAACCTTCTTTGAGAAGTTGGTTACTGCCAATATGTATCCCCCATGCCTTCCATCTGTGTAGGCCAAGGATCTATAGAAACAATTGGATAATATCTTTTCAAATAAAGATCTACATAGATAGGAAGGAAGAAGTGCTTCAATTTAAAGAGAGTAAGAGTGAAAATATTGATTATGATTGTAGAAAGAAATATCCTTCTGGGTTCAGCTCCAAGTGGGGAAAAAGACACTGGAAACATGGAGACTGCTTGGAAAGTTGGTTTAATGGTGGACAGGATCACATGGTTTGAGTTCCTGAACAGAAAAAGGGATAAGACGCAGTGAGTCCCTGGGTTTTTTGCCCTCTCTGGCTTTGAACTTCCTGGGGCCCAGAAAGAGTATCCTGATTGGTTGTCAGACTCCCAGGAAGTGGGGGGTCTTAGCTAGCCTTGCTGGCTAATGTAATCTTCCCAGGTGCCATGTGGTGAGTTTCTGTTTCTAGATGGGTTCTATTGTGTTAGTTTCTGTTGCTAGATGGGTCCTATTGTGTTGCAGATGATGGTCCATTGACAAAAATTGAGTTTCTGCCTCTGGCCCATTGACAAAGGGTGGGGGCAGGAAGATGGGAGCTGCTTTGTCTTTAAAACATGCTTCTCCATTTCTCATCCAGGGAAACATAATATTCTGCCTTTTTAATATTTCCCAAAATATTTCATTCTTCTAAGAAAGGGGTGAGTACTAACTTCCTACATGACGTAAGAAATGCTGCAGAAACTGAATGTTTCCATCACCATTTCCAATCTCCAAGCTCTCAAAAGCAGTTTGAAACTGACAAGTGAATGACTTGATCAGACAAATAATGTTGACAGCAACGAGTGAAAATCATCATGGCTTTTCTAGCTGCCTCTCCCGGTCCAGCAGTGATAAAAATTCCTTCACCCAATCCTCTTCACATAAAAGAATTTTTTTTAAAAAAAAACACCCATTTTGCCCAGGACTAAAGAGAAAAGGAAAACTAATGGATTCTACCATACTTTGTTTCCTTTTAACTTTCCCTCAGCTGCTTCATCAAATAAGAGTTATTTTAGGGAGTCAATAAATGATTGACCACATTCAGGAAGAATTAAAATACTTTTCATTGTGACAATTTCTTTTGGAAGGGGAAGACATAACTTGGTTGAACTTTTCCAGGTCTGCAGATGATTCCCTGGTGTATTGGACAGACTTCTTTCCTTTCCTTTTTCGTAATTCCTTATAGGCAAAAGATTCTTTGGGCTGTTTATTTTCCATCTACCCATATGTTCCCCACAACATCCAGCCTACCCTCTGTTTTAAGTTTAAACTTAGAAGCCATAAATGTAGCAGATGAGCAAATGTCTGAAGCCAAGCGGAAACAGCACAAGTGAAAACAAACACCATATGTCTCAGGGTGCCTTCTTTCCCCGAGAAGTAGGAGCCAAAGGCAAAGAAAGGTTCATATGCAAATGTATGCTATATTTTTCTTCCTTTGGTGATAGTCATTAATATTCCAGATACACATGCAAGATATAATTCAATGCCGCTTATGTGGAAAAACAGCACATGCATATATGAAACCATCTTGTTACATACTTATAACTACGGTGTTTTGGTTATGTGGCCAACTGATTTTATCAGCCAGAACTGTTGATAAGAAAGAGGCTGAAAGCATCTCATCTTAAATTGCACTAACTCATTTAGGGTTTTTTTTCCTAGTGGGTACATTAGGATCAGTGGTGGATTCCTCCCAGTTCCGCCCAGTTCCACCGAGCCAATAGCGGTGACGATATGATGTCACCGAACCAGTTCTTTTTGTTCAGGAGCTGGGCCCTCCCTCCCCCGCGTTATCCGTACCTTTTATTTGGCCCCGCCTCCAATCTATTTGCTGCCTCCCGAGTCCCAGCTGACCGGCTAGAAGGAAAAAAACATTTAAACTCTTGCCGCGGGGCTTCAAAGGGCCACCCTATAGCTGATCAGTGTTAAAAGGCAGTGTGGTGGTAGACCGGTGCCTCCAAAAACAAATGAGTAGACTGATACAGCTCTGCAAGCAGTTAAAAGCCTGGTAGACCAGTACCTCTGCTAAATCCTAAAGAATTGTCACATGACCATCAAGCCACACCCACAAAATAAGTCATGCCCACAGAACCAGTAGTAAAAAATTTTAGAACCCACCCCTGATTAGGATGCATTCCCTAATGTCCTTAGGCTGTCCCACATGCTTAAATTTTCATATATTTTGGTAGTGAGAGGTGCCCTCCTCACTAGTTTAGTGTGGTACTATCTCAAAGCAGAGCATTGGTTGATTTCTCCAGTTTCTTCTCCTCTTCCATTCAGTATCACCTACTGGCAGGAAAACAACCATCAATCATTCCATGTAATGTATCAGGGGGATAGGTTGGGGGACTTCAGCAAGCATCCAACTGCCTTTCAACAGATCTATTAGAGGAGGTGGGGTGGATATAGGAATGCCAATGTTCCAAAAGATGGATATTCTCATGTCCCAAAAAAGTTTTGGCTGACAGGTTGGTGAGGCAGAGAAGGGTGCAAGGTGGAGCAGGAGAAAACTTGCAAACACATCAACAAAGTTATGTCTTGCTTCAGCATGTCAGCTAGCTGGAATATTTATTTATTTATTTATTAGCATATTGCTGGTTTCCCAGAAGATTTATAGACTTGTATTCAGGAAACGTTTTTTTTTTTTAAAATCCCAGCAAGTTCATCCTACTCTCATATATCTCCACATGAAAAGTACAGCACAAGGATTGCAGTGCTGGCAGCAATGACTTGCAAACAACAGCATCCAAAAGTATGCAAAATAGCCTTGGAATGGGCAAAATAACTTAATTCTCTCATTTGAAAAATGTAATGGAAAATATGACCACATAAATCCCCTATTGAACCCACACAGTAAAAACTGTTGGCAGAACCCAATCTTCATTAGATAAATAAATCAGCTTTTTTTTAAAAGGCAGGTTTACTGGTCTTCTGCAAGACCACTAAACATATGTTGTTATCTCTTTAAAAATATACCACTTTTCCAGAAGACTGATAGATGCATAGAAATCAGGATAATGTGTAACACCAATCTGACATTTTTGCAAAACACAGGTGAGGACGGCCAATCTTCTCAACAGCCAGATATCTATTCTTCCTTCTTGCTGAAGGTAAAATCATTATCTGGGCCCTGTGACTGCAGGGTAAAGAACTGTGTTCAGAAGCTTCAGATGGCTAATCCCATCTCATGATTGACATGATCACAAGGCACTGTTATTATGGCAAGATTTGTGGTGAAAGAAGAGGGGAAAACACCATTTTAATAGAGAAAGCACTAAAAACTATGTAGGTGATTCCATAATTCATTGGAAATGAAACAGAGACCTGTCACGAAGATGAGTCCTTTATAAACAATTGGATGATGGGACAATATCTGCTGCCACAATGGAGCAGTCCTTGTGGCAAATAGTTCTCTGCCCTTCAATTTCTGGCATGAACATCAATAAAATTTCCTATAAGGCTTAAGAGTGACATTAAGGTAAGCTAAAACATATAACTCCTGGACTCATTTTCCTGATATAAGAAAAAAGATTACCTATCAGTATAGACAGAAAATTATCTGATTAACCGAGTGCCATAAGGTGGGAAAAAATTCAGAAAAATAGAAAAGTGTCTCAGGGCAGTGAAAAAGGGTGTTGGTGTTTTTTTTCCCCCAGAAGCTAAAGTGGTACACAATTATCCCAGCACTTCTCTGCATCTCTTCATGTTTCAATCTTACATGACATAATTATTCTTCATCCATCAAAAATGTATGATGAGATTAACCAGGATTTTCTAGATCCCATGACAGTCCTCACTGTCAAAACTAGCCATGTTTCAAGTATTACTGATGTTCTCTGCCATCCTCAACTCAAGAAACGGTCTCAAGCCCATTCTTATATTCATCCTCCGTTTCACACAGCACAACAACAATTTACAAGGGTTGTCAGTGGTTTTCTACGTGAACTGAAATATCCTTGGAAATTGGAGACAACATCAGGAAAAATGGAGTGGTTTTGGTGCCATGTGCATTTGGAGAAGGAACAAAAAACGCATCCTGTTTGACAATATATTGGAGACAAGTGGCCATCTCCAGTTCTGTCTGGGCTTTTAAAAATATCCCAAATCCTCTGCAACATAAAATGTACCACTCACACTATGGAAAGAACGAAGGATAGGGGAGCCAAAAGTAGACGATTGCTATTCCTTATTTTATTAGTAAAAAGTAGAGGGGAATTACTAATAATACAAGTTTTGAGTCTCTATAGTAATTAGGAAGTAGTCTTCTATTCCCTGGCCCACTGAAATCTCTGGCCAAACCAAGGCAATACTTTTCTTTTAGCTGGCATATAATACCCATAAAACACAACACTGACATCCAGTCAGGAAGATTTCTGTGTCAAACTAAAATAGGAAAATATTGCTGAAAAATAGTTGAATACCTCTGGATGCAAGCTTTTCTTCCCATCTGGCACTTGTTCACGCCAAGATAGAACGAAAAACGGAAATAACCCTGTTTTCTCCATTTCAGGACCCTAATTTAATTCTGATAGCTTGCATAAACGCACCAAAACAGCTGCATGTGGTCTATGTTGCTAAATAATGCTTAATAGTTTCCATATTTGCTTACATGTTGCCATGTTCCCTATGGTCAGCTGCTCATCATTATTATGCACGTATGGTGAAAAAAGAACTGTAAACTGCTCTGTCTCACAGGGTCTACTGCAAAGGTTCAATTACAAGCGTGCTTCTAAGAGCCAAGTGTTGGTCTGACTCTCAAACTTAAGAGTCAAGAGAAGGCAAGGAAGGGATTCCAATTTCTCTTCGGCTAGAGGTTGGATCTGAGATAACCTGATGGACTGAGCAGTAAATGCTGCAATAGCCAAGAACCAACTCATCACTCACTGGGCAATGCACTACTTGTTTATTATTTTTAATTGATTTCTGAAAATTTGAGCCACTTTTCTGTTTTTCCCCCAGTTCAATCATGTCTGATTTTTGGAGACTGTCTGGACAAGTTTTCTTGGAAAGTTTTTTCAGAAGTAGTTTGCCATTGCCTGTTTGTAAGGGCTGAGAGAAAGTGACTGGCCCAAGGTCACCCAGGTGATTTTGTGCCTAAAATAGGATTACAATTCACAAATTCCATATTTCTAATCTGATGCCTTAAAAAATACACCAATTTGGCTCCCTTTCTACCAATAATCAAATTAGCTATTTTGGATGGGAAGTTGGGAAATAAATATTAAAAACAACAATTGTTTTATTTAGGTTACAACTAATTCCTGTTGAATTAATTGTCTGGGACAGTTTATTTTATTTTATTATTATTTTATTAGTTTGATCTATATGCCGCTCTTCTCCGGAGACTCAGGGCGGCTTACAATGCATTAAGCAATAGCCTTCATACTTTTGTATATACCTGCTTAGTAGGGCTTTTGAGGCCCCCCTAAGCGGTGTTCTATTTTATACAGTCAGCTTATTGCCCCCACAAACTGGGCTGTTTGAGCTAGGGCAGGGTTGTCAAACTCAAGGCCTGTGGGACGGATCCAGCCCGCGGGGTGCTTAGATCTGGCCTGCAGGGCTGCCTGGAAACGGTGAAGGACTGGCCCACGGTGCCTCTGCCAGGGAAAACAGAGCTTGGGAGGGCCGCATCCCAGCTGAAAATGGGGCACGGGAACTCATTTTCCCTGGCAGAGTGTTTGGGCCATAGGCACCATCAACACAAGTGATGTCAAGCTGGCCTCGTCCACCCTGGCCATGCCCCCCCCCAGGTCAAACACAACCCTGATGCGGCCCTCAATGAAATTGAATTTGACATCCCTGAGCTAGGGTGTTCACATGATACATTATCCATGGGACATGAGATTTTTTGTTGTAAATTTGCTTCAGAATTCTAGAAGAATAAGAAGATAACCACGAAGAAGAAATGCAAGGACAATTACATTTATACCAGGTTAGCCCTAAAAGACAAGAGAGGGTGAGAAAGAAACTCAAGATTGCCTTACCTTGATTCTCGTTAGTAGAAGGGAGGAAAGAAAAACTCTGTCAAGTTTTCAAGATTCTTTTGTTATACCCTGCAATAACAAAGTAGAGTTCCAGCAATACTTGTGAAGTCTGTTTCTGGGCCTGGCCTACTTGAAGAAGTACACGTAAACATTAATGACATTTGATCCATGTATATGAGGACCAATGATTCCCATCCATTTTTGCAGCTGTGAAACACACTTACTCAATACAGAACAGCTAAACACAGAACATCTTCATTGCACTTAATGTATTTGGCTTGGGGAGATTTAGTAACAGTTATTTGTTTATTTACAATTCCACACCAGAATCTTGTGGTTAATTTGTGGTAAATGTTAATCCATAAATCCAATCTTAATACATCTAGATAAAGGATACATTACAATTCAAAATAATAATCTGATACCTTGGAAAGTCCCCATCTGTAGGAGGAACAAAAAAATAGGTATTAGTTCTAGATGAACTTGGACACACTTATGAAGGACACCCTTATGAAGCCTTTTTGCTTTTCATCATTGGTAACTATGACAATTGAAATCAATTCTGTTCTTGCTCTGAGAATCCCATACATTTGATGATGTACCCACTTTGATCAGGATGTTATATGTGTTCTGCATAATACATCAAGGAGTAGAAAAGACGACCTCTTTGATAATTTTTATCTTAAATAAAAGATAGTAAAAGTCACAGAAATTACGTCTAATTTAAATTTATAGATTTACTGACTTTAAAGCTGCTTCTGAACAAATCTGACTGACTGACTGACTGATTGATTGATTGATTGATTGATTAGATTTTACCTAATCTGTCTGCTTTGGCAGGTACTATTGCTCAATCTCCTGAATGAATTTTGGAAATTCATTATTGCTATACATTTTCTTGAATGTTCTGTGAGAAATTCACCTATTTAAACATTTAGGCCTTTTGAATGGACAAGAGAGTAAAGTAGCATTTCATAAATTACAAGTTCATTCAGTATATTTACCCTTCAATTCCCCCAATGAGAACATAATTAGAACTAGAAAGTTGTGGATTTATGCCTGTATTAATGACCTGATACTAAAGGAATCTGCCTGAAGTGGGAATACAAACTAGGCAGGAAGTAAACATGGTTGACACTGAAAGTTGACATTTTCTAGATGAGTTGGGACTTCACTCTTATAATTCACAGCCAACATAGCTTCCATGCTGGCTTGGAGTTGGGAGTTGGGAGATATCTGGAGAATGAAGAAATTGGAAAAGGTGCATCATGCTATTTTTATTTTATTTTCATTTGGCAACATGTTTGAAAGAGAAGAACTTTTTACAATAACATTACTTATATGGTGATTACTTTGGAACATAACATTTCTTCTTGGGCAGATTTCAACTGTTTGTCATATTGCTGGGATCTTGTGTAAACATTACACTTACACTGTTATCGTGGCAGATGAAGACTGACAGTTAGCCAAGTGTTGATTATTGTAGATTACATATTATAAGTATAAGATAATCATTCATTGTTGGGAAAAATTGTTCTATGATGATCTTGTGATGTTGTTTTTCTCTCTCTTATGTAAGCTATTCCATGATAAATATTAGATTGATAGATGATGATAGATAGATAGATAGATAGATAGATAGATAGATAGATAGATAGTAGATAGATAGATAAATTTGATTATAATAATAAAATCTAATATGAACTAAACTTATAAAAAGAATGGAAAGGAGAAAAACATGCAAGAAAAACGTAAGAATATAATAAAGAAAGAGAAAAGAAATATATAAAGAGGTAACTTCCAACCTTCATTACAACAGATATAAAGAAATTTAGTCACTCTTCACCCCTCTATGGTTACAGATGTTTGTCTTCTCATCTATATCTCATCTCTTACCTATAAACAAATCCACGTCACATCATCTTTCAGTCCTGGTGTCAACAGAAAATCCATAAAGGATTGTCAGTAACAATCTATTTTGTTTTAATTTTGATCAAATAAACCAACTTTATATTTCTTTGATTTTTAACAGATTACTTCTTTGGTTCATTCAAATATTGACACAGGATTTTATTTCTCTTCATTTTTTCCTATCACATTCAAGTTCTTCAAGACTTTGACATCTCTGCTTTGTAAATCCAGTAGAAAAAAACATCCAGATTATTGTCTCAATTTGTCATTTTTGTTTTCTTTTTAAATTATAAAACCTCTGCCAGTTTATTTTGTAAATCCAATGAAACATCAAATCATTCTCTTGGTCTATCAGTTGTAAATCCATTTTGATGCCATATCTATCATTCAAACATAATTTGTTCTACACCTGTCATTTCTTCATTGGACACAGTCTATCCATAGGAGCAGACATGATTATTGATGTTGATATTGTGGCTAATATTTTCTGATTTTATTCTCTAAAACTCTCCTTCAATGTTTTCATTGTTATTCTGAGTAGTAACATTTTATAGGCTTGCAAATCTTTCTTCTACCTGAAAACTTTAATCTCATCTACTGTCCAGTTTTTGAAATCATGAAATTGTTTATCTCTATTAGGTCTCAACTTACAACCACAATTGACCCCAAAATTTATGTTGTTAAGTGAAACATTTGTTAAGTGAATTTGCCCCATTTTACATCTTTTCTTGCCACAGTTCAGTGGTGGGTTGCTCACAGTTTGGACTGGTTCTATAGAACCGGTAGTAAAACTGGTGGGAGGCTCCGCCCACCAACTCCGACGTCATCAGAAAGTTTCTGTGCATGTACAGAAGCGCAAGCACGCGACCGAGGCAAGCAAGCGTGTGCGGTCCCGTTGTGAACCAGTAGTAAAGGTAAGTAGAACCCACCCCTGCCACAGTTGTTAAGTTAGTTACATGGTTGTTAAGTGAATCTGGATTCCCCATTACTTAATAAATAAACTTAATAAAACCATTGACTTTGCTTGTCAGAAGGTCGCAAAAGAGGATGACGTGACCCCGGGACACTACAACAGTCATAAATGTAAACGACTTGCCAAGCATCTGAACTTTGATCACGTGACCACGGGGATGCTACAATGGTCGTAAGAGTGAAAAATAGTCATAATTCATTTTTTCAGTGTCATTGTAACTTTGAGTGGTCACTAAATGAACTGTTGTAAGTCAAGGACCGACCTGTAATAAAGGCAAGATACAAATAAATAAACAAATAAATAAAAATAACATCACAAGCAAGAGTTAATCCCATCATATTCAGGCACTGGAAAATCATTGTCCTGCATTCCCCTTGTAAGAAGCAGCCATCCAGAGCATAGGTAAGTGATCTCCTGTCCTTTCCTTATAGAGAAAGGTTCCAAGGAATCGGTATATTCATCCTTGATCTTTGCCCTGGTCATTGGGCAGAGCTGTCTTCAGTTCAAACCCAGAAGCCTAAGCTCTCCCATGAATTCTTGATAATATCTTAAAAGTAACTGCTTAAGCTCTGAATCAATAAGTAGCTTTATCACTAAGCTTTAAGTCTATTGTCAGTGCTTTTAACTGGCACTTACGGTAGTTATGATGTGCTTGGCTAGCATTATTGGAATCATTAAAATAAGAATCCTCTAGATTCTGGAAAGGAGTCCCAAGGAGCATAACTTTCTTCCTTCTTTCCTTTCCTTTAACTAGAAAAGACAGACATTCCAAAGTTTCTTTCCCACTTCTGTAGGAAGTTAACACCCACCCCTCTCCTAGGAAAATGAGATATTTTAGGAAATATTAAAAGGGCAGAATATTTCCCTTAAAAGGGAAGCAGAAACTCAGCCCCCACCACCACCTTTGTAATGGGCCATTAAGGCCTGGGCCAGTCTATTCTACATAACAAAGATCTACCTCCTTCAGGCAGAGCCATAGTAGGATTTGCCCAAAGCCCTTTTGTTACATTATCACCCAGCAAGAGTCAACCAAGCTTGGGACTCACGACAGCCTACAGAGTTGTCCCTGCATGGCCCCATGGGAGTCTGACAACCAATCAGAATACAAGCTCAAATTAAAGAGCCCAGAGAGGGCATAAAACTGGGGCACTCTCAGCATCTCTTCCCTTCCCCCCCTCAGGACCTCAAATCATGTGGTCCTGTCCACCATTAAAAACCATCTTTCCAAGCAATCTCCATGTTTCCAGTGTTTTTCTTTTTCATTTGGAACTAAACCCAGATGGACATTTCTTCCAACACTTCCAAACACTACTGTCAAAAGAATCCCAAGAGAGATAAGCTTACTTGCCCCCACAAGATATGCTAAGAAGAGCTATGAATTCAGAGGATTTAAAACCTCCTACCTCTCCCTACAATACTGCAGAATTGATTTATGTCCTACAGTGCAGGGGTGGGTTCTAAAAATTTTTACTACCAGTTCTGTGGGTGTGGCTTATTTTGTGGGTGTGGCTTGATGGTCATGTGACAATTCTTTAGGATTTAGCAGAGGTACTGGTCTACCAGGCTTTTAACTGCTTGCAGAGCTGTACCAGTCTACTCATTTGTTTTTGGAGGCACCGGTCTACCACCACACTGCCTTTTAACACTGATCAGCTGTAGGGCGGCCCTTTGAAGCCCCGCGGCAAGAGTTTAAACAGGTTTTTTCCTTCTAGCCAATCAGCTGGGACTCAGGAGGCAGCAGTAGATTGGGGGTGGGGCCAAATAAAAGATAAGAATAACGTGGGGGGGGCAGAACCGGTTCGGTGACATCATATCGTCACTGCTACCAGCTCGGCAGAACCGGGCCGAACCGGGAGGAACCCACCACTGCTACAGTGGTCCTGGAGCAGACATAATAGCTCCATTACTAGACCATGCTGGACTCATTCAGTAAATTCTATTTGGGAAGGAGATACATATTATTTATAAAATAATCCTTAATATGAAGAGATTCTTACTCAAACAAAATATGAACAATCTCACTGGGCTTCTGTTAAAAGAGAATAATGTATAGCATTAAGTATGTACAGACTGAATTTAAATTGTGGTTTTTCTTGTAACTCACAAAAAGAAACGGTAATGCAAATAAAGCCCATATTTAAGCTCCCTGGTAGCTATGTTTAAGTAAAATAACAACTCTGTTTGCACAACAATCATTTTATCTGAACCTTTTGAGCCTCTGAACACATTGCACGGAAACAGAACAGAGAGAACTGCAAGTCCCTTTCAAAAACGAACTGTAATCATGGGGATGGTGAGAACACAGTTATAGACCAGAATAAAAAAATGACAACTCATCAAGTTATACTTTGGAACAGAAATTCCCAATTTGTGTTGATTGTTGAAGTTTAGCACAAATAAAAAAAAGGGCCAGTTGCTAAAGGAAAATGCAGAATATCCACAAAGAGTAAGAATTTCATATGGTTGTGGTTTTTTTTTTAGAAGAGGCTATGATGAATTCTTCAGCCTGGCCTTCAATGCAAAGCAAAGAGAGATACCCTCCTTAGACACCCCCTTAACGTTTGCAGGAAGGAACCTGTAGCTTCAGTCAGAATAGACACAGAAAAGAGAGGAGGGAAGAAGATGGTTCTTGCAGGAAATCCATTTTCCTCTCCTAGAACAGCCTCGTGTTTTCAGCCAAGTAATCTTGGCTGTACATGCTTATTGTTTCAAATATGTATGAGGTAATTCACAGTAAACTCAGGAAGTTTGTGGTCCTAAAGATCTCCTTCCGCTAGAACTCCAGCTGGAGAGGGATTGGGTAATGAATTGTTCCTGTCTGATAAATATCCCACTACGCAACAGGCAAGGATACACAGGCCAAAAAGAAAAAGAAAAAAAAGATTGAGCCTTTCACGCAAAGGACATGTCCTTCTGTTCTTTGGGTTACCTTTTGTTTTGCCAGCACTGCAACTATGAGTCAATACACAGGTTGGCTCAGTTATTTATTTATTTGCTTTAAAATGGCCTTATTTGCTCATTCTTCACTCCATGGGAGTAATTGTTTAGATAGTTTTCCTCAGCAGAATGTACTCAGGAAAAAGAAGGGACATGGAAATGAACCCAGATGGACCCAAGCATGTGCGCAATGGAGGAAAAAAGAAACAATAACAAAAACGAGGACAAAGTAACGAACAGAGGTGGGGGGACAACACACGCGCAACTCAGTGAGAAGTATTTTCCCCAATGATAGCACATGCGCTCCATTGCTGATTCTCAACAAATCTTTGTCCCTTGGATTTCACTGGGTTCATTGTGCAGGGATGGTTTGGTTTGTGTTTTCAGCTCAGGTTTCTGAGCCCTGTTCGCCTCCCCAGAGATGATGCCATTCAAGCAATGAGCAATTAGGTGATTACCTTTTTAGAAAGAAATAGCCAGCACAGAGGTAGGTAGGTAGGTAGGTAGATAGGTATGTAGGGGTGTGTGTGTGAGAGAGAGAGAGAGGGAGAAAGAGAGAGAGAGGGAGGGAGGGAGGGAGGGGAGAGGGAGAGAGAGAGAGAGAGAGAGGGAGGGAGAGAGAGAGAGAGAGGGAGGGAGGGAGAGGGAGAGAGAGAGAGAGAGCAGCAACACAGATTCTAACTCTGTCTCTGCTGCAGTCTTGATGCCCAAGGCTTCCTAGCAGGTCTATGGAAGAAAGACTTCTACGAACAGGTTACCATGAATGAGAGTTTTTCCTCTTGTGGAAGTGGGTTCAGGTAGTCCTCAGCTTACAACCATTCTTTTAGCAACCGTTCAAACTTACAATGGCACTGAAAACTGTGACTTACAATTGGTTCTTACCCTTGCAACCGTTGCAGCATCTCCAGAGTCACATGATCAAAATTTGGGCACTTGGTAACCGGCATATACAGTATTTACAACAGTTGCAATGTAGGGTCATGTGATTGGCATTTGCGACCTTCCCAGAGGGCTTTCAAGAAACAAAGTCAATAGGGAAGGAAGGCTGGATTTGCTTAATGACTGCATAATTCACTGTAAGAACTACAGTGATTTACTTAACAACCATAACAAAAAACGTTGTACAATCATGTATTATAACTCACTTAATGTTTGCCTTGCTTAGTAACAGAAATTCTGGCCCCAATTGTGATCACAAGTTGAGGATTACCTGTACAGGGCCTAAAGTGAATCCAGAGCACAATGAAACAAGAAGGTTTGTGGCAGTATTAGAGTTCCATTTTTTCCATCTCAGACTGGATTGAGTTTTTGTCATGGCTGCTCTCAAATTATTTAAAAAGGCTTATGCAATTCACCTTGTTTCTCCCCAGATTTTGAACAAAGAATGGAGACCTTTAGTTCAACTATATGGCATGCAAGCACAGGTATGCAACTATCGGGGCCATAATCTGGCCACCAGCCATTACAGTGAATTTAGTGGGATTTTAGTAAACAATGTCCACAGGACTTCATCTAATCCCTTACTATGATGTGAGAAACCATTATATTATTATTATTATTATTATTATTATTTTCCTGCTTTTCTTCAAAAGAAAGATCTGCTAATTAATTTGGAATAGCTTCAGAACACATCTAGTGGGGGCAAATGAGCTTCAGGAAACTTTGATTAGGAATTTGTCTGTAGGGAATTTGTCCTCCAGATGTAGGAACAAGCTTACAAATAGAGAACAGCAATCTCCTTGCACTTTGTAAACAATGAAATGTACACTATTGTGGCATTCTGGCATCATGTTTTTTTTAAGGCTATATGTTATTCAAGAGCTGCCCTCTACTGTGTCCATCTGATACCCTCCTTGCATGAAAGACAGAAGGCCAGGGTGAGTTGCTAGTGCAAAGGTACTTGTTACAGTTGCCAAAGGCCATTTGGGGTATGAAAGCACTCTTTGGAAATGTTCTGTAGGAGGTAATTTTAGTTCACAAATATTTGCGCAACATTGCATAACCATTTCTTATTAGCTCTGTCATGGATCCAGCCTCCTACTTGAAAGTGAAATGCTTAAGCAATTACATGAAACAAGGGATATTTTCCAGCTCCCATTCACCAATGTCTTTCCCATGTTCTTCAGAGATATCTCTGTTTGTTTGTGGGCCAGATAGTGGTTGACAATGAAGGAACAACCTCAGTGGAAAAAAGCAGGCTTTAGGCCAAGAATGGACCATGAGCCGAGGATTTGGAGCTTCAGCTCCTATTTCAAAGATTCCACAGTCCATATTAAACCATAAAAACAATAGATTTCCCCCTAACTCTTTGATATTATACAGCACTTTTGTAATGGAACTTGGGATACAGCAAAGTTGGTTGGCTGGTTGGTTTCAGGAGGAATGTAATTGCTATTTTCCTGCTTGCAATAAATAGGAAAGTTGTATTAGTCCATTTAAAAAAAATTTTTATAAAAAATACCAGGAAAATAGGATGGGTCATCCTAACATCAGCTTATACAAATTGAACAAGTTTAGAATTATTGTTGTAAATGAAAGATATATCAGTGCAAATAGTCTAAGTCAGATTTGTGCTGAGCTACTTAGAAGAACTGATGTTAGCTTAATGAGCTTCCTGTTTTGATTTTGTACTTTTCCCTATGTGTATATAACACTATCATTTGCAAAATAAAGGAGTAAATTGCTTAGATAGTAACAGTACTGCTATCCAATGAGTGTGCTTAATATATATCCAACATGCAGACAGCATCAATAATTGGTGAATGTGGCAGTTTCAGGGAAAGTAATGAAAACATGTTGGCCTCATAATACTAGCTCTTCTTCCTGCAAGTATTGTTGTGTCTGCAACTTTTCTCCTAATCAAGCATTGGACTAGGTCTATAGCAGACAATCTTGGCAACTTAAAGACATGTGGACTTTAGCTCCCAGAATTCCTCAGCCAATATGAGAACCCCTGGTTAAGAACATGCCACTACAGTAGGCACAGTGGGCATCACAGTGAGACTGTCCTTCCCCCCCATCACTCATGATAGGGGTTCCAAAGGGACTGAATCCTTATGAATTTTCATTACTATCTTTGATTTTAGAGACTAAGGTATTGGGCTGGCATAGGGGCGACCTGGGTTCAAATCCACTGTTATGCTGTGATTCCCACTGGCTGGCTTTGGGTCAGATATTCTCTCTCAACCTAACTTCTAGCTCACAGAGGTGTCTGTGTGGATAAAAATGAGAAGAAAGACTGTGATGTACACTGCCTTGAGCTCCTGAATGAAAGGTGGGATAGAAATGTAACAAATCAACAAATGTATAAATCAAGTATGCGGGCCAATTTTACTTTAGTTTGAGAAATCAGGACATTTGTTAATTCATAGTCACTTTCCCCTAAGGCTATTTGGTCTATTGTAGGAATTCTGAATTACACAGGACCCAAGTTCAATAAATATAATTAAGGATAATTGATTCTTATGTCACTGAGTAATTTTCCCCAAACTGGTACCTTCTGAAAGAATTAGGAGGAATCAAACATTAAGTATGAAAGGACTCCACTTTTCATTTGTTCACTTGGTATCCCCTTGTAAGCTTCAGATGTAGAGGCTTGCTTTATTGGATGCTGTTGTGACACCTGGAGTGCATTTGTCCTTTACAAGCTTTGGAAACTTCAGAAACTCATCAGGAACCAACTTACTTGGCAAATACATTGAATGGTTTTGCCTGAACGAAGTAAAGCTACAATAGTTTTATGAGGCATCAAGCCCTATCTTTGCTGTCTTCTCTGTTGCAACCAAGCAATCACAGTATGCCCTATCACTGCCAGAAAAATATTCAGAGTAATGGCTAATATTTAGATGCTTCTCCTGGTTGTAAATCTACTTCATGTTGCATCATGAATTATTTTTCCTTATTTTTTAAAAAGCAGACCAACTTCATTTTAATAATGGCACTCTCAATATTGTCTGGGAGCGTGCGTATGTTATTTTGCGATTGATAGTAAACTGGGGTTGGGGAAAAGTCCTACCATCAGAGTAATTACAACATGTTCGATTCTATATGTTCCTTCGAGACATGATAAGAGCCTTGGTAGTGCAGTGGTTAGAATGCAGTATGGCAGACTGACTCTGCCCACTGCCAGGAGTTCGATCCAGACTGGCTCAAACTTGATTCAGCCTTCCATCCTTTTGAAGTTGCTAAAATGAGGATCCAGATTGTTGGGGACAATATACTGACTTTATAAGCACTGCTTAGAGAGTGCTGTAAAGCACTATGAAGCAGTATTTAAGTCTAAGTTCTATTGCTACTGAATATGCACCATTTTATTAAACACCAAAGAAAGGGACAGGAGAGTATGTAACTTCCTTGAATAAGCTCTTGGTGTTCAGAATTCTTGTTGATGGGATGGTAAGAAGGAGATCATCTAAGTCTTCTTTTGGATGTTGATAGACAGGTTCTCCTTGCCTCTTCCTATTTTCTTTCCTCTTCTGAAGTTCCCTGATCCTTTTTAGAGTTTGTGGAGAATATTTGAAAACCAGCCTCTTCAAGAAAATCTTGATTTTACTATCAAGGAAAATGTTCAATATCTAATGTTGTAGATCTAGCCAGCCAATCAGAAATTATCAAGTGACTTAATCTACCTTCTTAATGGCCCTAAGTGGAATAATAAGGGCATCATGTGCCAGTGAATAAATGGGAAAATTGGGGGAGGAAATTTGGGGAATTTGAAGTTGAATTCAGGCATCTCATCATGGGGTCAGTTTCAGAGATGCTTCAGGAGGCAGAGCTGTACTGTGCCAAAACAAGGAACTTCTTGCACACCCCTTTTTCACACACAGAAAGTGACTAGACTTGAAACAGAATTTTCTTTCTACTTTGGCTAGATCAGAAGATTCCAGGATAAAAAGAGGGAAGGGGCAATCATGTTATCTGCTTAGCAGTAGGACCATGTTTGACTATGCCCAGTGAGGTTTCTACCTAAACTGTTGGTCTAAGCCAGATTCCTCCAAACAAGCTGAAATTATATTGGATGTCAAATCCCTCAGTCCTCAGCTGGGGATATGGAAGTTGAAATTCATGGTATTTTGAGCAGAAAATGAAGAAGTGCTGGTTTAGAGCAAACTTGAAGAAATGCTAAATCCTACACAAGGTAAAAAAAAACTCTGAGGACCCTGGCTGGAGTAGGAAAAAGAAGCAGTTACAGAAGTGATTTCTAATTACAGAAACAGATATAAAGATTATTGTTATTAAAAATAATAACAATAATAAAATAAAATAATAATTATAATAAAATACAAATAATAAAATAAAACTGCAAACTCTTCTCCAAACTCCCCCACCCTTCTTCTTTGCCTCTCCTTTTGTCCTCCCCCCTCCAGTTACAAACCCTTTCCCCATTTCCTTCAGCTGTCCTTGTTCCTCCACACCACTTGCATTTGTAAAGTAGACCAGCTCCAGGTTAATACATAACTCAGACGTTTCTATGTCTCCTTTGCCAAAATAGCCTTTTAATCCAATTACAAGAAGACAATTGAAAACTCTCACCTAAAAAGTTTATCTAGGAAATTAGGAGGTGAGAAACAACAGATAGCCCACCCTAATCAAGTCTGCATGATTGTCTCCAATTTCCATCCTCTTAACTATGGAATTGTTAGCAGCTTTATTTTACAATAGAAAAATGCATCTTCCTTTGTTTAAGTGCCCATCTCACTTGCTCAAAATGTGTCCACAAATCAGGTCCTTTAGATTTTCTATCCCCCAACCCCAAAATCTTTAAAAAAATCTTTATCTTCCTATTGTTCAGGGTCTCTTTTTTTGCAAAGCAAGCACCCAATGCTTATTGAATAAAGTTTGCCATTTCTCCTCAGAGCTGTGCTTCTTTCGCTGGTGAAAATTCTACAACCCTTGATTGTTCTATGATATATGTTCATATATACATGTACAAAAAATACAGAAAATGCCATCTATTTCCCGAGAAAACCAGATTTCTATTACAGTTACAGCTGCCTTGATAAATCATTTCAATGTGGAAGTTCTAATAGAATGCTCTACTGTTTAAATTATTGATATGCTTCAGCGATAAGACAACACAGATGAAGTCTCCAAGATGCCAAGTTTAATTCCTTAATGCCTCCATATGGAGGCATCCATGCAGTCCTTGGTAGCTGAACAAAATAGGTTTGCCACTACCTTCTCTACAATGTTTTTCAGGCTTTCCAGTTTAGTCTATATAACCTTAGTTAGTTTCCAAGTTTGGGCAATATTAATCAGATGTTGCTGTCTGTTGACGCATAGGCATTGACATCATGAAGGAACCGAAGGATTATATCAAGTTCTGAGTGGCCAGGGCAACATGCTCTCAGTGGACTCCTAAAGAAGAATACACATTCATTGATTTCAAGACCTTAACTGACTCTTAATTGGGAAAGCTATCCTGAGAATGTTGAACTAAATAAAACCAAAAATCCATCTGTTGGATGCAACTGAATGGGATCCAGACAAATGAAGGAAAGCAGATTGATTTTTCATTGTTATAGGATGGAAAGGAAAGGAAGACCTAGAAAACATTTTATCCCTGATGGAGCTGGCATGTTGCAGAATGCCTTGTATGAGGTGTGGCTAGCCTTTTTCACTGTTGATCTGGGAATAAGGCAACAGTAGCATTTGATCTAGAAGCTAAATTGTTGGGTGAGGCTTGAAACCATTGTCCAATCACTCTGAAACAAACAGAAGATAAGATAATATACTGTATTTTTTATTTTGCAATATACTACCTTGTTATAGCAGGCAATGAAAACAAGTCCAGGCTGCAGGCTATATGTTGCTCCCTTACACTTTATTTCAGTTCATACACAACTTACCCAAGGACTCTGCAAGATAATAAAGAAAATAATGGCTTTTCTGTCTGTAACAATGCCTTTCAGTAATATAGAATCCAAGGTACTGGTTCTTCACCAAATAATTGTATCCAGTGATTAAGCATTAGGAAAATAAGTCACATCTAGGTGTATTTATAGCTTTAAGGGTTACTTAGGATATGTCCCAATATGCTTAGAAGTTCAGATCATTGCTTTTTAAAGCCAGGCTGTGTCCTTATCATGCTGTTAAAATGTGAAAAATAATTAGCAACATCTGATGACATTTCAGAATAGGAAACATTCTAGTCCTCAAGAGTTCTTCAGAGACTTATAGTGTTTTGTAGCTTTCGTTGTGGCTTAAGATGCAAAGTAAAACGTGAGGATAAGAAAATCTAAGCATATTTTGCCTAACTGATTCATGTTAGCCCTACTACTCCAACCCAGACACACAGAAACAACCAATACAAAATGCCTTTTAATTGCTTCCCATGATGTAATTGCTCATTTTGATGGCTTTCAAAAGGATTTAGGAAGTTAATGAAAGCTGATCTCTCTGAGGATAAGGAACAAATTAAAATATCCAGGTCTGGATGTAGCAGACCCTGAATACTGACCATTAGGAGCAAGAATAGAAGAAAGCTACTACCATATTCAAGGCTTGCTTATTGGCTTCCCAGCTACCACTGTTTAAGAATAATAGGGTAATGGATTAAGCTAAAGTTCTTTTTATATTGTTACAGCTGAATAACCCTCCAGTTCCGGTTTTACACAAACACACACACGAAGTAGACTTCAGTAGCAAACTTTCTACTCTTTTACCAGTTGGTGTTTATTTTTTATACCCCTATACAAACACACATACGCACACACAGCAGCAATCCTTCTACTCTTCACCAGTAGGTTGGTTTTAAATAGGATCTTTTGTCCCAAAAACTGACCCTCAACATCTATGTCCCACTGCAGAAGACTATTTTCCCTTCAAAACAGAGCCCCTCCCCCTTTGCATTTAAAACTAGTGCACACGCGTCTGCATGCATGCATAGACTGGCACAGTAAGTGCCAACCATAATTTCCCCCGTTTTATGCCTTAATTATACCATGAGCAAAGCAAGCATTTCTGGGTCCCTCTTGCTGACCTCCAGAGCAACCTTGAACCTGTTCTTCCAGCTTATGTTATTGGGCTCATGGGTCACTGAACCAAGCAATGACTGAAGGACGTAAAGACGTTTTTGCCTTCCCCCTAGATTGGGATGTTGTAAAAGGGTGGCAAAAAACGAGTCTATTCATCTTCTGTCAGGCATGAGATCTTGCTTTGAAAAAATGGCACCTACTACATTCAGTTCTAGCAGTCAAAACCCTTTTGATTTTTGTACAGTAGTCCTTGACTTAACAACAGTTCATTTAGTGACCGTTCAAAGTTACATCACTGAAAAAAGTGACTTATGACCATTTTTCACATTTACGACCATTGCAACATCCCCATGGTCACATGATTAAAATTCAAACAATCGGCAACTGAGTCATATTTATGTTGCAGTGCCCTGGGGTCAAACCTAACCTTTTGCTACACCTTATGATCAGCAAAGTCAATTGGGAAACCAGGTTCGCTTAACAACCGTGTTACTAATTTAACTGCAGTGATTCACTTAACAACTGTGGCAAAAAAGGTCATAAAATGGGGCAAAACTCACTTAAATAATGTCTCACTTAGCAGCATAAATTTTGGGCTCAATTGTGGTCACAAATCGAGGGCTACCTGTAATGTATTTCTACTTTGAAAGCGCTCATCTTGGCTAAGAATTATTTACTTCTTAAGTGAAGGCCTTAAGCAAGAAGTGGGAAAAAACCACCAAAGTGGGTGCTGAAAGATTTGAAGTCAGCTTGGTTATACATTATGAAACCAGAAAGGACATGTGGATCAGCTGACTTCATTATTTGCTTTGCACTTAAGAAAAACAAAATGAGCTTTACAACTACATGAAGAGATTATAAAGTGTTCTGAGTTTTCATTGAGAAAGCTTGGTCAATTGGGGTGCACCCGGAGGCTCCAGTTGGTCCAGAATGCGGCTGCGCGGGGGATTATGGGAGCGACAGAGCGCTCACATATAACACCTCTCCTGCGCGAGCTGCACTGGCTTCCTGTGGTCTTCCGGGTGCGCTTCAAGGTGTTGGTGACCACCTTTAAAGAGCTCCATGGCTTAGGGCCGGGATATCTACAAGACCGCCTTCTGCCGCCAATAGCCTCCCACCGGCCTGTTCGCTCGCACAGAGAGGGCCTCCTCAGGGTGCTGTCGGCCAGATAATGTCGGCTGGCGACCCCCAGGGGGAGAGCCTTCTCTGTGGCAGCACTGCCCTCTGGAACGACCTGCCCACAGAGATACGCACGATACCAGACCTCCGGACTTTTCATCGGGCCCTGAAAATACATCTATTTCATCTAGCCCGGCTGGCTTGATCCCATCCCTGCGGTTTTAATTTGAAATTGGTTTTAACTGGGTTGTTTTAAATTGATGGCCAAAATTATTTAATGTCTTTTAAACTGCTTTTAAATTTTATATGTTGTTTTACCGTGGCTGTTCACCGCCCTGAGTCCTGCTGGAGAAGGGCGGTATACAAATAAAATAAAGTAAATAAATAAATAAATGAAGATCTCAATGTTTTGGTTCTGCTATGGCAATTTTTTCTGGGGTAGGACTTCTTTTCCTCCCCTGCTCCCCAATAGCTATAACTAAATTGACCCTCTCAAGGAAAACCCAAAGTTTTAGAGATCAACTAAACATTTTATCCTGTCCATACAACGTCCTTCAAGGGTTTCTTCCAACACTGAAACTGCAGATGGAAATTTCTCTCCCTGCACAACTCACATATTCCATTATGGGTTAGATTTACAGTATATGCTCTCTATTTGATTGGAACCCAGGCTGGTTACACAGCATGACCCTCTGTTCTCCATTTTCTTCTCCACATAAATTCTACAAAATAGATTGGGAGGAGAGTTAGCATCTGCCTTGGAGCTTCTATAGTTAAGAATAGAGTTAAGGTTTCTCCAATTCTAGTCCAACACCATAACCATTATATCACACTGGCATCTGAAAACTTTTAGTCACTGCCTCATGAAAATAGCCATGCCGTCAGTTTTCCTTGGCTGAGCACTATGTTCTCCAGGTAGACCCATTTTCACCCTTTTTGTTGACATTTTGTACCCTGCTACAGAAAGCATGTGCTCTGACAGACTGCTGTGGCGCGTATTTGTACAATTACTATTAATTTTTATTTCCTTCTGGCAAACTGCCTATACCTTTAACATTTGCACAATAGGAAAACACAATGATGGAGAATGAGCACCCTATACCACAAAGTGTTAATTAGGATTCCTTCCCACAAAACCTATGGAATTATTACAATTCATACTTTCCATCTTTAGGGTAGGGTAGCGTAGGGTACAGTAGAGTAGAATAGAATAGGATAGAACAGAACAGAACAGAGCAGAGCAGAACAGAACAGAACAGAACAGAACAGAACAGAACAGAAATAGAAATAGGAATAGGTTGGAAGGGACCTTGGAGGTCTTCTAGACCAACCCCCTGCTCAGGCAGAAAACCCTATACTATTACAGATAAATGGTTGTCCAGTCCCTTGAACAACATATGTAAATATATTTACATATTAATATATTTACATATAATATAATATATTGAGAGAGACAGAGACAGAGACATATACAACTCTGTGAACAAAACCCCACGTCTTTTTTTATGGGCATGTAATGTGTTAAAAAGGGACAGAGCTTCAGTCACATAGTTGTGCTTGCCATCTTGAGTTTTTCTCAACCCTATGGACACCCATAAATACATATTTTCTTGAAAGGTTCCTTACATATTTTTCTTTTCCCCATGTGTGTATCCTTTTCTGATTAAACATTTCAAGAATTCAGCTCTCCTTTTCGGCTGAATGATGTAGCCACATCAACTGGTGGACATTGGAGATGAAATGATGTTTCTTACGATTTCCCCATCACTTTTTCTCCTCCTCCCAGTGGTGATGCTGGAATGGTTGACTGGCATCTTTTCAAAGCTTTCTGGAGAATGCTGTGAGAAAGGTCCATGAAGAAGTGAGTTGGTGGACTGCCATCAAAGGTAATAAGCCTTGCTTTTTACACCCATGTTTCAGGTGAAATTCTATTCCTGCAGTTTTGGACAAATCTGATGATACAGCAGGCAGGCACCAGGTAAACCTATCAACAACTGGCAGTCCTGGGTTGAAGGACAGAGCCGTAAGTGTCATGCAGCCAACCTGCACTTCATTGGTCCTACCTATCTTGTCATTCTTAGGTATGATTCTTAGTGTTCTGTTGTAAGGGTTAAAGCAAAACGCCAACCCATCTGGTTTCCAATGAGAGCCAGTAATAGGAGAGTAGCTAAAAATGAACAGTATAAATGAATATATACGTTTTTCATAGAAAAACGTCAGTTACGATCGCACAGTTTGCCCATAAGCACCAAACCGAGAACATCAGCCAGAAGATGACGAATGCGATTTCGTCGAAGTATCCTCCCTGTAAAGGTACAATGTGTCTTTTTCTTTTTTTTTGTAGGCTTTTATGTGCATATTCTTTCTAGCCAGGTTCCACCTACGTAAGCTAAGTTGTTCTTCAGCCCTAGTTCTGTGAAATCTCATTCACAAGTTTCTGGGCTTTTTGTATCCTGCTGAAAAGCAACAACTCTGTGCTGCAATTTGGGAGACTCAAATAGCTATTTCTGCCTTATAAGGCATCATCAGTGAGCCACACCCTCTTCTCAAGTATCCTCCCTGTAAAGGTACAATGTGTCTTTTTCTTTTTTTGTAGGCTTTTATGTGCATATTCTTTCTAGCCAGGTTCCACCTACGTAAGCCAAGTTGTTCTTCAGCCCTAGTTCTGTGAAATATTAAAAATATAATTAAAATATATAGATCTCTATAGGGGGGAGGAAAAAGAAAAAAAAAAGGATAAGGGGGGGGGGGAAAAAAGAAGAAGAGGAATGAAATGAAGACATAGGGGAAAAAAGACAAATTAACAGAAGGAAGACCATGATGAAACAATGCTTAAAAATGATAAGATATCTATATGTTGTATGTTATGTGAATGTCATATATGTGTTATAATAAAATTACAAATTTTAAATAAAAATAAAAAAAACAAAAAATCCCCGATCACATCACTTTTCCTCCTATAAATCAATTGTGAAACATGACAGAAGACTAGCAGTCAAAGTGCACATCATTTCCTCCACGTAGAAATCCCACGTGCATTCATTATTGATAGACAAGGGAAGGCAAGAATATGGTCTTCACAATGCTCGCTCTCATTTATCTTTCTCAGAATACTTTCATTTCTCCATTTCTTACTGCTCTTCTCTCTCCCTCCTCCCCTCCCTTTCCTCTTCTTTATCTCCCCATGACTTTGTTATCATTATTATACTATAATGTGAGACTCTGTTTTTAACATTTTTTAACCTAGGATTTCTTCCCAGAGATGAGACTAACAGCAGGAAGGGTTGTATTTGCAAACTCCATTGCAAAGATGCCCCTGAAGGCAGAACAAGAAACAATGGATGGAAACTAATCAAGGAGAGAACCAATCTAGAGATACGGAGAAATTTCCTGACAGAACGATCAATCAGTGAAATGGCTTGCCTTCAGAAGTTGTGGATGCTCCATCTCTGGAGTTTTTAAGAAGAGATTGAACAACCACTTGTCTGAAATGGTAGAGAGTCTCCTGCTTGAGCAGGCGGTTGGACTAGAAAACCTCCAACTGTTATTCTTTTTGCGAAGAAAGCAGGCTCCCTAGATAGAAATTTTCTGCTGTCTCTGAATACCACTGGACTCCAAGCTGAGACAAAAGGTATCTCTCTCTTCAAAAACATTTTCTGCATTAAACAAGCAGGCTTCCAATTTCATCACACAATTCCATCTGGTTTTCCACAAGCATCTTTCAGATAAAATAATGTGGTCAGATATCAGCACTTTCAACTTATATCCTGCAAAAAATCTGGATATCTCTCCTCTCTGTAGAAAGTTATTAAGATGTTGTGTCCAGAAAGCCAATGTTTTCTGCAAAGTGCTGTCATGTGATAACAAACTGCAACTGTGCTAAGCAGTCTTATTATAATCCCAAAACTGATTTAGCACAATTACAGAAGCACAGGGTATGTAAAACAATGTTTAAAATTATTTTCCTCAAACTGCATTTTTTCTTCTTTGTGAAGTAGAAGCTGCAGAAGTGGACTTTCCTCAGGAATAGTAATGCAGGAATGAATTAAATTCACTCCTCATGTCTGTCCTGGTTCTGTAAATTATCAGTCCCCTTTGCAGGAGATGCTATTGCATTTTTAGAAATCTGAAAATAAGATATAAACCCACATACAACATGTGTGACTCTGGGTTTCCTAAGCCTATTAATTCAAGTCAGTGCTCTTATTTTCATTGTCTTGCAGCAATATTCCTTGTAGCCTCATTTAGAGGTCAAGCCAACACTGCTGTCATTGCAGCTGTGTTTGCACCGGAACATTTCAGTTGCGATCTGATAGTTAATAAATAATCACACCAAACAAGAATGTTACATAAATTATCTTGCCTCTGAGAAAAAACTTTACTGCTCCCCAACAAAACAAACTCAAAACTCTGCAATCAAAGATACCACAATATCAGGAAAAAAACAAGTGTCAGGACCCAGACCTTCCTATCCACATGTACTCACACACACAAAATGAAGCTGGATTCTTCCCTATTAGATATAGATTTTGGATGTCATTCAAGTGTAGTAAGCCATTAGGTGTGCTTGTTTCAACCATTTAATTCTTTCCAGCATCAGATATTATGGCAAAGTAGAAAGAGGAAGCCTTTAGGCTTTTTTATAAACTTGTAGCCAGACACTGGTAGAAATTAATTATTGGGCCAAGGAGCTCTTTGGGTTGATTCTTTAGTTTGGTTCTTATGTGCGTTTTCACAGAATTAATGCTGTTATACCTTCCCCAGGTATTCTGAGAATACCCCATCTCATGGCACCACTAAGACCGAACATCCAACAGATACAGCCAGAAGTAAGCACACTATAAGTAAAAGGCAGGCACCAGAATCAAATAGTTTAAATACATATGTACATAGCAGGCAGATACCAGGACAGACCTGCTGGAATAGGGAGCAAGGTATTATACATGCAGAGCCACAATCTCTGAATTCTGGGAACAAAACAAATGATCCTGGGTAAGAGTCCCAAGATATTCCTCAAAAAGCAACACAACTGTAGCAGTGTTCTATCCAGAAAATCCAGTTGCCTCTTGAAAAAGCACCTTGCTCTTCCAAATATTATGGTGAAGTTACTTAAGGATAAGAGGAAATGAAAAATGGCCACCTTGGCAACATCATGTATAAGTGGTAAGGTAGTAAGAATAGATTGAGTGTTGGCCAATAATGGGAGGTTGATCAGATAAACTCAGTCGCTCACATACATTGATTTCTATTGTGACCATTCCACATCACTTAATTATGGATGAGGCCCTCTCCAGAAATGTATTTTAAGACATATGGTGATCAAATTTTCTGGCCCATTGTTTTTTAGCCTTTCATTAATTCCATCAGTTGCCTAGGAACTGAGAAACACACTACTGCAACCCATACACACAAACAAACACAAGTTACTGCCACTAACTGTAGAAGAAAAGGCAAGGAACTCTTGCTCCCCATTCTCCATCGTCACCACTGATAGCATTTCTGTTGAGTCAAGAAGGCCAAAATCCCACCTCTTGGAAGTGTTGAAAAGATGAGAAGCAAAATGTCTCCAAAAAAAATCCAGAAAGTCCAGTTGCCTTTTGAAAAAGCACCTTTGGGACAACCACGACCTGGATGACTGAGAATCTCCATAGACATTGAAGTAGTTACTTCTCTTTTTCTGATAAGCATCCTCATTTCCTACTTCCTCGGATATAGAATAGTTAGGTAAGCAAGCAGGTGACAACAGAGAGGAAGTGAAACAGGTCAGAGAAGTTTTGGTCAAGTTCAGCTGATATCCCCAGGCAGCTCAAAAGAAAATTTGTTTCATTAGGATAGATAGCAGGCCAAGAAGAAAAGGCAGAATGCTGAAGCTTCTTCTTCAACATGGAACATTTTAGTAAAATCCAACAAAATTCCAAATTTTAAGCACTAATTTCACAGAAGAGCAGAATAGATACACATTGCTAGCCTGCCACAGAACAGTGAAAAGCTGCCCAAGTTGGTTTTTCTCTTTCTTCTCTTCACAAAATATTACCGACCCAATTGAATGGTGCCATTTCATCATTTGAGCCAATTCATCCTTGGATTTAGTTTGGTATTGTGGGTTTTTAGTGATGTTTCTAAAGTTCACTTTCCTTTTTTCTTCCCCAGCAATAATTATGTTTGTTGTAGACTTAACAGCTGGAGCCAATTGGATGTAATTTTTCTGTTGATGGTTATTAGGCACAGGAAGTGCCAGAAGGGGTTTGCCTTGAGTTCAAAAATCCATTCCCATTATAGCCACCGGGTCTTTAATTATAGATTCTATGCTGCTTCTGATTTTTTTAGTGGCTTTATAAAAAATAGTTCAGAGATATGTACCGAAAGTAACCAAAAATAATTTTTCAGAGAGGACCAATTGCTGCACTTCTGGCTCATTTCACAGTGGACTCTAGAGATTTCATGGCTTGCTAAACCAAGTCACATTCTTGGATAAGAACAGCAAGCTCAAAAATAATGCGCTTACTAAAATCTAAGCTCTGTTGAGGCTTAGCAGATGGTTCAGATATTTCCAACAACATTTTGAGCTTAAAAGGCACTTACTGGAGACAGAATTGCCAACCCAGGATGTCCTTAGCTGGCAGTCTTTTTTTCTCAGTTCCACATACCATCTATTACATATTTTTGGTTTTTTTTTAATCTTTTCATATCAGGAAAGCTTTCTGCCAAGATGTCCCAGTTTATTAATCACAATCCAGGGGTTTACAAGTATCCATTATCTTAGTACCACACCACCTTTACAATATTTTTTTTTCATCATTTGAACCTAGCAGGAAGGTATTGTGCAGACTGGGCAGCTAATTTTTCAAATTTTATAGCAAGGTCATGGAAATCCATCATAACACATAACCTGGTAAGCAATATCTCCTTGCCTTTTGATCCCTTTAGATTTTTCTAGACTTGTTCCCACCCTTCTGATAATGTCTTATTCTTGTTCCATTTAATGTTGTAAGCTGCCCAGAGTCACCATATGTGGGTTTGACAGTCATATAAATTTATTTAGTAATAATAATTGCTCCTCACAGCATCAAGCCAGATAAAATGTCCTTTAAATCAAATAGACTCATAAACCCATCTGCACAACATTGTTGGTGAAGAATGTAAACCTATTGTTTTATCCCAAGCTATTTTTCATTTTAAGTCTACAGCCCTTGTATTCCCAAGGGATCTCCCAACTAAATGCTAACCAGATCTGATTTAGCTTAGCTTCTAAGCCTAGACAGATTGGCCAGATGCTGCCACTTGCTGCAAACTTCTTGATTGTTATTAGAAACATCCCATCTCTTGTTCAGTGTCCTGGACATTTGTAACATTTACTTTCTGCTTGCAGCATTTCTTTAGGAAAACTCATCCTACATGTTGCAAAATATAGAATCTTGTTAATGCAAACTCTCCTATGAAGAAGGCTAAGGAATATGGTTTCTAAAATTTCATTACTTTCTTTCCTAGTAATAGAAAAACATTCAGAGGAAGAGTATCAAGACCTGGACACCAGTATGGTGTAATGTGGGGACCCAGACTTTGATTCACCCTCAGTCACTGTCAATCAATCACCTTCTTTCAATCCAACCCATAGATTCTTGTGGAGAAAGATACTATGTATAGATATATGCCCCAAATACATATTCTACTTCGAGAGATACTTTTCCTCATCCCAGATTTTCCCCTTTCTGACTTCAGCAGAAGAACCAGAAGCCTGACCTGAAAAACAACTATGTAAAAATAACATGGTGATGAGATATCCAGGGATGCATGCTTTATCCAGCTTTCACTGGTTTTAGAAGAATTAATCTTTTTTTCCTGGCTAACTAAGGCCGAAGCAAATATGACAACATTCCTAACAACCCATCATTATTCAACTGGCTACTCAGTCATAAAATACTGCTTCCTATTTGCACCAAAGGATGCAGCCAGCCTCTTAGTTCAATGAGGTTGGATAAGCAGCAATACCCAGATGAGATCAAGCCATATAGGAGGTTTGGATCCTTGAGACACAAAAATTTAACCTTCACTTATTAAAAGTGAAGTGTAGCCAGACATATAGCTAAGTGAGTTGCCTTGAAAAGATCCATTGGCAAGACTAGGGGAAAGAGATATTGTAGAAAATAGCCACAGTGTAATCCAAGCTGCTACCTGGTGCTCAGATAAGAATCACAGTTAATGATTCCAAGGTTATTCAACACAAATAGAAGCAACATAAAAAGGTATGTTGACAGCTCAGCAGCCTCAGAACAGGAAGTTATGTCCCCAATAGGAGTTAATCTACAGTCAATCAATATCTGTGTGCTAGTCAAAGTCATTGGGTCAAGACAAAATGAACCAGAGGTAAGGCTAGAGCAACAGTAATGCGTAATAAACTCCCAATTCTGTAGACATCTACACAGAAGGCAGTCATTTTGAGTTCAAAAGGACTTACTCCCAGGTAAATGCATATTGAATTGCAGCCAAAGACTTCAAGCAACTCAGGCTGAATTAATCCCGATTTTTAAAAAATGCCAAAAAAAATTGGCAGCCTACCACCAATGCTTTCCAGTTCAAACTCTAGAAGAAGATGTATTAGGAGTGTGAAAGCAAATTCTCTTTTTTTCTTATTAAGAAATTAGATGATATTTCAGAACAAAGTACTGATTTTAGATGTAATATGTTCATATCCTGCCATCAGTTCTAAACCTCTAGACACCAGTAGCTTCCTCCCGGTTTGATTACCGAGTAGCTGTTTCCCAACAGCAGCATTTGGTTTAGGTGTTTGGTGTAGCAAAATCAATGCAGGTATCTTTTTACACTTTCCTAAAAGCAGCATTTAAGCTAACTAGATCCAGGGAAATGTAAATAAAACTTCTTGAGAAAGCCACACCTGTCTAGTTACACAAAACATCCTTTTCCTCTACCTCACCTGGAAGTTGTTTGCTGCAGAGAATAACCCAACTTGCCCCATTGTCACCCCACTGAAATTCTAAACTTTGCACTATCAATACAAGGTAAACATGTGGCTGATTGGTAGGTGCAAATAAACACAGTTAAGAGATAAGCTGCTGATACCATGTTCCTGTTGCTTCCGGGAGGTCTATTTAAACATGATTAAGCTAACCCACAAAAGTTTCTTTGTGCATCTGCATCAGTGCTTGCTACTTCCCTTCCCCTTTTGCTCTAAATTAGGCCTGTATAATTTTCTTAATATTTGATGCACCACGCAAGTTTCATCAGGTTTTGTTGCAGTCAACACTAATGTCTAAATTTCCCAAGATCTGGGGTGATAAACCTATTTCTAATACAGAACTGAGTAGATCATTTATCAGTAGCAGGATCTGACTTCCAGAAACTCTTACCATAACTAGAATAGCACACAAGTTAAGAAAAAATATCACTAGATAGCTTTTCAGGGTTACCAGAGAAAGTATAAACATAGTATCTTAAGGAAGGTAATCTATAACTCTTGCATGACTGGATAATTTTACATTTTTAAAGTGCCAAAGTGCATCTGGGCTGCTGAACTTCAGAATTTAGGCAGGGATCCTCATAATGAATAAGCCACTATAGCTAAGGGAGGATTGGGGACAAGATCCAGAAACAAGGGCTAGATCTTTTGCCAAACTCCCTGCATTTGATTAATAATGGCATGGCAGTGGGCACCCAAAATCTGGCCCCATCATCCCCCCAGATGTCATTCAGGGGTGAGAGAAATTGCCTGAAAGCTCTAGGTCAGGGGTGTCAAACTCAAGGCCCATGGGGCTGGATCTGGCCCGCAGGGTACTTAGATCTTGCCCGTGAGGCCACCCTGAAAACAGTGAAGAAGCAGCCTGCAGTGCTTCCGCCAGAGAAAACGGGCTCCCAAGGTCTGTTTTCGGTTGCCACGGCCTCCTGCAACCCTCTGCCAGTGAAAACAGAGTTCAGGAGGGTTCCTGAACTCCGTTTTCACTGGCAGAGGGCTGCAGGAGACCATGGCAGCCAAAAATGGAGCTCAGGAGCCTGTTTTCGCTGGCAAAGTGCTCAGGCCACCACAGGCCCCAACAGGAGTGATGTCGAGCTGACCATGCCCCTCCCCCTGAGCACCCAAGGTCAAACACAACCCTGATGTAGCCCTCAGTGAAATCGAGTTTGACACTCCTGCTCTAGGACAAGTTGAAATATCCAAATCTCTCTATTATTAGGTTACGCTTAAACCCATTCACCTGCCTAACCCCTATGAACCAGGGTTTGTAGTTCCCCTTATTTAGTCTTCCTTTCTTTCTCAATGTAAATTCAGAGGGAATCTTCTCTACTAAAGTTGTGTGAGGCCTGCTCCCAATGGCCCTCGATCCTGGTCAGAGTATCAATTTTTCTCTGGAGTGATATGTTGAGAGGGGCGAATGATAAAGAGATATTGAAGAAATATAGGAGGGGGTCTGAGAGAAAAGAGTGACCTTGTTCATTTGGTTTCCATCTCCTTTCATTATTGGCTTCAGCCCTGCCTCCCCTCCCACCAGCAAATAGGTCCCATCCAATAATCATTAAAAATGTGTGGCTCTTGACAGAAACACTCCACACTCTCATTTTAAATTAAAAAATCAAAGTAATAAAACAACTTTGTTCACCAGTCTCCCACTCCATCCCCCAAATACACTCACATTCAAAATCTCATTACCAGTTCCACAGTTCCCAAATTTTGTTTAGCCATATTTTTCCTGCCCTCCAAAGATTCAAAAAAACAAATATAATTAAATGTTATTAAAGCTTGAAAAATTAAAATTTAAATATCAGGTATTTAGCAATCCTCATGCATATTCTCTTCTACAAGTAGTTCTATGCGCAGGGAAGAGCGACAGCTTAGATTATCATACGGAAAATGAGAATAGTAAAACTTCTGCCCTATCCATTTAGAAGTTGCTTTGCTTTCAGTGGTGCTTACAATTGCACTTAGAAAGCCAGTTCGCATCTTTTAAAAATGTGATTTCATTGTTTATTGTAAGACATGTTATAAAAAC
The DNA here is from genome assembly GCF_059756535.1 of Pantherophis guttatus. Lineage (NCBI taxonomy): Eukaryota > Metazoa > Chordata > Lepidosauria > Squamata > Colubridae > Pantherophis > Pantherophis guttatus. The sequence goes on from NC_142064.1 coordinate 189,148,751, forward strand.
AACATTTTACTTACATATTTTTCAGTAATGACATATAATTTACAGCAAAATTCTACGTATCTATCTAAAATTAAGGTGTGCTGAAATCATTCCTCATCAAGAAACTGGCTATAGGACTGCAAGCCTAACATATATATTTTTAACCACTGAATAAGGTTTTAAAAATTGTATGATAATTCAGGGGAGATGGCCAATATTAAAAATGATTAGGCTACAGAAATATTACTCCAAAAATTTCCACATCTCTCTGAAGATATGCATTTTCTCCCCAAAATTGAAGGGATGTGATTTGCATCTCTTTGCAAATAAAAACACTGCTGTCCCAAAATACCTTAACAAAAGACTCAAATATCACTGTTACAAAGCATGTTGGTCTTAAACAACCCAGGAAATGAAGAGAGGATTTGACACCACTTTGAAAACAAATGCATCTCTGCTGAAGGTGATGCTATTAATCCCTGGTGATACTTATTTAAAGGAAACAAGGCATTTGGGGAGTTGTTTCTGTAAATTATTGTACACGGTTCTAGGAGCAAATTAAAAACACACATGTAATTTTAAGTCTCATTACAGACCTAGTATTTTTATATGGTCAGCATTTTTCTCTAGTGTGGGAGGGAAGTTTTTCTCACCTATGTAGTTTGTTGCAAAGTGCCAGATATAATAAAATGTATTATAATGTTTATCAAAAGCAGCAGCTTTAAAGTGGTGCAGTAAAATGGGGTAGCATATTTAGCAAGTGGGCTGTGCCAAACCAGATACAATGAACTTTGTTCACCATGTCTCCTGTAGGTTTTGTGTGCTCCAAAAGGAAATACTAAACATGCTTGTTGTGTTACAAGAATTCAGTGAAATTCATTAAAGAGGTGGAGAACCTGAGGCCTTGGGAATTACATAAGGCTTCAAGTGCCCCCCCACCCCATCCTTTGCTCCTTCCCTGCAAATTATCTCTGACCAAAATTGCTAAAGCCTGGCATCAAAGATTTCTGTTATTCTGAGATGGGAAACTGAAGCTTCAGTGAGAGCCCTAAAAGAGTTTAATTTAAAGAAAACAACACAACCACCCTAAAAAAATCCACTGATAATACTGGTCATACCCACTATACATCTTCATTTTACGACTGGAATCCTTAACTGTTTGAAACTACATACAAGTCACACTCATCAAATATTACCAATGTAATACGTATGTGAATTGCATACATGCACAAGTACAATTCAAACACGAAAAATAGTTACATTCTGCCAGTGGTATCCCTCCCAGCATGAACATTAGGCCTAGACTGGGCTTGCCTGAGTCACATTTTTTAAGCTTTTACAAAAATAATGAAGACTATATTTTTTAGGACACATTATGCAAGCAACACTATAGAGCAAATTTTGAGATAAACAGTTACTTGGTCTGTCAACAGCCTTAGATGTGAGAATTGGTTAAGACAGCAGACATTTGAGTGATTGAATAAACTGAGACTTGTCATTAAATAGTGCCATATCTTCTTCCATCCTTGCCATTTGCTATCCAATGGCCCAAATGAGAGCATGCATGTTCTAATTGGGCTGTTTTAGGATTTCCCCCTTAAAGTCTCCATTTGAACACTGGTGTATAGCAAAATGAAAATCCTACTAATGTAAGTGACATTTATTAACATTCTGCTATATTTACAGTTTTAACACAATAGAATTCTGAATTACTGCTTTGCAGAAATCACAGAAAAGTACAATAAACTATATTTAACTGTAACATAAATTAGAAAAACAAGAAATGTTAATTAGTAAAGAGACTACCTTAAGACCCCTAAAATCATCAAACATAACTGTCTAATTTTACACATGGCAGTATCAAATTATTTGAATTTTACGTTACCAACATATACTGCAAGGATCCCAAGCCAAAATGGATATAGTACAATTGTATAAAGGACTTATCATATATTACCAAAAATTAATACATATCTCTACCATCTTCTTAGCAATACTCACAGTTATTCTTTAAAAACATTCAGATTGTGCATGTACGCTTTACTTCCAAGTTGTTATCATTTTATTTAATAACAGATACATATTATGTGCAGAAATACAGTTAAAACAAGTTTCTAGATCCAAGAACATCCCTTCACAATGGCCAGCATTATTACAGTATTTTACACTAAGAGTATACTCTAAGCTCATTTTAAGGGGAGAAAAAAAAGCAAGACTGACCCCTTCTGGATACAGGGCAATAGCTCATGCTATTTAAAAGACTACAAATACTAAATAAGGCATTATTAGTAACATCACAGACTTGATTGCAAGAGCTGTTTCAAACATTAGCCACTAATGATTTAATGATTACAGGAGTTTGCATTGTACTATTAAAATTTTACATCTAAAAACAAATAGAAAGAAATGCTTCTTTTTTTCCAATAAAACTTTATTTATTTTAAGCAGGTGATTAATTACTTTTTTTTTCTTTTGTGGGTGTCCAGAGTCTTGATTAATTTCCTGCAGATGTCCATATATTAATTGAGGATTCATTTAAAGCAGGAAAATGTTGCCAAAAGACTTCAGTCTGAAAAAAGCAAAATGATAGCAAAGAGAAGAATGGTCATAAAACAAGTTAAGTATAGCTGAGGAAACATTTTACAGACACGAATTATTGGATATAGCATAATAATTCATAAGTGTTTGTCTCCTTGACTGTTTTTACATTCTTCATTCTTCATTCTGTTGTTTCATTTTAATAGCTGAATACATCTGTGTTTGACACAATCTGTGTTTGATGTAAAGCTTTTAGAAGATACTAGCCAAACTCATTCTTAAGGTAAAGGTTTCCCTGTCCAGTTGTGTCCAATTCTAGAGGATGGTGCTCATCACCGATTCATAACTGAAGAGCCTGCATTGTCGAAAGACGCTTCCATGCTCATTTGGCAGGCATGACTATATACTGAGGTGCACGGAATGCTGTTACCTTCCCATCAAAGTGATACCTATTTGTCTACTCATATTTGCATGCTTTCAAACTGGTAAGTTAGCAGAAGCTGGGACAGGAACAAGAGCTCACCCCATCACGCAGTGCTTGGGTCTTGAACTGCCAACCTTCTGGTTGACAAGACCAGTGTCTTAACCACTCAGCCACGGTGCCGAGCGGTTACTCTATAACTGCTCAGTGCAGCTATAGCATATTATTGGATTGTATTAAAATGGACAATGGAGTTTCACAAATGGGGGTGGGGAGAGGCTATAGGCTACCTTCTCTGGCTTAGCATAATCAGATCAATAAAGTAAATAACTTTGATATCTTGAGTAGTCTGCAACTCTGTATGAAAACTTGCTTTTTATTTGCATGTGTCTATTTATAAAGAATACTGAAAATAAAAAGCACAATAAAATGCAAGTGATGAGAAGAGGCAATCTACAATCTTGTTCATCATTATAAATCCTGTATTCATGTTCAAATCTCAACAGATTAAAGATTGCTAAATTTATTTACTTTAATCTCAAAGAATAAGATTTCTGTAAACATAATTAATAGCTACAATTTAGTTAATTATATTTAACTAACCATAATAATAAAAATTGCATTAGTTCCATGCACAGACTGCAAAACACTGGCTTAGGATAATCATTGTGTTAGGAGCTTCAAGCAAGTAGGTTCTGCACATTGTTTGTAAGCATCCTTTTCGGACTGCTTTTCTGCACATCTAGAAACTGCTTCAAATTTGATTATGAATACTGCTGCTTGTTGGATGATACAGCTATTGCTTTGTAAGTTGCATACATTTGCCCAATTGAACCAGCATCAAGCACCTTTAATAAATAAATATATACATTTTGTTGCCTACTAAATTTTAATTTGGCAGGCTAGAAAATTTCATTTATAGGCAGGCACTCTCTAGCTGATGTAAGAGTTCTAATCCAAGAACTCTGAAAGAGTCACTTTTTGCATATATCAAATTAAATACTGGGTAGATGCAAAATTATGTGGCTGCCATTTTTGCACCCTACATCAATTACATCAAAAATGAAGAAGATGAGCTAAAAATACTCTAAATCTACATTCAGAGAAATAAGAATTTCTGATGTCAGTGAAAACAGCAATGGCCTGTCAGTCAAACCCATTTTTTACTTTAGTATTGAAAGAAACTTAGAAGTGAGGAAAATTGTAATTCAGTGGGAATTCCTCCTAATCAGGAGGGCTATTTTGTTGTTGTTGTTAGTTCTGAAGTCGTGTCTGACCCATTGCGACCCCAAGGACAATATTCCTCCAGGCCTTCCTGTCCTCTACCATCATCTGGAGTCCATTTAAGCTCTCGCCTACTGCTTCGATGACTCCATCCAGCCACGTCATTCTCTGTCGTCCCCTTCTTCTTTTGCCCTCAATCGTTCCCAGCATTAGGCACTTCTCCAGTGAGTCCTTCCTTCTCATTAGGTGGCCAAAGTATTTGAGTTTCATCTTCAGGACCTGGTCTTCTAAAGAGCAGTCAGGATTGATCTCCTCTAGGACTGACCGGTGTGATCGCCTTGCAGTCCAAGGGACTCGCAGGAGTCTTCTCCAGCATCATAGTTCAAAGGGCTCAATTTTTTGGCGCTCAGCCTTTCTTATGGTCCAACTTTCACAACCATACATTGCAACTGGGAACACCATAGCATTGACTATATGCATTTTTGTTGGCAGGGTGATGTCTCTGCTTTTTAGTATGCTGTCTAGATTTGCCATAGCTTTCCTCCTCAGGGGCAAGCATCTTTTAATTAAAATCACTAATAAAGGATTAAAGATACCCGAGCTACAGTTTTTTTAAAATAAAACAACACCCTTCTCTAGTTCAAGTGTCTTTATGTGGCTAATGCCAACTGCATTTGTTTATACAGCCTGTCTCATGATGGTGTTTTTCTTCCCTGAGTTTTGATATTGCCTTCTAATTCAGTAGTGAACATCTATTTGGCAAATGAAGTTGTGCATATAGGTCAAGGAAACACATTTTCCTAAAGCAATTTGAAGATTTCTTTTAGCATTCAATTACAAAAAATGTATTTTGTGTTAATACGAAAAAGAAAACAAATGCAACAAATAAAATAAATTGATTTTATAAATAACAGGGAAATGTGAAATTTTCTAGTATTTTTTTAACATGTGTCTATATACACAAACGCACACACCCCAGAAATTAGCAAACTTTATTGAAGTATATTACCTTTAGTAAATAAAGAGAACTCTTGTCCTAGGGAGTGTAGAAAATGTTTCTGGCATCTTCCGAACCTTTGCATAATTGATAAATCCTCTGAGAAACAGAAGAAATCCTATAGAAAAAGTACAGAATATTTTTACACATTATTTCTCTTTGATCCAAAAAGCACTGTTTGTTCAAGAGCCTAGCAATCAGTTTCTAATTTGTTATGGTTTTCCTCAATTTGTTACATTCCTTATTGTGGTACAAGGTCAAATAATCAGCAAATCAAGTACTTTTCTGCTAATTCAATCTTCAACCCAGGATTATTGTCAGGTAAGCAATTCTCAGCGAAAGGGAAGAGATGAAAAGGAAAAGAGGTTGGCAGGATGGGAATCATTGATTGAAATTCCCTTAGGCAATGGAGATTCTTGGACATTTCTGGAGTTGTACAAGTAGTCTTCAATTGACAATCACAATTAAGTCCAAAATTTCTGTTGCTAAGTGAGAGACATCTGTTAAATGAGTTTTGCTCCATTTTATGACCTTTCTTGCTATAGTTATTAGGTAAATCACCGAAGTTAGTAAGACTAAGGTAGTTAGAAATTAAGTGAATCTGGCTTCCCCATTGACTTTGCTGGTCAGAAGGTTGCAAAGGAGTGATCACATGACCCTGGGACACTGCAACCATCCTAACTATGGGGAACATGACCCATAGTCGGGAATGACCAGGACATATGTGCGAGGGGAACCTTTACCTTTAGTCATGGGGATGCTGCAAAAGTCATAAGTGTGAAAAGCTGTCATAAGTCAATTTTTCAGTGCCGTTGTAACTTTGAACAGTCACTAAACAAAGTGTTGTAAGTCAAGGACTTCCTGTATTTTGTGCTCTGTGGATGAGGATAGTGTGTGTATCAAACAATAGTTGGGGGAGGGGAAATCTGTAGTTGGGAAGCCAGTAGGAACAAACACGATAATAAAGAGAGATCTCCAGAGGAAACTGGTTGGTTGGAAGATTGCTATGTTAGGAAATGACCAACCAAATTTAGCAACGATAGCTTGATAAAGGTGTTGGAATTTCAAGTTCAGGAAAGAGTACTGTAAAGCTTGGACCCTAAACTAAAATGAAGCCTAACAAGCGAAAGTACTGAAGCTTTATAAAGTATGAGCACATGAAAATGGGAACAGGAAAATAAGAAGTGAGACACTTGAACTGTAAAAACTGTCTAAAAATGATGTATATAGTTTGTTAAGCTAAGGCTACTATATGCATTATAAATACTATATATAACTGAATGACTGTCATTCAAAGAATATAAAACTGGAGCCCCTCTTAGTAAGATTTCTACAACAGAAGCTAGAGACTGGAGAAAGCTGAAGTGGCAAACTGTCAACTGGACCAGAAGGAATTATTGGGTGGTTTGGGTGGAAATTTATAAAACTTCCAGCACTTAAGTGTGAGCTGTTTAAGCAACAATAACTTAAATTCAAGAAGGCTACAGTTATTTCTAAAAAATAAAAGATATGTATCCAAGGGGAAATTTTGGTTTATTAACCATGAGCTTGTTATCTTATTCAACAATGAGAAAAGCAAACTTCAGTTGAAATTGAACAGTAAACATTGTTCTTAATTTTTGCTTCTAAACATTATACCGAACCAGTCAATATTCACCCCACGTTCAAAGTCACATTACTAAAATATACAGAAGAGTTCCAAATCAGGGGGGGGGAGGGGGGAGAGGAGAGACGACAACCCATTTAATATCCAAACAATTTATATTTCATTACAATTACAGACTCTGTACTTAACCAAAGGTTTATTCATTCTCTTGTCTTAGGCAGCACAGTTGGCCAGTTTAAGAGCTACAGTTTAAGAGTGTTGAAATGCACAGAGACAAAGCAACAAGATGGGGAAGCTCTGTTTAAGGGTGAAATTTTATCCATAATTCTTAGGATCATGTAGGTCTAAAATCTATGCATTCATTGAATATTTCCTCTAATAATTATATTCCTTATTGTCTTGATTATATTTGTGATTGCTAAACCTTTAAAGACATGTCATTTCTTTTCTTAAACCAACCTGAAACAAACTTCAGATTAAATGAACATTTAATCAACTTATTAATCAATTTATTTTAAAGAGAGAGAGACAGGCTAGTTGTTGTAGCAAAAACAACAAACAATATTTGGAAGGTTTCAATGCACTGTGAAATCAATTATTTACTGTTTTGTTTATCCCAGCATGCAATATTGTGTCTATGTACTCATTTGACATTTTATTATTAATGAAAATGCTTGGCAAGATGTCCAACACTAAAGAGTTGGTTTCCCAACAAAGTCTATGATTACAAATAATATTACAAATAATACTATAAAAATTAAGACTGTTAAAAAAAAATGTACCTATAGGTAGTCCTCAGCTTACGACCATAATTGAGCCCAAAATTTCTGTTGTTAAGTGAGACATTCGTTAAGTGAGTTTTGCCCCATTTTACGACCTTTCCTGCCACAGTTGTTAAGTGAATCACTGCAGTTGATTAGTTACTAACCTGGCTGTTAAGTGAATCTGGTTTCCCCCTTGATGTTACTTGTCAGAAGGTCACAAAAGATGTTTACGTGACCTTGGGAAACAGCAACAGTCTTAAATATGAGTCAGTTGTCAAGCATCTGAATTTTGATCACATGACCATGGGGATGCTGCAAAGGTCGTAACTGTGAAAAACGGTCATGTGTCACTTTTTTCATTGCCATTGTAACTTTGAACGGTCACTAAATGAACTGTTGTAAGTTGAGGTCTACCTGCACACAGAAATCATTCATATTCAAAGGCTGAAATGGAGCCAAGAGAGAATGTTCCATATTTAGCCCCCTTGGCCTTTAAAAACTATTTTAAAGTACCGGTAAATTCAAATTACAGGTAGTTCTCAACTTATGACTAGTTGCTTAGCAACTGTTTAACAACCTATTTAAAAAGGGGATTTATGACCTGGATCTTAACTTCTGATAGTTAGGGCCCCTTGCAATCATAGGATTGTATTTCGCCGCTCGACAACAGGGCTGATTTATGGCTGTTTGCAGCATCCGGCAGTGACATTATTGTGTTTTATGACGATTTTGCTGAAAACTGGCACTTCTGGTTTTCAGCAAAAACACAGCATAGCAACCAATGTATTCACTTAATGCCCACAGCATTCACTTAACCACCACAAAAAATATTGTAAAAATGTAACATTAATACATTGTAATGGTCATAAAACTGTTATATTTTTTTACAAATGTAAAAATGCATCAATCACTCATCAGCAACAATCACTTAATGAAACTGATTAAAATATGGATTAATATAATCAAAACGCCTTCTCTAGCAAAATTTACAACTTGTGTAACAGGTGCAATAGATCATAAATGCTTCTAAACATGGGTTTGATTATACTGGCTTCCATTATTAAATTATTTAACATTTATTTTACCAGAATCTGGGGAGTTTTTTCTTTTCTATTACAAGATGCCTTTGTTAAAGAAAGCATTCTTGCTTTTTATCACTTTCTTGGTACTATTTAACTACACCATTATCCTTTGAAAATTGTTAATGTCTCTCCTAATTTGTGGTGTGTATTTATTGAAGCCTGTGTTCTAATGATTCCGAATAATCTTGAAACGTTCTGAAGAAATTTGACCAATCTGAGTCTTCCCTTTACATGTTATCTCTGACGTATGCTCTATCTGGTTAAGCTACAGGATTTGCTTTTGGCCAATGCAAGAGTTAGACAAGTTGTTTTAATATGCAACTAAGGACATCTCCACTAGGTGGCAGGATTCCTTTATATGAAATCCCTAAAAAGAGCCGTACATTATTAAACCTTTCTCAAGTAATGAATTAAATTAAAGTTAAAAATTAAGATAAGTCAAAAAGCTAACAGAAAAGTTATTTTATGAAAGGTTTTTTTTTAATTTACAAATTAAATTTTGATTTATAGCCACAGATAAAATAATTAAAATCAAGAATATGGTAACAGTAAAATAAATTCACTGAAACCCACTTACCTAATACAAGGAACACCCACCACAGCCAGTATTGTCCATCAAAATAGCCAGGGAAATAGGTAGAGAACTAAAAATTAAAAACAAAAAATGAGGAATGTATTAAGCTGGTAAGCATTTGTGGGATTTTTCACACTAATTAGTTGCTAGCTAAGTAGAACAATGGCTAAATCCTCCAAAGCAGAAATGGTTTAGTATTAAAATAACTGCGGCTCATTTACAATTATTTATTGAGCTAGTATTAATAGTTCTGGGAAGAAATCCTTTAGGACACAACAGTTGTAAAATACTTTTACTTATACTCAGGGGTGAAATGCTCCCAGTTCGGACCGGATCGCATGATCCAGTAGAGATGGAGACGGGTGGTTCGGAGAACCGGTAGCAAAAATCCCCGCTCCCCCCACCATGCCCAGTTGAGCCGCACAATCATCAGAGGCTTTTTTTTTTTACTTTTAAAAGCATTTTTTCTACAACTACGGCCAAAAAAATGCTTTTAAAAGTTTTTTTAAAAAAAGCCTCTGATGATCGCGTGGCTCGTCAAAGGCATTTAAAAGAAAAAAAACCTTGTTTTCTTTTAAATGCTCTGACGATCCCAGCTGAGTTTTAAAAAAGCCCCTGCCATCAGGGAACTCAGCTGGGATCGTCAGAGCCTTTTGAAAACATTTTTTTACAACCTTTAGCCGAAGAGGTTGTAGAAAAAATGGTTTTAAAAGTTAAAAAAAAAATTGGCCACACCCACCGTCACATTACCCCCACACATACCAAGCCACGCCCACAGAACCGGTAGTAAGAAATTTTAGATTTCACCCCTGCTTATACTTTCTTAGCAGAAGTGAATATAAGACGGCAACTGCTTGATTCTATAAGAACACAAAAATAATTTACTCTTTGTTGAAGAAACAGAGCAAACAATGTACTTTACTGCTGAAGTTAACAATGAGGAAAATCTGCTCTTGGAAAAGATTAGGCATTCTGCATATTCTTCCTCAAATACAAACAATTCCTTTTGTTATCAAAGTTTTGATGCACAAACATGTTTGTCTTTTGCACTGATCTGTGTCATGTATAGTTCTTGGGCTCTGTATACGTTGAAATGATTCAGAAGTACTTTGGATATTGATTTGTTTATGTGTTCATTCACATTCATTTCTATAGCATTCATTTCTATAGCCATCCAACTCAACCAAGTGATTCTGAGTGGCTTATAATTCTAAAATTAATGTTAAAACAATTAAAACCAATGAAACAATAAAAATAGCCAAAAAATAAATACATACTGCAACCAAGATAGTTAACCAACTAACAGTAAAGCTAAGGATCAGGGCCCTTAACACCTGAGCCGCAGGCCTGGGTACACAGCCAGCCTGGGTACACTAAAGCTTTGTGAAAAGACAACAGGGGCCATTCTAATCTCCAAGAGGAGAATATTCCATAAGGCAGGGACTATGGCAGAAAAAGCCTATCCTCTAGTTCCTGCCAGTTGACACTCTTTGGTTGAAGGGATCTACAGCATGTCCAATCTGTTGGATCGGATTGGAAAGGTAAAAACACATGGTTCCTATTCTAAGAAGCTGACTCATAAAAGTTAATGAAACTCTTGTAGCAACTGCATTATTTTCCAGTTTCACATGGAGACTGGACAACCATTTGTCTGAAATGGTATAGAGTTTCCTGCCTGAGCAAAGGGTTGGACTAGAAGACCTCCAAGGTCCCTTCCAACTCTGTTATTCTATTCTATTCTATTCTATTCTATTCTATTCTATTCTATTCTATTCTATTCTATTCTATTCTATTCTATTCTATTCTATTCTATTCTAAAAAAAAGTATCTATTTCATAGTTCTTAGTTATGTTCTCTGAAATTAAGCTTAGATTTTTAATGATCTTTGTCTTTTCTCAAAAATGGAAAACTGAATTATGTTTAAAGACAATTTTGTAAAATATTGTTAATAGAGAGATTGAATCAAAGTTAAGAACTATTTTGACTTTAGCTGTTCTTAAGGAAAATTTGTCTATATAACCTGTATTTTATATTATTCAATCCAGTTTTTCAAACTTATTTCATTATTTTTATGTGCTGCTTTGGGAAGCCTATCAGTAGAAGAGAACCATGTAAGTACTGTATTTTTCGCACTGTAAAATGCACTTTCCCCTCCCCAAAAAAGTGGGTGGAAATGTCTGTGCGTCTTACAGAGCGAATATTGCAGTGGAGGGAGGGGGGTTGGTACAGTCGCAGCATTCACCGCCACTGCCTGTCACTGCCACCTGTCGCTGCCTGTCACTGCTGTTGCCATTCGCCGCCGCTGAGGAACACTGGAGTCTTCGCTGTCGATTGGATTGGCCAATAGGCGGTGGTGATAGGTGGCAAAAGGCAGTGGCGGCAATCCATGCTGCCTAGAACACTTGATCGGTGGTATTCTGGGAGGCCAATCTAACCGCCAATCAGCTGCTTGGCAGCAAAGGTTCCAGAGTTCCCCGGCTGTTTGCTGAAGCTGACTAGGCTGTTTGCTGCAAGGACGCTAGCCAGATAAATACCAGATGGATGCTGGGAAGCAGAGGCAGATTTTTTTTTCTTGTTTTCCTCTCCAAAAGCTAGGTGCATCTTATGTTCTGTAATGTCTTATAGTTCAAAAAATATGGTATATGTGCGAAATCCACATATATAGTTATATAAATTAATGGCAAATCCTATGTCTTCTACACAGGTAATTTTAGATTCAATTCCTAGCATTCGAAAGAGAGAAAGAATGTTTGAGGTCCGGATAATTATGTCAGTGGCATTTCCCTGATGTACTGCCTCCTGTTAATTGCAGAGTGCCTATCCAAGAGCAAATGGGTTTTTTATATACAAGTTTTCTAACATGTATCCAAATGCTGCACAATAAAATAGAAAAAATCATTCAGTTAAAACAGTAAAACGTTTGAAAGAAGACTAAACAAATTAGCATGCAAATGTATATTGCGGTCTCCACATTACTGATCACAGGGCTCAAATAGAATCTATTATATTGTATTTCCTAAATACAATGAATATAATACATAATAGTTTGTCTAAATTAGTTTTCTAAAACTTTCACAAGGAAGGAATAATGGAACACTGTACTAAACTCTGTATCAAACACACAGACTTGTGATAACTTCTTTTTCCATTCTGTAACTTACCCTGACAATCAGAATCCACTTAATGAGAGAAAGACCAAATCCAGAAATAGCCCCATATCTTCCTGCTGCTGAGGTAGTCAAGCAGAAAGAGAGGAAGAATCCAATCCAGTTGAAAAGGAATGCCACTAAAAAAGCAAAACAAAGAAAATGCCTTAATGCCAGATAATGCATTTCATTTTGTTCTAATTATTGATGATGGTCATACTGTAATTAAAAAAAGATTGCTACTACCAGGACACCCTGAAGAACTTGGGAAGATAATTAAAAAAGACTAATGTGAAAAGTTACAGAAAGAAAACTCTCCTGTCAAAGGCAATCTATAGTTGGCTAGTAGTCAGAATGCCTCTCAGCATCACTTTGAAGAGTTAGGAAGAGAAAAGGGTAACTGTCTTCATGCCTGATTCTGAGCTTCCCAGAAAAATCTCATCAACCACCATGGAAGCAAGGTGCTAAAGTAGAAGGAGCTTGTGTGTAACTCAATGGAGTTCTTCTTATGACCATTTGTGGAAGTATTTAGGTTCCCCTTCAATTTTTGTAAAATTTCCACTTCAAGGCCCCTAAAATAGAGAGGTAGCATAAATTGTATCACACTCCTAAATTAGCACTGCTGTCTATAGCATCCTTATGCTTGTAAGTTATCATTATATCTTGTACTATTTTTGAGATTTATATTAAAGGAAATTAATAGACTCAAGGATTTTCTTGGGTCAAAAATGATCAGCTCTGGGACTTCAAGGGGAAAAAAAAGAGCAAACTGAAGACAACTCAGCTAAAAGTAGAACTAAAAACTATGGTCGAGAGAAGAGCTGTCGAGTAGACAGAATGCTTGTAATTCCTTTCCGGACAGAGAGAGGACTTGAGATTGGCGCCAAATGCTTCTCCTTGCAAGGAGATTGCAAGGCAGCAGTTTCCAGCAAGAATACAGTTCTGGGAAACAAAAGAATAGCCATCTTGCTCAAACTAGTTGATGCCTTTAACGAAATTAAGTTCACATACTTCCTTTTCTAACCATTTTTAGAAATTGCTTAGCTTTGATTTTGAAAATTTACAAACAGACTAAGGATCCAGATGGATTTGAAATGGGATTTTAGAAGAATCCTTTCTGTAGAAAAATACTTTTCTTTTGAATGCTTTTTTTTTTTTTAAATGATAGGATTGAGATCTTCAAGGTTGGACACTGGAGGGAACCAGAAAGAACTAAAGACTACAATTTAAGGAGAAAAACATTTCACTTAACAGCACAGACTGAAACAAAATGTTTTAACACTGAAACTACGGAAGGATGTTTTTGAACAATGGGCCCAGACATTAACTATAAGAGTGTCTGTTTCTATTAATAGATTGGGTTGTAAAAGATGTTATAAAAGAGGAACAAGTTTTACTTGACAAGATTGAGACTGATCTGAAAATGATTTCAAAAGTGACAGTCTACGAAAAAGCTACACTGGATATTCAGAAGAAACCCATGCATGACTTAATAATTAAAAAGGATATATAAATAATTAACCAAGAGAATGACATGGATTATTTTCCTATACTGGATTTACAAAAGAGGCTTATTAAAGCTCTAAAGAATTTTGTGAGAAGGGACAAAGAAAAGATGAAAAGAAATCAAGTTCTAGGTCATTATTTCAAGGGACCAAAGATCAAGATTGTTAAAAGTAAAAGGAAGTTGGTTTATTTGATCAAAACTAAAATAGATATGTTGTTCTCTCTGTTAACCCTTAATGGGCTTTTGGTGATTAGGACTGAAACAATGAGGCTTCAAGGATTTGTTTACAGTAATGTGAAACATGGGGGAGAAAGGTCATTTGTTGCATTTTAAGAGAAGCTACTAAAATTGTTTATACTTGTGATGAAAGTGGAAGTCATTACTATTAAAAAAATTATCAGCTCCATATGTGCAGTCTCTGTAACAGCACAGAAGAAAATATTTCTATTATCTAGATGGCCTTATAAAAAATGAAAATCAAACATTATTTCAATTTCAATTGATAAGAGTACTTTGTTAAAAGTACTCACTGAAGAAAGTCAGCATGAAAATGCCATCATTTCCTATCCTCAGTTGATCGGAATCATCAAAGTCATCCCGTGTCACAAACTCTTCCTCCTGTGACATAAATGAACAAAATGATTAGCAAACATCTGGTTCATAACAGCAACATGTCACCTTTCCTTACGGAGAATGAACTAGAAAACCTGTGAAAATCAGAGATTTTCCTTACCAGATTATTCAATGCCTTCAACAATGGCAGAACTTTTAATGTTCTTAAAAAATCAGGGAGATATTCAGAGATCTATCTGCCTTGAAAGTAGCCCATGGCGAACTATATAGCAGTCAAACATCAGGACAGGGAATGTTTTATGACATTTTTTATTATAATATAAACTGTTTGTATTATAATTTTTAATGCCATGTTTTATAAAATTCGCCAAATTTCAATTCCATGGGAGTCAGAGGTTGGGTCACACTCTGTAAATTATTCCATTGAGGAACCTTGTTGAAAAATCGTTGCTCTACGATGCACCATTTTGCCCAGTTAAAGGTTACAGACACAAGAGTCTGTAGTATACAGATAGGTGTTTAACAAAGCACATCTACCTTCTCCTACTTCAGTGTAAATCACTAAGAAATGAGAAATATTTCATATACACAAGTGAAATATCATAATTAAAGAGAAATTTAAAAAGAAAGACCAAAGTGAACTGTATCTAATGTAGAAATAGGACAATACAAAAGTAAACAAAATAGCAACCTTATAACTATACCTTGGGGATTTGAAGTGAGGAAAAGAGATTAAGAATATAAAACCATTTGAAAGTGTTACCTACATTTCTAAAACTGCACAAATTGATATATTATTCCTGTTATTTATTTATCTAATTACATCAGCAAACTTAGCTTGTACTCGTGTTGGTGAACCTTTTTCGCCACCAAGTGTCGAAATGGGAGCACGTGTTCATGCGTGCCAGAAACTGGAAGAGCAGCCACCTGGTGCACATGCATGCGCCAGGAACATGATCTTCTGGTTTCTAGCATCTGCATGTGCATATGCGTGCACTGGCCAGCTGGTCTTCGTGCGCGCATGCGCACCAGAAACTGGAAGACCAGGTGACCGGGATGCATGTGAATGCCAGAAACTGGAAGATCATCTTCCCGGGGCGCGCATGCACACCAGGCAGCTGCTCTTCCGGTTTCCGGCGCTCCTGCACGTGTGAAGATCAGCTGGCCGGCATGCCGGAACCTGGAATAGCAAGGGGTGACAGCTCGCATGCCCAGAGAGATGGCTCGGTATGCCACTTCCGCCATAGGTTCTCCATCACGGTTATAATTACTTCTTAGGGAGTTGTATTGGTCTAACTATGATTGTGGAAAATCACCTATTAAATAGCACTTGCATCAACAAATTTAGTTTTTCATTATGTTTTGATATGTTTGCAGAGAATCAAAGCACACTTACCCTTCCAGGAACTAAGGGAATAGTAGCTTCTGCCTTAGTTCTCTCTGCTTCATCATAAGTAGGCAGAGTTGTAGCTACATTATATGAAGGAGGTTTAGGGAACCCAGCTTCATCTTTGTAGTCAAAATACGCTGGCAGGCAGGAGAGATAAGATGGTTAATTTATGATTAATATTTCTAAACTGAATTATGTTATGAATTGAAAAGTCAACACTTTCTGTCTTCAGAAAGTGGCAAATTACAAAACTCATTAATCTCAAAATCCATTATATTCTTGGAGTGATGTACTTTTGAATAAATATATTCCCCCAATATAATGCCCTCCAAATGAGTTATGATGTCAACAAATCTGGAAGCACCACTTTCGGAAAGATTAGGGATAACAGTGCAATATAAATAACTGCGGAGAACAATCCCTTCTCAAATCAGATTGGCCCAAAATCCCGAAAGGGGTAAATTTGTAAATAAGGACAAGAACAGTGATTGGGGACAAAACAAACAACACAATAAAGCTTCTCCATTGGCAATCTGTCATAATAATAGACATTTCTACACACAGATCAAATTAACCATGAGTCATAAAAGCCACTGTTTGTAAATAAAACATCAGACTAAGACTACGGAGACCAAGACATGTGGCACATAAATATTTTAACTTTTATGCATGTTTTAACACATGCATAAATGAGTGATACTAGTCACCTATTCTCGGACTACAGTATCTTAGTTCACAGGATTAAGGAAACAGGAGGAACTACATGTGCCATCTGAGCTCCTCAGAAGCAGGAAAGAATGAGAAAAATTATTAAGTAAATATTAATTAAATAAGCATATTCACTGTTGATTATAATGCTCTTTGTTCTCAGGACAAAAAGTATTTTAATCAGGCCAACTCTTTTTTTTTAATCTATCAGCTGCCTGATAAAATATGGAATTTTATCTTCTACTATCTAGCTTTTCAATCTTTAAATTGCTCTTTCCTTTATCTTCTTTTGGCACATTATAGTAAGAGTAAAATATGAATAAATTGCACATTTATTTTATAATCTGTATAAAATAAAGCATGTTATATGACAGGAAAGCAAACAGATTCAACCTGAAATAAGCTTCTCCTTTCAGTTTACTTCCAAGTAATAGAATAAAAACTTCTTTGCAAAATATAAAGTCATCAAATACAAGAAGAACCACATAAAGTTATTTAGAAACATATTGTGGTATTTAATTTATCCTATTACTACAATGCTACATTCAAGTATATTTCTAGCTAACTTTATATATGATGATTTGGGACTTTATATAGATAGCCCTTGACTTTTTGTTCAGCAACCATTTGCAACCATGACGGTGCTGAATGAAGGGATTTATGATCTGTACCCGAAATTATAGCCACTGCAGTACCCTTGTGATCACATGATCTGAATTTGGATGCCTGGCAATCCACCCACCCTTATGACTAACCGCAGGGATTCTGCAACTGCCCCCACCTGCCGCAAGTAGCAACTCAATCATTCAATATATAGCATGTGGCAGTTCAGTTAATTTCTACAAATATAGAGTTGTGATCTCTTGATGTTATGAAACTATTATCTAAGCAGAACTAGGAGGAGAAAGAATTCTCTTCCACATACTCTTCCTTCTTAACACACAGTTGGGAGGTATGGCTTCACCAGAGGTGGGCGTCACATACTGTAACAACTGGTTCGCCCAGAACCGAAAATGTGAGTGGGTGTCTTCCGCGCATGCGTGCGGCATCGAAAAAATGGTGATTATATAGGACAGGATAGCGCCAGGGTAGGTGGGCAGGCCCAGCCACTGGTCGGAACTACCGGTTCACCCAAACCAGTCCGAACTGGCAGCAGCCCACCTCTGGGCTTCACAGCCAACAATGCAACATACTATAGAATTACTTACAGAAAAGTATGTGTCATAATTTTCATAATTAGCATTATTTGCCTGTTCCTTCTGCAATGTAAAATAAGGACTATTTAATTAGGATAGATTCATCAGTCACTTATTTTTCTGTAAATTTAGATTGTTCACACAACATTTTGCTGCTCCTCCAATCATCAAAAAAGTTATTCTGATACCAGACTTTCAAGTTTTTACCTGAATTCTCTCCAGAAATGCTGCTGTAAGGTGGTGGAAAATCATTTGCAACTGGCAGATTTTCAACAGGTTCCTCCTCGTTCTGCAACTGAGAAGATTTTTTTTCTTTAATTTTACCTGATTATGATGCATAAAGGATAAGATTTTGATGATACACAAAATAGAAATCATTTATAACAATTACACATATTTTACAGGGGAATAAATGTTTCATAATTTAAAAAATAACAATAAATGTTTTAAAAATATATCATCTTTCAATCATCCCTTTGAGATATAATCACTTTTTTAAATCGAATTATTAATTCTGAATAACATTTTTCCTTAACACAATTTTACTTTTATTTTTATTAAACATTTTAGTTCACAACTAAATAGTATCGAGATAGCAAAGTAAACCCGCTTTTCTTGTATGCATTGCTGAAAAGTTCTTAAAATCTATATACAGTTGGGTGTTTGGGAAAGATACTGAACAAGTATATGAATAAGGCAACACATGTAAAATTAGGATTTACTGGGGCTAACATATAATTAGTGAACATGGGACTCGTAAGATAAATTTTTATTTCTTTCCATGTACTTTCAAATTATTAATGCAAGTATTCGAAATCTTAACAGATCTTTCTATCTGTATCTCACACACCCCTTCAAACAATCAGTGAATCAATAAATCATCCACAATTGTTTGTTATTAGGAACAACACTGCAACATCTAAATTTACACAAAAGCATTACTTTCTAATCAGCATAGAAAAAATGGAATGTGGAATATATATTTCTATTATTAAACTGTAACTATGTAGCTTAACTCAGTGAAGCAAAAACTGCTCAGTCACCAGATGGCAATACATATGAGCTTACTGACTGCTGATACCACTCCTCAAACTCATCCTGTTACTATGGTAACACATGGGAAATCTTCAAGATTTCTAGCAGCAATGTGAAAGATAGAGGATTATGGTAGCATTGCATTACACACACACACATACCTCTCTCAATTTATATAAACATTTCTCTTTATGTTTAGATATGCTTAAGACAAAGTTGTATATGAACACATTATGTAGCATATATTTGTTAAACAATACAGTAATTCTCTCCAGTTTATGGGTACCACCTTCTGTCATCCTTATGGAAGAACACTGCACTGAGGTTAGCCCTTTAAGGCAGGTCAATTTGAGGAATAGGCAATATAAGTACCACTGGAACTCTACATTATTGATAATAGGCCATAATAACAGAATCTTAAAAATTGGAGTTTTTTCCTCTGTGCTTTTTTATACCACATATAAGGCAGGGTTATGTTGAGTTACTTTCTTAACCCTTCTTCTTTCCCAGTCTGAGTTGTTTGCTTGAAGGTCATCTACATATCTCTGTACAATTATTCCCCCATCAGTCTTCCCTCCTGACTTCAAAGAAGATTCTGGTAGGTTGTTAAGACTCATTCTCCCAACCTTACTTGGCAGCTCTCCAAGATCAACAAGTAAGTCTTGTCACTCAGAATCAGACAATCAGACAAGACCCCCTCCCCTTCCTTTTTTGGTACAGATAAATTTGGAGAGTTTATCGTAACTGCATCAGAAAGTAAGGGATCATTTTCATCCTAGTAATAATTGTGTATTGGTAGTGGCAGCATTTTTAAAAATACGGTTTATGTGGAAATTTCAGATGGAACTGGATGCCCAATGACTAAGATACTCCTAAAGTCCTCTCCTATATCTAGAATCTAGAATATATTCCATTTCACTCTCTCTACTTCCCCGCCCCCAAATAAGGATTTTGAATGCAAGGCACAGAGGCTCCTTACAAATGAACAATGACTAACGGAAGACCAGATAAATCTTCAGTGAAGCAGACAATTGCAAATGAAAGGCCAATAGGTTAATTTTCTGGGTAACTGGGAAAAGACTAATAAACCTTTTTTAAAAAATCCAGATTTTTAGATGGTAGTGCAGAATGTAAAAACCTCGTAGGAAGCCAAACCAAATCACCCACCAGAATCTTGACATCCACTTGCTTGTATGTAACTGCATCACATCTGTATGCAGTCTTGGCCAAATCTGTTCCTTTAAAAGGAGTTGAGCAGTCTGCCTCTCCTATAGAATGTCCAAGGCATGAACATCAGTAGATGCTGCAATTCTGGATGCGGAGTTGATAGCAATAAATTGATTAAAATAAATTAAAATATTGGAGGTATATACTGAGCTGTTACAGGCAAATTCAGTTCAGTTGTCCTGTTGATATCAGACATAGCACCTTAGGTATTGATTCACCTTTTAAAATTTCCATTTATGAAAGATAATTAGATGACAAATGAGTTCAATTGTATAACAGGTAGAAGAGAGCATTTCAAAAGTGGATGTAGCAAAGGTGTTGCACATTGCAGACACAGGATCAGCTTGGGGTGCTTGCTGGTCAATCTTTTCCACAAGTATAGGTTTCTCTAATAATTGTGTGGACAATTTAAGCTCTTGCACTGTGATCTCATCAGAATCTAAAATAGTGCAGAATTTATTTCTAAGCCTGAAAGTGTAGAAAGAATAGCATGGATAATAAAATGTATTTACCTATCAGAGATACTTATCAGTTATCTGAGCTATCCCTAATAGTTGCCAAGATCTTGAGAGAGGAGCCTGTGAAATTTCTCAAAGAAGATGCTCTGGAGTAATTTGAGTATTTGCTTGCTATACCACCTGAAGTTTCACAGACGCAGCTTTAGTAACTGATTCAGTGGGACAAGTCTTGACTAGGTATTCGGGCTCCATAGCAGAAATACAACCAAAATCTTTCCTCTAATCCTTGTCTACTGCAGACATGGTTCTTTTTATTCCTCCTATTTTCATGGATTCTCTGGAATTGGTGCCCAGGAGGGAGATTAGTGGTGCAGAAAAAATAAAACCTCTCCACTTATTCTTTCCTCTGTGCTCAACTCCTCCAATCATCCAGCAATGATCACACAATGCTGGAACAGTTCTTCCAAGTTACCCAGCTTGCCTTATCTTATTAACATCTCTCAGTTCATCTGCAAGTCCTTCTATTCCGCATTTCTGGCCTATAACTGAAAATCCAATAGGAACTTGCAAGCCCTGCAATACCTTTGCTTTAGTTTATAAATCTCCTGATCTGGTGTTGCCCTCTTTGCTGAATTAACAAAAGGCAGTTCTAAAACTTTGCAGGAAGTTCTGATAATTATGCAGCAATGACCATTGCCTTCAGTGAGAGGCACAGCCCATTAGGCAGTCTCTTTTTTCAGCAGACTCAGAACAAAGATATCGCTGGAGCAATCTATGGGAATCAAACAATGATGAGCTTCCCAGTTGAACTGCCATGGACTAGTTTTTTTGGGGTCATCAGTTTTTCTGGCAACTGTGGCTGGCACCTTCAAAGGAAAAGTGATCTGTTTTTAGCAGACTTTAATTTCTATTTCTTTGTTAGGATCACTATCACATTGCATGATTACATTACTTTAAGCTTCCGTCAGTTGTTCTGCAATTCTCTGTAGAATTTAATGATACAATCCATAATCCAGTGTTCCTTCAGTGACGGTAAGCCATCCAGATCTTTGCAGTCTCAAACATGGTATCTTTCCAGGGTCAAGATTAAGTTCTTTTGCTGAGATTTTCTCCAAACATGTTTCTTATTAAATAGTTCCATTTTTATTTTTTCTGTCCACAAAGTTCTGTTCTAATAGACTATTGAATCATCTAGTGGTGTCTGGAAAACTTGAGTGAAGCAGCAATGCGCTTTCTGGAAAACAGTGGTTTCTTCCTTGGAAACCACTCTCGTTTCTTCATGGTGGACTCATGAACATTGATATCAAGCAATTAGACAGGCACGAGACAAAGGAGCATGCAAAAAAACTGCCTTTATTCCTATTTGCTCATTATCTTTTAAGGGGCCTGTCCTTCCTTTACTTGGGTTAGTAGCTCTGCAAAACACATGCATACATCTGGCTGGAAAATAAATTTTGAAGGAAAATATATAGTAGTAGCAATGAGGAAAAGTTGAAGAGGGAAGACAATAGAAACAAAGAAATGAGGAACAAAAAAAATTGAAAAAGGAATAACAACAACAACAACAACAACAACAGCAGCAGCAGCCCAGAAAGAGCCTAAGGCACCAAAGCTGAGTCCAGAGGTAACAGCAGTTCCAGAAAGGAACCTGTGGAACCAGCAGAATTGGCAGAGTAATAACAGCTCAACAAGAATAGCTGATAAATGGCTGAAGACGAGTGGGAGCAGAATGTCAGGCAGATCAGTAAGTACTGTAAGAACTTGGAAAAAAAAATAGAGTTAAGGCTTTAAAAAGAAGCTGTGTGTGTGTGTGTGTGTGTGTATGTGTAGATCTGGGCTTCTGGGTGGTACTTTTACAGTCCTCCAAATCAGATCTATCAGATGAAAATCATCTGCAGCTTCTCAGCCATTACCTTGTATTTTGTGCAACCTCTCAGAGTACTATATTCCTAATTCTTGTAATGACTTGGATGACCATTCCTGGGAAAAGGAATAATGATGTTGAATATTTTTCCACTTGTAGATTATCTGCTTCACCGTGGATTAATGGAAGCCAAACTATTTGGCAATGTTTTGTAGCATCAGCATAAAAGATACTTTATCTGGGAATTGTAGACATTTTACTGAACAGCTTCTTCCCAGGAGTTGTGAGGAAAATACAGTAAGATTATGGGTAAAAGGATTAGAGATTTTCCTTTGTGGAAGGCAGAAGAGTGCATCCAATACCTCTCATATGTTTATCTTTACATGCCCTGCTACAATATAGGTTTGAAGCTGTCCCTCAGAATTCAACAAAAACGTATTTTTAAAATTTAGGTGCCAATCCAAACAGTCTGAAGTCTGGAATTGCAGAAAATATCTAAAAAGAATAAATTCCACGAAAAGAACCAATGTAATATTAGTTTTGCAATCATCATCATTTTGAATATATATATTTTTAGGGATATGTTGTGCTAATTACATATACAAAGGATACTAAATATGGATTTAAAAACAACCAATAATAAAATTCCTTCCCCAAAAATATGAATATTTTATCATTTAGGATTTTGCTACTCAAAAGAAACTATAAGGTAAATAAATTATTACCTTATAGTAAGGTATGTGTTCAAAGAATAACCTCAAAATCTAATTAAAAAAAAAAACTTCTGCCTTCAAGATGTTGGCCAAGAAACAGACAAAATAACAAAGAATCCCATTTTTTAAAATGGGACAAATGCATTTTAGATTACCATGAATGTTAAATTATTACCATGCAACCCAACTCTTAACTAATTTAATCTAACTAACTAACTAATCTAATGATTTGAAAATAAAACTACAAAAATAACTGCAACATAATACAGACCCAAACCTGAGTATAAGTCCTTTAGAACAACAGGACGTATTTCTGAATGCAGGTAATTTAGCAACCATTCAAAATTGTAACAGACACCACCACCACCACCCCAAACGTACTTACAACTCGGTTCCAAAGTTATAATGGCCAGGGTCCCCCTAATAGTCACATGTATAGTGACTTATATGCCTTCCACCTCAACATGACTTCATTTTGGAGTCTCAGTAACCAGCCTGCATTTATGGCCATTTGCAGAGTCCCATGGTCATGTGACTACGATTTATTATGTCTTTGCTCTAAACTAGCATTTATTTCGTTTTCAGCAACATCATCCCATAGAAAACAGTTGGTTTGCTTAATAACTACAGCATTTGCTTAACAATCGCCACAAAAAAAGTCGCAAAAATGGGTCTTGGGCCATGGTGACCCACTTAATGACCATCACAACTTACAAGTGTAATGGGCAGGCTCCAAAAGGACTATCTATGTAATATTGTGCTATATATATCACATAAATAATGCCTGCTGTTTTTTTCAACAAATTCCATTGTATGGGAACCATGCACAGCTATTTTTCTAAAACAGCATTATTCCAGGTATCATCACAATAAAGACCTTTTTATAGCCCTGCAGTTACTGAATCCCAAAAATATTCACCTAAATTCCTATGAAGCATATATTTCTTATTAATATATAATTTCCAAAAATATTTTCAAAATTATAAAAAGTTGAAGAGAAAGTAGACACACATTTGTGAACATAACTGAAACTAATGCTTTCGTTCAGGCTCACTATATATGTACTTCAATCCCAATACATATTGCCTTAGTCCTCAATTACTTATAAATATATAATTTAGGAACTATCTAAGATCACTAATCCTTCAAAAAAATTCCCACTTACCCTCTGTTAAAAAACAATACATGTCAATTTTACAAAGTACAGTAACTTCAATTATGGATTCAAAAGTCAACTGATTCCAGAAACAATCCTGGATAAGGTTTACATTCTTGCAGAAAGAACTGGCTCACAATCTGTTTTCTGGACTTGCAACTCCTACTTAAACATTGGGTAAAAAATATAGCTAGGGGGTCCTTTCTGCAGTTGGTGTCTATCATTTCTCAAAGAGACTTTGTTGATGGCCATTCATGCCTTTGTTATCTGGACTACTAAACACTAATGTTTGTACATGGAGCAGAGGTGAAATCCAGCAGGTTCTAACAGGTTCTGAAGAACCGGTAGCGGAAATTTTGAGTAGTTCGGAGAACCGGCAAATACCACCTCTGGCTGGCCCCCGAGTGGGGTTGGAATGGAGATTTTGCAGTATCCTTCCCCTGGAGTGGGGTGGAAATGGAGATTTTGCAGTATCCTTCCCCTGCCACACCCACCAAGCCACGCCCACAGAACCAATAGTAAAAAAAATTGAATTTCACCACTGACATGGAGTTATCATTAAGGCCCATCTGGAAGTTTCAGTTGTTCATTATGTGATGGCCTAGGCTAGGGTATTATGACTATGTCTAGATTAGCCCATCTAACATCACTAATATGGGATCTGCTTTAGCTATGAATATATGAATGCAATTCAATGTGTTAATTGTCACCTTTAAACCTCACATGGTTCAGGTATTGAATATTTCTGATGCCATCTAGCTCAGGTTGATTCATGGAGGGGAGATTTGCTAAGAGTTCCTCTACCAAAGAATTGTAATTTGCAAGGACCCAATAATCAAGCTTTCTTAATAATGCCCTCCCAATATGGTAGTTGTTAGTTTCTCAAGAGTCATATGACTAGAGAGGCATACAAACCAGAGCAAATAAATACATGAAGAAATGAAACATCAAGATTTCCATACAAATGACTTAACATATCATTTCTCCATGATTTCTCACCAACATAGTTCCCTTTTAAACCACAAATCCCTTTGAGTTCTGTATCAGCAAGCATTTTTTAAATCATGGTTTTGTCATAGCTAGGTTAGTATCTAGCCAACTTTGGCTAAAATAAGCATGGTCAAATCTGGTCAGTATTTCAATGAAATACAGTATCATGACTGTAGACTACAATGGGATTTTTTAAAATTTAAAAAAAAAGCTCCAAAGAAGGCAATAGTTAACTAGTTCTGTATTGTTACATAAAAACAAGTTGGACATGTCCCAGTATTAGGTAGTTCTCAACTTACAATGGTAATTGAAATCTAAATCACTTTTGCGAGTTGTTAATCGAGCCACCATGAGACTATGCCCAATTTTACCTTTTTTGTAACAGTTGTTAAGCGAACTCAGTGATTCTAAAGTGAACACCATGATCATTAAGCAAATCCACTGCTGTTGTGCTGCACAACTTGTGCAATCAATTATAAGTCAAGGACTACCTGTAATCAACAGCAGTTGACCTTTGACTAAATCTCAACCTGAATTAAACTGACTTAAAAACAACTTGGGAGCTTTTAACATTGACATGGAATTTATCCAAAGCAGACAAAATTAAATAAAAGCTCTCTAAAGTAGAGTTGTCAAACTCGTAGCCCAAGGGCTGATGTGTCATGCGCTGGACACATCCACACCCGGTTTAGAAAAGGGGGAAAAAGTCGCAATATGTCACATGATGACGCCGTGATGACGCGAGTTTGACACACCTGCTCTAAATATTCAGGAGGAACCAAACAATGTGCTGTTTGGACTGAATATTTTTCAGTATGTTTCCCATTAAAATTAAAAATTATGGATTTTTTTTAAAAAAATATAAAATGGCATTCTGTTCAATAAAACTTGAATATACTTATTTAAAATTTAGCAGGCATAAGCCTCACAGAAGTTTCTACTTGCACACATTTCTTTCAGTTTATCAAGAAATTAAAAGACACATCTCTTTTTTAAAAATAAAAAATAAAAGCCCAAAACGTAATATAGTCTACATTTATTTTTCAGAAATTTGGCAGGTTTTTATTCATAAGAACTAACTTTTGTGAAATGTCTGTTAAAAAAAATAAAGAACAAAAAATTACAGCTAACTTCAAACAATTAAGTATAACATATAAAAATTTGGATTCAGAGTGAAAGGACGGTTTTCAAATCAGCAAATTAGTTCTGTACCTAATTGCAATATGTACATATCAGCTTTAAATCCTCCAAAACTATCAGCTAAACAAAGAGGCATCTATTTAATTACACTTTGTAATTACAAAATCTCAAAAGGCAATATGATATTTTCTTGGGGTTCTAACCTGAAAGACGCTTAGGTAATAACAAGACTTTGTGAACAATAATTTCAAATGAATATTGAAACTGCAACTGAAATCCAATTAAATGATGATAATGATATGAGATGCAGGCAATTATCTAGCAACATTTGGTGGGCCATAATTTTCCCAACGCAGATTTAGATTAAGAACGCTGATCCCAGATCTTTCATAACATATTTAGGTGAATTTATTCCTCATTTTTTGATACATATCATACAGTAATTGTAGTATTTTACCCAATGCTGTATTTCAATACATACTTTTTTTTTCCTGACAGAGTCCGTTAAGGCAGGGGAACCAGCTGGCTTATTTAATTTGAATTTCACATCTGTAAATGTAAGAGTTCTGGAATTCGCAGTGTTTTACTATTTGGATATGAGGGAAACTCGAGAGGTCATTAAGAATTAGATCTCCCAACAATTTGCTACCTCCATCATATCCTTATGGCAATTAGCTACTCTAGCTAGCACAACTACAAGACCAGCTTGCCTTCACACTCAGAATCAGCAGCGCCCATTAAATTCTCCATCTCTATACAGGATGGAGAATTTAGAAGGCCAAACGGACGAACCTCTTCTCCTTTTACCGCCGGCTTTAAATCACGAGGGCTTTTGATACTTCTACTGCGTAACTCCCTAATCTTAAATCATTCATCCTTACAATATGGAGTCGGTCAGTAACCAAACCAAGCCACGGATGCACAAGCCGAGAACGCCGTTTAATTTAGGACAGGCGTTTTAATCTTTTTCCACCTTACGATCCAGTCGCACCCCAAAGGACTGGGGGAAGAGGAATAAAATTGCTTTTATCGTCGGTTTCCGAACGGAGCAAGCAGATCGTTGGTTGGTTGGAGGGGAGGGGGGAGAAGCATATTCTCTCTCCTTTGGCCTTTAAAACTTAACACACCAAGTAAAAGGGGAGGGAAACCGGATGCGCGATTTTAAAAAAAAAAAAAAAAAAAGTGGGGGGAGGAAACCTTGGAGTTGCCTTACAAACCAAGAGGCCAAAATGGAAGCAGCGAGGGAGAGAAAAACATCTCTTATCCTGCGAGGGGAGAGGAGGACACGACTGAGGCGTTTAAGGCTTCCTAGCCGGAGGGAGCTTTTTAAAAGGCCTTTCCCCGTCTCAAACCCTCCCCCCCCCAACAAACACACACACACACACACACCGCCGCGGCCTAAGAGACCGCGGCTCTCGCGTGAGCCGCCTTGCCCAAGTTGCGAGCCGCTTCCTCACCTGCTGGTATCGGCCGCCGCTGCTGCCGTTACTGCCGGGCTCGGCCGCCGCCATAGCGTTGGGGAAGAACCGAGCGAGGGCAAGGAGGAGGGGACCTGCCTGGAGCGCCGAGCGCTTTGAGGGAGCGGGCGGAGGCCCGTCGGGGACTGCTTGAGGACACTTCCCTTCTCCGAGGGCGCTGCCGGTGCTAAGCTTGGAGGAGGAGGAGGAGGAGGAGGGCTTGACGCTTGAGAAACAAGGCGGCGGCAGCAGCGGCCACCCGGAGGACTCCTGCCGCTACTGCTGCCGAAGGCCCGGCCCCTCCCCTCCCTTCCACTCCGTCATGCACTGCCGCTGCCGCCGCCTCCTCCTTTTTTTTCCTTAGGTTCTTCCTCCGCTTAGCTTTTTCAGCCATTCAGCAATGTAAAGGGAAAATCCACCGGATCTTAGCATAGGTTGGTGGAAACAATCCCACGCAAGATCTCCTTAATTCCGTCTGGTGATCTTTTCCCATCCGAGGGGCCGGGGAGGGGGGAGGGATTATTTTAGAAAGAGTGCAGAGAAAGAGCAACCAGGATGATTAAGAGGACTGGCGGCTATAAACATATGAAGAACGGTTGCAGGAACTGGGCATGGCTAGTCTAGTGAAGAGAAAAAGGACCAGGGGAGACATGATAGCAGCCTTCCAATGTTTGAAGGGCTGTCACAGAGAGGAAGGTGGGTCGACCTGTTTTCCAAAGCACCTGAAGGCCAGACAAGGAATAATGGATGGAAGCTGATCAATTTAAGAGATTCAATCTAGAAATAAGGAGAAATTTTCTGACAGAGCAATCAACCAATGGAGCAGCTTGCCTTCGGAAGTTGTGGGAGCTTCATCACTGGAGGCTTTCAAGGGGAGACTGGACTGCCATCTGTCAGAAATGGTGTAGGGTCTCCTGCTTAGGCTAAGGGGCGTTTGGACTACATGACCTACAAGATCCCTTCCAACTCTGTTATTCTGTTAACTAAGTGCCACGCCTGGGGAAATCTCTTTCGAGGAGCCCTCCCCGAGATGGACTTTTTAGGGACATGATTAGATAAGCCTTCTTCATACACAGCCCAGTTGTGCCCACCCTTGCATTCGACTCTTCTTTCAGAGAATGCACGCCCACATTTTCAGGTAGTCCTTGATTTACAACCATTCATTTAGTGACCCTTTAAAGTTACAAGGGCACTGAAAAAAGGGAGTTTACATTTTTCACACTTGAGACTGTTGCAGCAGTCCCATGGTCACTGATCCAAATTCGGATGCTTGGCAACTGGCATGTATATATAAGGGTTGCTGTATGCCAGGGTTATGTGATCACCTTTTGCTACCTTCTGACCAGCAAAGTCAGCAGGGAAGTCAGATTCCCTTAACAGCTGAGGTACTAACTTAATAATTGTCGTGATTCACTTAGCAACTGTGGCAAGAAAGGTTGTAAAATGGGACAAAACTCACTTAACTGCCTTGCTTAGCAAATGGAAATTTTGGGCTCAATTGTGGTCATAAGTTGAGGAATACCTGTACAAGGTGGAACTCGCTGTAGAGCTCCTGAAACACTGTGGTTAGGGTGAAAAATAGAGCTGCTGCATTAGGCTAACAAGTGATCATCTTCAGGGCCAGATCTCCATTGAGTCCAGATGTACTGTGTCTGAAATCTGTCAAGAATTTAGTGAGGTAAATTACAGGAGTACCAGCCAAGTCATCCATAGGAATGTGAATGAAGTGGTCCAGTAAAACATCTGCAAATGATTTAATAGATCAAGAATTGTTTATATTTCATATTTTTGCTTATAATGCATTCTCCAAGACATTAGAAAATGTTCCTCTTTGTGTACTTTTGTTGCATTTCATTTGGAAATAGTACTCGATGGTGAATACAAATTTTAAAAATAAAAATATAACTAAAGAAATGCAGACAAGTTAAATTAATATCCACCTCAGCAAAAAAGCCAGGTTCCATCTAAATTTTAAAAGATTGTGCAGCTAAATATTGCCTTTATCAACTGAATATAAAAAGGAGATATTTCAACATTCCTGGCAAGCAATAGTGTCTGAGCAGTTGCACCAAAGAGCTGTTGTTGTTAGGGAGTGTGTCAGTGCCTAGGGCTCAGGAAGTTGGACAACTATTGAGTGGCTTGTGTATATTCCTTTGATGAATTCATCTTCAATAAACGTTGGTTTTTATTTTGCTAAATTTGTTTTATTTTAATGTACCGTTTCTCCCAAAATAAGACATCCCCTGATAATAAGCCCAATCGGTCTTTTGAGCATATGGCAATAAGGCCAACCGCTTATTTCAGGGTTCAAAAAAATATAAGACGGTCTTATTTTCAGGGCAACACGGTAGTATTAAAGCTCTTTCTTGTGGCATTTGTGAAACATGCAGCCAAATAATTTAATAAAAAAAAATAACGAACTCACATTCTACTATCTTGTGTTATTGTCAAATAAGTCTACTATGAAAGCAGGAATAAATGATCTTTCTTTGAAAATTTTAAAGTTCAGGTGAGCTTTTCAAAAAAAAAAATTAATGGCAACCTATCACTTGCTGGTTAAATGCTCCCCAAATTTCCACCTTTTTCCCCATACTGATCTATTTTTGTGGTATTAGCATTTATCTGATATGCAAAATGCAGGATATGAAAAGTCTACAGAAATTCAAAAATGTTTGTTTAGGGATAAAAAAAATAGAAAACCTGCAGCATTTTAGGAATTGAATAAAATAGTTCAATTGGCCATGAAATGACAAGTCACATGACAGAAGTAGTGAATACAAAAGCAGGGAAAGTTCTTAAAATATACTGTTTAACAGATTAACAGTTGGAAGGGACCTTAAAAACACATTGCTGACTGCTTCAATACTATACAAAGATTTTCTGGCAAGCCCTATTAGTTTATAAGAAAACCAACTTTTCTGCCACTCCTGGACCAAATGCAACAAATCTGACATTTGATTTGATACTTTATTGTTAAGTCTAATAAAAAAAATTCCTAACAGTTGACACCCATGACTGAACACCCCTGATAAAGCACTCCCAAGGACAGGAGTAAAATAGCAAGCTACATTCCAAAAGCCTTTTCCATCTCCCTCTTATAGAAAGACCACGATTGAGCTTCAGGCCCTGCTTGGCCCAGGAATTGCCTTGTTACTTGGGCGTAACTGGTGACTCTTGAATTAAAATCTCTGATCAGCTATGGAAGCTACTGAGGGATTTCATTTACCTG
Organism: Pantherophis guttatus; assembly: GCF_059756535.1. Lineage (NCBI taxonomy): Eukaryota > Metazoa > Chordata > Lepidosauria > Squamata > Colubridae > Pantherophis > Pantherophis guttatus. Next base: position 189,179,725 of record NC_142064.1, read on the forward strand.
GGAATAAGCTTCAGTGAGTGTATTTACTGCTGTATTTAAAGGCATCCACCATTTCCACATCAGTGATTTATTGTATTAACCAGCCATCACTTACTGTTCTACCAGCACAGCAATGGTTATATGACACTTTAAAAAATAAAAGTAAAGAAAGCCTTCTTCCAGTTGGGCTCAAATTCTGGTGAAGAGATCCATGCATTTTCCTTGAGAACAAGATAGGAATGGTTGACTATCTAAAAGAAAGCCAAGAGATTTTCAGCTTTTATTTTTTAGAGACACTTCTTACTAGCAAAAAGAGCAAAATATTTTTTTTTTTGAGGAAAAAAGAACCTATAATTTATTTACATTACAGTTTTCATGACAACCAACGCTATAGGTTGACAACTTTTAGTTTGGTTTGTTTAACTGATATTATAAACCAATCTAATTTCCAGCATCAGGGAATATCAACCTCCGTAAATCATGTTTTTTTATTCAACGCATTTCCTTTCCTTAGCACAATCAAATAGTGGGCCCCGACGATATACTCCCAACCATCCTTTCCGAGGAGCTCCCCTGCAGAACTGCCCAACAAGCAAATTAAAAGGAACCAAATCCTCTTTACAGATGTTAGGAAAGTAATGGCCATCATACAGCCAGTCAGTTGTTCTGTCCTCCCACTTTGTGAGATTTTCAGCAATTTGAAAAAACAAGCAACAAGGAGACCTACAATGGGAACTTATATCAAAGGTGCTTTTCCAAGAGGCAACTGGACTTTTTTGGTTTTTCTTTGAAGACATTTCGCTTCTCATCCAAGAAGCTTCTTCAGCTCTGAATGAATGAAGAGCTGAAGAAGCTTCCTGGATGAGAAGTTTGGTTTGGTTTGGTTCTGCAACCCAAGACAGACCCAGACTTCAGTGGATAATTAGAACTGCAGAAAAAACAATTACTACCAACCTGCCTTCCATTGAGGACCTGTATACTGCACAAGTCAAAAAGAGGGCTGTGAAAATATTTACAGACCCCTCACATCCTGGATGTAAACTGTTTCAACTCCTATCCTCAAAATGACACTAGAGTACTGCACATCAGAACGACTAGACACAAGAACAGTTTTTTACCCGAACGCCATCACTCTGCTAACAAATAATTCCCTCAACACTGTCAAACTATTTATTAAATCTGCACTACTATTAATCTTCTCATCGTTTCCATCACCCATCTCCTTCCACTTATGACTGTATGACTGTAACTGTTGCTTGTATCCTTACGATTTATATTGATATTGTTTCCTGATTGCTTTTTTATATCCTATGACTATCATTAAGTGTTGACCTTATGATTCTTGATGAACATATCTTTTATGTACACTGAGAACATATGCATTAAAGATAAAACTCCTTCTGTGTCCAATCACACTTGGCCAATAAAAAATTCTATTCTATTCTATTCTATTCTATTCTATAAAGCACTTTTGGGACAACCGTGAGGTGGATGACTGAGAATCTCCATATAGACAATGGGAACTTATCTACGGGCCCCTAAAAGAAGACAGGACGGTCGCAAAACACAATCTGGATGCCTCCTAACTTTCTGAGAAGGGGCAAATCGATGAGCTCGGAAAGGAGCACGGTTCTCGGAGGTAGAAGAACCCCGAACGCCTGGAGAACCTTCAGATCCTTCAGCAAGAAACAGACCAGCAGAAGCGATAAAAGATGCTCCCAGAGTTGAAGTCCATAAGTCTTAAAGCTGCCAAGTTAAAAGACCTCTCTGCTCTAAGGCGAAAGGAAGGCGCGACGACGAATGGTGCAAAGACTCCTCTTGCGCGGGTCCGGGGAGGAGGAGGAGGAGCGCAGGAAGTCTCCGGGGGCGGGGACAGTCGAGGAGAGACTGCGAGCTCAGCGTTTTTTTCATGTGACGGGATGAAGTCACGAGAAGGCGGGCCCAGTGGGAGCGAGTGGCCGCCGAGGAGAGGTGAGTGGCAAGGCAGATTGTTCGGATCGGGGTCCCCGGGAGTTGTTTTCCAAGCATCTCGTATTCGCGGGCCGGAAAAGCGGCGTTTCTGCATAAGCGCAGGAGGACTTGCTTTAAACCCCGGGGTCTCTTGCCCCGCGGCCCCTTTCCAGAGCGCGCTTGAGAAACTTCCTTCCTCCTTTGCTGGGCTTCTAGCTTCCCTCTCTTCGTGAAGCTCGTGACTTCTTTCCCCAATGATCCCGTTCGGCCTCCTTCCCTTTAACAAGCACAATGCAACACAGCATTATTAGAAGGAATCCAGGAGCACTTTTTCAGACTAACCTATTTTACCAAAAGGTTTAAGCTTTCCTGACCCGCAACTCGCTTCAGGGCTACCAGACTCCGTTCTTGATGTTCAAGCCAACTCGGAAGATCTCAACAAACACAATGGGTGTTTAACATATAACAGCTTTCAGTTGATAAAATGCTGGTAATCGGTGATCTACAGAATAGAATAGAACGGAATGCAATAGGAATAAGAATATTGTCACTTTGAATGTACACTAATCGGCATACATTACAATGAAATTTTGCATATAGCTCTCAAAGGGTCACCACCTCCAATATACACTACATAACCATGACTGACTGACTGAAAAATAAATAAATAAATAAATAAAAAATTATGCATATACCCACATATATTAGATGACACAGAGAAACAACAGTGTAGTTCGGATGTATAAATAACCGCCGTCTCCTCTCTCTCTTTCACCATAGCTCAGTTTAAAATCCTACCTCAGTTTACCTGTCCATGCTTCTGATTTCAGAAAACTTATTAATATGTACGGTTTCAGTCTAACGTGCCGCCAGACCCCTTCTGATTTTGGGATACCATAACACAGCTTTCCTCTTACAATGTCAGCAATTTTTACAGTCAACTTAATCAGACTCATTGCATAAAAGACTTTGCTGCTTTTCTAACCCATTAATTTATGAATGGAAGTGTGGTATTTAACCAGTGCTGATGGTAGCTATAAGGTCTGCATTTGCAGCAAACGTCACAGAGGTATGGATGATATTGCTAAAAACCAATGGATTTTTATGGCTTCAGTGTTCAAGGAGCACTGTCCATTCTGTGTAATGTATGAAGTGTGAATCTTAATTACAGGGAAGAGGAGACAAGTTGTAGAATATTAAAATTGCACATGATAACAAAAAGACCAGAACACTTCCTCATCAGCAGTCAACACCCAGATGAGCAGATATTAACACCAAGATTAACATAAAACCAACAATCAAGAAGCAAACATACACAAAGCAAGGAACTGCCAAAGAAGCTCACAGTAAACAACCCAACCAAAGAATCACCAAGACCACTCCCACTTACACTGAAAGGGCAAACTATTAGAACAAGGGTGTCAAACTCGATTGCATCACGTGATGTCACGTGACATATTGCAACATTTTTTGCCTTTGCAGAGCATAGTGGGCGTGGCCTGCGCGGGATGCATCCAGTCTATGGGCCACCAGTTTGACACCCTGCATTAGAATATAAAATGAGAGCAAACTCCACTCGCTAGTAGCACTGATAATGTTACCTAGTTTGGGTAATGAAAAGTCTGTAGTAAAATAACTAAGCTCAGGGAGTACGAAAGATCCTTCACAAATAACATTGTGCTGCTCTTTAACTTTTTCAGAACAATGAACACATCTGTCAAGTATTTGGGGAGAAAGAAGCTCTTAGATAGAAAAATATTTGAAGACTGTATAGGTAGTCCTCAACTTAAAACAATTTGTTCAGTGATTGTTCCAAGTTACAATGGCACTGAAAAAAGGGACTACAGTCATTTGTCACACATACAGCACCCCCATTGTCACATGCTCAAAATTCAGATGCTTGGCAACTGACTCGTATTTATGATGGATGCAGTGTCCTGGGGTTATTCAAGCACCTTTTGCAAACCTGGCAAACAAGGTCAATGGGGAAGCCAGATTCATTTAACAAACATGTTACTAACCTTACAATTGTGATTCACTTAACAACTGTGGCACAAAAAGTCGTAAAATGGGGCAAAACTCACTTAACTAATGTTGCATTTATCAACAGAAATTTTGAGCTCAATCGTGCTAATGTTTATATCTACATAAGTAGCCAATCCTGCCTTCACATGTTGTTTAGCCTACAAGTGAAATGTATAATCCGAACATTCTTCCAAAATTGCAGGTTACGATGAAGCTTATAATTCTAGAAAATTACAATGAGGCCAGTGAATGGGCTGCAAAGTACATTAGGAACAGAATAATCCAGTTTAATCCAGGACCAAATAAATATTTCACTCTTGGACTTCCCACTGGTAAGTTACAAACTTCAGTTCGTAGGAGGTGAGCTATAGAGTCATAATTTACTCTGGTGTAATTCAGATAAAAGACTGTCTCAGTAGTATTATGACCAAGCTGTCATTCTTTACACAGGATGTTTGTCACAAATGATTATTAGGTGACTAATATTTTGGAAGGCAGTTTGTTTTCTCAAATTTAGAAAAAAAAAACTTTACATGGAAATAATCTATCAAGAGCTTGCAATTTTGTTTGAACACATGGACATTTAATTGGGATACAAATTCAGCAGACTTTTATACACTTTATTCCTAGACTACACATATCTGTCATGAACATTCTCACAATTAGATGCCCGTAGCAAGTCTGGCTAGATACTTTACTAATGGGCTGAGCAGACTTTACATATTTTTTGACACTAAAGTTTGATAGATAGCTAAAATAGTAAAAAAATAAAATGTCCACCCTCTGTATTAATAGTCCATATAATTTTCATCGTAATAACAATGTTTGCAGTGCTATAATGGTAGATGGAATTAGATGCCTTTTTAATTTAATTTTTAACCCACTATTCCCAGCAAAGCTCCACTGTTAATCATTCCTGTGACATGTTTGCTTTTTCCTCCAGAATATTTAATAATTTACCTCAAATTTGTTGCTGATTGGTAATGGAATTGGAATGAAATGTATCCTGTTTCAAAATGCATGTGCCTATCTTTTCCATCAAAGACATTATATTGTGAGGCCATATTTTAAGTTTCCTTTTTTTTTTATACTTGCAATCATGTCTGATTTTCAGAGATTGATTGGCCAAGCTCTGTAGTTTTCTTGGCAAAATTTTTCAAAAGTGGTTTGTCATTCCCTCCTTCCTAGGGCTTAGAAAAAGTGACCGGCCCAAGGTCACCCAACTGGCTTTGTGCTGAGGCAGGACTAGAACTCACAGTTTTCCAGTTTCTAACCTGATGCTTTAACTACTGCACCAAACATCTTCCATAAAATCTAATAATTGAATCTTGAACATGAACTGGTGTTTCATTTCATTGGTTGCTGTTGGTGGGAACAAGGGTCCCTGTGCTGATGTTTACTGTGAGATGAATAAGGTTTATTGTAATTAAGAAACAGGACGAGATTGTTTTTTCTCTGGCCCTCTATTTCTGGATCACTATATCCTTTTCCACTACCTGTTATTTTAATCTATTCTCTTGTGTTGTAGTATTGAATCCTACCTGTGTTTGAGTATCCTACTATGTCTGGCCATTTATCGTTTGCATCATAAAGAACTCATTAGGTAGTAACACTGATCCAAAATTCCTGTCTACTACATCATTCCATAGGAGATATAAAAAGAAATATATTCATTTCATGAATAACATGATGAATACATACATTCATCAGCAATCCTTTGAAGAATGCTTCACCATTAGCAACAAAGAAAGGGTAACTGGCAGTGAATGCTGTTGCAGTTTTGAAGATCTTGATGAAGCTGTCGCTGAGCTGAAGAGCATGTTTGAGCCATTGTTTCTGTAGTCACATAAACCATTGCAGTTGTCAGTTAAATAAATGCCTTTTGTGTAGCACAACCTTTGTTTTTATGGGTGGTGTCTTGCTTTCTTTTCTCTCTAGGAAGTACCCCGTTAGGATGTTACAAAAAACTGATTGAATATTGTAAGAATGGAGATCTCTCTTTCAAATATGTGAAAACCTTCAATATGGATGAATATGTAGGTGAGTCACCTTCACATTCAAAGCTGTAGGGAGGTGTCATTTATATTTCTTGTCAATTAATTTTCTTTATTACATACAGGTAAAGACAAACTAGTTTCTGCATTGTAGTTTGGCGAGTCAAAACCTGAGTTGTGAACCATAAACTCATGTATCATCTTTTAGCAGTAATCCATCTAAGCAGAAGTAAACCATGCTCTTAGCAAGTATACAGATGATAGTACTAATCTATTTTAAAGGACTGTTGTATAAATTGTGTGATTATTTATAGAAAGTAACTCTAAGATATAGTTATTGAAAGTGTAAGGCTTCTGAATATTTCTCTTAAGGTGTCATCTGTGAAAAACAATGGGCAGGCCCATTATAGTAGGAAGAAACAAAGCACTTTGAATGGTTAACTCAAGCTAGGTGACCTAAGATCCTTCAAAGCATCTTGACCATGAGAAAGTTCTGAGCTGACTCTTTTTGACTACCCTTTCCAGACTCATATGTAAGAAGAAGGCTAAGATGGTTCTTCTTTCTTTGATCCTGATAAAAATTGTTGAGAGACAGGTTGAGAAACAGACTTGCTCTTCTGCCCAAATAGTTTCTGTGGACATTTCTGAGGAGCAATAGCTTTTTATATACTTGCTTAAGCCAGGTTTAGAGTAAGGTTTAATCTAAACCTGGCTTGAGCAAGTATATAAAAAGCTATTGCTCCTCAGAAATGTCCACAGAAACTATTTGGGCAGAAGAGCAAGTCTGTTTCTCAACCTGTCTCTCAACAATTTTTATCAGGATCAAAGAAAGAAGAACCATCTATTTCCCACCATGATCAAGGTAAGATACACAGCAATCCTTCCTACTGTTTATTTCTCAGGGTTGGTATAGGGAAAACTTGTAGGAAGGATTGCTGTGTATCCTACCTTGATCATGGTGGGAAATAGATTGCATCATTATTATTTTTATATTTTTAGGTCTCTAAGAATTTTCACAGCTCAGGTTTTGAGTCACCAAGCTACAACATAGAAATAAGTTTGTTGGTCTATTCTAAGGCATACCATTTGTTCATCTAGTTCTGGATGCACAGTTCCAGCTAGCAGCTGCTCTGTAAGAGCTCAGCAAGCTATCTTTCCCAGCTTGCTACCAAATCACTTTTAACTGGAATTGCCAGTGGCTAAACCTAAAACCTTCTGCATATGGAACAGGTAATTTTCCTACTATGTTATAGCTGTTGTAGGCTGTCCTTTCAATATTGTGGATGGAAAGATGAGACATAAATAAATGAACTAAAAGCAATCACATGCTAACACACTATTCTGACAGGTCTCCCAAGGGAACATCCAGAGAGTTACCATTCCTTCATGTGGAATAACTTCTTCAAGCACATTGACATCTCCCCTGAAAACACTCATATTCTGGATGGGAATGCAGCCGACTTACAGGCAGAGTGTGATGCCTTTGAAGACAAAATAAAAACAGCTGGAGGAATAGAACTCTTTGTTGGGGGTGAGTATTTAAAGGCATTGGAAGCAGGAGTGAAGTTATAGAGGGGGGATTCAGCACAGCTTTCGGACTACTTCAAAACACACTATTTTCAAGGGAGATATTTTTGATGCGCACTGCAAATCAGATTAAAATATCAAGTGATATACAGTACATCAAAGTGATATAAAATAAGACTTTGTGAACATGCTTGTGGTCATGTTTCAAGCTAAGTTAATCTCTGTAATGTTTCTCAAAATTAAACTCAAAAGAGAAAACAAGGATAACAATGATAACAAAAATAGAAAGAACAGGATTTTTTTAAAAAATGAACCAATAAACTGGATCTTGTTCCAAGGATGATGCAGGTACAAACAGATAAGGCCCTAATACCGATACCATTTGTGGGAGGGTTTGTTTCGGAAATAGTTGTAGTGACTGAGGTGTTATACTGGCATCAGGGAGATCTATCTGAAAATTCACCTTTGATCATGGAGGTTCACTGGCTGACTCTTACCCCAACCTGCTTCCCAGCGTTTTGAGGGGGGAAAAGAGGAAGGGGGGTGAGTACTTTCTCTACTGCTTTGAGCTCCAGAATAAAAGGCAAGATGTAAAATTAACTAAATGAGATGTTATGTGTCATCAGGGAAGATGAACATTTTTTATTGGCCATGAGATTAAACTTTAATGAGGTAGCAAATTGAAATATTGAATGTGGGTATAAAAGTCATTTTGTGAGTCATTTTGGGGGTGAGTTGAATATCTGGAAAGATTCTGTGATTATGAGGTTAACCCTGAATTTGGAAATCCATTTGTCTGGGGAAAAAAACATTGATAAATTATAAGCTTAGCTGCAGATTGCTAGAGCAGCCAAAGTTACATTGATCTGCATCATTAGTTCTACTCCTCTTTCCAGAAATGTTACTAATTCCTGTAAGAGAACATTCTCGTTTCAGATGTTTGGCAGTATGTTAACGTTTTGACAATTACTGTCTGTATTATGGCCTAAAGAAACATTACAACCATCTGTTTAAATGATGCACTTATTCTTCTGAAGTACTTAATCCTAAATCATATTTAGTGTTTAGCAGCTATCAATTAATTATAATAATTTCAATGATTTCCCCTACAGGTATTGGTCCAGATGGTCATATTGCCTTCAATGAACCAGGGTCAAGCTTAGTATCCAGAACTAGAGTGAAGACATTAGCTATGGACACAATATTGGCTAATGCTAGATTCTTTGAAGGTGACCTTTCCAAAGTGCCCACAATGGCTCTCACAGTTGGAGTGGGTACAGTCATGGATGCCAAAGAGGTTAGAAGCATAATAGCTACTTCCAGAAAAGAGACAGAGGGGGATATGGAACAAGCAGTTTGTCTGAAAAGAATTCTAGGTTACTCAGTATTATAGAATACTGAACCTAGAAGAGACCGTGTTGGCCATGAAGTCTAATTCCTTTTCAGAACAGGAATCAAAATTAAACTGTCCCCGATAATTTACTGTGCAGTCCTACTTGAGTAGATCCAGCAAAGTGGACCTCATTTCAGTAATCAACTGTAATATGAAACTACTCCTATTACTGGGAAGTTTTTCTTACATTTTCAATCACTATCTTTCTAAAACCAGAATCCTTAATTCTCTTTTTTACATTCCTGGAAAATGGAGAATCTTTTATCTTCTATGTTATATCCTCCCAAGTATTTGAAGAATGCTATTATACGTCCTCATTGGCCATCTTCTCAAGGTCTGCATTTCCATTTCTTTTTATCTTTCTACATAGGACTTTCTAATCCGATAATCCTCACTGCTCTTTAAATCTATTGCAGTTTGTTGGAATGTGGGTTGGTACTTAATATGGAGGTGTACATATTTCAAAACAAATCCAAGTCCTTTCCTATTTAGGTATAGATCATGTAGTGTGTTAAGGTGCTGTCTACACATTCATGTTAATATTGAGCATGATAGACAATTTAGAGAGGGAAGTTCCTTTGGACCCCTTTCTCTAATATTTGTAGTGTAAGATACAAACTGACCATATGTCTAGTGATGACTATAAATGAACTGATTTTCTGATATTTCCAAACTTATTCCTTGTTTGTTTTATTGAAAGTTTTGTTTTCTGTTGCATAATAAGTTAAGTCTATGGAAGATAACAAACTTACTAATCATATAGTACTTGACTAGAATGCAAAGCCTCTGAATGAAATTTTACTGTTTTACAAAATTCCAAATAAAAAGCTAAATATATAAAATATTAATTCGTGATAATATTATGAAGCTATTGTATGTAGTCAGTTAATACACTGACACCATTTTTGGAATCTTGGAATAAAGCTGGGGTTTTGCAGAACTCTTAAAGGCTTCTGAAATCATTGCTTATAGCTCAGTGGATTATCATTGTTGATAGGTAAGGGTAAGAAAATTGATACTCATCCTGATTTTTTTCTACATGCTGTCCATTTTTACTGAATTGATCAGCTATAACTAGTTTGATAAGTCAGCTAGGCAAATAAATTCACCAGCTTCTAGTTCACCAATGTTTATTAGTCCATCTGTTCTTGCTTAGTAACACAAAACTCTTGGAGAAATGTCTTTCTGCTTAAAGGAACAGAATCTGTACAATTCATACATTAGCTCCTACTAGAACTACAGATTATAAACTGATGTAACTAAAAGCAAGCTGTCCCTTTACAAGCTTGCTATAAAACATGGAACTCTTTCGTTTTTGATCTTATTTTCCCCCAGACTTTATGTAAAGTAGAATTCTACATAGCTCTAATGGTTACATCTTCTCCCTTTTATTCTCTTGAAAAAGTTCTCAAGATGTTGACAAAACATCATTGGATGTTTTAACTTAGTTCTTGCAGATATTTGTGTCCTAGACCATCTTAGTTCTCCTTTTTCCCAACTTGAAATACATGCATACCAGTAGTTGACGATAGCAAGGACCATTTAGTATTTACGATGCTTGACATCAAGCCTAATTGTGTTTCCTGTATGTCTTGTCATTCAGGTTATGATTCTGATCACAGGAGCCCATAAAGCATTTGCATTATACAAAGCAATTGAAGAAGGGGTGAACCACATGTGGACTGTTTCTGCATTTCAGCAACATCCACGAACCATCTTTATATGCGATGATGATGCTACTCTGGAACTTAAAGTAAAAACTGTGAAGTATTTTCAAGGTAGATTGTTGTACAAATCTGAGAAATAGTCTATAAATGTCTAGAATATAAACAGACATCAATGCAGCAGTAATGTTTGGCAATTCACCTCTACAAATCATGCTGCAAAAATCCTCCATGGCGCTGGTACCTCTTTTGGCCGCAGTTGAAATGTTATATCAGGAGCTGCATATGTAATTTGGGACTGTCATGCTTTAACTACAAGGAGTACTTTGGGAGATTTTAACTTGTAACACTCCACTATTTCTTAGCATTTTCTTATTGAAGAGCTTCCCACAAGTCTGTAAGTGCTTTTGTCTTATTTAGATTAACATTTTCAGTATTACCCTTCCATCTTATCCTTTTCGGAAATCAGATTCTTTATTTTCTCAACCTGCTCTTTTTTGTCATTTTAAGTGAAATGTTTGTATCTTTTACCCATCAAGCATGTCTTCTCTTTAAATTTCCTTGAGCCAGAAACCAGTTGAAGGGAAGCTTTAAATAGATAAAGGGGTATGTAAAAACAGCACTAAGGACCTAAGTCATTAAATGCATAAAAAAGGAACAAAGGGCTATTTGTGCCACCTCTCTAATATCATGGTATATAACAAGTACAGATGTTGGTAAAAGTTCCACTGAACCATCATCATCATCTTGGTGTTCATCAACGATGAACAATTAAATATCTGCAGGAAGTTACAAACAGGTATGATGGTGCCAGCTTTCTAAAACTATTGCTGGCTTCACATGTTAAGGCACTTTTTCATATATATATATATGAAAAAGCCAAACAACAGCAACACAGCTCACCAGCTCAAATCCCCCTGCTACTCAGACTAACCCGAGCACAACCAAGCCCCCACCTAAACAGAACACACACCCAGCCAATCAGAGCACAGCCAAACCCCCAACCAATCAGAACACACCTCCACCCAATCAGAACACAGCCAAGTTCCCACCCAATCAGTTCACACTCCCACTGGCAGTTAAAAGGAAGAAACAGCTGCGATCACACACATTGCTCCTAGAAGCACGAAGCCAAGAACACCAGCCTGAAGATGACGAATGAGACTTTGTCAAAACGTTGCCAAGACACCTCCAATTTTACGCGGGAGAAAACCCGAATAACCAAAGACCTACATACAAAGACCCGCGAAAACCTCAGAAAACAAATATATATATGAAAAAGTGCCTTAACATGTGAAGCCAGCAATAGTTTTAGAAAGCTGGCACCATCATACCTGTTTGTAACTTCCTGCAGATATTTAATTGTTCATCGTTGAACATGATGATATATATATAGTGCCTAGAAAGCTGGTACCATCATACCTGTTATATACACGCACACACACACAATATATTCATATTATACACTTTGGAGTGTTAGACAATGGGTGTGAGGCATGACATGGAGATTCTCCCAGCTAAATTACTCTGTATATTTTGATTATGTTAGATTTGTATCTTGCCTTTTTTCCCTGCAAGAGGTCAAAGAATCTGTCCTAGTGATTTCCCTTTGGCTATTCCTCAAATAGGAACCCTCACAAGGCACTCTGGGCTGGGAGATACTAGGAGACCTAAAAGTAATCCAGAGTGTTTCCATGACTGAGGGAATTGTTGAACTTGAGCCTATCCAGTCCTAGTCGTATATCTTATCCATTCCTCCACATTGGTGCTTTACCTTAGAATATAAGGAATGTGTTTTCCTGTTCTAGACACAACATTCAAAAATATTAAGGGGAAAAGAATTAAAAACAGTATGTTGGAGTGATGCCAGTCTGTATCCAGAAAGAAAACAGTTATCATTTCGTGTCAAACAGAATCAACATTGGGACACATAAAGCAAAGGCAGACAAAGAAAAGCTATTTAAAAAATAAATTAAATTAAAAGTCAGAACATTTGGGAAATGGAGAAATTGCTGTGCCTGACGTGACTGCATTATCTCTCCAGGGTGCTACTTTTTAAGAAACCAAGTTTTGATTTTACTAATTTAGGGTGAAAATGAAAGAGTGAAAGTAAGCAATAAACAAAGAAGTAAAAAAAAGAATGCATATTTACAATACATACCTATATTCTCTGAAACTGAGGCTTTATCTTAAAAATAGATCCAGGCAAAAAGCTTTTTTTGGGGGGGGCGGGGGCGGGCTGTGCTTCAGTCCAGTATTTCTTGTATCGTTGTACAAGCTCCGTGACTGTAAGTACTTCATGTTGTATGCATATCTAATATATCAACATATATTTTTTCTAATCTCTTGACATTTTTTCATGAGGAACTTTTGATGCTTAATAAATCTTGAAGCCTGTGTACTCTGCAATAGATAAAGTGCTGCTTTGTGGTCTTCTGAATTGATTTTATATTGATAAAGTTAATATTGTAACTTTTAAGGTGATTTTATATTGGGAGGGGGAGTAGTTTAACAAAATTTTATTTTTCTGTATCTCGTTAGATTGTCCTATGTCTGATATGTCTAATCACATGTCTCTGTTTTCTATAACTGGTGCTTGCTATAGCAATACTTTCATTATTTCATTTTTACATACCAGAAATACAGCCAGCTATGAGAATCCCTTCTCCCAGCGCACAGACTTTCATATACACACAAAGTTAAACATAGGATACCAGGTTAGACATCTTCTTGGAAGATGGGTGGTGGTAGTAGGTACTACCGTATCAAGTTGCTATTGATACCAAATACATTAGGCAAGGCAGTATAGGGACCAAGTGAGTTTGGGGAGAAAAGTTTGAGGTCTCCAGCTCATTACCCCCCGATTCAAATATACTTGGTACAAGTGTAAGTGTAAGTTATTACTTGATAAAATATAACATTTACATAAGAATTGAACTATGTTTGTTTCCTTTAACCAGGATTGATGCTTGTTCACAACAAACTAGTGGAACCGCTCTATAGCATGAAAGAAGTTGGAGCAGAAAGTCAATCTGAAAAAGCCTACAGTGACTAGCCTCTCTGAGCAACTGGCTAAATAGATCTTTCTGGTACCATTACAAGAAGTTGGTGGAGAGAAGTCTTTCAATATACAAAATACATTATTGGACTCAATTATTGAAAAGCATCTTTTTTTCTACCAGGTGCAAGAGTAGGAGTGGATGCAACTGCATCAAGCAATTTCAAGTAACTCAGGACTAATTACACATCAGTTTCCTACTGTTTTAAGAATGTAGACCAAATGAGGGCGACCTCATTTTCTTTTTTTAAAAAAATGATTTTGAGAGTTTCTGGGATGGGGATGTTAACATTAGAATCGTAATTGTGTGTAGAAAAAAATCTGAAGGATATGAACTTTTCATTGCTTTTTGCATATTAAACACATAAATGTTTATGAACAATTTTGGGTATATTTATTTTGTTAAGAATTGGAAACAAGAGTTGGATTTCATGAAAAAGTAGCCTTTTCAGGAACGGGGGGGAGGGGGGGACAAATGAAAAGCACTCTTTCAGATAATCTACTGGACCTCAACTCTTAATGCAGAAATATCAGACTTTTCTAAAGTGGTACAGTTATATAACGTGGGGAAACATCCACTCTTGATTCTTGTTCTTCATTATTACCCAAGTCATCTTTTCCCAATCTGATTGACTTTTGCTAGGAATTCTGTGAATTGTAATTCAATCTGGAAGGTATTAAAGTGGGAAGCTTCTAAGAGTGCAGGAAAACATACTACCTTCTTCCTTCTCTGTTCTCTAAATGGCCAGCAGAAGGATTTTTGGCATTTATGCCAGCCTTAGAAAAAAAATCATTTGCTTCCAGTTTGTAGTAAAAGTTGAAGTGCTAACTTTTATCTATAAAAACTCGAAAGTTAGTAGGAATATTTTATTTCCAACTTCTATATATAACCATAGAGTTCGTGTTAACAAATTGCAGATAGGAAGAGTAGACAACTTCATGTCGCCTTGGCCTAGAAATATTTCTTCCTGATCTCTTCTGGACAAGCATTTTTTGCAAATTTGAATGGAGCAAACAACTTATCAACCAGAGAGATGATCAAACAATGGATCTTTCTATGGACTGACCTGCCAACAGGCTCCAGCAGTAGTTTATTTTGTGAAAACTGAAGGATACAAAATGACTGTTATGGCTAAAGGCAGCCATTTGCAAGTATCTGTTTCTCAGACAAACTAATTAAGGCCAAAAGATCAGAAATTTGCCCACAATGCAATAGGGTGCTGTAGAAGCCTCAAAGTACAGGCCTATTATTTGAACCTACTGTCTTCCTTTTTATTGAACCTTGCCTTGTAAAGTCCATTTTCCATCCGTGTCATGATAAGCAATATTCAAGAGACTCTCAGCCAGCATCACTATCCATGCTAACAGGATAAAGTGTTAAGAATTCCAGGACCTGAAGAAATCACAGGTTTTTACCTTATACTTTGCTCCTTGGACAAGGACAGCAAACAACTGCTTAAATTCCACTTCTGTTGTTCTCCACTAAAACTGTGGAGCAGTTTTAGTGATAATAGTGCTAACTAAAAAAAGGTGCACATTGAGAAATTTTAATGTCCTTGTTTAAGTGTTCAGTGCTTTTGAAAATTAAATTAAAAGATAACATCCATGAAATTAGTGATAGCAAACAAAAGCAGTTTTCTAGATGGTCTGAGCCGATTTCTGTGTCTCATCCATCGATAATCAAAGTAATTTGAACATGCATGGTACATCTTCATTTCTTCAGCTTTTGATTCTGTCTAAAGATTAATCATTCTCTTCATTCCAAAATTAATCCTCAATTTCCATAGCTTGAAACAGCCTGAAAGACAAGAAAATTGAATTTTAAACAAAAAAATTATTTTGCCAACATGGTAACAACTCATGCATATATTTCTGTAAAAAGGCTGTCCAAAAGAGTAGCAGAATCACGCAGCAAAACTAAAAAAGTTTGTTTTTAAAACTGAATTTTTTTTCACAACTATGCAGATATGTAATAACAGAAATTAATGAAAATGCTATGTTTTAAGAGAGTATTCTCTCTATTTTCAGTAAAGAGAAGAACAAACTTAGTAATATCAAGAGCCTGTAGTACAGTGGACTAAAGCACTGTTATTAACATCTGCTGCTTGCAATTACTGCAAGTTCAAATCTCACCAGGCTCAAGGTTGACTCAGCCTTCCATCCTTTCAAAGGTAGGTGAAATGAGGACCCAGATTGTGGGGGCAATAAGCTGACTTTGTATAAATATACAAAAGTATGAAGGCTATTGCTTAATGCATTGTAAGCCACCCTGAGTCTCCGGAGAAGGGCGGCATATAAATTAAAGCAAATAATAATAATAATAATAATAATAATAATAATAATAATAATAATAATAATAATAATAGTAATAATAATAATAATAAATAATAATAATAATCAGGCCATGACTTATCAAAAATGTTAACATTAAAAGATCTGCAATAATGCATTCCAACTGACTTTCTCAAGACTTAACAACTACTTTTACATACACTTAGTATACTTTTATTGTTTATAACAGCAGAGACACATTTTTTGGATTTGTTCCTGAAAAAAAAAATGGTTCTCTTTTAAATAATGTACAATATACTTTTTATTTTCAAGTAAGCACTGATATCTTTTGCATTGCATTTTTCTTCTGATACAATTACTTATAAACTAAAACACAAAATTTAATCATAACAAGAGGTAATTTATGGCTCTAGGGCAACTTGGAATAATTACGGTTTCTAGCAGTAGCTAATGTAAACATCTGCCACATCCTCCCGCATACATGAATTCTGTATCAGCCAGCGCTTCTCTTTCTTTTTTTTTCCATTCTCCCATTTTGTCTGCTATTTATGTGGATAAAGAGTTCTGGAGACCTAGGGGTGTTCACAGGAGCTGTCAACAATAAAATGGAGGATGTGACTGAATGCCTTGCTGCTGCTTGTATGTGTGTGATGCATGCATCACAAAAAAGTATAGGATTCTAAGTACCTGATGATATCACTGTGATGTTGTTGATGGCTCCTACAGCTACTCCTGTGAGGAATGCATTATTTTCCAAACTGTTTTGTGACCCCAATAGAGGAGAATATTGTAGTTCAGGGTTGAAGTGTGGATCTTTGGTGCTCTTTAAGTTTGGTTGTTTTCTTGTACACGTTTTTATTACCCAAACTAGATAACATCATCAGTGCTGGTAGGGGATAGGGTTTGCTCTCATAATAGTAAACAGCCCAACGCAAAAAAAAAAAAAAAAACAACCGCAAGACCACCCCTACGTACATTGAGAGGGCAAACTACTAGAACATAAAATGAGAGCAAACCCCACTCCTTACTAAGTACTGATGATGTTACCTGATTTGATAATGAAATGTCTGCAAGAAAATAACCAAACTCAGAAAAGCCCCTTATTTTGTGACATTTTGATTTAATCAGCCTACTAAAGCTATGGAACTTGGCTTAAGCATTAGCTTTTGGCACAAATTTAAATACTACATTACTATTTAAGATTTGATTAAATATTACATTTTGGTAGGAAATCTGTTGCGATGCTAATGAAAGTATATTGTATTCTGCATCTTGCTAAGCCATAATTTAATCATAGTTATTAAAGTTAGCTGGGTTTACTCTAAGTAAATAAAACCAAACAAGTGACATTATGGATTAATATAAAGTATGAATCCAGTCTTATTGAAATACTATTTTCCAATAAAAAGTCCCATAACAAAATAGTTTTAGTGATTTTTAATTTTTTAATATCATTGCCTCTTGCAGACAAAAAGGTACACATATGTCAAAGCTTTTTTGTTGTACACAATTGTTCAGCCAACTCTTTTAACCGGCTTGTGGAATAAGCTCCAGCCTAACAGCGTTCAATTTATTAACCTATTGCAGTGTTTTTCAAATTTAGCTACTTTTAATATGAGTGGATTTCAATTCCTAGAATTCCCCAGCCAGGATGTTGAAGTCCACACATCTTAAAATTACCAAATTTGAAAGACCTATTGTTTTGCTTACTTTGTAGTAAGAGATCCCAAAGTCTTCTAGAATACAAAACCTATTAACCCTGTAAACTCAGACCTATAGTGAAATTCTGCTTTTCTTTCAGTAGAGAAAAAGGTTACTTACAGGTTAAAACATGGTGAGCCTGGATCACTAAAGTGCTGGTATGGATTTATCCTGGATAAAACACCCATACAAAGCCAACAGAAGTATTGCATGCAAGCAGTGCACCTCATCCTGTTACAGCCATTTAACTTCTGAAAAAAAGAAGAGGAAAAGACAATTTGACCTGAAATTTGTACAATCAATTTTACTTTGCTAAATGGAAAATAAGATCCACTATATTTTGCTAAATGGAAAATAAAAGATGTAGAGGCTACTCCCTTATACTATTTACAATTCAGTATTCTTAATATTACATTAACTCATGAGACTTCAGTAGCAAATGCTGTCTGACTGCTATAAGAAAGAGAATTCTGCCTGTCTTTTCTAAATAGCTGAAGCACTAAATGGGATTTTTACCTACAGGTAGTCCTTGACTTACGACCACAATTGAACCCAAAATTTCTGTTGCAAGGCGAGGCAGCTGTTTAATGAGTTTTATTCCATCTTACGAATTGTCTTGCCACAGTCGTTAAAGTGAATCACTGCAATTATTAAACTAGTGAAATGGTTGTTAAGTGAATCTGGCTTCTTGACCGATTTTGCAAAAGGTGATCACATGACTTCAAGACATTGCAATTGCCATATGAGTCAGCTGTGAAGTGTCTGAATTTTGATCATGTGACCAAGGGGATTGCTGCAGTGGTCGTAAGTGTGAAAAACGGTCATAAGTCACTTTTTTTGGTGCCACTATAACTTTGAATGGTCACTAAATGAACTGTTGTAAGTTGAGGACTCCCTGTATGGTACTTCATAGGATTGCCAAAGTGGAGCTTCAGAAACACCAAAGAAAAATCCATTGTCAACATTATTCTCAGCTGCTAGGAAGCATACCAACAGAAATTACATAAACTGATATAGGCACTTTCAGGTGTGTGTGTGAGAGAGAGGAGGGAGTGGGGAGACTGTGTAAGAGATGTCAGACTTATTTGCATCACAAACAGCAGTATTTGAAAACCGATATGAGAACATTCTCCAGAAACTTTTTCCAACTTTTTAAAGTGGGGTTTCTTAAACTAAGGGAAGAATTTTATTAAATGAAAAACCTAAGTTCAAAACTGTAAAGTATAACCTGTGGAATGAACGGAGAACACTGAATTGAAAAAGTGAATTTTAATTCTCTTCAAGATTATATTGTATGAATTACTGGGAAATGCTTTGTAAACAGTGACTATGAAAAGTGTAGATGTATTTCAGTTCTTCTTGGTCTCATTTAACATGTTTCCAGCAGTTTCTAACTAGTTCTATTGCTGATTATATAATGACTAATCTGGGACCAATGTATTTGTAGTGTTTTTCTTTCAGTTTAAGACAGGTATTTTGAGATATAAAGAAGTGGTCTTCTGACTTATAAGTTTTTACCACAGGAAAGGGTAATGAAAATCCTGTCATTCCCAACATAATCAAAAATTACTGCTGAGTGATCCCAGCCTATAGTCAGGACTGAGCTGATATTCTAAAAAAATGTTGTCCACAGGAATTCAAAGCTGGACCACAATTCTTGCTCCTAAAAAGGTAAACTAGCGTCTTTTGAGTCTCCAGAACATTCTTCAATCACGCCCTTCTTTGCTATGATCTTACCCAGTGGTGGGTTGCTCCCGGTTCACCCCGGTTCGGGCGAACCGGTAGTGGTGGCAGCAGGAGGCTCCACCCACCTCCCCAGATGTCATCAAAAACGCTCTGTGCATGTGCAGAAGTGCCGTGCACTACCAATAGCGAACCGGTAGCGCCGGGATTTGAGTCCCACTACTGATCTTACCTCAATAGGAGTTGCACAGCAAGGACATGATTTGGAATTGGTTTCTAGCCATTTTTTACTTTCCATCTCCTCTAAAGCCTTCTGAATAACTCTTTTGCCATAGCGCTGCTCCAAAAATCGTTTTGTGGCTTCGTCTGCTTCAAGATATTCATTGCGTAAATCTGCTAGCTTCTCTGCATTAAGAACAGAAAATGACATACAAACGTATTTACCTGTTTCACAAAATGAGTGTCATTAGTTTTGCACACTCATGCATTTCAATAAATAACAGTAGTAAAATAGTAATATGGGATAGAATATTTTTCATATTTTTCCTAAGAAATACTGAATATCAACATAGGTATCAAGAATTCACTTCATGCAAAAATGCTTTTTTCTAGATGTCAGACCCACTACTTCAATATGTTTTAATCATTAAAACGCTTCCTGTGTGAGCACCATGGCTAGCTGATATCTTGCTAGCCTTTGCTGGCTAGCAAAATGGCTTTTATGAGGCAAATCTCGGCTAGATGCTGGATCCAAACCAGCATAATTTCTGCAGAACAAAGGGGAGATGGTTGAGACTCATGACTTTATAATCAAGACAGTTGTTCTTCATGAGTAAACTGCAGAAACTGCCATTTTTAGTTGTCTTATGAGTGGAATGCTGGGAGTCGGGATTACATTAAACTCATTACATCAAGCTGCTTTGCATAATCAAAAAAAAATCACATATTTTAAAAACTTAACAATAAAATTTATACCATTCTTTATGCAGCAAAAGGGTGCTCATGTCTATGGACTGTGAAAAATTAACAAGGGATTAATGGGCCAGAGGAATTTGGAAATATGGTTTTAAATTATTTAGAAGAATTTCTTATGGGAAAATATCAATTGCTTTGATAAGGCTATCCTGAAGGTTGAACATTAGTGTCAGAGGATAAAATAAAATGGAGGAGAAATCCTTAGTGCAAACTTTTGAATACCTTTGAGCCAAGCTTTTGGAAAGGAAGGATCAAATGCTTGATAAATTGACAGACCATATTCCAGTAAAGTTATGAAACAAAAAGAGCTGCAATGGATGTCTATGAAATTAATTTGAAGGGGGATTTAAATGTAATACAAATAGATCTGACAAACGACTTATTCCCTAAAGGAGATGAAGCTATTATACCAGGAAACTGATTTGAAACTATTTTTTTTTCTTCTGTATATACAGAAGAGCTCTGCTAAGATTTGAAAGTATTTTATTAGAAGCAATAAACAAAAAGATCAAGTTTATTTATTGATACAAAAGAAATCAGTTTGAAGTTCTGAAGGATTATGGTTTTGAAACACAGATGATCAGCAAACTACCTCTACCTTTTTTTTTTAAGGAGTCAAAGAATAATTTTAAAAACTCAGGAAAGTTTATAAGATAGGCTTGTTTGACCAGGATTAAAAGAAGAAAATAGTTATATCTGCCCTTACTGGACTTGTGCTGACATAGATTAATTGACATAGCATTTGGACTGTTTTCTTTATCTAAAAGATGAGTTATGGGCAAAAGAGAAATTATGATTTATTTTAGAAACTACTAAAATTGTTTTTAATCTGCTGGGATGAAAGGAGAAGTTATTTTTTTTAATCTTTTCTTTATTTTCTTTTTCAGCCTCCCCCCTTTCCCAGTACTTTTTTGTATTTTATGTAGTTTGTATTGACTTTGCATTTATAATTCTTAATAACATTATTTTAAAAAAATATTCTACTCAATAAAGCCTTCTATATACTCCCTATTTAATTAAAGACACAAAGAAATAAAAAAAGAAGAAAAATATCAAGAACTATCTAAGAAGACAGCCTTTAAGAATTTTAATTCTGACAGTTGGCCAATTTATGGTAACAACTAGCTGCAATTTAAAATGTAAAATATTGGAGATATGGATAGTGACCCAATTATGAAATCAGAATGGTTAGAATGAAAATGTTTGGTCTGATTCAGAGGAGAGTGAATTAATTATATTAAGCTCGATAAGAATCTGAAGCTATCGAAGAGACTTAAATCGTCTTCTCAAACAATTTAAGAATTAGATTATTTTTTTGAAATTGGGATCTTAAATCTTCCATAGAATTAAGATTTTTTCCTTTTTTAAACAAATAAATAAAAACAGCAGGAAAATCTGGGCCACAAAATTCATCAGTATAATCTTGAAATGCTCTTAGGACTACAAGACAAACTGGAGGGCCACCTGCACCAGCCACCATCCATTTTATGAGATTGTTGAAGAGATTCCCACATCCAACATTATGTTAATTTTTTGACTAAATTTATACCCCACTTTTCATTCAGAAGTTCAAGGTGGCATAAACAGTGCTCCCAAAAAGAATCCTGGGTGATAGGTTCATGTAAGAATCAATGTGTCCCTCTGTGTTTCACAACTTGATAAATAAATGACTCAAGTTATTCTGTCAGTATGTTTTTCATGGCTCAGGAGAACCTGAGTTTCCTCAGTGCCAGTCCATCATTTTAAGAGCTTACTCCCCAACACTACACTAACTCTTTTATATAAAGCATTAATATTCAGAGAGCCCTGAATGCAAGGTCCTTTATGGTTACTCACCTGCAGTGACTTTACATGGGGAAACTCCATGATAGGTCATTTTACACAAAGTACAGAATGCATAATTACATCGTGAACAGATGCCCATAGTGCAAGAAGGATCCTGCATCACTGGGGTTTGGCAGCTTGGACGTGGGCAATAGACTACATCTGCCATCAAATCCAAACTTGACTGAAGCAGCAGGCGATCGTAAAGTGCAAATAGCTTCTCTTCCACCAGCTCTTTCACCTTGAAGGCAAGTGATTAAATATGTTAGAGGATTTTGATGTAGCAAGATTTACCTCAGATTATATTTATGAAAATAATCTGACAGAAGAGTACAAAAGATACTAAGTGAAGTCCATTTAGACCTCTTGTCATATTGCAACAACTGTAGCGATTACTCTCAGTCCATATCAACATTGGAAGTGATTACTGTCTTTTCAGTGCTCCACAATGCATATTTCTAGGGCTTGGCTAATAACAATCCAAAGACTTCAAAGATTTAGAAAGGACTCCAGAATATCATTGAATTAAATCGGGGCCAATTCATTACAGAATGTAGAAACATATATTTACTCCTAAGCTTAGACCAAAGTTCTAAAGTTATCGAAAAGTTAATTTCCAAAAAAAAAGTTAGTCCAGAAAATAATAAAGCTTTGTATATTGCAGGACAAACAAGCTTACACATCTCTGTTCTTATAAATTAGGTGAATACTGGCCTAATTCTTTGGGATCCTAGTTCTTTTGCAAAAGATGTGGTCGTCTCTTTAAATACTTACAGTATTAGCTGCCAAAATCATCTTAACAATATAGATAGCCACTACTATAATTGGACATTAGTATGTCTTTAAGTAAGTTGTAAGTTCAGAGATTGTGGGAGCTTCATCACTGGAAGCTTTCAAGAAGACACTGGACTGCCATCTGTCAGAAGTGGTGTAGGGTCTCCTGCTTGGGTAGGGGGTTGGACTAGATGACCTACAAGGTCCCTTCCAACTCTGCTAATCTGTTAAAAGTCCTCGACTTACAACAGTTCATTTAGTGGCCAAAGTTACAATGGCACTGAAAAAAGGGACTTATGATCGTTTTTCACACTTACGACCATTGCAGCATCTCCATGATCACGTGATCAAAATTCAGACACTTGGCAACTGTTTCATATTTATGACAGTTGCAGTGTCCCAGGGTCATATGATCCCCTTTTGCAACCTTTTGACAAGTAACATCAATGGGGAAGTCAGATTCACTTAATAATTGTGTTACTAACAACTCACTTAACTGTGGCAAGAAAGGTCGTAAACGGGGGCAAAATTCACTTAAATGTTTCACTTAGCAACAGAAATTTTGGGTTGAATTGTGGGTCGTAAACTGAAGACTACCTGTACTAGCTTTCTTTTCTGGAAAATGCCCAACTATTTTTATGCTTCGATGACAGGGCGGGATTCATACCACGTCTGACCCATAATTGTCTTTTCTTTTACCTGCCCAGGAGTGGCAACAGATGAACATTCAGGTTCTGGACAATTCAGGCAATGAACCTGTCCATCTTTGATTTGAATTTCAAAGTAGTTCTTCAAGCAAATCTTGCAGTACACATGCCTGCAGTCTTTAAAGTCCATACATTCGCTTCCCTGTTTTACCGAAAAACAGATATTGCACGTGAACATTTTACAGTTGAAATTCTTCTCCTTTTGGGACTGATCAAAATCTAAAATTTCCTTAATCAGGATTGACAAAGACTCAACATCCTCTACAGTGCTTGTATCAGAGGATTCTCTATGTGTGGATGCAGCATCTTTGATGTCATAGCAACCATCCTCTTCCTTTGGCTGTTTTTCTTGCTCAGTTATCTCCGGTTCAAACGGGGAAGCGATATTCAGATAGGCAAGTGTCTCTTCTTTGAGAAATTGCATCCAGGCAAACAGGACCACAGAACCTCTGTTTTCTTCCCATAAGTTATCTAGGTGCCTGCAAAGAGCAGTGAGCTGGAAGAGGGGAGAGGAGTAGAAAGAACAGTTAGACAAAACATTTTTTCCACAAATCTTAAGTCAATCTTACTATATCCTTAAAGAAAACAAAACTTCATGAAAAGAAACATGATTTTAATAGTACTGCATCCATATTTCAAGCTCCACATGAAGCCGTTATCTGAACATTAAGGACTGCTATACGTGTAGAGATAAAACGTAACTCCAAAAATTACTTATGTATAATTTCTAAATGAATACGCTATACAGATAATATTAAGATTTTAAAGTCACAATTATTGACTTTATAATATAATTAAAAATAATTCATGAGGAGTTTTAACACACATATTATTTTCCCTAACTAACCTGCATTTTAATTATGATGCTTCTTTTTAGCAAGTATCCTTTGGCTGCAATGAGATCATCACTCGTTCATTTAAAAACTATGTGCCTTATCATCCTGGTGGATCATATAAATTACATGCTGTGTAAAAGATCAATGCCAAACCTGAGCCTGAGACAGCCACTTGCAACTGAGAGTGAACAGAGGTGGGGAAGTTGAAGGATAGTCTGCTGGGAATTCAAAATTCAGCACCACTGGAGGCAGAAAGCTTACTGTATATTCAAGCTTGCTGTTTTCAAGAGTCTCTGTGAAGTTGCCTGAAACAAAATTTATTCAATTTATTTATTAAATTTGTTTGCTGTTTATCTCACTGCAAGGCAACTCTGGGCGACTTACAAATTAATCTGATCACGCAATTTCCAAGTCATGCTATTTAACTGAATGGTTCAATATTATTTCCATAAAGCCTTTCCTTTGAGAAATTCCCAGTACAATTTCTTCAAATGTTGCTTGAATTTAGGTATGTTGAGTAAATGTGGCCCTCCAAATATAGTTACCAGTAGACTGCAATCCTCACCCACCTTTTCAACACTGGTGATCTAGTGTGGGGAGATGGAAGATGTTCAGTGACCTCCGGAGGCTCATGTGTTGCCGTCTCTTTGTACAACACAGAACCATCTGTGTTAGGGTTAGTTGTCAACCACTTTCTTGTTTCACTGTCATGCAGAGAAAAGGATCTCGCATCTTCTGTCTCACACATGGCATATCAAGAAATCTCTGGCTGGCTCCTGAACATTCCATTAGCCCTCGTCACCCACTTCCAAAATCATTTTCACTTCCATCAAAATCAACTTGGGCTTGGATTTGGAGTTAGAAATACAGTCTTCTAGTCATGTTATTCTTGGATTGGATCACAATGTAAAATTGTCCAAAGTGTGTGCAAAATGTGGATTCCTGCCTTGCACGTTGTCTATGTATATATTCAAAGAGGTAATGAGGTATACTGAAATATCATATCATACTGAAATTACATTTTGCACAGGTTAGGATAACTCTGAGGGAGACAGGTGGTTAAGAAATAGGATAAATACATGAATGAATGAATGAATGAATGAATGAATGAATGAATGAATGAATGAATGAATGTTTCCATACTTGACAGTACTCTACTACAATACCTTTCAAGAAAATCTGAATCCAAAAACGAGTCGGACTTACCGCTCAGAGATACTCTGAAATTCTGAGGCACATCCACGGAGATTCGAGTTTCTCCTCCTTGTACATTTTGTGCTCTCTTGAATTCATCTTCATCGTAAATACTTGCCAAAGCAAGAAGTTCATCCTCCTGAGATTCTTTGTCTTCTGAAGACATTTAAACGATCTGTGAATGATAAACGTCTTTCTAGAATACGTTATGAAGACACCGTAAACTGAATAATCTGCTTCAGTCACTAAAGATAGCTCATCAGTACCCAAATGGACAAGAGCAGCCTTCTGGATTATGAAATCTTTTCATCTCAAGTAGACATTCCAGGAAACATTCAAACACTTTTACTTATTTTAAAAGTTAAATAGTCTTTAAACAAAGTGCAGTACAGTTGGTCTTAACTATGGAAGTTGAAACAAAATAATTTCAATCACAGTTTATAAATCGGTTTAGTTTCAATTAATTACCCTTAAGGAAGACTAAGGTTCCCATGCTAAAGTACATTTAACAGAAATTAAAAGTTTCCAATCTCTTCCTTGTGGCCTGGAGGGGTTGGGGGAAGAGTTTAAAAGCCCAAGACTCATGAAAATAATGATAAGCAACTGTCTATTCATTGTTATGTCTGAAGTAGGCTAATCTCATCAAAGACCTCACCTGAAAGCCTCTCTTCTTCCTTATGAAACTCCTCCAGGATCCTTTCCTGTTTCTGATCAATTTTTCACTGGAGTGCCACCCCTGCCATGAAATATAGTGCCCAGAGAAAAATATTTGATCCATATGACATTACTTCAGAAGTTAAATCAAATCTGTAATATTCTCTCGAATCTTTACAAACTATTAAAACATACATTGTAAACTTACAAGTTTAGCTGGTTTTTAAAAATTCTACCGCTGCTACCACAGAACAGGTATAGACTTCAACGGATAGTTAGGACTGCAGGAAAAAAAAACCTGCAACCAGCCTGCCTTCCATTGAGGATCTCTATACTACACAAGCAACACAGAACGAGGGCTGAGAAAATATCTACAGACTCCTCACATCCTGGACATAAACTGTTTCAACTCCTTCCCTCAGGATGCCGCTATAGGGCATTGCATGCCAAAACAACTAGACACAGAGACAATTTCACCCCCTGCCATCACTCTTCTACATACCTAATTCCCACAACACTATCTCATGCCTAAGGATATTTACCCATGTAGTATGGCTGTATTACTATTATCCTTCTTATGGCTATCACTTTGTTGGTTGTATCTTATGATTTATGATTGTATCTTATGATTTATGAATTTGTTGTTTGTACAGCTTGTGCATCAGAAACAAATTCCTTGTGTGTCTAATCACACAATGGCCAATATAGAATGTTCTATTCTGTTCTGTTCTATATATAAATATTTTTTAAAAAATAAAGACAGTGATACGTAAAAAAATGGAATAAATCAATCTTTGGTATTCTTATCTTTACTAATTAAATTCTGTCCCCTCAATAAATCTCACTTGGCTATTAGCAACTGGCTTGATATGTAGCATTTCCCACAATACATGTAATAACTTAGCATGGATCAAGATACACAAAACCACCATTATCTTAACCTTGTCTTGCTCTGCTTGTTAATTAAACTTTTCAAAGTTTAAGTACGTTGTACAAATCTGGAATAGCTAGATAAAGAAAGCTGTAAGTTGAAACCTTACTTTCAGTTAATGGAAAGTTAAAGGTGGCAGCTTCAGGTTCATACAACCTGAAAGATTCATTGAAAATGTGCAAGACAAGAGAAAATGATGTCATGTAGGTCCACCTTAATCATTCACGGTAATTTAATATATTGTGTGAATCAAGTCAACAGGCCACACAACAGGTTGGCCTATTGTTCTGATTCAGTCATTGTCATTTCTAAACCGTAGCTCACGGCACAGTATCTTGCGCTAGATAACTTCAAGTTCTCCCTTTGCCCCTAACCTTCCTGTCTTCAGATATCACTTTTCTTGGACCAAAATAGATTCTCCCCTTCTGAACTTTCTATTCCACTTTTTACTTCACTTGGAGCAGTGAAGCTAGTTGTTTTCAGCACAGCTTAGGTAAGGAGTAATGTTATCTGTTATCTGTATAGCATCAAACAATACACTGGTAGAAAAATTATAAATGGCAATGGTAAAGATTGAAAAAATAATGGTAAGTACATAATTGATTTAATCATATATTGCCCTAATGATTCCACTTGCCATCTCTTCCTCTGCTGCTGCTTCCCTAATATCAAAATTATGACTCTTGGTTCCAGAGGGCAAAGACATGACTTTCAGCTACATTATTAGTACAGCAATCTTACCTAAAAAGACATATGCAAAATATATTTTATTCCACTAAAATAATTTTACTGCTCAAATATGCAAAATATATTTTATTCCACTAAATAATTTTACTGCTCAAATTATTTGCAAGAATACATCAATCACATTTATTAAGAATGGTTATTTATTCATTTATTTATTGAATTTCTATGCTGTCCATCTCACTAGTTCTGGGCAGCTTACAATATCAGAAGCAATTAAAATGGAAACTTTAAAATATCAAGTCTTAAAACAGAAATGGCTAACATTAACAATAAGTTAAATAAAGGACCAGTGAGTAAGTAGGTATGGAGGTGGTATCTTATCCAATCTACTAGCCATCTCCAGAATGGGACACCCCCTTATGAGCCCCAAGAGAATTGGCAGAGCCAAGTTTTTAAGCCCTTTCAGAAGGCTGAGAGGGTGGGGGCAGCTCTCACATCTAGAGGGGGGATGATGTTCCAAAGGGCGGAAGCTATGGCAGAAAAGGTTCTCCTCCTGGACCCAACCAGCCACAATTCCTTGGCTGACAGGATTCACAACATCCCCTTTTTGTTAGCACATGTGGGGTCGGCCAATCCCATTGGGGAGATATGGTTCCTCAGATATCCTGGACCTATGTCATAAAGGACTTTAAAGGTGATAACTAACAGCTTGAATTGGTTCTGGAATCAGACTGGAAACCAGTGCATTTACACAACAGAGTTGTTACACCTGCCACCTAAACTATTTGCACTGCTTCATTTTGTGCCAACTGAAGCTTCTGAATATTCCTCAAGAGTAGTCTCATGTAGAGCACATTGCAGTACTCCAAGCGCAAGATGACAAGGGCATGAGTGACTGAGCGCAGGGACTCACAATCCAGGAAAGGATGCAAAACGAAGTCGAGTAAAAGCTCTCCTACCTACCACTGCCACCTGCTCTTTGAGCAGGAGTGTGTGTCTAGAGTAGAAGAAGCCCCAGGTTGTGCACAGGATCTGTCTGGGGAAGTATGACCCCATCCAGAACTGAAGTTGTTAAAATAGGTCTCAAGGCTCCATATACCTATATCCACTCAGTCCTGCAGGGGTTTAAGTGATGTCTATTGTCCCCCAGAGCCTCCAGACACCATGAAACAGAAATGACAGCAACACCTCTGCCACACCGGTTGGAGATATAAAGTTGAGTATCAGCGTACTGATACCTCATTGCACGGTGTTGGTATTCTGTTATATTTTCACCTCATTTATTTCTTTATTAAATTTATTTGCCACTTATCTCACCTATTCTAAGGGCTATTCTAAGCAACTTACAATAAAAAGGAAGAAAAATGAAAGGGCGTAAATAGAACAGGAGTAAAATAAAATAAACAATGACAAAGGAACACAACAAAAATAAATACATCAATAGGGTAACCAAAAAGATGGATGGTTGGAGAGCACAGAGCAAGGGGAGGGGAGGTGGAGGCTGCCATCAATCTAGTAGCCACCTCCAGTGTGGAACTCCCCTATTTGATCCCCAGGCCAACCAGTAGTCAGGTCCTCAGGCTCTTTTGCAGAAGGGTAGGAGGCTGGGGGCAGATTTTACCTTAGAGGGTAAAGTCTTCCAAAGGGCCAGGTTTAATTGGTATCTTTTTAATTAGTCACATGATATAATTTTATTTTCTGAATAATCAGAGAAATGTATGCAAGCTTTTGCCATAAGCAAAAAGAATAATAATCCATGTTGTCCACTAAGATTCAAAGAAATATAGTACTTACATTCTATAAAAGGAGTGAAATTTTTTTCTGACTATGCTATACATTTTCATGAATGGCGTTCTTGATCATTAATTTTAGTTTCAAACATTTATTTATTAATACGAACATTTATTAAAACTAGCAAGCTTTCCCCTTCCTAAATCTGGTTTACTTGGAAATTATTTTATGTATCAAGGATATGTACCATGTTTCCCCGAAAATAAGACCGTGTCTTATATTTTTTTGAACCCTAAAATAAGCGCTTGGCCTTATTGCCATGCGTTCAAAAACCCGATTGGGCTTATTATCAGGGGATGTCTTATTTTGGGGAAAACAGGGTATGAAAGTAGGTGAAAAATATAGGCCAAGAAAGGTTTGTGTGTGTCACAAATTATTGTCCTGCCTAAAATATTAGGTTTAATGGATTCCCATTAAGCAGGCTTTG
This sequence comes from Pantherophis guttatus, assembly GCF_059756535.1. NCBI lineage: Eukaryota > Metazoa > Chordata > Lepidosauria > Squamata > Colubridae > Pantherophis > Pantherophis guttatus. The sequence goes on from NC_142064.1 coordinate 189,209,791, forward strand.
GAAAGTTGCTTTGTTTAAAAAAAACAAAACCAGAAACTAGAAACTTTCTAATTTCCCTAAACTACTTACAGATTTCATATGCTAGTAATTCAAAAGATCCTGCAAAATTATCCTTTGATGGTTAACTTAAGAGGCTTCAAAAGCTGGACGCACCAACTCTTTGGAACAGTAGAACCGAGATCCAAATGACCAAAGTCGTAAACACTACAATAGCAGAGGAAAAGGAAGAAATGGACCATTTGGTTCTGACCTGGATTATAAATAGGATCCATTCACTGCTGCGACCCCACCCACCCACAAAATACTTACTGCAGGGATCCTCTAAGCTTTGTCGGAGTAACAAAAATAATCGGGTATGTGCCATCAAACCGTTTTCGACTTCTAGAGACCCCATACATGAAAGATTTTCTCCAGAACAAAAAAAGAATAGCCGTGCGCGATCAAAAAGCGCCTTTGCTGGAAGAAACTTTGGAACCCACCCAACGAGGCGAGCAGCCTATTCGTGATTTTTAAAAAGCAAGCGCGGAGCCTGCTGAAAAGGCCGAGGCATTTCCCTCCATATTACCGAGAGAGCTCAGAGGCGCCCAAAGCGCAAGAGCGCCTTCCAGCTCTCGCAAGAGGGGCGCTTAGCGATCGAGTGACGTCACAGAACCTCAAGAGCGAAAGGAACAAGACCGCCGCCCTCCCCTTTGCGGACTCGACTCCCGTTCCCACTCCATTCCGCTTCTTTGCTGTAACACCACCACCGCCACCCCGCGCCACAAGCTTCGATTCACCCTCGGACCCTTCCCCGCTGACCAGGACACCCGCTCCCGAGGCACTCCTCCTCCTCCTCCTCCTCCTCCGCTTGCAAAGCCTGGCTTCGGCGAGCAGTTCCGCCTCGGACTGCGAAAGCTACGGGGAAAGGAAAAAAAGCACGCTAGGAAGGGAAAGCAAGGGCGGCGTTTCAGTCTAGCGGGGTCATGTGCGTCCGCCGGTTTCCGGTTCGTTTTGCGAAAGCTTTAGGGAGGCGGTCCGGGGAGCCGAGGAATGGGGCCGCCGGTGATCCCGCCGGGTGGAAGGGAAGGAACGGTGGTTGCCGAAACCACGTCCTCTCAGGGATGGAAGGGGCGTGCATAAGAGCACCAGCGTGCCTAATGTCCTAATGTTCCCTTTAATTGTATTCATTTTATGTATTCAATTCATGCCTCTACTTATATATCTTTATCTAATATGTACTCGACAAAATAAATAAATAAATAAAAATAAATAGAATCGGTTGAGCCGAACTTTTCCTGGTTTTGCCTTTAGTTGCGATTTGAAAAAAAAGGAAGAGCAGGCTTTAAGGAGCCGCAACGTTCTTTGATGCTTTCCGTTTGCGACAAGCTACACAAATGCCCTTTCTGGAAACTGCAGCCCCTGAAGTCATTTTGAGTCAAATCAGACTCAATAAAGAACGAGTTTACTTGGAAGAGCCGATTCTGATGTTGCCTCTTTGCATCTTGACAGTATGTGCTATTGCGTTTAGTATTTCTTAAGCTGCTGTTGTCAGAGAATTGATTATCCCTTAGTCCCCAACTGATAAGAGAATTATCCTTTATGTAGAGTTACCAGTGTTGGGCTGCAAAAAATATATACTATGGAAGCAAAGAGAGATCTCTGTGCTCTTAGGAACATCAATCTGCATTCCAAAATATATCCGCTTTTTAATTAAGTGTCATGATAGACCTAACCCAGCCTTCCCTCTCCTGAGAATAGAAAATGTGAGTACTTTTTAAAAGAAATGAATCATGACAGATAAGTGTAAAAAAAATGCTAGATTGCAATTAGTAAGGTAAAGTTAGTAAACATTAAACCTAAAATCTCTTCTGCTTCTATATAATCTTTATTTAATATTTGAATTATGAAATGTGTAAAATCATTTTTAAAGCAAAAAGTATTTCACTATTGAGTTTTAAACTAAGGGTACCTGGTTTAACACAAACCTGTAATAACCCAACAAAGGTTTCCGGTTAGAATTGAATTCTGCATCAGATTTACTTTTTAAATACCAAATTGTTTTTAATATTAAGGCAGTCACATAACTTGATTAGCCATTCTTCCAAGAAAAGAATCGAATGCATTTTCCAATAACAAAAATATCTTTGCTGTCGTTAAGAGTCACTTAAGGACAAAGCAGAATTGGAGGAAATGAAGAAAACCTGGGAAAAAACAGCCTTTGATTAAAATTTGGATTTCCCAGGAATCTCAGAGATGTTCAGGTAATTAAGTCAAAGGGAAAAGCTATTTCAAGAAAATTCTAGATAACAAATCTAGACAAGAAGTGCTGATTTTTTGTTTCTGTTCAATTCAGAAAATTGCTTTAGGCTGGTCTTGAATGAGACCTCACATGTGAACAAGATAAGATGGTGCTAATTGTACCTTCTTAGTGTACCAACATCATTTGAATCTTATTCCAATCCCTTTACAGCAAGTTTTATTTGTAACAGATTACACCATCTTAGATTCCATCCAGAATATAGGATTTACTCTAATCCTTTGTATTTTTCTTCAGATGACTTGTAAACTGGTAACTGAACTGTTGGTTTAGTATTTAACTTTGTAAGTGTATCTTGTGAAATTTAAAATACAATGGTTTCTTACTATTTAGTTTTTTTGACAAACTAAGTTTGATTTTAGAAAAGATAAACATTATCTTTTGTGTGATTGGTCTGTTTCTCAAGGGCAAATTATCCTTTCGCATGGATTGCAGCTATCCAATCAAAAAGCTGCATTATTCCATTTCCCCTGTTTTTACTTTTTAATTTTCAAAATCTAGCAGAGTCTGAAGCCCCTATTTCGCTCACATACCACGGCTGCGGGAAATGCCTGGTAAAACACGATTTGGAATATAAGTGATAGTATAAGGAGCTGTTGGAATAAGAGACAAAATCTTTAACACTGCTATGTCTCAGAGAGATTAGTCTATCTGGTTTATAGGTTGGCAATACATGAATGCACCACCATTGCAATGGAATGGGCACATGTAGGAGGGGGGGGTGTTGATAAGCAGTTTTCCCAGAAAGAGGCCTGGATTAAGGGACTGCGCATTTCCGAGCAGGATAGGGGAAGAGATTCGGGGTAGCCATACCTTAGAATCTCTTCAGAATGTGTCCAATAGGTAAGAAAGCTACGGCTTTAGTTTGCCAAGATTTTGTCCATTAGGTGTAAGCAAATATAGGATTGAATTCAAACATATTTCTCTGGGCTTGAGCCTGATAATCATGGAGACAACAGAAAAAGGAAGCACCTTCTTGGGTGATTTTGAAATGTTTTTATATTGTAAAACAATTCCAGTGCAGACCTAGTGTTTTACTGTAGGTTTTAGGTGTCGCTTTTGTGCATGCACCAGCTTTCCCCATTTATTGTTTTTGCAGCACACCATTTTTTTTAATGATCACAACACTCCAGCCTGTTTTGTTATAGTATTCTTTGATTTAGATACAAGGCAGTGAAAACCCCTAATACTCCTGTCATCTAACCAAAAAGAAACAAAACTAAAAAAAAATTCAGTGGGGGGTGTCGCACTGTATATGTCCATGATGGCGAACCTATGGCAAGTGTGCCACCTGTGACACGTGAAGCCATATCAGTGGGCATGCAAGGATTGCCCTAGCTGAGCTCCAGTGTGCATGTGCCTGCTGGCAAGCCATTTCCTGTCTCCGGGGGTGGGGGGGATTGGGGAAGGCCGTTTTTGCCCTCCCCAGGCTCCTAGAAAGCCTCTGGAGCTTGGGGAGGGTGAGAAACAGTCCAACTGTGCCATCGTGTGCCAAAAGCAGGGGGAGCGTGGGGGGGGGTCACATGTGCGGGGGGGTGCATTGAATTATGGGTGTGGGCATGCAAGTGCGTGATCCCCCCCCATGCAACCCCCACTTTTGGCACACGACAGCAAAAAGGTTAGCCATCACTGGTATATGTTATTACACCTCCACAGAAATACACATTAGGGATGAAAGCTTTTTTCAAAGTAGTTGGCTAAATATTATAGAGAATAAATGACTTTGTATAGGTGTGCTCTACTGGCCATCCAGCCTGCCAGAGGAAATAGATGAACTCTTTGTAGATCAGTTAGTTGAAGTGTGCAAGAAATTATAGTAATGAGGGATTACTTTAATTACCCTGACATCAGTTGTGAAATAAACTGCAGGGAGTGGGAGATCAGACAGGTTCCTTGTGTGCCTACCTGACAGTTTTGTCATGCAAAAGGTAGAGAAGGTTACTAGAGGGACAGCTATTATGGACTTCATTCTTACTAATAGGGACAAAATGGTTGAGAGTAGAAGCTATAGAAACTTTGGAGGAAAGCAATCATATCATACTTTAAATCACCATAATGCAACAACAGGAAGCTAAATCAGATTAGCATTTTAGACTTTAAGAGAGCTAACTTCAACAGATTAGGAAGGATTCCATCGATGGAAAGCCTACAAGGACATTTGTGAAACCCTGAAAAATGAGATGAAGGCAATATCACAGTGAAAGAAAAACAAGATACCGGAGGAGACAAGCAAGGTTGCAAAAAGAGCTGACAAATTGAGGGTCAAAATATTTTTTTTTTAAATGGAAAGGGCACATATGGTAACTAAAACAGAATACTAGCAAATAACCCAAATTTGCAAGGAGGGAATCAGGAAACCTAATGAGCTAAGGCTGGCAACTAATGCCAAAAATAATAGTTTTTCAATATGTAAGGTGCAAGTCAAGGAAGTGATAGCTCCACTAATGGGAGCAGATGGCAAGATGACAAGCAAGAGAGAAAGCAGAACTGCTTAATTGTTTGCATCTGTTTTTACAAAAAAGGAATAGCCCGACCTATCAAAAGTAGCACTAAGGAAAACAAGTGTAAAAGTCAAAATAGGCAAGGACATACTAAGAGAATATGAAGGCTAAATTGTATGATGAATGGTTGAGAGAGGTATGTCTAGCCTATTGAGGATTAGGGGTCACAGAGTTGTGGGTGGTCCATCACAAGTGGTTTCAGGAACAGAACAGACCTTAATCGGGATGTTATAAGGCAGGAGGCCTTGAACAGGGGATCAGGCTAGACGACTTCCAAGATCTCTTCCAGCCCTATCTACATTCATTATAACCATCCTGTGGGGAGGGTTCGGTTGAGAGACTGGTCCAAAGTCACCTGGGCAACTTTCATGCCTAAGGGAGGCTTAGAACTCAGTCTTCATCCATGTCCTTCCCTTCTTTACACACTATTCAATCTGACTTTTTGTCCTTATGAGAATTCTCAGTAGGAATCTTTTTTTTTTAAAGAAATGTATATGGCTGTCACATAAAGTGGTTCCAGGCAGCATAGAGCAATGAAAAGCCAGTTTAAAATCTCAATGTCCTGCCCTCTTCAATTCTAATGTTAAGCAAAAAAGTTGATGTATAAGGAACATCAGTTTATCAAAATTTATGATGCTCACCTTGTGATTTATTTATAATGCCCTGCATATTAAAATAGCATACAGCCTCCTCTGTAGCACTTTGTAGTTTTTTTATCTTTCTTGAATGCCATTTAAAGAAAAGTAATGAATATTTTCAAAGAAATAAAAGCTTATGTGACAATAGGATATATAAAGATAAAGGTTGTACTGTATTTCAACAGGTTTTCAACTACCATGAATAGATCAAAATGCAGAAAACAGCAATATGTGGAGATAAATTAGTTTTGAATATTTTATAAACATATTAATTTCTGTCTAAGTTCAAAGAAGAAAAATAAAAAATATTATTGTACAAATATAATAGTACTTTTATTTTTCTTCTTTGAAATTCTGGAACGCTGACAGCGCTCTGAATTTCAAGTATGAACTAAGACCTAAGTTAAAAGCAAAAACATTTAAAACTAGTATATAACCCTCATGATTGTAAAACATGGCTCTCAAGTCCAATATATTTTCAATGACTACTTAACAGTTGATTTTAAAGAGATGTAATTCATGTTACTTATTTTCTAATCTTTATGAGTTTCATGTAGTTTTCTTATAATCAACGGTTTTAAAAAAATCCAATAGAATCCAGTGCATTTATTTCTTGTAATGTGTATGGAAGCTTTCATTTGATTTCAACACATACAAGTTAATGACAATTATCAATACTAGAAGAATAACACAGCCAAAGTGTAAATGAACACAAGAGCAAACTGCCAGATTCCTTCTTTAGCTGGAAGATAAAACAATCATTTTCAAGTGTAGGAAAACAAATACTATCTTCTATGTTAGCTACTAATCAGAGTAATCCAGAGGCAGCTAGCAGTATACCCTCCTTTTTCCCCTACAACTAAGCTAGAGACAGAAATTTACACAGCATTTCTTATAGCTGGGGAGAAATTTATCATGAGGATACATATTGGATCTAATAGCATATTTTAGATAAATGCTATTCTGCATATCAGATAAACAATTTGATACAACACCTAGGACATAATGAATATTAATAGAGTGTGAACATGAACCGAGAAAAAACACTCCAGCTACTTCATTTCTTTACATTTAACCTGAATAAATCATCTGAGCCATGTTGCCTTATATCTCACATAACCATAAAATGGTACAATAAAAATGTATTAAACTTGCAGGTATAAAACATGCTATTATTGCTTCCATAATTCCAAAGGGATCACAATCTAATATCTTTATTATGCTCTTTTGTGTTAAAACCAGAGCTTTAAATACTTCTGGTAATTTTCCATGAACTAATGTTGCTTCAATCCACAATAGTAATTTAATTGTAGATTAAAAACAAACCACCAAACTGTTCTAGTTGCTCTTACACACTTTAAATAATGGAATTCACAACATGAACAGGATTAAACTGAAAAAGCAGATGTGCAAATCTAATAGCTATCAAGGATTTCTGGCATCATATGGCAAAAGACTTAATTTATCCAGCTGAAGATTTAACTAATTGAGAGTTTGCTTCTCCCTACCAACTAATCCCATCCAAAAATGTACTGTGAGAAAATAATAGTTCTCAATTGGCTCCCATTTATATTCAGATCATAAAGTAGACAACATAAAGCTTTATTATAGTATGTAATATAAAGAACTGGAATTCAATCAATATCCATTTCCGGAAGTTTCTTTTCTGTAGATGTTGGAGCTGTTGAATCTGTATGCTGTTCAGCAGTCTGAGAAGCCTTGGTGGCATCACCCTGGCCTTCTACTGGACCATTCTGTTCTGCTGGTTTTTGATCCTCTTTTGGCAGTTCCACTTTGGGTTTGGGTTTGGTAACAATAGGATTACAGATGTTTATCAGTTCCTGAAATGAAAGAGTTGGAAGCACTGAATGACAAATTATATCAAAGTTGCCTCCCAAAATGTATGAAAGTTAACATGCAATGGCAAATTATATTC